>NC_053492.1:154886395-156086395 GCF_905171775.1 Rana temporaria
GGTATACTTCTAACACATGCATTATATCACTGCAGTAATTCTCATATACAACTGGGTGAAGGCAGAAGATGGGACGGCGCTGCACAAAAACACAGCCAGAGCTTATTTATGCTCTCTTTTATTTACAATTTTTTGCTGCAATTTTGATTTTGATGGCCTTCTGAACCTCTTTGTGTAAGGACTGTGCTGTGGGTTACATCATGGACTCTCTATTGTTAATAAACATCTAGGCCCAGATTCACAAAGCACTTACACCGACGTAAATCACGTTACGCCGACGCCGACGCCGAAGTGCAAATGTGCGCCGGCGTATGTGTGCGCCAGATCCACAAACCAATATGCGCCTAAAAACAGGCTACACCCCGCCAACATAGCTTGCTTACGCCGGCGTAGGGTGGGTGCACATTTAGGCTGGGTGCATGGTGCCACTCCCATTGATTAGCCATTCAAACATGCAAATGAGGGAAATACGGCGATTCACAAACCTGCGTGCGCCAGACGCTGGCTACGCAAGGTGTGCGTAAGTTGTACGTCTGGCGTAAAGTTATTCCCCATAAAGTAGGTGCAACCCAGCAGCAGACATGCAAAGGTCTGCACCAGGGAACACAAGCCGGGGTATTTTACGTTGGACGTGTGTCTGGCTGGGCGTAGGTTACGTTCACGCCGTACGCAGTGATCCGGCGTAGTTTAGGCAGTTGTTCCGACGTGGTTGTGAGCAGGCGCAGGGGGAAGCGTCCACGTCACGGCGCATGCGCAGTTCGTGATACGTATCTGTCTGGCGCTCGGCCCATCATTTGCATGGGGTCATGCCTCATTTGCACGGGTCACGCCCACTTCCACCTACGCTGGCCTGCGCCCTCGAAACCTACGCCACGCTGACGCAGTGTTGGGAGCAATAGCTTGCTGAATGCAATGCTTGCCTCTCTGCGCTACGTTGGCACGGCGTACGGTATTTGCACTACGGCGGCGTAATGTGAATCTGGGCCCAAGGCTCTAAAGATAATCGATTTTATATAATAAATGTCTTAAGTGAAGATGCAAACACTGTGCAAACACCTGGAGGTTGATGGTATACAATGCACAATGTTTGCATCTTCACTTCTTAAAGGGTTTGTAAAGGAATTTTTATTTTTTTTATCTTAATAGCTTCCTTTACCTTAACCACTTCAATACCGGGCTTTTATACACACCTCAATACCGGGCCTATTCTGGCACTTCTCTCCTACATGTACAAATTATCATTCTTTTGCTAAAAAATTACGCAGAATCCCAAACATTATATATTTTTTTTTTAGCAGACACCCTAGGGAATAAAACGACGGTCATTGCAACG
The DNA here is from genome assembly GCF_905171775.1 of Rana temporaria. Taxonomy (NCBI): domain Eukaryota; kingdom Metazoa; phylum Chordata; class Amphibia; order Anura; family Ranidae; genus Rana; species Rana temporaria. The sequence goes on from NC_053492.1 coordinate 154,887,729, forward strand.
TTTTATCTTGCACGGTATTTGCGTAATAATTTTTCAAAATTGTTTCATGAATTAAAAAAATAACAAAACAGTAAAGTTAGCCCAATTTTTTTGTAAAATATGAAAGATTATGTTACACCGAGTAAATAGATACCTAACATGTCACGCTTTAAAATTGCGCACACTCATGGAATGGCGCCAAACTTCGGTACTTAAAAATCTCCATAGGCAACGCTTTGAATTTTTTTACAGGTTACCAGTTTAGATTTACAGAGGAGATCTAGTGCTAGAATTGTTGCTGGCACTCTAATGCACGCGGCAACACCTCACATATGTGGTTTAAACGGCGTTTACATATGTCGGCGGGACTTACGTGTGCGTTCGCTTCTGCGCGAGAGCTACCGGGGACAGGGGCGTTTTAATCTTTTTTTTTTTTTTTACTTATTTATTTATGTTTTAATGCTTTTTATTTAAAAAAAAATTTTTTTTTATCACTTTTATGGAGAGATGCGGGGTCAATAAGACCCAGCATCTCTCCTCCAGGCTGGAAAGCATGAGATCGGTGAAAAAAAAATTCACCGATCTCATGATCAGTGTTGCTCACTAGCCGCAATCGCGGCTTTGTTTACTTGCGGGTACCCGGGCGTGACGTCATCACATCGCGCACGGGGGCCTCCGACGGTCATTGAGATGACTGGTGACCATCTGGTCACCAGTCATCTCTATGCTTCCTGCCTACGCCGGACGATTCCTTCTCTGGGCCCCCAATGGCACGGGAGAGCCCGGAGAAGCACCGGATGTCGGCGGGAGGGGGGGATGTCCCCTCCCGCCGCCTATAAGAACGATAAAGCGGCGGAACCTCCGCTATGATCTTTCTTATGGTGCGCAGGATCGCCGGCTGAAGACATGGATATCTGAATGATGCCTCTAGCTGCAGGCATTATTCAGATATCCCCCGGCAAAGCCCAGGACATCATATGTCCACCCAGGATGGGAGATCCCAACTGTGGACCTCATAGGATGATAGGCCGGTATTGAAGTGGTTAATGCAGTGCTGTTTTCATGTCCACATTGTTCGTTTTTGCTCTCAAGTTGCTGTAATTTTTCTCTGATCTCCACACTTCCTGGTTGTCTGTTTCCTGATAACCACAGTACTGGGAGCTTTCTCTCTGTGGTCACTAATCAAGGAGGTGTGATTACTGTGTGTCTATAACCCCACAGCACCAATCAGTTTTGTTTTCCAAACCATCACTGCCCTGTATTGGCTCTGTGGCTCTGTACAGCAGAGGCAGGAAACAACATGCAAAAACGAAACTAGAAACTACAGGTACATTATATGATTGATTCTTATCTATTTTTAATAGTTTTTAAAAGGAATCAGTTAACTTTTATGTCTCTATACCCTGTAAATAGTCATTTCAGCAAAAAAAATTTTTTTATTTACAACTCCTTTAACAAGATGCATCTTCTTGCATCTTTAAAATTTTCACAAGATATTTATTATATAAAATCGATTATCTTTAGATCCTTGATGATTCTGTGTTGGTTCCTCTGGTTGGCCGACCTTGACCCTAGTGGCTGCCTTTGGGTCGTACATCTCTGAGTGTGTCCGTGCCTTACTTCTAGACACTGGTTTGAGTATGAAATGTCTTCAGAATTGTTTTCAATAATCATGTGGTTTGTTTGATGTAACACAAGACACTTGATTTATACCAGTGGTCTCCAAACTGTGGCCCTGGGACCAGATACAGCCCTTTACTTGCTTTTATCTGGCCCTTGAGGCATAATTCCTGCCATTGACACCAACAATGGGACATCATTTTTTACACTGACACCAACTATTTCTCCCACTAATACCAAAGATTGGTCATTGTTTACTCCCACTGGGCACAGTCCGGCCCAACTAAAGTTTGAAGGACAGGAAATTGGCCCTTTGGGGACCCCTGATTTATACTCTAAGGGCCAGATCCACAAAGAACTTACGCCGGGGTATCTATTGATACGCCGCGTAAGTTCTACGATGCCCCGTCGTATCTTTGTTTTGTATCCACAAAACAAGATACGACTGAATGTGGGCTCGATCCGACTGACGTACGTCTTAGTACGCCGTCGGATCTTAGGTGCATATTTACGTTGGCCGCTAGGTGGCGCTTCTGTTGATTTCCGCATAGAGTATGCAAATTAGCTAGATACGCCGATCCTCAAACGTACGGCGTAACGTTACTCCTGGGTCTATGAGGCGTACGCAATGTTAAGTATGGACGTCAGGACAGCGTCAAATTTTCCGTCGTTTACGTCATTGCGTAAAACGTTCGCGAATAGGGCTTTGTGTAAATTACGTTTACATCGAAAGTATTAACTATTTGTGACGTGATTTCGAGCATGCGCACTGGCATACCCCCACGGACGGCGCATGCACCGTTAAAAAAAACGTAATTTACGTGCCTAGTCTTTTTTCCAGATGGCCATTTTTACACCGTTCTATTATTTGCACGCTTTTAATTTTTCTAGTAAAACACCTGCATGTGCTCTTTGTCTCTAGTACATTGGGGCCTAGTGTTGCTCATTAAAACTATTCTGCCACTAGCCAGTTTTAAGTTGCTCTATCATCTGTGCTCTCTTTGGTATTAACCCCAAAATCAAAAATGTATAATATTACAGCTTACCAATCCTAATGCCGCGTACACACGATCACTTTTCGGCATGAAAAAAAAACATTGTTTTTCGGCATGTAGAATAAACGAAAGTTATCATTAAAACGACGTTGCCCACACACCATCGTTTAAAAAAAATGCTCTAGCAAAGCGCGGTGACATACAACACGTACGACGGCACTATAAAGGGGAAGTTCCATGCGGATGAAGCCACCCTTGGGGCTGCTTTAGCTGATTCCGTGTTAGCAAAAGACGATTTGTGCTTTTCTGTCTGTTACAGCGTGATGAATGTGCTTACTCCATTACGAATGGTAGTTTTACCAGAACAAGCGCTCCCGTCTCATAACTTGCTTCTAAGCATGCGCGGGTTTTAAACGTCGTTTTAGCCCACAAAATGATGTGAAGGCCACACACAATCATTTTAAATGACATTTTTTTTAAAATGAATTTTTTTTCATGCCGAAAAATTATCGTGTGTACGCAGCATTAGACGTGGTGGCTGCATTCATTTTGTATTTATAGGGCTTTTTTCCCTCTGTTTTCACCAGGTGATCTGGCCAGTAACACGCCTCTACTCTGAATGAATGAACACAGGGGGCACCTTTGGACAGCAGGGCAGAAAAAATTGTAAAAGGGGGGGGGTTAAATGGACTAGCAGATTTGAACACACTAACACATTGAAGCCAAACTCCAGCTCATACTTTATAAGCACTTACAACAAATCTTTTTTTTTTCCTTTTGGCATCAAGGTTTTACCTAAATGAATAAAATCTGATCATTATGAGCACCCTTGTCAGTGGTAAATGGTTTGACTCAGCACTCAATTGATACATATGCTGGACAGCTTGTTCTGTCGGACCAGGGCGGGCACATGGTCGCCGATTGGGGGAGAGCCAAGGGGGGGGCCGCCCATCAAGGAGTAGGCAAAGGCACAGCAGCGCTAATACAATGTGTAAATGAACAATAATACAAAAAATAATTATACCATATAACATAATAATACAAGTCAAAGGGTTTAAATGGGCATAGATATACCCTGTATAAAGATTAACGGGCATTGAACAAAGAAATGCCCTTAATAATGGGCAAACAGCCATTCCTAAAGACAACATAGATCTAAAACAGTACAGTCAGGACAATACATAGCAGTATAAGTTAGGGAGAAAGGAGGAATCAGTGAGGACAAGAACTTAGAACGAGTAAATAATGGAACGATATATAATATAACCATTGTTACAGAGCTAATGCTTAGTCTACAGAAATGATTTAAACAAATTGACCTCATTGAGGCCAGGTGGTGTCAAAGCATTGAGCCGCTCAATCCAGAGCGCGTCTCGTTGCAACAACACTTTGTCTCGATCACCCCCCCTTTGGTCAATAGCAAGTGCCTCCAGAGCCAGAAACTGGACCGCCAGAGGGTTGTATTTATGGTGGAGACCTATGTGTCGGCCAATGGTCGTCAATTTACCATTGGTCGAACAGTATAGGTGATTGCCAATACGTTGTCGAAACTCCCGGATGGTAAAACGCACGGCAACTGCACAACATGAGTTAAATCACACCGGTAGTTCCACAGTTAGCAGAAAAATGGGGGGAAAAAGTTCTCCATTGGGAAGCCTCTGTGAATGTCCCTCCAGGATCCAAGGGCATCTTGGGCAATGCCCGCATCGTGATGTGCCTTTAGGTCCCAACCGCGGGGCATCATTGGCTTTATAGTGGCTACTGGTCAGACCATCCTTAATGGATTTGGCACGTCGGAAAACAAGTTCCGGGGTGGTGCAGACATGTTTGCTGAGAGTATGATGGTCTGATACCAGGTGCCAATGCCTTTTAAGGATGCTGCGCAGTTATTCATTGTGGGCTGAAAATTTGGTGATAACCTTTGTGGTGGGTTTCCTGGGGGTACGTGGGGTGGTATAAAGAAGGGAGGTTCTGGTCCGGGCATTAGCCTTGTTAAAGGCTTTCCTTAGAGTAGTGGGGGTATGTGCCCTCAGGAGGAGTTGATCTCGTAAGGAGGCAGCCTGGGCACGGAAATCCTCATCTGGGATCGGGCGTCCGGACCACTGACAGGTATGCTTGCTGTCATTCGGGGGCCTATATAGGAAAAGTCAACTGGGAGGATTCACTCTCTTTATTCACCTAAGTCCTTTATTGAAATTTGCCTGTGGCAGAGGCCCTAGAGCCGGGTCTGTGAGAGAGACCTGTTCCTCCCAGCTAGTTCAGAGTGACACTTCGGCTGCCAGGCCTATTATCGGGGTCTGTCGGGAGGCACTTTACCCACTCCAAGTAGAGTGGCGACGAGTTACAAAATTGGTACTATACAGAGCAGTATTTACTGCTCCATTTAATATCCAGGCCTGATACCGCAATGTTCTCTTCTCTTTCCTTCATCAGCCTTGACCTTCCCAATTCATGTTGATGTTGGCCGTGTTTGGCCTGGACAAGAAAGCATTGAAAACCCTTTTATTGGCTGTCGGGACCTTCGCTCACTACCGCTGTTCTCACAACTACACCCCTAGACACCGCCAGGGTAACTTAGTAGGCCGATCCCAAAATCAACCAGCGGCTCCTTCGGGGGTGAGCTCTACATATATTTAATTTTACATTTAATGTAAGCAAATCACATTGAAGCGATTGCACTCTTCTTTGTGCTTTCGCTTGCTACCTTGCTTTTCATTTAACAGTTTTTCTTCGGGAGTTCCAGACATGACATGATTAGGTATTTCTCCATTGCTAAACAACGAACAAACTTTATTTATAAGCATAAAAGTTGGAATGGAACGGTCTCTATTATTATAATCTAATTAGAGCGATCGAGTTCTCCCGAGATCTTGCACAAGTCTCACGTTACGAAAGAAACCAATGAATGACAGACTGACAGAGATTGCGTTTTCATATATCTTACGTTTTTTAACATTTGCGACATTGATTTACCATTACATTTTTCGATGTTCAAGGTTTCAAACCGCTAACAATTTTTTTTTAATGTGATCTTTACTTGAAAATGTTTGCATCATAGACCATACAACAGACATAAAACAAAACACCATAGAAAAGAATAAAAACATGCAAAAGGGATCCTCGTTAGTGTCAAGCGTATTAATGTAATTAATGTAATGATTAGCAAAAGAAGAGGGAAAATGAGGCAAGATGAGCGTCATAACCATAATTTATCTGATGAACATAAGCATGAATGTGTTGCCTCAACTAACCCCTCCTGACATGATGCTAATGGTGATTTAGACTCAGTAACGTGGATAACAAACTAGGGAAGACTAAAACCTCATACATGGAATTGTGTGATGACAGGCTGTTATCGGATCGGGAGCCGCCCATCAACGGAAGAGGCTGCTACGTGTGGGGACCCCTGAGAGCCTGGTGTGGCCCTGCCAGTAAAGTGCATCCAATTGGCCCATATACTATAGAATTTGTCAAAAACACTAGCAATTTTAAATATTTTTCAAAACTCCCACGTGGCACACCTGCAAATCTCACATGGCACACAGTTTGAGAATCACTCACACACAGCTTTAAGGCACCCCAAGTATGTTATTTGAAGGATTTGTGTATTTTTTATTTGGCCCATGAAGCTGCATGAAAAGAACCATTTCCATGCTGTACACTTGTCTACATTGGAACTTGTTCCTCATAGCAGTGTCAAGCTTCCTGTGCCTTTTTTTCCCATGGTTTGCTCATCAACCCTAAACATTGCAAGAATTTGTTAACAAGATTTCTGCCACAGCCATCCATTTAGGAAAAGAGCTCTAGGCAATACAAATACAGTTTTACATCAATAAGACCATGTTGCGTGAATTAAATCGCTCAGAGCATTTTTTGAGCTGTTGGTGTTTAGCCTCAGTACATCAGCCAGGTGCTGCAGAGAAGCACTTCATTTATGTGTCTGTGCCCGCAGCAGCCCTTTGTATTAAAAGCCTGGGTAAAATAGGCATTATAATACATACAGCTAAATATGGCTGATTGAATCACTGAATTTAACTGCCAGCCATGCATAGTTTAGTATTGTGCAGCTCACAACTGCTTGAGAAAAGAAGCAGCACATGTGAAGTATGAATAGATAACCGCGTCAACTTTTACACCTGTATACTCCCATGGACCTGGTCAAATTTTACATTTCGCTACAGACCTGTACATTTGGTTATGATATTGGGAAATTACTTAAGGTAACAATGTATTGTTCATTTTTTTGGAGGGGGACAAGGCTTTCTTTTGGTAATATTATCTTGCAAAAATTATTTTATTTTCACTGCAACCCACAGACTTAAAAACATCTTAACGCTACAAATTAACCGAGACACTTGCAGGATTTCTCTTCAATACTCCTGTATGATCGGGCTCTGCCACTATATATGAGCATGGGTTCCCATATTATTGCACCCCCTCCAACAAAGTTGGTAATGAAGGGTTTAGTGGTTGGAACTTTGATGGAACATAGTACCACCTGGCAAGTAGATTAAAGTTCATGAAAAGGTAACCCAGAGGTGTACAAACCCCCATTATATACCCCCATCTTATGATCCCTTGCTAAACTTATCAAAAATTAGCCGGACACCAAGATTGGGATAAACTGGCCATTTTACAGCCCCTTTATTAAATAACAAAATCATTTAACACTTATAAAACCAAAACAAGGCATAATCTTTTTAGGTTTGCTGATCCTTGGAGGCACTATCATCAAAATCTTTAACTTATATCTGCTTAAAAATCTCTTATGGTCCCTGCCACATTGCACCGACTCGGGGACGAAAACCTTCAGCTGATACACCATTCCATAACCAGTTACTCCACATAACTGGCATTCACCGGGGATCCATACCTCATGTGTGTCCACATCATCAATTTCCACAGTTTATTTACCAATGCCTCCAAAGACCCAACCGCTACAGCGGTGCCCCACCAAAAACGCACTGCTCGCTGTATCCCATCTTGCAAGCCCAGAGTCCACAGATCCGTGCCCACCGCATTTAGATGGACCCCATCCTCGCGGAGATATCTCCCCGTCTCAACTTCTTGATGTCTGATTTCAAGACCCCTGTTTCTTGCCACAAACCTCCCAACCTCTTTGTTAGCCTTCACTCTGGCCCTATTGAGTTTTGCCACCGACCTGGCAAGATGCCAGGTGGTGCGAGCGACCATGTCTGACCACACTACCACTGTATACGGAAATGCAGCTTGTAATCGCAACTCGTCAAACTTAATTTCCCTTATCAGGTGTCCGCTGGACCCAACCCCTAGGTCGTTACCACCAGTGTGTATGCCTATCACATCAGGGGGCCTATACCATCTGGCAGCCCTGTTGACCTCCAGGACCACCCTGCTCTAGAACAGCCCAGGGACACCTATCCACCGAACACTGACCTCCAACCTTGGAAAGCTCAACTGGCGGCCATTAGGCCGTACATCAGCCCTCCTAGCCCCAATGTACAAAAGAATGGTCAAGCATGATCTGAAAGAAAAATTGGAGACATAGCACACACACACACACACACACACACACAGAACAGTAGCACAACAACAATCACCATTCATGTATGAGGAAATTGCACACACCATTCCCACCTGTATTAAACCAAATGGGGGGCGGACATAAAGTTTGAACCTGTCCGACTTCCACCTGTCGATGCATTATCCAATCCCCACCTAGCAGCCTCAGTGGCCGCCCCTATACGGAAAGAATGCAAGGAAAATATACTGACCTCGATACCGGCCACCGACAGGCAGCGTCACAAGACTGATACAAATTGAAAAATGGACAGAGCTGTGCCATTCACATAGACCAGAAAAGAGCCGGCCACAGCTGGGCAAAGTCCTAGATACTCCCCCACCACAGCCACCGGGCATATGGCTGAGCCCGGAATACTGAGCAAATCAACATGACCCCCCCCCCATCCTGCCCGATCTGTCTTAGAATGGCGAATGAAAAGTCTGACCGGATGTCAGCCATGGACAATCCCCCATGGGCCGCTTTCAAAGGAATAACTAACTCCCCCACCCTGAGGGCTCCATAAAAGGCCAGCGCAAAGGCCCCCGGAACAGTAACATCTCAAAACTGGATAAACAAACCGTGCACAAACAACGTTTGCAAAATCTCAAAAGTGATCGGCCGACGGCCTGCTTCACCAGAAAGTCTCTGGTATAATTGGCATGCCCTGCAATTTGAACCAAAAAGCCAGGCTGGCTAACTTGCGGCGCATGGCAGAAAGAGATACCCCCTCCGCAAAACCCAGACACACAAAGTAGATGACCAGCTGGCAAACATCCCCACTGTCGCCCTCCAACCTCACCCTCCGCGTCAAGGCCCCTACTTCCCTCCAGACCTTAGAATATGTCGACTCGCTCAAGGAGTTCCGAATCAAACCAGCGGCGATTCCAACACAACCCACCACAGATGAGAAGGACAAGGGGTTCCGTGCTGAAGCCTGATCTTGGTTCTCCCCACAGCCAAAAGGACCTCTTCCTGAAGAGTCAGTAATTTATTGTCTGGCAGACGACATTCCATGGCTCTGGAATCTATTTCAATACCCAAGAATTTGATCACCTCCGCAGGGCCCTCAGTCTTGTCCACTGCAAGAGGAACACCAAAACGCTCCATTATGTGTTGCACTGTTGCCAGCAGTGCACCGCATTACCTGGAGGCTGGAGGGCCAATACAAAGAAAGTCATCCAGGTAATGAATCACTGAATTGGCCCCCGACACGTCCTGCACCACCCATTTCAGAAAAGAGCTAAAGGTTTCAAATAGGGCGCACGACATAGAGCAGCCCATAGGTAGGCAGCGGTCAGCATAAAAAGCCCCCAATTATTGACAATCCAAGAGATGAAAACTACTCAGGTGTCCGTTTTTGCCATAAGGGTCCCATGTCCGTAGTGCCGAGCCCAGAACACGGCAGCGTCAAAAGAAGTATATGATACTGCACATGCCTCAGGGTCAATGGCATCAGGGTCAAGAGCCACCTTTCGGAAATGAGTGATGGTGAATAAGCCTAAATTTATTGGGCTCCTTCTTCGGAACCACGCCCAAAGGCGATACCACCAAATCCTCCAGGGGGGGGGGGGGTATGGAAAAGCCCCAAAGAGTCTTTGCGGCCCAAAGACTCTTCCTTGGCCAGCTTTTCAGAAACCACCTCGGAATGTAACATGGCGGACCTAAGGTTAAACCGCCGCAGGGGGAATATGAGAGGGGGAGCAAGGGAAACCCTCCAGCAACAACTGTGCCGCAGCACGATCCGGATACCTATTTTGAAAGGGGGACATCATGTCCACCCTCACCGGCGTCCGCGTTGCCGGCGCAGGATTTTCCTGCCTTAAAGCAACGAGAGAGGGGGTGCTTGCATTCATTCATGCTTGCATCGGCAGTTGTCGACGAACCTACAAGATCCGTCGTTGAACTGCCAACACTGACCCTGTCTTTTTGAGGACGGTTGTCCGGGGGCATTTGGACTCCTGACCCACGTTGGAAAAAATGATGTTGACGCCCGTGGAGAGGACATAAGTTTCATCCACAGGCTGATGTCCTTATAATCCCATTGCAGAGACAGCCATATGGCCTTGCGTTGACTAAACTATTCGTCGTACCGCAGCCATGCCACGCCACCATAGACCCTCAGAGCTTCGCTAATGGAATCCAGATAGCAGAACAGAGGGGAACAATTTTCTGGTGCTTTCTCCCCGATAACACTCGCCAGGATGGCAAATGCCTGTAACCAGTAACTAAATGTATGCGGGATCAACCGATACCGCTGCTTTTCTTCGTCTTCCTTCTTGGATTCCTTAGGCTTCACCCTATCCAAGTTAAACTTTTCCAGAGGGAGTAACGTTAACATCTTCATGTACTTCCCCCGCCAAATCTTTTCCTGCACTTCCTCCTTGAGGTGAGCCCCCAAAAGCCCCTCAAAGCAGACATACACTTTGCACTTGGCTGAATCGGCCAGGCAAACCTGCATTCTTGCTGGGTTCCTTCGTGGGAACGGCCGTGGAAGCGGTGCCCGATCCCTGATCTGCCATGGTAACTATCTCCGCAGCTCCCTGCCCTGTCCCTATCACCGGACTGGCCGCTAATGGAGCCCGTGACTGACCAGCAAGGACACTGGCGAAGAGCCCACCGGTGCGCCCACATCAAATCGCTGTATAAAAGGCCGCAGCCTAACCAACAGGTCGTGCACTGCCGTGGCATCACCCGTCAGGGGCCAATCCCCCGCCCACTGACCGAAAGGGAGAAGAAGGGGCCCCCCAACTCCCGCTGCAGGGACCCCAAACCCTGGGACCCTCCCACCCTTAGAACCAGAACACGTACAGAAGGAAGCAAAACAGAGGAAACAGCATGAGGGGATTCCTCCTGGCTCCCGCACCCGCTGAGGGCTCCCATAGTGGTGCTGAGCTCTGGGGGAAGTGGAGGGGCTAAAGTCAGCCAGTCAGTCCCCATCTGTGCCGCCATGGCCCTGAGCTGTTCCGTCAGATTAACGGAGGCCGCCATTATGCTGGAGAGGAGGGAGAGCAGGCAGGTACCTGTATGTCTGCCGAGACATACCAGTCCAGCCTCCATGACCTATCCTAGTGTACCTACTCATGCCGCCCTGCGCTTATTATTTTCTTTTATTTTTGCTACAGGCTTTCTTCGCCTTCTCCTCACTACCTACGCAGCTCCCAGCCCTGTCCCTATCACCGTACTGGCCGCTAATGGAGTCTACCAAAGATGCAATAATTGATTCTTTTCATTTATGCTTTTGATCCTCTAAAACAGTGGTTCTCAACCTGGGGGTCGGGACCCACTTGGGGGTCAAATGAGGATTTGCCAGGGGTCACCAAATCCTGGGCTGTTCCTGAAGCCTGCACCACTCTCCCAGCCTTCTTGTGGCTGCTCAGCAGGGCTGTCTCTGGAGCCGGTGGCCACCCAGCTGGGCTGTTCCTAGAGCACTCAGCCTCTTCGAGCCCACCGGTGCGCCCACATCAAATCGCTGTATAAAAGGCCGCAGCCTAACCAACAGGTCGTGCACTGCCGTGGCATCACCCGTCAGGGGCCAATCCCCCGCCCACTGACCGAAAGGGAGAAGAAGGGGCCCCCCAACTCCCGCTGCAGGGACCCCAAACCCTGGGACCCTCCCACCCTTAGAACCAGAACACGTACAGAAGGAAGCAAAACAGAGGAAACAGCATGAGGGGATTCCTCCTGGCTCCCGCACCCGCTGTGGAGGTTGCACCGGCTGAGCCTGAGGGTCCGGTTCCGGGCTCCCATAGTGGTGCTGAGCTCTGGGGGAAGTGGAGGGGCTAAAGTCAGCCAGTCAGTCCCCATCTGTGCCGCCATGGCCCTGAGCTGTTCCGTCAGATTAACGGAGGCCGCCATTATGCTGGAGAGGAGGGAGAGCAGGCAGGTACCTGTATGTCTGCCGAGACATACCAGTCCAGCCTCCATGACCTATCCTAGTGTACCTACTCATGCCGCCCTGCGCTTATTATTTTCTTTTATTTTTGCTACAGGCTTTCTTCGCCTTCTCCTCACTACCTACGCAGCTCCCAGCCCTGTCCCTATCACCGGACTGGCCGCTAATGGAGTCTACCAAAGATGCAATAATTGATTCTTTTCATTTATGCTTTTGATCCTCTAAAACAGTGGTTCTCAACCTGGGGGTCGGGACCCACTTGGGGGTCAAATGAGGATTTGCCAGGGGTCACCAAATCCTGGGCTGTTCCTGAAGCCTGCACCACTCTCCCAGCCTTCTTGTGGCTGCTCAGCAGGGCTGTCTCTGGAGCCGGTGGCCACCCAGCTGGGCTGTTCCTAGAGCACTCAGCCTCTTCGCAGCCGCCCATTCAGTTCACGACATGGGTTGGGGGGCAGAGACTAGAGGTCTGCTGACTGGTGAGGATTGTGAGGGGCTGGAGGAGACCCTATCTCCTGATTTCACATAGGTGTCACTGCTACAAAACACCACAAAGTCGGAGACACACTGGGTAACACTACCTATGATTATAGTTGCCATTAAAAGTCCCCACTAAAAGTCCCCACTACAGTTCTCAGATCAGCAGATGACCTTGATCAAGAGCACCTAAGTTGGCTGATCAGAACTCCCCCCAGCATTGCCACTCATCCCATCCCCCCTCCACCAAGAAATAAGAGAAGGAATTAAAATAGAGAATACATGGAAGGGAGAAGAAAAGATGGGGAGGAAGAAAGAAAAAGGGAGAGAAAGAATAAGAGAAAAAAGACAGCAAGAGAGGGATGGGGAAAAAAAACAAGAAATTAGGATAGAGAGAGATAAAAGGGGAAAAGAGGAGAACAAAGAGAAAGAGTGGTACATCCTAAAATGTACCATATGGGGTTTTAATACTGTACGAGTGGAGGGGACTCAGGGAGTGCTAAATTTCCATGGGTTAGGAGCGCAAATGACTTGTCTTGCCTTGGGTGCTGACAACCCACGCTACGAAAATAATTTTACTGTTAGGGGTCCCCACAACTTGGGAAATGTTATCAAAGGGTCACGGCACTAAAAGGTTGAGAACCACTGCTCTAAAATAATCTGGTACATCTCTTACTTTAATGTGGACAAAAAATGTGGGTACCCAGGTTCAATAAGAGATACCAGCATTCTATAGAAAGAAATACATAGCATGGGGTTAACTCTTGAGTCTAGAGGTCATTCAAGAGGATTAAGATCATTCATTGAGTAAAGAGGTTTTGGTAAACACATTCTAAAATACTGAAGTTGTCTGTACTGTCCATGCTTCCAGGGTAATTAGGCCACGCTATGACCTTGTAGGGAGCAAAAGGTGTTTCCCTTTAAAACATTTTTTAGTCTCAGACTACTTGCTGAAGTCAGATTAAGGAAAGCCTTATCCTTTTTTCCAGGAGGAAAATAATCAGTTCCTGTAAGTGGCATTAGCGGGCAGATAAACTACTATTTCAAACATTTATGGATGCTATCCAACACCTGCAATGTATTTAAGGTTAATGAGGCTGTATCCTTATGGCCCGTACACACAAACAGAAAATTGTATAAAAAAATCCACTTTTAAAATGATCGCATGATAATCTGATCGCTAGTCAGTTCATCTAATATTATCCAATGGGACAGGCACGATTTTTCTCGTACGATACCAGATCATACCATTTTCTTTTAATCAGTACAGTTGTTCAAGAGTTCGAAGATTACAGTACAAATACACCAACACATTACATCACTTTCACATTTTTATTCTGTTGTACGAGAATTTTCATCACTTAAGTAAACGTTTTATTTTTGATATGAGACTAGCATGCAAATTAAATGGACGATCATTCTTCCGATAATCACATTGGGCCGGATTCAGGTAGCCGGGCGCATTGTTATGGCGGCGTAGCGTATCGTATTTACGATACGACGCCATAAATCAGAGAGGCAAGTGCTGTATTCACTTGCCTCCTAAGTTACGGCGGCGTATCGTAAATGGGTCCGGTGTAAGCGCGCCTAATTAAAATAAGGATGAGGGGGGCATGTTTTATGTAAATGGGTGGTGACCCGTCGTGATTGACGTTTTTTACGTGCGCCGCAGTGTGCATTGCTCCAAATTACGCCGCAAGGACGTATTGGTTTCGACGTGAACGTAAATTACGTCCAGCCCTATTCGCGAACAACTTACGCAAACAACGTAAAAATTTGACGCGGGAACGACGTCCATACTTAACATTGCGTACGCCTCATAGAAGCAGGAGCAACGTTATGCCGGAAAAGCCTTACGCAAAAAATTCCACCGGGCGCACGTACGTTTGTGAATCGGCATATCTAGGTCATTTGCATATTCTACTCCGAAAACAACGGAAGCGCCACCTAGCGGCCAGCGTAAATATGCACCCTAAGATACGACGGCGTAAGAGACTTACGCCAGTCGGATCTTAGCCTAATTTCGGCGTATCTTGCTTTCTGAATAAAGAAAGAAGATACGCCGGCGCAGCTTTGAATTTACGCGAAGTATCTATAGAGACGCCGGCATAAATTCTTACTGAATCCGGGCCATTGTGTGTACTAGGCATAAGACAGGCTTCTAAAAAATTTTTTATTACAAATTGTCTATTCCAACAATACTCTACTCATAAGGGTTGATTTACTAAAACTGGAGAGTGCAAAATTTGGTACAGCTCTGCATAAAAACCAATCAGCTTCCAGGTTTTATTGTCAAAGCTTGATTGAACAAGCTGAAGTTAGAAGCTGATTGGCTACCATGCACAGCTGCACCAGATTTTAATAAATCAACCCCATAGTCTTCTCCAGGGATACCCAACTTTTGGAAGGAGCATTGTATGTCCTGTCTACCATTCATGCATATCAATTCAATAATGTAACAATATTATTATACCATATCTCCTAATTAAGCTTCCGAACAGCGTTCCAAGCACGTTCAGAAACTTTATTTAACACAGCAGCAGCTGCAGTGAATGCCAGGAATTGCTAGTAAGAGAGTCAGGGGAGCAGCAGTAGGAAAAGACAGACTGGGCATACAATGTTCGTCCTGTGCACTTTGAGGAAAGTTTTTTTAGAATTATGTCATATGCCCAAAGTCTGGAACAAGTTACAGAGTAATTGTTGTTGAGGGGGAAAAAAAAACCTCTGGGTGATCTAGGTACAATGCAAACATTTTAACAACCTTTGTAGCAGAGTCCTACCTGCTTTTGTTCTTGAGAAAAAGCTGTATGTTCAAATATGTTGTTGGAATACTGATTCATGAATAGGAGTGTCTGTGTTCACAATAATCAGCTGATGCACTTTCAGTGTTCAAACGAGGAAAGTTGCAGTGTCTACATCCCTTTGGAAGTAATTAATCCTTAGAAAGTATCTCACTAAAAATATAATGCCTACAATTTGTCTTGCATCTAAGTGCAGACTTCTGGGAAATTTAGTGAGCCAATCACCCAAGTAATGCCATTTCTGGGGAAGTTCTGTACACCATCTGTGTACAGAAGACCTTCGGGTTACCATATTGGATTGAGGTTTACAGAAAATTACAGTCAAGCAGATTTAAAAACCAATACAAAATTACAAAATTACAATATGGCTTGTGTAGCATTTGTATATGATACTGTATACAGCGCATTCATAAAGTATTCAGACCCTTCACTTTTTTCAATTTTGTTATGTTGCAGCCTGATACTACAGTTTTTTAGATACAATTTTAACTCATTAATCTACACTTAGTACCCCATAATGACAAATTAAAAACAGAATTTTAGAAATGTCTGTGAATTTGTTAAAAAGAAAAAAAATTAAATATCACATGTACTTAACCACTTCGATACCAGGCACTTACGCACCTTTCCGCCCAAGCTAATTTTCAGCTTTCAGCGCTGTCGCACTTTGAATGGCAATTGCGCAGTCATGCTACACAGTACCCAAACAAAATTGGCGTCCTTTTTTCCCCACAAATAGAGATTTATTTTTGTGGTATTTGATCATCTCTGCGATTTTTTTTTTTTTGCGCAACAACTTAAAAAATACTGCAAATTTTGAAAAAATGTATTTTTTATTTTTTTCTGTAAATTTTTTTTGGAAATAAGTACGTTTTCTCTTTCAATTACGGGCACTGATATGGCAGCACTGATGGGCACCGATGAGATGGCACTGATGGACATCGATGAGGTAGTACTGATCGGCACCGATGAGGTGGCACTGATGGGCACAGATGGTGGCGCTGGTATGCGGCACTGATGGGCACTCATAGGCAGCACTGGGCACTCATAGGCGGCACAGATGGGCACTCATGGGCGGCACTTATGGGTGGCACTGATGGGTACTTATGGGTGACACAGATGGGCACTGATAGGTGGGCACTGGGCATGGATGGGCACTGTGGGGTGGCACTGATGGACACTGTGGGGTGGCACTGATGGACACTGTGGGGTGGCACTGATGGATCCATGTTGCCAGTTAGTGCCCATTTGTGGGAACTGATTGGCATCTTTTTTTTTGCCCTTCCCTGGTGGTCCAGTGTGGCATTCCGAGGGGGGGCTGCGCTCATAAACAATCAGCGCAAACCCCCCTGTCAGGAGAGCCGCTCATCGGCTCTCCTCTACTCGCGTCTGTCAGACGCGAGTGAGGAAGAGCCATCAACGGCTCTTCCTGTTTACATTGTGATCAGCCGTGATTGGACACGGCTGATCATGTGGTAAAGAGCCTCCGCCGGATTTCAGAACCACTTCCTGGACATCAATCTGTTATTGACCGGGCGGGAAGTGGTTAATAAAGTGGATGTAAACCCGATTCATGAAATATGAGCTGGGTACATACATCTGCAGTGTTTTGTTATCTCTCTTCTAAGTCCTGCAGCTCTCTCCTGGCCTGTTCCTCTGTTATCAGCATGATAACGCCTGACAAATTCTTGCACACATCAGATAAAAGCAGCCTGCAATTTCTGTCAGGGGAGGTTGCTATAAATAGATTAGCAGGGAGCTGGTCATATTACAAAACACCTGTGACAGTCTCTGCCTATGATGAGAGGGGGTGTGTGCCTTTCCTCCAATCAGCAATTTTAGCTATGGGCTCTTTCACACGTCCGTTCAGTTTTTCAGATCATTTTTTTTTTCATCAGTTGATCCGTTTTTCCATCAGTTTTTCGTCAGTTTTTCATCAGTTTTTCATCCGTTTTTGCATCAGTTTTTCCATCCGTTTTTTCATCCGTTTTTTTTGGGCTTTTTACATAGAAAAACGGATGTTAGCGGAACGGATGATAAACGGATCATTCGTTAACGTCCGTTTTTCGTCCGTTCCGTTTTTTAGACGGAAGAAAAATAGGGTTTTCTTCCGTCCAAAAAGACGGAACTGAACGCAGACGGATGCTAACGGGCATTATCGGATGCTCATCCGCTAACGGACGCTAGCCCATAGGGAAGCATTGAGGTCCGTTAACGGACGTCCAAAAAACGGACGAACGGAACGGACGTGTGAAAGAGCCCTATCTTGGCTGTATGCCCAGACATTACACTGCGTTAAACAGGAAAATAAAATCTCCTAACAGGATCTGAACTTTCTAAACAGTATATAAATGTGAAGACAACAGATTTACATGTAAAACCTATGTAGGGTATGTAGGGAGATTTTGTTCACCTCTGTGTATCATCTGAGGCTGTTCACTTCACTGGGTGTATGGAGGGTTTACATCCACTTTAAGTATTCAGGCCCTTTACTTGGTACTTTGTTGAAGCACCTTTGGCAGCAATTACAGTCTCAAGTCTTTTTGGGTATGACACAATAAGCTTTGCACACCTGGATAGGGGGATTTTCTGCCATAAAGGGAGAAAGAAAGGCGCACCAGCCTCGTGTACTACCGTTTGGCAAATTTATTGGAATAATAAAATAATGAAAACTACTCACAAACAGGGAATGATAAAAGGCTTGTCAAACGATAATTGTAGTTAAAATACCCCTCAAACCACACTCCAGACTGTAGGGGGGGGGTGGCGAGGTGCGTTGCTGCTGGCTGACGCGTTTCGAGGTGACAGAGACCTCTTCCTCAGAGCCCAGCAGTCTGGAGTGTGGTTTGAGGGGTATTTTAACTACAATTATTGTTTGACAAGCCTTTTATCATTCCCTGTTTGTGAGTAGTTTTCATTATTTTATTATTCCAATAAATTTGCCAAACGGTAGTACACGAGGCTGGTGCGCCTTTCTTTCTCCCTTTTTGTCTTCTATCAGGATTTCCCCATCCATGAAGGGCAGCAAGGCCTCTGTCACTACGTTTTTTTGGACATTCAAGGAGTACTGTATGTAGACATCTGACTGATTATCAAGGATCCCACTTGTGCGCAGGAGTTTGTGTTTTTTGTCAGGATTTTCTGCCATTCTTTATTGCAAATCCTCTCAAGCTCAGTCAGGTTGAATGTGGACAGCCATTTTCAGGTTTCTCCAGAGATGTTCAATAGGGTTCAAGTCAGGGCTCTGGCTGGTCCACTATAGCAGTGGTCATCAACCCGGTCCTCAGGGCCCACTAACAGGCCAGGTTTGCAAGATATCTGAAATACATCACAGGTGATATCATTTGCTGCTCAGTGATTGCAGTATTCTAGTCTGCATCTCCCCAAGTTAATACATAAAACCTGGCCTGTTAGTGGGCCCTGAGGACAGGGTTGGTGACCACTGCACTATAGGACATTCACAGAGTTGTCCCTAAGCCACTCCTGTGTTGTCTTGACTGTGTGCTTAGGATTGTTGTCATGTTGGAAGGTGAACCTTCGGCCCAGTCTGAGGTCCTGAGCGTAGTGGAACAGGTTTTCATTGAGGATATCTCTGTACTTTGCTCCATTCAGCTTCCCCCCCCCCACTCTCACCAGTCTCCCAGCCCCTGCTGCTGCAAATCATCCCCACAGAATTATGCTGTCACCACCATGCTTCACTGTTGGGATGTATTGGGCAGGTGATGATTTTTGCCTGGTTACCTCCAGACATAACGTTTAGAGGTTGGGCCAACAGTTCAATCTTGGTTTCATCAGGCCAGAGAATCTTGTTCCCCACAGTCTGAGAGTCCATTAGGTGCTTTTTTGCAAAATCCAAGCAGGCTTTTATGTGTTTTGCACTGAGAGGAGGCTTCCATGTAGCCACTCTGTCATAAAGCCCAGATTGGTGGAGGGTTGCAGTGATGGTTGTCCTTCTGGTACTTTGTGCCATCCCCACACAGGATCTCTGGAGCTCAGTCAGAGTGACCATAGGGTTTTTAGTCACCTCGCCTACCTAGGCCCTTCTCCCCGATTGCTCAGTATGTAGTATCATATACAGTATACATATATATATATATCTTAACCATTTTCACCCCCTTCCTGCCCAGACCAATTTTCAGCTTTCAGTGCTGTCGCACTTTGAATGACAATTGCGCGGTCATGCAACACTGTACCCATATGAAATTTTGATAATTTTTTCCCTCACAAATAGAGCTTTCCTTTGATGGTATTTTATCACCTCTGCAGTTTTTATTTTTTGCGCTATATACAAAAAAAAAGCGAAAATTTTGAAAAAAAAAAGACAATATTTTTAACTTTTTGCTATAATAAATATCCCATTAAAAAAAAAAAAGTTTTTCCTCAGTTTAGGCCGATATGTATTCTTCTACATATTTTTGGTAAAAAAAAAAATCGCAATAAGCTTATATCGGTTGAGTTTGCGCAAAAGTTATTGCGTCTACAACATAGGGGATACATTAATGGCATTTTTATTGTTATTTTATTTTTTTACTAGTAATGGCAGCGATCTGCGATTTTTATCATGACTGCAATATTGCGGCGGACACTTCGGGACCACACAAAACCGTTGGTAAAATACCGCCCACACTAAAATTACCGCCCACACAGTCCCTAAAATCTAGCTGAGCTGCCACTTATAAAGATAATAAGATGTGTACAGTACTTAGCCCTTAACACAAAATAAATTTATGAAAAGTGAAATAAATAGTGGCGCTGTGTATATAAACACTGTAAATGATTAAGTGCTCAAACCTGAACCTCACATGTGTATATACAATTTGAAAATTAATAAACATATACACCCAGTGACAAGTGAAATATCAAAAGATCAAACACAAATTTAAATATAAACAGGCCATAAAATATTCCAGTGAAGTGTTTGTAGTTAAATATCTTCGTAATTCTTCCACCACACCAAAGTGCATGTGACTCCCCTCAGAAAACGCACTCACCAGATTATCTGCCTAGCACTCTCGTGTCAGGCTCAATCACTTTTACACCAAACTGAAAAGATGAAACGATTATCCAATTAAACCATATATTTCAGGGAGCTCTCCACATGTGAATAAAATAAGTGCTCCAGTAGTGTAATAACGTCAAGCCAGTTTAATTTAAAACACACAGAAAACTTCAACCTATACACTCACATTCAGATTATCAAAAGCCAGTGAGAAATAAAATCATCATCACTGACGTGAGACATCCAACCAGGAAGTGGTGATACGATAGACGAATCTGAAGCCTCGTACACACGACCGAGGAACTCGACGGGCGAAACACATCATTTTGCTCGTCGAGTTCCTTGTTAGGCTGTCGAGAAACTCGACAAGCCAATTTTCTCCATTCCCGTCAAGGAAATAGAGAACATGCTCTCTTTTTGGCTCGTCGAGTTTCTCAACAGTTTCCTCTACGAAAATGTACACACGACCTGACACTGTGGAACGGGTGAGAGAGGGATACCGAGCGCTTACTTCGGGTCCGCCGTGACTGCAGTGCACCAGTGTGCCATAGTTCAAAGAGTTGCGGTGAATTTTATTTCTCACTGGCTTTTGATAATCTGAATGTGAGTGTATAGGTTGAAGTTTCTTGTGTGTTTTAAATTAAACTGGCTTGACTTTATTACACTACTGGAGCACTTATTTTATTCACATGTGGAGAGATCCCTGATACATATGGTTGGATTGGATAATTGTTTCACCTTTTCAGTTTGGTGTAAAAGTGACTGAGCCTGACACGAGAGCGTTAGGCAGATGTCTGGTGAGTGCATTTTCTGAGGGGAGTGGAGTCACATGCACTTTGGTGTGGTGGAAAAATTACGAAGATATTACACTACAAACACTTCACTGAAATATTTTATGGACTGTTTATATTTTAATTTTTGTTTGATTTTTTGATATTTCACTTGTCACTGGGTGTATATGTATATTCATTTTCAAATTGTATATACACATGTGAGGTTCAGGTTTGAGCATTTAATCATTTACAGTGTTTATATACACAGCACCACTATTTATTTCACTTTTCATAAATTTATTTTTTGTTACGGGCTAAATACTGTACACATACTATTTTGGGACCATTCACACTTATACAGCGACCAGTGCTATAAAAATGCATTGATTACTGTGTAAATGTGACTGGCAGGGAAGGGGTTAAATGTGTATCCTAGGGAGTGATTCTAACGGTAGGGGGAGGGGACTCACAAGGGGAGGAGACTGATTGGTGTTCCTCTGTACTGGGAACACACCATCGGTCTCCTCTCCTCTGACAGGACGTGGATCTGCACGTGCATCGGGTGCCGAATGACGTGGCGAGCACACCTCTAGAGGCTCGGGAAGAATCATATGACGGCAGCCCGGAGGGACAAAGGGTTCCTGCTGCCGTCATATCACGATGCGCGGTAGGGAAGTGGTTAAAGGAATGGAAAAGAGATCTCCAGACACCCCCCTGTGGCTCAACCCACATTTACCAGAGTTTCTGACTATCCCAGACCCAGGATTTTGGGCAACTAGGGGTGGAGCATATCTGTGTTAGTGGCTCCCTTCTGACCTTTGATTCCTTCAAGGAGAAATTCGGTCTCACTAACCGACAATTCTTTCGATTTCTTCAAATTCGCCATGCCTTCGCTGCCCAATTTGGTCCCACCCCGGTACTTCTCCTCCAGTCTAATCTTGAATCCACATTAAGGGTTACTCCTCTGGTCAAACCCACCTCTACCATTTACAAAGCTTTATTGCCTTCAGTCCACTTTGGTCTGGAGGACTTGCTATCTAGGTGGCAAGGCGAGGTCCCGGATCTGGATTCAGAGGACTGGGAGGATGTCTGGGAATATCCAGACTCTGTTAGAGATCGGTTGATACAATTTAAACTGCTTCATAGAGTCTATTTGTCACCCCAAAGATTATCCAAAATTTGCCCGAATTCCTCCTCCAACTGTTGGAATTGTGATATGGGAAATGCCGACTTCAACCATATGTTGTGGTCCTGTCCCAGAATCTTCTGGGCGGAGGTCACGACGTTTATTGAAACCTTGACCTTGATTCATGTTCCCCTGAATGTATCGGTCTGTGTGCTCCGTTGGTGAGCTCCTTGGCCCACCGCCGAGCAACCAGAGCGCTAATAGGACTTCTATTGTTTTACGCCAGGAAGGCTCTACTCATTAAATGGAAACAAACGGAGGTACCTTCTTTGAATACATGGAAATCGCTGATCAACTCGGAGGTGCCACTATACAAAGAGGCCTATCTCGCCAGATGCTGCCCAGCTAAGTTTGACAAAATTTGGAGCGTATGGGTTGATTCAGACATCACGATCACAACAAATTAGGTGTTGTTCCCCTTGACTGTCTATCTCAGCTAGCTGTTTTGTAGAAGTGAGGCCGTAGTTTTTCCGTTATCTGACGGTTCTCCTAAATGCACTATCCTCAACCTCAGCAGATCTTCCTGATGTGGTCACCTGAAATACATGACACACTATCCTCTCTCTATCCTCCTAATCTTGATGACACGAGTAGTTAAGTTGTAGTAGTTATATAGATATGATAAATGTATAGGATTGTTTTATTGGTTGTTACCTCAGCCGGGGTATGCCCAGAGGCTGTACTATGTAACTTTTGTTTATTGTTTTTTTTTTTTTTCATGCAAAATCAATAAAAGGTATTTAAAAAAAAAAAGGAATGGAAAGGGATAGCACTTCTGTTGAGTTCCTATTGGTGAGGACAAGCAACAAATAACCCTTAACCATTCTGTCAAAAACAGTTTTAGCAGGAGTTGGGTTTTTAGGTAATCTAGGCCTGCAGCATACAATGAAACATTGCATACGCAGAAATTTTATGTGAAATTTGCATGTGATGCTAGTCATAATTATATGTAAGTCTTGACTTTTCCTGTAGTAGTTCTGTGACGGACTGCCTGACTGGCTGGCACCCTGCCTAGGTGCCTTCGCCAAGATACAGCTTTCTCCACTCAGGAATTAGGAACCAGGTATTATAGCTGAGAAATGCACAGAACTAGGTAACAGAATTTATACCACACAAAATCAGATAAGAGATTGATCACATTATGCAAAACAATGCAAACTTTAAACAGTAATATCATCATTATATCTAACAGTACATCTAATGAACAGCTAGCAGCTAACAGTGATCTAATCAAACAGAAAACCAATCAACAGCTAACGAATTAACCAGTAAGCTAATTAACAGCTAGGCCCCTAGACAAGCCTTGATTTGTCAGGGAGTGACCAACCCAGACAGTCTGGCAACGGATCTCATTAAACAGCTTTCATTCCACATCCACCTTCTCAATGAGTTTCATGTTGACAGAGACCATCATGGCTTCCTTGACTGTTAAATGTGGTAATAACATGTCATCTTGCATTATATGAAACAAAATTCTCCTGCGCTCTGGTGTATCGCCAAACCCGGGTGATGTAGTATAGTCTCACAGCAAAGTCTATAATCTTGCAGCCCTCCTCAGAACAATGGGTGTTCATAAAGCTAGAGGGAAAAAAAAAGGGTGGGCGCACCGACCTAGTGCATTACCACTGATAATTTATTAAAAACAGAATAAAAACAATGGCCCGGATTCAGAGAGCAATTGCGCCTGCGTAACCATAGTTACGCAGCGCAATTGCTGACTTGCTCCGGCGTTACGAATGCTCCTGATTCAGGAACATCGTAACGCCGACTGCAGCCTAAAATCTGCGTGGCATAAGGCTCTTATGCCACGCAGATTTTAGGCTGCATTCTTGCGATGACCGCTAGGGGGCGCTCCCATTGTGCTCAGTGTATAGTATGCAAATTGCATACTAACACCGATTCACAATGTTGCGCGGGCCCTGCGTACGCAAGTTACGAAGTTTCCGTACGGCGTCTTTAGCGTAAGGCTGCCCCTTCTAATAGTAGGGGCAGCCAATGCTAAAGTATACCCGCCGTTCCCGCATCGTGAAATTTGAATTTCACGTCGTTTGCGTAAGTGATTCGTAAATGGCGCTGGACGCCATTCACGTTCACTTTGAAGCAAATGACGTCCTTGCGACGTCATTTGCCGCAATGCACGTCGGGAAAGTTTCCCGACGGCGCATGCGCTTTACAATCGGCGCTGGAACGCGCCTAATTTAAATGATTCCCGCCCCCTGCGGGATCATTTAAGATGCGCGCGCTTACGCCGGGCAATTGTGCCGGCGCGCCCTCGCAATTTACGGAGCTACTGCTCCGTGAATCGAGGGCAGCGGCGCAAATTTGCAGGGACGCAGGGCAAAATCGTTGCCCTGTGCCTCCGTAATTTATGTGCAAATCTTACTAAATCCGGGCCAATGGTCTTACTCACAATGAGAGCTGAAAAAATCGCTTTTCAGACAGCTAAGAACTGGTGATCACCACCTAGGCTCTGAGGAAGGGGGTACGCCCCAGAAACGTGCAAGCCGTCTATATGTTTGTGGTTCCACTGGCAGGTGCCGTGAGGTTCAGTTCTTAGCTGTCTGAAAAGCGCTTTTTTCAGCTCTCATTGTAAGACCATTGTTTTTATTCTGTTTTTAATAAATTATTAGTGGTAATGCACTAGGTCGGTGCCCCCTCCCTTTTTTTTCTTTGTATCTTGCATTATATAACAGGACATCTTCCTGAATGCTCGTAGCTCCCTCAATTGCCAGGGACTATAGTCAGTAGAAGAGGCACCCCTCCAAATGCCCCTCCAAATGGGTCTGTCACAGGCTCATTCACACCAGAATGTGGTGTGGTAAACCTGTGTTTCGTATGTGTTTCACACACCAAGATCACAATGCATTGGGTATGCATACCATTGGGTATGCATAATGCATTTGCTTGCACTGAATCGTAACGCCGACTGCAGCCTAAAATCTGCGTGGCATAAGGCTCTTATGCCACGCAGATTTTAGGCTGCATTCTTGCGATGACCGCTAGGGGGCGCTCCCATTGTGCTCAGTGTATAGTATGCAAATTGCATACTAACACCGATTCACAATGTTGCGCGGGCCCTGCGTACGCAAGTTACGGAGTTTCCGTACGGCGTCTTTAGCGTAAGGCTGCCCCTTCTAATAGTAGGGGCAGCCAATGCTAAAGTATACCCGCCGTTCCCGCATCGTGAAATTTGAATTTCACGTCGTTTGCGTAAGTGATTCGTAAATGGCGCTGGACGCCATTCACGTTCACTTTGAAGCAAATGACGTCCTTGCGACGTCATTTGCCGCAATGCACGTCGGGAAAGTTTCCCGACGGCGCATGCGCTTTACAATCGGCGCTGGAACGCGCCTAATTTAAATGATTCCCGCCCCCTGCGGGATCATTTAAGATGCGCGCGCTTACGCCGGGCAATTGTGCCGGCGCGCCCTCGCAATTTACGGAGCTACTGCTCCGTGAATCGAGGGCAGCGGCGCAAATTTGCAGGGACGCAGGGCAAAATCGTTGCCCTGTGCCTCCGTAATTTATGTGCAAATCTTACTAAATCCGGGCCAATGGTCTTACTCACAATGAGAGCTGAAAAAATCGCTTTTCAGACAGCTAAGAACTGGTGATCACCACCTAGGCTCTGAGGAAGGGGGTACGCCCCAGAAACGTGCAAGCCGTCTATATGTTTGTGGTTCCACTGGCAGGTGCCGTGAGGTTCAGTTCTTAGCTGTCTGAAAAGCGCTTTTTTCAGCTCTCATTGTAAGACCATTGTTTTTATTCTGTTTTTAATAAATTATTAGTGGTAATGCACTAGGTCGGTGCCCCCTCCCTTTTTTTTCTTTGTATCTTGCATTATATAACAGGACATCTTCCTGAATGCTCGTAGCTCCCTCAATTGCCAGGGACTATAGTCAGTAGAAGAGGCACCCCTCCAAATGCCCCTCCAAATGGGTCTGTCACAGGCTCATTCACACCAGAATGTGGTGTGGTAAACCTGTGTTTCGTATGTGTTTCACACACCAAGATCACAATGCATTGGGTATGCATACCATTGGGTATGCATAATGCATTTGCTTGCACTGAATCACATGGTACTGCAGTACCATGCAATCCGGTGCAATGTGCTTTTGAAAAGTAGTGCATGCACTAGTTTTAGTGCAATCCAGTGCAATTTCAGCCCATTCAAATGAATGGGCTGAAAATCACAGTGCACTAAATCGCACAGGAATACAGGCTGCGTTACTGTGCAATTCAGATGCGAACCAGTATTCTAACAATATGGGTCCCCTATTAGATAGTGCCCGGCCTGGACAGCGCATGCGCAATCGGAGATCACGGAAATCTCTGAGAATGAACATTTGTTCCATCAGCTGTAGTTGGAGCATACGCAGTTAACACGCCGCTCGCTCCCGATGCTTATCCACGCCGCTCGCTCTATCAGATGGGGGACCCATTAAGATAGAACAGCGCTGCCCGTGCTCAAATAAAGCAGGGGGGGATGTTTTTTTTCTAAGGGGGGGTGTATTATACTTATCCATGCCGCTCGCTGATAGAACAGCACTGGCCGTGCTCACTCAATACAGCAAGGGGCGGATGGTTTTATCAAAAGGATATGATTATAAGAGGCCACGCTCACTGAATACAAGAAACTTATGATGGCCAGCCTCAAAAGGGCGGGTGTTTTTCTGAAATGCTCAGCCAGCGCTGTTCTATCAGTGAGCGGTGTGGATAAGCATAATACACCCGCCCCTTAGAAAACATGCGCCCCTTGCTGTATTTGAGTGCGGGCAGCGCTGTTCTATCGAGCGGCGTGTTAACTGCACATACTCCAACTACAGCTGTTGGAACAGATGTTCATTCTCGGAGATTTCCGTGATCTCCAAATGCGAATGCGCAGTCCAGGCTGGGCACTATCTGATAGGGGACCCATAATGATAGGACACCGGCCCTAAATGGTCTTATCCCCTCTATCTATCTGACCCTTTATTGCTTACTGGGGCAGCCAATCATATTAAAGGGCAAACAGGAAGTTTCAGAAGGAAGAGGGAGGGAGGGAGGGAGGTCGTGATGTTCATCAGTACTTTGACCAATCACAAAACCCCTTGCTTTCAGTGGCCTTTTATGAAAGGGGGAGGGGCTCAGTGAGCGATAGTCTTAGTGGCAGACATTCAGCACTTACAGGGCAGTGTGGGCTGAATACAAATGCAAGTTTTAACAAATCTTTTAGCAACCAGAGATGGGGCACACTTCAATGGAGGTAACTTATTTTTGCTATGCAAATCTAAAAAAAAATATATATCTTTTGGCAGAACTTCAACTTTAATGAAAGACAAATTGTATCATTTATGCACTGCATTTATGCTGTAAAATTGCTATTAATCACATAATATATATTTTTTTTACTTCCCAGCAGAAGCTGAGCTTGTCTATTTACAGAGGAGGTACAGTACGTAGCGTAGTCTCTTGACCGCCATGGAGGTAGCTGACAAGAAACCGCATTAATTTGAAATAACTGCTTTTATACATTCCATTCTCTGGAACAGGCTGTTTTAAGGGAACTGTGGGTTTCAAACAGTGTGTCCCTGTGTACATTCTTCCCTACAATCACTGGCTGACATGTAGCAAGCATTGTGTCCCTGGCTAACCTTTCATCTGTGCGTTAACATAAAAAAAAAAAAAAAAAGTTATCTAACAAAGAGTTAACAATATATACATTTTTCTCATACTACATATTAAAAAATAATACAATATAATTTTTTATTAGTCCAGATCACAGAAATAGTTTGCAATATTACAGATAATGATGACATTATCTAAACCCAAAACTGGCCATAGACGTTGCATGTCATCTTTAGCAGAAAAAGGAATTTACCCCACGGGGCTTTGTACAGCAAAAGTATAAAAGTGTAACAGATGTAATATAATAAAACATGGTTTATTTTGTAGTTGTCAATAACATACATTTTAAATGCAATAACAATTAAAAGAAAACCCTTTCCGGATCTGGTGATACAATACATAATCCACAATATTGGACAAATGTATACAACATTGCTTTATGCTGTGTGATGTGCGTGCCCCGACGCGTTTCGACCTCTAAGTGGTCTCTTCAGGGGGATGGTTGATTCTACAAAAATATACATAACATAAATTTGCGATCAAAAAACATATTAATATATATCACATAAATTTACCCAAGAATAAGATTTACCGTTAACGAATTAAGTGGGTTTTGTAATGACCAGAGATGTGCAGAGCCGTTGGAAAATCCGAAAGGGAGCCCCACCGTCGCCACCCACAACCCCAGGGGGGAGAGAGGGAAGCCAAACAAACCCCAGGGGGGTTACAAGGAGCCGTACAATGGACGCCCTCCGAGGATCAGGGGAGCCGGTGCCTGCAGGGTGCCCCCAATGGGTTAGCCCTGTGTAATTAAAGAAAATTAGAAATATTAAATCATAGCATGTCATCTTTAGCAAATGATCCTTTTGCTGAAGTATTTGCTAGTGCTCTGAAATGCACAGACATTCAGTTTCCTATGTTGAATCATCATAGCTCCTTTGTTGTCCCAGGAGAGCAATGGACTATTTAATGAAATCTTCCAACCCATCATCTAGTCAAGTCTGATGTAAGTGTGACCTGTTTAAATCACATAATGTTTTAGGTAATCAAACCATGCCCACGAGGAGGTAGTTCTCCACATGGGTATCATTTGGGTGGCATAGAAATGTATGAGATCATTGCATCTGAAGGGTTTATAAGTTCATTGTGCAACATTTTGTTTGTCCCCTCTATGATATAGAGGCCAAGGTATTGAACAACAGTATTTGGAACAAATGTATATCTTTTAGTGATCAGACCTATTACTCTCAACCATGATTTCTATCATAAAACCCAATCTAAACCTGCATGGCCAGAAATACAGTAGGATAGGTTTTATGGCTTAAACTTCCCCTGATAATAAATCACTGAGTACCTGTATACCAACCAACCACATCCTGCTATTGAAAGACGCATGGATCAACCTGTACTTGTGCAAATACTTAGTATTGGTATCCTCTAATAGTAAGTATTTGCTTTTGGGCTAAGTACTGCTTTAAAGGCTCCCCCCCCCTGCTGCTCTGGGCTCCTCCCCCCAACCAAGTACCGCCATAGAAAGCCATTTGCCATGGGGGGCACTCATGCTTGCTTGCTCCCGAACCGCACTCTGTGTGTCCATAAGACACACAGAACAGGGCTCAGCCCCACACCCACTCCCTTCTCATTGTCTGTGATTGAAATTAGGGCTCCCGCTGCTGCCTCTGAGCCAATGAGGAGGCAGAGACCCGGGACAGCAGCCACTTTCGTGCACATCACTGGATCGGGTTCGGACTCAGGTAAGTATTAAGAGGGGGGGGGGGCAGTGGGAGAGCTGCATACTGAAGATTTTTACTTTCATGCATTGAATGCATGAAGGTGAAAAAAAAAAACTCCCAGCTCTACAACTACTTTAATTTCACCAATAAAAGGTATCTCCTACACTAAATTGTTTTCACTGTTTGCGAAGGAAGGGTTTTGTTTTTGTTCGTTGTCATTTATGTAGCCATGGGGGGTGGGGGTTGCTAAGTATAGACTTCCCTGGGCCTCCCACTGATTATCCTGCAGCCAGTTACACAGTATTTTAACACAGCCAGGTGCACTTACTTTTCCACTCGTTGTCTACAATGACCAGTCTTGGGGATTTATTTTTATGTTTTATTTGGAGAACTTGGATAGGAGAAGGGAATTAGTAGGATACTACAAATTTACTATGCACAAGCAAGGACGACTCTTTTTGTGGAACTGTGAAGCAGACTATCTGCCAAACCATACAACATCTGTATGGAAGAATAAGATCCTATGTAGCAGAAGGAACTCAGCGGACTTTGTATCTTCAAGACACTAGCCAGTGTCCCCTTTAGCTCACACACCCAGTATGCTGATTTCTAGGACCAAAAGGGGAATTTCCGCAAAATGGACTCAGTCTCAGGGATCCTTTCAGGGACTGTACCCATAAAATGTCCAGGGATAGCTGGTAGCCTCCTTCCAACTTCCAAGCGACCCTCTATACCAGTGATACTAGACCAGATCCATTGACGTTCTCCCTCAGTCAGCTTGCACAGGAACCCTGGGTTGTAGCTTCAAGGCTTCTGGCCCCCAGATCTGCAATCTGAGGCCGCATGGCAGCCTACGCTAGGGAGAGGCAGCAGCCTCCTCCCTACCTCAACATTTCTCCTAAGAGGTAGGCTGGACTGGAACCACAAGCCCATGTGCTCCTCAGATATAAATACAGTCACCCTGAATTCTCTGGGACACATCCCCGTCTAATTGGCCAGGACTGTATCTACATCCATGGTCTTATCTACTAGGTTTCCTCCCACTGTCTAATTTGCCTTCTTGCTATTGGATCAGTGTGAAACATCAAGACAACATGAGCAGCACCAGAGCACACTGAGCGGACCTCACTAATCAATCATTGCTCTCTGTTAATCAGACAGCACCTAAATTTGCCTGTCTGCTTCTCTGTTAGGCCCCTTTCACATGGGGAAGATCCGCTCAGGGGGAGATACCTCTGTTGATCTTCGCTGACCCGGTGGATGACAGGTCTGTCCAGTGTGCTGCCTGGGACCAAGAATTAAATGCTGCCCCCCCCCCAGAAAAAAAATCACGCCAACCAAAAGGCCCCCGCATTCATTATTTTATATCATGATAACTAAAGGGGACCCGTCATGGCTCTATACATGTATAAAGGAGTATAAAGAGGACCTGACATGGCTCTATACATGTATAGGAGTATAAAGAGGACCTGTCATGGCTCTATACATGTATAAAGGAGTATAACGAGGGCCTGTCATGGCTCTATACATGTATATAGAGGACCTGTCATTACTCTTTACATGTAAAGGAATATCAAGAGGACCTGTCATGGCTCTATAAATGTATATAGGACTATAAAGAGTACTTGACATGGCTCTATACATGTATAAAGGAGTATAACGAGGGCCTGTCATGGCTCTATAGATGTATAAAGAGAACCTGTCATGGCTCTATACATGTATAAAGAAGTATAAAGAGGACCTGTCATGGTTCTATACATGTATATAGAGGACCTGGCGAGACTCTTTACATGTAAAGGAATATAAAGAGGACCTGCCATGGCTCTATAAATGTATATAGGAGTATAAAGAGGACCTGTCATGGCTCTATACATGTATAAAGGAGTATAACGAGGGCCTGTCATGGCTCCATAGATGTATAAAGAGGGCCTGTCATGGCTCTATACATGCATATAGGCGTATAAAAGGACCTGCCATGGCTCTATACATGTATCCAGGAGTATAAAGGGACCTGTGAATTGCCGGCGGCCACAATGTCTTTTGCGCAAACTAATCAATGTACGCTAATTGTGTTTTTTTTTTCACCAAAAATATGTAGAAGAATACATATTGGCCTAAGCTGAAGAAAATGTTTTATTTTTCTAAATTTTGGGGATATTTATTATAGCAAAAAGTAAAAAAATATATATATTTATAGCACAAAAATAAAAACCGCAGAGGTGATCAAATATCACCAAAAGAAAGCTCTACAGGGAGTGCAGAATTATTAGGCAAGTTGTATTTTTGAGGATTCATTTTATTATTGAACAACAACCATGTTCTCAATGAACCCCAAAAACTCATTAATATCAAAGCTGAATATTTTTGGAAGTAGTTTTTAGTTTGTTTTTAGTTTTAGCTATTTTAGGGGGATATCTGTGTGTGCAGGTGACTATTACTGTGCATAATTATTAGGCAACTTAACAAAAAAAAATATATACCCATTTCAATTATTTATTTTTACCAGTGAAACCAATATAACATCTCAACATTCACAAATATACATTTCTGACATTCAAAAACAAAACAAAAACAAATCAGTGACCAATATAGCCACCTTTCTTTGCAAGGACACTCAAAAGCCTGCCATCCATGGATTCTGTCAGTGTTTTGATCTGTTCACCATCAACATTGCGTGCAGCAGCAACCACAGCCTCCCAGACACTGTTCAGAGAGGTGTACTGTTTTCCCTCCTTGTAAATCTCACATTTGATGATGGACCACAGGTTCTCAATGGGGTTCAGATCAGGTGAACAAGGAGGCCATGTCATTCGTTTTTCTTCTTTTATACCCTTTCTTGCCAGCCACGCTGTGGAGTACTTGGACGCGTGTGATGGAGCATTGTCCTGCATGAAAATCATGTTTTTCTTGAAGGATGCAGACTTCTTCCTGTACCACTGCTTGAAGAAGGTGTCTTCCAGAAACTGGCAGTAGGACTGGGAGTTGAGCTTGACTCCATCCTCAACCCGAAAAAGCCCCACAAGCTCATCTTTGATGATACCAGCCCAAACCAGTACTCCACCTCCACCTTGCTGGCGTCTGAGTCGGACTGGAGCTCTCTGCCCTTTACCAATCCAGCCACGGGCCCATCCATCTGGCCCATCAAGACTCACTCTCATTTCATCAGTCCATAAAACCTTAGAAAAATCAGTCTTGAGATATTTCTTGGCCCAGTCTTGACGTTTCAGCTTGTGTGTCTTGTTCAGTGGTGGTCGTCTTTCAGCCTTTCTTACCTTGGCCATGTCTCTGAGTATTGCACACCTTGTGCTTTTGGGCACTCCAGTGATGTTGCAGCTCTGAAATATGGCCAAACTGGTGGCAAGTGGCATCTTGGCAGCTGCACGCTTGACTTTTCTCAGTTCACGGGCAGTTATTTTGCGCCTTGGTTTTTCCACACGCTTCTTGCGTCCCTGTTGACTATTTTGAATGAAACGCTTGATTGTTCGATGATCACGCTTCAAAAGCTTTGCAATTTTAAGAGTGCTGCATCCCTCTGCAAGATATCTCACTATTTTTGACTTTTCCGAGCCTGTCAAGTCCTTCTTTTGACCCATTTTGCTAAAGGAAAGGAAGTTGACTAATAATTATGCACACCTGATATAGGGTGTTGATGTCATTAGACCACACACCTTCTCATTACAGAGATGTACATCACCTAATATGCTTAATTGTTAGTAGGCTTTCGAGCCTATACAGCTTGGAGTAAGACAACATGCATAAAGAGGATGATGTGGTCAAAATACTAATTTGCCTAATAATTCTGCACTCCCTGTATTTGTGGGAAAAAAAGGACATCAATTTTATTTGGGTAGCGGAGCAGGCGGAACGGGCTGGCGGGCATCAGTATGCTGCCCCCCTAAAAGTGCTGCCTGGTACCCATGGTACCACCCGGTCCCATCATAGGGCCGGCCCTGGGTCTGTCTCTGCTCACTGACCGGGGAAAGACCTGTCAGAGCCCCACTGATCTCTATGGGGAGATCAGATGAAAATTTTCATCAGATCTCATCCGATCCACCAAGACAGATGGATGGAAGGCGTATCGACATACTTGAGCAGATCGGATGGCAAACAGGGTGCCAGCAGACACATCTCTGCTGACATCCGCCTGCCCATAGGAGTCAATAGATGGCCCATCTCGGATCCGCCTTAAAAAATGGACAGGAGGATCTGAGCGGGCTTATCGTGTGAAAGGGGCCTTAAGCAGAAAAGACAAAAACAATATACACTCTCTAGCACCTACCTAAGAGGGTGCTACATCTAGAATGCATTCATAGGGTTTTGGTAGTTATTCTGTTAATACTAGGGTCTGCCAGAAGACATTTAACACAGATCAGCCTACATAACATTACACCTATGTCATTCTGCAAGAAGATGTGGGAGAGTTCAAGCTGTGACAATGTCTCCTGAGTGCCTATTACACACTGTTCCTCTGCTGATAGCCTCATAATTAAAACATTGCAGGGTGCTCTCTTTTGGGACCAAAATATATTTTTCTAATAATTACAGTGAAAGGTCTTACTTGCAATCGTTGATGGTAGAAAACAATGAATAATGCATTGTTAAAAATGCTGAGAAACCAAGTTTTTTTTTTCCCAAAGGGATTTTCTGTCTCGCACACAGTTTTATCAAAATCCTCTTCAAATCCCCTTACCATGTTATCACTCACTCCAGCATTGCCCTTTTACTGTTTACATTTT
This sequence comes from Rana temporaria, assembly GCF_905171775.1. NCBI lineage: Eukaryota > Metazoa > Chordata > Amphibia > Anura > Ranidae > Rana > Rana temporaria. The sequence continues at coordinate 154,922,066 of NC_053492.1, forward strand.
CTTTGTTACTTTCATGGGTGGGAATCTCCAGTCGAACATTGTGGCTTCCTTGCTATTTACCAAGAGTTCAGCAGCGGAAACAGTCCTCTGCTATCAAGCAGCAGTAGTAAATCATTATTGCTGCTCTGTGAATGATTTTATAGCCTCACAAAGTCTCACGCAAAAAAAGACAAAGATGGATAGCTTGAAGATTGTATTTAAAGTGCACCTAGCCTGCAGATGCCATGGCCAAAAAATGTCAAGCACATGGATAATGCTTAGAGTGATTGTAGCAGTATTTGTGCAATTGCAACAGAAACAACTGAGTACTGTCCATTATACTTTTTTTTTATTTGCACTAACATCCAAGTTTTCACGACAAGCTATCTGGGTTTGACCCCCTTCTTCAAGGTCCAAGCAGTACTCAAGTAGTATTGCTTAGACTTTGAACAATAGGTACACCCTGAAAACTTGTTGTGAAAATTGGATGTTAGTGCAAATAAAAAAAAGTATCATGGACAATCACTCTAAGCATTATCCATGCGCTTGAAATTTTAGGTGCTAGTGCATATAAAAAAGTATCATGGACAGCACTCAATTGTTTTTGAAGCACAGAAATAAAGATTAGTCACTGCAGGTGGTCTTTTTCCCAGGAATAACTTACCACGCCTCATTCCATACTCTGGCTTTTAAGGTGGGGTTTTGTGACCTTGCTGGAGTGACTCGATCGGGTACTGCTGTTGGGTAGGCAAAAGTGTGGACAGATAGGAAGGGTTGGTTCCAAGAGGTTCGTGCCCGGCTTGGGAAAAGGTGGTAGTGTGCCCTGTTAGGGCCTGGGCTGCTACCTTGGGGTTTTGGCCTTGTGGTCAACTCCACATATACTTGAGAAGAAATGAAAGTGCAGTAGATAAGGATATTAAAACGTTTTATTTTGAGTCACAACAATGAAAAGAGGCCAACATGTTTCAGGGGAACAGAGACTCCCCCTTTATCAGGGCTGCTACTGGAAGCTATTAAGGGAATGGTCCTGTTATAGACTGCCTATTGCACAAGGATCGGAACAATAGATGTCCAAATGCTGGCTGTGCCCACAGCTAGCATTTGGACATCTATCGGCCCGATACTTGTGCCATAGGCAGTCCGTTTCTGTATATATATGTGATCCGGCTCTTCTGGGTAGGGAGTGCACATGCGTACTGCCGGCGGCTCGCTTCCATTGTGATTATGCACAGCAGATACTGTGGACTCGATGTCCACCAGCACCGGCTGCTCATTCGATACAGAGGCAGAACGGCAGTCTGCTTATGTAAACAATGGCAGATTGCCGTTCTGTCAGTAGGAAAGGCAGGGATCATGTGTTCCTGCAAAGCAGGGATATGGATCCATGTCTTGCCCTAGTAAAAGCACCTCCCTCACTGTAGTAAAACACACAGTTAACCCTTTGATAGCCCCGGACGTCAACCCCTTCCCAGCCAGCGTCATTAGTACAGTGACAGTGCATATTGTTTAGCACTGATCACTGTATTAGTGTCACTGGTCCCCAAAAAAGTGTCAAAATGTCAGGAAGAGGGGGTAAATCTTCTGGAGGTCAAGTGGTAAAGGATAACAAGAGTATCTCTAATGTGATGTCATACCTTATATATGCCTACATCTTCCTTTGCTTAATAGTACATTCATAATATATTCTGATTTTCAATTGACTGAATTATAACATAAAAATAATAGATGATTAATATATCTTCTGTATGATGCTAAGAGGATAAACTGAACAATTGCATTGTCTGTACAATCCATAGTTAATACCTATTCTTTAGTTATTAAAAATAAATAAAAGGATATGTACTAATATATAAACACAAAATGACAAGGTGCACTTACTTCCACAAAGAAAGTATTTGCTGCAGTGTCAGGCCTCGTACACACGACGAAACTTGCTGGGAGATATTTTTTTGCCGAGGAAACCGGTCGTGTGTACATTTTTGTCGAGGAAACTGTCGAGAAACTCGACGAGCCAAAAGGAGAGCAAGTTCTCTATTTCCTCGACGGGAATGGAGAAACTTGCCTTGTCGAGTTCCTCGACAGCCTAACAAGGAACTCGACCAGGAAAACGATGTGTTTCGCCCGTCGAGTTCCTCGGTTGTGTGTACGAGGCCTCACACAGCACTGGCTATGCATTATGTAAAATAAAGGTGAATTCAGCAGCTGCTACAAAATGCATACTGTACTGTATATGTGAATTATTTGTAATTCTGTTGATTTAGTCTTGTGATACTGATATAACCCTGCCTGGACCTCTCTGTGGACTACACCTAGTCGAGGCCCCATCTCAAACCATGTCTGGATAATGAAGGAGTAGCAGCACTTTGATGAGGTCATCTCTGCAATCACTCCTGTTGTAATTTCATGGGGTTTAGACTGAGAGCACAGAGTGTTGACCTTCTGCTTGTATAAGAGCCATGGTACAGAGCAATAAAAAAGGTTGATATCAAGATTCAGGAACTTTGGCTTGCTATATATACAAATGTATTTATTTTGTTTTGGAATAAAGACATGCCTTTTGTTTTACAAGTTTCTGTGGTTCAATGTTAATAAAGTGAATTATAAATACTGTATATAACAATACGGTAACAACCTATCTTTATGTCTGTCATTGGATGAATGGTCTTACATTTACCAATCTTAATAGAGACACTGGGCTAGATTCATAAAGCCCGCCGTAAGTTTGTGCGGGCGTAGCGTATCTGAGATACGCTACGCCGCCGTAACTTAGTGAGGCTGGGGCTGGATTCACAAAGAACCTGCGCCCTAAGTTACGGCGGCGTAGCGTACATCTGCCGGCGTAAGCGCGCCAAATTCAAATTCTGAAGAGGTGGGCGTGTTTTATGTAAATAAAACATGACACCACGTAAATTACGTTTCTCACGAACGGCGCATGCGCCGCCCGTGAACGTATCCCAGTGCGCATGCTCCTAATCACGTCGCAAGTAGTCAATGCTTTCGACGTGGACGTAATTTACGCAAAGCCCTATTCGCGAACGACTTACGCAAACAACGTAACATTTTCAAAATTTGACGCGGGAACAACGTCCATACTTAACATTGGCTATGCCTCATATAGCAGGAGTAACGTTACGCCAGAAAAAGCCTTAGGCAAACGACGTAAGAAAATCCGACGGGCGCACGTACGTTTCTGAATCGGTGTATCCAGCTCATTTGCATATTCTACACTGAAATCGATGGCAGCGCCACCTAGCGGCCAGCGTAAATATGCAACTAAGATACGACGGCGTAAGAAACTTACGCCAGTCGGATCTTAGCCTAATTTTGGCGTATCTTGCTGAATACAGAAAGAAGATACGCCGGCACAGCTTTGAATTTACGCGGCGTATCAATAGATACGCCGGCGTAAATTCTTGCTGAATCTAGCCTACTGAGTGATAAAGTACTGATTACTTTGACAACAAAGGGCGAGATTCATCTGGACATCATGATCTTCATAAATGAAAGAATCCAAGAGCCTTATACAGTACAATAGCGTATCAAGCTCTGATCACAAGTTGCTTCTAAGTGATAGGAGGCAATGGCCTCCAACTTTTTTTTAGCGGTACTATATACTAAAGGATTGGGTTAGTAATATTGGAGAGTGCAAAATAGGGTGCAGCTGTGCATGGTAGCCAACTTCTCAATTCAGCTTGATCAATTAAAGGGGTTGTAAAGGTAAAAAAAAATCCTAAATAGCTTCCTTTACCTTAGTGCAGTCCTCCTTCACTTACCTCATCCTTAGATTTTGCTTTTAAATGTCCTTATTTCTTCTGAGAAATCCTCACTTCCTGTTCTTCTGTCTGTAACTCCACACAGTAATGCGAGGCTTTCTCCCTGGTGTGGAGTGTCATGCTCGACCCCTCCCCTGGAATACAGGAGAGTCAGGACGCTCTCTTTGTTGTAGATAGAGAAAGGAGCTGTGTGTTAGTGGGCATCCTGACTCTCCTGTAGTCCAAAGGAAGGGGCGAGCACGACACTCCACACCAGGGAGAAAGCCTTGCATTACTGTTTGGAGTTACAGACAGAAGAACAGGAAGTGAGGATTTCTTAGAAGAAATAAGGACATTTAAAAGCAAAATGGAAGGATGAGGTAAGTGAAGGAGGACTGCACTAAGGTAAAGGAAGCTATTTAGGAAAAAAATTCTTTACCTTTACAACCCCTTTAAGCTTTGACAAAAAAAAGTGATAGCTGATTGGTTTCTATGCAGAGCTGCACCCATAGGCAAAGCGCATGGGGTGTGCCAGGTGTGCCTGGGCACACCCTGATAATTCTATGCAGTGCTGATTCCCCCTACTGTCTGAACTTCCCCTCGTATTACACCCCCCCGACCACTGTGCTCCTGGCTTCCATCCTTTCCTCACCTATCCCCCCTGGCTGTTGTGGGGGATGTTTCAGGATGGAGAGTAGGGGAATGGGCTAATCAATATGTAATTTACCTGCCCCTTTCTTTTTTAAATGAACACAGTGAACAAACTGTGTTTAGTAGGCTTCAGTTTGTAAATATACAGGAAGTCACTCAGCACAGAGCACTTCCCAATCATTATTTGTCTAATGCTGAGGCTGCAGAGAAAGTCATGTGTGTATGAGGTTTGGGGCGCATACCCTAATGCAATGGGCTGCTCACACTTATGGCTGCACCCGATTTTGTACTCTCAAGTTTTAATAAATCAACCCCAAAGTCTCCTAGTGGCCTCTACTGTAAAAAAAAATGTTTTTTTGGTTCTCCATTGAAAGTAAACTTACTAATGAAAACCAACAATTTTCTTACTTTGGACTGGGGATTATCCCTATTCTCTAGCTCAAATCCATTAGTTGTCAGGGCCAGACATGAGGGAAAGTTGCCATTTGATTGCCATTTAAAAAATATTTAATGACATAAAATTACAAATAAATTTAAATAGTTTCCTAATTTGATTTCTATCATTATCAATTTTATTTAATTAATAATAATTATTATAATTATTTGATTCATTAACAGTTTATAAGCATTTGTTATAAAAAAAACTGAAACTGGAGTTTTTTTTTAGAAATTAATATGTTGATCGAACTACTATGGTTTCAAAGTGAAACTGTTAGTGGTATGTTACCATCATCTCTAAAAGTGGTTGAAATTCTTTGAGAACTGCTGTACATGTGGCTAGTATTAGAGGTTGTTTTTACCAGTTTAAAGCGGAGTTCCGGCCACAATTTCACTTTTTAAATATAAATACCCCAGTAATACACAAGCTTAATGTATTCTAGTAAAGTTGGCCTGTAAACTAAGGTTCGTTTTGTTAGGTTGTTACAGCATTTAGACACTTTATAAAATAGAAATTGACTGGGGCCATCTTAAGTGTGGGCATCATGAAGCCAGACTGTATGACTTCCTGGATTTCAGCCTTGCAGATCTCGAACATGCTCAGTGCTGCACAAGCAGTGTCAGATCAGGTTTCAGCACCTGTGCTGTCCAAGTCACATGATTCTTTGAGACTGGGGAGTGCACAAACTCCTGGAAAGTTACACCCACTACATTCCCAGGAGTCTGTGCGGTGTAGGTTAGGAAGCATTAAGCACCTAGGTGCAGGAAGTGGGAAGATTAACTATTCTGCCTAGCAACAACACTTTGAAGGCATCTAAAAAAAAAAAAAAAAATTCGTAAAGGACTAATGACATTTTTTTTAAAACTACTGATGTAATGTTATATTTATGGGTGGAACTCCACTTTAAGTATTTTTTAGGCAATTTTTTAATGCTGTCCACAAATGCAATACAGTTCAAAAGCAATAGTTAATAGAAGTGAACCCTGCTTTACAATCCAATTCAAACCCTGGGGCTGATTTACTAAAACCGGAGAGTGCAAAATCTGGTGCAGCTGTGCATGGTAGCCAATCAGCTTCTAACAGCAGCTTATTCGATTAAAGTGGTTGTAAACCCTTACACACCACTTTACGCTACAGGTAAGCCTATAATAAGGCTTACCTGTAGCTACCCAGGATATCTCCTAAACCTGTACCATTTAGGAGATATCCCCTGTCCCCTGCATGTGCTGATGTCATTGGCACATGCGCACTGGGGCAAACTGAAGCAATGGCACCTATGTGCCATTGCTTCAGTGACTGTGCTGTTACCGACGAGTGACATCATTGCAGCTCCGGCCAATCACAGCCCCAGAGCCATGATACCCAGAAGTATCCCCCGGGAGAGATGTTGCCGCCGGAGGGGGGGACGAGGACCGCTGTGGGGGCTTCGATCTAAGGTAAGTAATTCATTATGAGCTAGTGTGCTATGCATACTAACTCATTATGCCTTTTCCAAGGGTCTACAACCACTTTAAGCATTGACAATAAAACCTGAAAGCTGTTTGGTTTCTATGCAGAGCTGCACCAGATTTTGCACTCTCCAATTTTAGTAAATCAACCCCATTGTATTTGAGGTTTTTCAACTATGCTTCACAAATGCATGTTGTCAGCAAAGCACAAATGTGCCTGTACACAAGCCCTTAGTAGATAATAGTATTCCAATATCTATCTATCTATCTATCTATCTATCTATCTATCTATCTATCTATCTATCTATCTATCTATCATAATGTAGTGAAAGCTAAAAGTGAAAAATGATTACGTGTTTTCCAATTTGAACGATACAGTATTACCTGAACTTGTTTCATTGGTTTCCTTGTGCGTTGTTAAAAGGTGGATTTTTTTTAGAAACTCTGTTTTGTGTAGAGCCCCAGTAGTTTTATTGTCCTTTCTGTTGAGTTAGATCTAAGGCCAGCTGCCTGCTGGGTGAAGGGTTTTATCAACTTCACTTAGATAATTGGTTAAGCTTTGAGCGTGTTGTCTTCCCATCTGTGTGCCAAGAACAGAACAAAACATAATGTCCATAAAAAAAAGGACAACACTATCATCTGAAACTGGAAAAGCTCCTAAGAGTTTCCCTGTAAAGGCATTAATATTTTTTTTAGCTTTATGAAAACATTTAATGAATGATAAAAATATGGCAAATAAGATCGATGTAAAAAATAATGGTGTTGGACCATCCAAATCAGTTTCCAGTGTAATATCTAGGCTCCTAAGAATGACTTGCTCTGGGCTACTGAACAACAGTGGGGTGGATTCAAGAAGCAATTGCGCCTGTGTAACCATAGGTTACACAGCGCAATTGCTTACTTGCCCCGGCGTAACGAGTGCTCCTGATTCAGGAACCTTGTTACGCCGACTGCAGCCTAAGATCTGCGCGGCATAAGGCTCTTATGCCCGCATATCTTAGGCTGCATTCTTGCGTTGGCCGCTAGGTGGCGTTCCCGTTGTGCTCAACGTATATTATGCAAATTGCATACTAACACCGATTCACAACGTTGCGCGAGCCCTGCGTACGCAATTTACGTCGTTTACGTACGGCACTTTTCTCGCAAGTCTGCCCCTGCTATTAGCAGGGGCAGCCCATTTTACGTATACCCGTCGTTCCCGCGTCGCCAAACTTGAATTTTACGTAGTTTGCGTAAGTGAATCGTGAATGGCGCTGGACGCCATTCACGTTCACTTTGAAGCAAATGACGTCCTTGCGACGTCATTTGCCGCAATGCACGTCGGGAAAGTTTCCCGACGGAGCATGCGCTCTACAATCGGCGCGGGAACCCGCCTAATTTAAATGATTCCCGCCCCCTACGGGATCATTTAAATTGCGCGCTCTTGCGCCGGGCATTTTGCCGGCGCGCCCGCGCAATTTACGGAGCTTCTGCTCCGTGAATCGAGGGCAGCGCAAAAAAATTGCGGGGGCGCAGGGCAAAAATGTTGCCCTGCGCCTCCGTAAAAATAGCGCAATTCTAGCTAAATCCGGGCCAGTGATTTTATATTGACAGCAAGATTTTCATAAATATAGATATACTGTACAGTACTAATGAATGCACCATTTATAGAAATGTCAGATTTCTCCATTGTCTTACCCACCCAATAAATGCAACTAATATATGTAGCTTGTTACCATTTTTTTCAGGAAAATTGTGGAAAATTAAAGCTTCATAGGATTTAGCAGAGAAAACAGAAATGGAAAACAGTTTAAAACATTTCTATATAGTAGGGTAACTGGTGTTAACATGTCCTGGGCTGAATTGCTGAGCTCTTCTAATTCATGAGTGTCTAATTAAATGCAGAACACAAGCAAAGCTCTCAATATGCAGTCACTGCACAGTATGGCAAGGGCAGGTTGCTCTGAACTCTTACAGCATAACAGCATAAAGAATGCTTCAGAAAAACACACAATTTCTATTCTTATTGAGATCAAGCAGATTGTATTACTAGGTCGAATTATTACGTTTCTGACAAATACAACCCTTTGCTTTCCAGCGCCATCTCCAAACATCTTAAAGCCCTTCCCCAGGCAAAAACTGTGCCCCCTCCCATGCACATGAAGAAAAACCTCTAATATATTTATTACTTACCTGAATCCACTGCCATGTGTCTCTTGCTCTCACCTTTTTAACCACCCTAGACTGGTGGTCCAGTGTTGCTATCTGAGCCCCCACTGATTGGAGCTTTGGTGGTGATGTCATTCTGTGCAGTCTTCAGGAGCCTGAGAGAACCCCACCACTGGACAGTGAATATGAAGTGTCCACATCACAGAGGCAGCGACATGAGCACCAAGAGGACCCTCTCCTCCTGTGGTCCAGAGTATAGAAGACTCAGGACCCAAGTGTGTTATGTGAACTTAGATTTAGGTAAGTAAAATGGCCTTTTAAGACACATTACCAGTGATGAGCTTTACACTAGAACTCCAGCCAAAACCCGTTTTCCCTTTGTATTGAATATCACAGTTTTAGAACTTGCCAGGTTTTTATTGATCTATATATGCCGATTTGGGAAAATTTCCCCTCACTTACTATCCTTGTGATGGTTGTCACTAGACAGGAAGTGAGGAGTAATCCTAACAAGAATCTCAGATTTAGCCATAACAAAAAATTCTGGTAGAGTGGGGAAATGTTAGGACCCGACCTCCATCACGTTTTCATTGCTGTCTGCATCCCTGATGAAGAGGTTCTGTTGATTTTCCATTGCAGAGACAATAGTCTCCAAAGCACATGTGAGGGGTAACTTCCTCATCAGGAACGGTAATAGCAGTAAAAACCTAGAAGAGTTTTTTAGGTGGAGACTCAGGCCTCGTACACACGTCCAAGGAACTCGACGGGCAAAACTCATCGTTTTGCTCGTCGAGTTCTGTGTGAAGCCGCCGAGGATCTCGGCGAGCCAACTTTCCTCATTGAACAACGAGGAAATAGAGAACATGTTCTCTATTTGGCTTGACGAGGAACTCGTCGGCTTCCTCGGCCGAAAGTGTACACACGCCGGGTTTCTCGGCAGAATTCAGCTCTGACCGAGTTTCTGGCTGAATTCTGCCGCGAAACTCGGTCGTGTGTACGGGGCCTCACATTACCAACATACAAAGAAAAGCTGCTAAGACACCAGTGGTCAATTGAACTGACTTTTTAGATTTCAAATATGGTGCAGATGGTGACCACACATCAGACAAGTTTGTCACATAATAGAAATGTTTTTTCACAACCATTAAATTATATCCCATGTACAATATATAACGGGAATGATCTTCTGACCTATAAAGACTTGGGTCACAACGTATATACCCTTGGATTGGAAAGTGTAGGCCAGTTTGTTCTGATTGGCTTTTGACCATAGCTCCGCTTTGCTTTAGTTTTCAAAAACAAATTCTATGTTTTTGTTTTATCTATATATAATATTAAAATAAATGCATATGGGTCTCTGGAAAAGTAATTGAGAATATTTTTTAATGATTCCGGCATCATTTTTAACTGCAATGGTGTTATACTTGGGGCATTTGTTTCCAGTTACTGCTGCTTTTTATAGCAATGTTCTTCCTTTCTCGGAATAAGTATAATATACAGTATTTGTAGAGATAGTCTTATCTGCAAGAAACACACACAATCTTCACTGGCTCTGGCACAGTAAATCATGTGTTTTTTTATATTTTGCTGTAAATAGAGTGAATAAACTTGGTAGATCGAGCTACAGGGAGAGAGAAATTGCTAGAAATCCTAGAAAATCACAGATTCGAGAAATATGGCTTCAAGCTGTGTCCCGGCTGCATTCTCTTGGTATTATATTTAATCACCTTAATGCAGTGCTAGTACGGTAAGCAGAAAGTACATTGAACACTGTGATAAATGGATGCTAAAAGAATTCAACATTTTAAATTATTAGTGTCTGTTTATTGCCAAAATGGCCAGCTTGGGCGCATGATAAATGTGTTTTGCTAATTTCTTAGCTCTGGGCGACATCTACATTGTTTGCCGTACTAAGAACGCTGCTAATAACATCTGTGAAACTTGGCTATAAACATTGTCTATTGAAAGTAGCCAACACAGAATCGGTTATGGGTAACTGGCCAGTAAATTTGTTAGTGGGATGTGTTTATATAGTACAGAAACTGCGCATAAAACATAAAGCTAAATAAATACATGTATTAACATGCCACCTCAAGAGTGCGATGGAGAGTGGAATACTCGCAGCTTGCTTTAAGACTCTTTATAGAAGTGAGAAAATAAATCATTTGACCTATACAGTTGTGCGTACACAACCGTGCTTCTTCATGGAATCTGTCAGCCTGCAATAAAAAGTAAAATGTCTTAAAGCAAATTGTGCATACACAAGTCTTTTCTGTCTGGATGTGGAATATTACTATCACAACAATTAGTGAGCTCTGGGATCCAGGAATCATAAGCTTAGAATTGTACTGAATCCCTGGAGGCAAATCAGCTCACATCAGTTGTGGATCCTTGTTTGTTCATAGAACAAACAAACATATGTAGCGCTCGTGGCAAATTTGCCCATCGCGGAACGCCCCATAATGCACTGCGAGTTTGCAGTGCATTGATGACTGCTGATTGGCAAAAGCATGCACCTGACCTGCATGCTTTGGCCAATCACAGCGTGATGTTGTGTGAGAGCCATGATTGGCCAAAGGCAGGGTGCCTTTGCCCAATCATGGCTCAGGGGCTAAGTCCACACACTGTATATATTGAATGAATGGAGATTAGGCAGGTAGTGTAGTGTGCAGTCAGTCAGTGCAGTGTATATATAATACAGTTCAGAGTATATAATGCAGTTAGTGTAGTATATATAATACAGTTCAGAGTATATAGTGCAGTCCATGTAGTATATGTAATAAAGGCCCTTGCCTATATAAGAGCCTATATAAAAGCTGTCAAAGAGAAAAGACAGCAGTCGCCAGGAGGCCTCCCAAGGAGGCAGAGTTTTTTCTATTTTTCTGGTCCGTCGGGCGGCTTGATTGACGATGGATTTACATCGCGGGACACTTTGTTTTTAAGAAAGAAATTGTCAAGAACTGTCTCTTGTGGTATTCATATAGGGGGGGGGCTAGGATCTGGGGACCCCCTTGGTAAGTGGGGCTACCAGATTCCGATAAGCCTCCTGCCCGCAGACCCCAGCAACCACCGACCAGGGTTTGTCGGGAAGGTGCCTTGGAGTGGGGAGGCGCAGAGCCTGCCCTGCCACAAAGCACCCACCCCCCATATTGAGGGCATGTGGCCTGGTATGGGTCCCCCCATCACGACTTCCAGGCAGCATGCTGATATGGATTTTGGGGGGGACCCCAAGCCAATGTTTTTTTAATTATGGCGTGGAGATCCTTTTAAAATCCATACCAGACCGGAAGGGCTTGGTATGGACTGGGGGAGAGCTGGCAATACATTACAGCCACAAGCAAGTTTAAATTATATTTTTTTCCTTTAGAAATGTCATTATTGCTGCAGAACTCTTTTACACATCGCACAGATGCGTCACTTTACAGGCAGACTAATAAGACCCCCCAGGCACGATATTTCATTTTTATTGTTTCACTTTAAGCATTATTAAAATCACTGCTCCTGAAAAAAAATTGTTTTAAAAACTTTTTTTTTATTTATACATGTTCCCTAGGGCAGTACCCGGGGTCCCCATACACTTACAGTACCCAGGTTCTCATACACTTTTTATGGCAATAACATGCATATAAGCCTTTAAAATTAGGACTTTTGATTTATCATGTTCATGTTCCATAGACTTTAATACAGTTCACTAGAACTTTTTGCCTGTTTGACGTTTTCTGGTGCGAACCGAACCGGGAGGTGTTTGGCCCATCCCTAATTCTTATGTGCTACTTGTCATGGGCCTACTTGGAGCGCTGAATTGGTCATTTTTTGTTTTGTTAAAGGAAGCCTGTTTCTATCATTGCTATTCTGAATGCTCTGTTCAGTAGTGTGAGAAGACTTACTGAAGAAATATGATAGATTATTAAAAAAGTAACCCTATTTCAGAGAGCTCCGGTGAAGGATTACCAGTAATTTTTAAAGTGTTACTAACCGGTAAAATCATTGTGTATATGCAGTAAAGCATGCTTGTTATACTAACTGTGAAACCTAAGGGGTTAATGCTGTTTGATCCTGTCTTCTCTGTTTTTCCCTTTCTGCCACTGTCCCCAATCTATCTGCTGATAGAACAGGGGCTAGGGGACAGGCTGCACATTCTCAGTTTGGTGTGTATTGCTAGAGAGTTTTTTTTTCCTGTGGAGGGTGCATGTGATCAGCACAGGGCCAATCAGCACTATCCAGACAGGGAGTCAGGGGTTCTGAAGACAGATAGGCCAGTCAGAGAAGAATGAGAACTTCTCCTACAAGCTTTAACCAGACACTGATAGAAGTCACAACTTTGCTCTAAATGCTGATGATAAAAGGTATTTAGCAGTTTATATTTACTAACATTATTGCATTTCCATGTTCTGTGTGAAACCAAATATAGTGAATGCAGGGTCCTGGGTTTAGTATTACTTTAAAGGAGAAGTATAGCCAAACCTTGTTTTGGCTGTACTTCTATGGATCACAGAAGTGCAATTCATTTTGCATTCCTGTGACCCGTTTTCAGCAGAGAGCAGACTGAAGTTAGAGTGGAGACTGTGAGCCAGGCCTAGTTGTCCAACGTCAGTGCCTGACCTCAAAAATGCGCTTCTGGAAGAATGGTCAAACATTTCCATAGACACACTCCTAAACCTTGTGGACAGCCTTTCCAGAAGAGTTGAAGCTGTTATAGCTGCAAAGAGTGGGCCAACTCAACATTGAACCCTACTGACAAAAACTGGGATGCTATTAAAATTCATGCTGGTGTAAAGGCAGGTGTCCCAATACTTTTGACAATATAGTATATACACACACATATATATATATATATATATATATATATATATATATATGGATATCTATATCTATCTATCTATCTATCTATCTATCTATCTATCTATCTATCTATCTATCTATCTATCTATCTATTTATCTATCTATCTATATATTTTTTTAGACTGCTAAGTTCAGATGGGTAGGTGGGTATGGGTAGGTGTATTCAAGATGTCCATACATGTTAAAGTGGAGTTCCACCCAAAAGTGGAACTTCCGCTTATCTGTCTCCTCCCCACCTCTTGTGCCACATTTGGCACCTTTAGGAACACCCCACTTCCATCGGATCTCGCCGCGGCGAGGTACATCAGAAGTTCAGCCCCTCCTCCACCCTCCTCCTTCCCCTACTGCTGGGCCATTAAAAGAGCTTTGCACATGTGCAGTAGGGACCCAGCCATGAAGCCGCAAGGCTTCACTGCTGGGTTCCCTTACCGGTAATGGCGGCAGCAGCACCCAACAGCCGATGGACACATTGACTGCGGTTGCGACATCGCTGGATTCCAGGACAGGTAATTGTCCTAATATTAAAAGTCAGCAGCTACTGTACAGCACAGGTGTCGAACACAAGGCCTGCGGGCCGAATCCGGCCTTCCAGGCCATTTCATGTGGCCCTCGCACCTCTCCTGCAGCTGCAGGAAAGCTCCAGCCCTCCTCTAGTCTTCCTCCAGACCCTTACTTTCTGCTTTCAAGCAATGCATCCAGCTTCTTCCCAGCAGCAGCATAAGGAAAGGGGGGTACACTGTGATGTAAGGGAGAGTGGGGGACTCAGCTTCTGATGGTGGGGTGGCTCTTGACATCTAATGTAAGTGGGAGAGGATGCACTGGACATCTAGTCTTACAGATACAACCGGCCCCTTTGAGGGCATTTATAATGCTGATGCAGCCCACAATTAAATTGAGTTTGACACCCCTGATCTACAGTATGTGTAGCTGCTGACTTAACATTTTTGGAGGGGAAGGCCGGATCACCGCTTTAAATGTTAATGCTTAATCTCCTTTAGATCTACCAAAAATCATAAAGGGCAAACATGATTAGGTGCAAATTCAACTGATGGATGGAAAAAGAGAAAACACTCGAATGGAAGAAGACCCCGCAACCGAATCTTGTGAGAAAGGCAAGCCGCACACCTTGAAGTATCACACACACCTGATACTTCAAGGTGTGCGGCTTGCCTTTCTCACAAGATTCGGTTGCGGGGTCTTCTTCCATTCGAGTGTTTTCTCTTTTTCCATCCATCAGTTGAATCAGACTCAATAGTGACTGTGTGGGCTTCTGCTTCTGGACTTCCCTGCTTAAGATCATATGTGTATTACCATTTTATATTCAGAGACTGTTCATTATATTGCTATCATGTTGTAACACTTCACTAGTTTTCAGTCACTTGTGCCTTTTTCCTTTCACATTTTTATAGTTTTAGTATTAATTTGTATTTTTCTCACAGCGATAACACTTTTCACTTGTTTACTATATCATATTTTGTCTATTAGGGGAGACCCTCCTAGTGTTTGCAGCAGTGCCCCCTTCACGTCCCTTTCCCCCTCCCTTTCCCACTCACAGACAGCGCAGGAGCTTTACCCTATTCATAGGTGCAAATTGGTGTGATAGGAAGTTGCTCATATTACATATTTTTTTTTAAAACTGAGGGAAATTTTCCAGCTTAATGACTTATATTCCAAAATGATTCTAAAGCCTCGTACACACGACCGAGTTTCTCGGCAAAAACCAGCAAGAAACTTGCTGGGATTTTTTTTTTGCAGAGGAAACCGGTCGTGTGTACATTTTTCGACGTGGAAACTGTCGTGGATCCCGTCGAGCCAAAAGGAGAGCATGTCTTCTTTTTCCTCAACGGGAATGGAGAAACTTGCCTTGCCTTGTCGAGTTCCTCGACAGCCTAACAAGGAACTCGACGAGGAAAACGATGTGTTTCGCCCGTCGAGTTCCTCGGTCGTGTGTACGAGGCTTAATAACAAGATATTTGCACCCTGCATCCAACTAATAAAGCCAATATGAAAAGATATGACACCACTTTTGGATTATGTAATAATACAGTAAATGCTGCATTAGGAGTGAGCGTTTCTCTGCTACATCAGGAAAAGTGAAATTCCTTGACAAGGTGGTGAGGTGGGTAATTTAAACATTGAGAGATGTAAGAAGCAAGCAATTAATGTAACCTATTTGTAACTGAAATGTCTGGAACTGAAAAGACAACTGACCCCTTTTGAATTCCTCTCACTTCCTGTCCTGGCTATGGGCAGGAAGTGAAGTGAAATCGCCCCAATGGGACATTGCGAAGATGGCAAAAAAAAAAGCTGAATTTTATTTCAAATAAATAAAAAAAAATGCCTTTAGTTGCACTTTAATTCTTAGTATAATCTCTTTGTGCAGAGAAATAATTGTTCAAGTTTGAAATAAAAAAAAAAGTACACAGGCATTATAACTAATGGTAATAATGATAACAACATAACAGCCAATACTGACACTGACATCTTCATACTACACTTCTTATTCTTTTTATTCTAAACTGGCACAATGACAGCAGTTTGTTTGCATAGATGCCAGCATTTGAATACAATATCCAGAAACATTTGTTTCCTGGCAGGTGTATTTATATACATGACTCACAAAAGTCTTATTACAGACATAGAGCAGCCACCTAGAAAGACGTGGACTTTAGGGAATAACCAACCCACGGGTGCAGTAAAACAGTAAAAAAATAAAAAATCAAGACAATAGAGAACTAAACTATCAAATATATTATAATGTAGAGAAAACAAAGCCAACAGTTTAAGCATATGTGTAGAAGAAATTAGATGGAGGGAAACCAAGTGTTGATTGTTTTGTTTAAAAATTTCCGAATAGTGTATCCGCAAAACATGCTTATCATAACCAAATAAACGTGGTGTTACTGTATATGGTTCAATTTCCACTTACTAATGGAGTAGAGAATGTTCACCTTGCAAAGTGAATGTTGGTTTAGCTTAGTCAATAAAGTGAATCTGTGTTCAGTTTCAATACCCAAACATGTCCAAGGGAAATAAATAAAAACATGATTTTTGGATAATTCGCGTGAACACAGCTTTCCTCTATTATATTAAGTTATGTCATTCACTTTTCTAAATGAATACCCTCTGGAAATGTGACAGACACTACTAGGTCTAGGCAGCATTGTCAAAACTGAAATGAGGGTTCTTTCAGATAAGCGGCATCTGTTCTGATTGGAGCATAATAGAACAGATGCCACTTTTGTGACATCTATATCCCTTCAGGTTTTTCCTGCATCTACCAGAGGTAGCTGGATGAAAACAGACGCACACCTGCTTGCCCATAGACTAACACTGAGCTTCCGTTCAGACCCCTCTGAAGGATTATCAGAATGTATACACTGAAACACATTTAAAACCTTAACTGCTAATGGTCAGTTTAGTAGAATTATTTGTGTTCTGTTGTCGTTGCATAGTCTCACTTAGTTCTTTATTCTCTGTAAAGGTGATTAAATAAAAAAAACAAGCAAAAGAGTGAAATACACTTGTTTAAACCATGGGGAGCTTTGCAAAAAATCTCAACATCTCTGGCATTCCAGGAAGATAAGGAACATTGCTGTGTGTTTCAAACCAAGTGAGCGTTTAATATACATTGCAATGCACAACCATGTTGTGAAGGAATGCCTTCCACACTTTGCAGGAGTTTCTGGTCTTGGGTTTGTAATGCAAAGGATGGTATGTGAATCTTAGGTGATGGGCATGAGGCAAAATAAAAAGTATGTGTTGCTATGTAAGCTCCATTCATAGTGAAATGCCAAAAAAGAGCTTGAAGATCGATCCAAGGTCACTGGTTGGTGACCATGGTACTCTAGTCAGGGCAAAAGGATTGCAATCTGCCTTAGTGATTCTAGACTCTCCCTATCCCCTTAAGTTTGGGTAGTTAAAGGACCTTGAGCCCCAAATACAATGTTATAACAGAAGGAATCTACCCTTTGTGACAAGTGTGTATAGCATTTAAACTATGCTTCTGCTTCCTGCCTGTGTGGAAACAGGGTTGAATATCTACCTGTGAAGTTGTCACAACCAGTAGGCAGCTATGATATTGGTATGTTGTGTCTGTAGACCATCTTTTAAAAAGGGCTTTGCCAATTACTGTTTCTGGTTGTATGTATCTACCCATGATTGGGCTGATGCAGAACCTCCCTAACATACTGTGATAGTGCTAGACCCTATCATTGGATAAATAAAGGTAGAAATGGCACAGGGTTTACATCAAGGCTTAGTGCAAAGTTCCAGACAATTTCTTTCTATTCAGAGAAGACTGGGGATTCAGTTTTGTAATCCCAGATCGCGGCCTGGAGCCTAAAGGCTCTGAAAGGAGGTGGGATGAAGCCTTCAATCCTGTGTCTGGGTCTTTTGAGAAACCTGCAGGCTGCATGAGTGTACAGGTGTGAATGCTTGTTATAAGACACAGCCCTGGTGCTGCTCGACCTGTCCGCAGCCTTTGACACCGTGGATCATTCCATCCTGCTATCCAGACTCGAGTCCTCTTTCGGGCTGGGAGATTACTGCCCTTGCTTGGTTCCGTGATTTTTTAACAGTTCACACCCACCAAGTTAAGATGGGCTCTTTTCTATCCGATTACCACAGTGGAGAATGGGGTCCCTCAGGAATCCGCCCTGTCCCCCATTCTCTTCAACGTTTATCTTAGGCCTTTACCCGACATTATTGCCAAACATGGTCTCTGGTTCCATTTGTACGTGGACGACGTCCAGTTGGTAGCCGATGATCTAACTTACCCCGACATGCCCTTAAGATTGGCCAATTGTCTGCGCGACATTTACCACTGGATGGCCATCAACAAACTGTGCCTCAATGGTAACAAAACAGAGGTCATGATAGTTGGAAAAGGCAAGACCGACTTTCTTCAAAATTAGCCCACTGAGTTGGGCTTGACACCAAATCCGAAAGATAAGGTGACGGTCCTGGGGGTTATCCTTGACAAAAAACTAAGTATGATTCCCTAGGTTAGACAATCGGTTTCGAGAGCCTCCCATTTTCTACGACTTATCCGCAAGGCAAAACATCTCCTGACCAAAGACCAGAGGAAAGACTTAGTCCAGGCACTAATTATCTCTCGCCTTGACTTTTCAAATGGAGTCCTACTAGGCATTCCAATGAAATGGCCTAAGAAACTGCAGCTGGTGCAGAATCAAGCAGCCAGGCGTATCTACAATCTCCAAAAGCAAGATCATATCAGCCCTGTGCTCAAAGAACTTCACTGGCTCCCTGTTACAAAACGTGCCGATTTTAAAATCCTCTGCCAGATCTACAGGGGCTACCACCAGCTGAGCCCACAGTTCCTATCAGATCTGACTCCACACTATATACCTAGACGCTGTCTTCGCTCAGCCTACAAAGCTCTACTCATTGGCAATACCGACAGGCTAATTTCTATAGAAGGAAAAAGGATTGGCTCCGCGGGGGCGACTCTCTGGAACCAAATCCCGCCTAACATTCACATCTCCCCAAGCCTATATATGTTCAGGAAGAAGCTGAAGACCTGGCTATTCTGCCAAGCATTTCAATCCTAGGCCAATTTTTCTTTGTTCATCTACTCGCTGATTTCTTGTCTTTTTCTCCCTCCTCTTTTATTTATGCTCCCCTCGCCAGAACATTCGGGCTATTTTGTCACAAAGCGCTTTGGCACCACCGACCGGTGGTATATGCGCGCTTCACAAACAAATAGTAATAAATAAGCAAGGCCTGATTATAGCTTAAGGCTCCCATTTTGAGATAACGCCCTTGTGTGGAGATTGGTATGTGCTCCAGCCAGGAGAGGTGAACTGCTTGGGAGACAGTTACCCATGCGGGAGAGATTCCCTACCCGCAGGACTGGGAGAGTTAGGACAGCTACGCAAGTCTGTGGAGACTGAGAAAGCTGAAGCGTATAGCCAGTCCAGGGGGCTGGGAAAAGTCCATAAGTCTCTGGAAGAACGAGAGAGCCAGAGTGCTAGGAGAACCCTATCTAGAGGCCAGGAGTGGGCCCGCTGTAACAAAAGGCTGAGTGAGTCTAAGGCCTAGTACACACGAGAGGATCGATCCGCGGAAACGGTCCGGAGGTCCGTTTCCGCGGATAAATCCTCTGGCGGATTTTGATCTCATGGTTGTACTAACCATAAGATCAAAATCCCCGCGGAATTCCCTCCGCGGTGACGTGTCGCGCCGTCGCCGCGATGATGACGTGACGACGTGCGCGACGCTGTAATATAAGGACTTCCACGCAAGCGTCAAATCATTACGAGGCATGCAAGGGATGGATTCGGACGGATTGATCCGGTGAGTCTGTACAGACCAGCGGATCAATCCGTTGGACTGGATTCCAGCGGATCGATTTCTTAGCATGTTAAGAAATTTTGATCCGCTGGAAATCCATCGGCCCGAAAAATATCCGCGGATAAATATCCGCTGGATCGTACACACCAGGGGATTTATCCGCTGAAACTGGTCCGCGGATAAATTCCAGCGGATAGATCCTCTCGTGTGTACGGGGCCTAAGAGAGCCTGTGGAGACTGAGAAAGCTGAGGCGGATAGCGTGTCCAGGGGACTGAAAAGAGTCAATAAGCCTCTGGAAGAACGAAATAGCCAGAGTGCTAGGAGAACCCTATCTAGAGGCCAGGGGTGGGCCCGCTGTAACAAAAGGCTGAGTGAGCCTAAGAGAGCCTGTGGAGACTGAGAAAGCTGAAGCGGACAGCGTGTCCAGGGGACTGGAAAGAGTCCATACGTCTCTGGAAGAACGAGAGAGCCAGAGTTCTAGGAGATCCATATCTAGACGCCAGGAGTGGGCCCGCTGTAACAAAAGGGGAGCTGGCTCTGAAGTAACCTAAGAGAGACAGATGTCCTCCCATATTTTTTTAGTTGACTGTTTGCTTTGTGAAGCTGAGACCCCTGCGTGGGCAACCTTATGTAAAATTTCCTTTTTTGTTTTGCAATAAACCTAGGCCAGAAAGCCAGAAAGTTTGAACTGGCACAACTCATTGAAAATGCATCTACCACATGAGCTAGACATCCCCCATATCGCACTACCCAAAGCGGAAATATCAGTTTTTTGGTATTCTGATGATTTAAATAGCTGTAAAACCTAGGTAATTTACAAATAACAGTTGCTAATGGGTTGACTTGACCTCTCTGCTTTTAGATCATAATCCTCAACAACCTGGTTACGCTTTCCAAGCCACAAGTTACAGTTTCCAGCTATATACCAGGGAAAATTCTTCAAAAGTAAAACAAAATTATGACCCAGTTCTGTGTAGTGACAGTTCTGAGATTTAATGGTGTGGTTTTATAACATGCTTCCGCAGATGCCTTGCACACAAGTCAAAACCACAAGGGCATCCAGCAGAAATCTGTTTTTCCATGCTCTCCTTGCTACAAGGAAAATAATAGTAATAATAATGAGAAATAATATGTGACTGTGAATAGAAGTGCCCAAAGAATTGTGTGTGTGTGTGCCAGTAATGCTGCTATTTCCAGCTCCAATCACTGTGTAATCACCACTGCTAATATGAATGCAATCTTCCAGCACACACGCTTTAAAATGATTTATTTCTGCAGTATTTATAGCAGCAGAGCCAGCTAAATTTAAATAATACTGTATGGTAAATAGCATGCATTTATTTATCAGGCAGAAAAATCGTGACTGAACTGTAATTAGTAAGAGGTACAGAGTAACTGCCTAATATTGATGTATTATTCAATATTATATGTGTGACTGCTCCGTAAGGTAGACCTGTCATTAAATAATCACACTCACGTGAAGGGTCAGGGCCAGGACCGCATTTTGAAATCATGTATATTTTGAGTTGAAATTAATTATTTTCTTGTCACAAATAAAATAAGTGTTTTTTTCCTGTATAGATCACAAGGTCTTTGGCAATCAATTTTTAGAGATTTCAGAGTGTCTATTATTTTCAGGCCTACCCTGTTTTTCAGGCATTTTAGTGCTAGAAATAGCGCCCAAATACCGCCTGAAAAACTCCTGCCCTGCAAGTGCTTTCACACTGAGGCGATGGGTTGGCGGGACCGCTCCAAAAATCCTGCTAGCAGCAACTTTGGAGCGGTATGTTTACCGCTCCTCCACCGCTCCTTTCTATTGAAAACAATGGGACACCGTGGCTATACCGCCGGCTTGCGGGCAGTATTAACCCTTTTTCAGGCCACTATCGGGGGTTAAAACCGCACCGCTATCGGCCGAATACCGCCTCGATTCCGCTGCAATTCCGCAGCAATTCCGACAGTATAGCGCCACTAAAAATAGTGGCGCTCTACCGCTAACGCACCTCCCGCCCCAGTGTGAAAGGGGCCTTAAAGTAGAACTCAAGCAACAAACTATTTTACCAATTCGTAGGGGTAAAATTAGTTAACTCTTTTCAGGTGTATTACATGTTCAGCTCTGTCCAGTTTACTGTATATTCCATTCATTTATACCTGCTAGGTCCAACATTCAGTGCTCTACTTCAGGCGTTGGCTATGAGAGCTCTGGTTCTCCTACAGTCATTTACCATCCCTTTCCTCTCCCTTTACCTTTTTTTATTTTTTTTATTTGAGGTGTTTTGTGAATAGACAAGAGGAGAGAAGGGGTAATTAAACCATAGTGTGGTTTCTGTGTATGGGAGTCTTAACTCTTGTCCATTGGAATTGCATATCCCAAGAGTTAGTCATTGCAGGAAATACACTATATTGCCAAAAGTATTGGGACACCTGCCTTTACACACACATTAACTTTACTGGCATCCCAGTTTTACTCCATAGGGTTCAATATTGAGTTGGCCCACCCATTGCAGCTATAACAGCTTCAACTCTTCTGGGAAGGCTGTCCACAAGGTTTAGGAGTGTGTCTATGGGAATGTTTTGTAAAACATTGTAAAATCAGGCACTAATGTTGCATGAGAAGGCCTAGCTTGCAGTCTCTGCTCTAATTCATCCCAAATATGTTTTATTGGGTGGAGATCAGGACTCTGTGCAAGCCAGTCAAGTTCCTCCACCCCAAACTCACTCATCCACACTATATAGCTAAAAGTATTGGGCCAATTATTTGGTGGAGGGGGGATTATGGTATGGGGTTGTTTTTCAGGGATTGGGGTTAGCCCCTTAGTTCCAGCGAGGGGAACTCTTAAGGCATCAGCATACCAAGATATTTTGGACAATTTCATGCTCCCAACTTTGGGGGAACAGTTTGTGTATGGCCCCTTCCTAATCCAACATGACTGCGCACCAGTGCACAAATCAAGGTCCATAAAGGCATGGATGAGCAAATCTGGGGTGGAGCAACTTCACTGGCCTGCACAGAGTCCTGACCTCAACCCAATAGAATCCCTTTGGGATGAATTAGAGCCGAGACTGTGAGCCAGGTCTTCTCGTCCAACATCAGTGCTTGACCTCACAAATGCGCTTCTAGAAGAAAGGTCAAACATTCCCATAGACACACTCCTAAACCTTGTGAACAGCTTTCTCAGAAAAGTTGAAGCTGTTATAGCTGCAATGGGTGGACCAACTCAATATTGAACCCTACGGACTAAGACTGGGATGCCATTAAAGTTTTTGTGCATGTAAAGCAGGGGTGCCCAACCAGTGGCCCGGGGGCCACATGTGGCCCGCAGAGCCCTCTGATGTGGCCCGCGACCTCCTGCTCTGGGATGGAATAGAATAGAATACTGTTATTAAAGGTCAGTTTATTACTAAAATCAGTGTATATATGGACATATCTGTTTTGCAGTGGTTACTGGGCTGCTTTCAAACTGACCCACAGATGCAGAGCAGCGCACCTGCAGGTTACCTGCATTGAGTCATAGACTTCTGTAAATACCTGCTAGTTTGGTGAGCTTTCTGAAAGTGCACCAAACCTACAGATCATAATAGAAGTCTATTACAAAGTGCAGGAAAGCCAAAGGTACACTGCGTTGCACCCATGGTGTAGGTAAACCGCAGCGCATCAGTGTGAAAGCAGCCTTTGGCCCCTTTCACATGGTCAGTCCGACCCAATTGGACCCTACATTCACCTCTAAGGAGTGGCAGATGTAAACCGACTTCTGTCCTACCTCCAATCCGATAAAAAGTATAGTGGGTTGTGTCCGTATCCACTCTGCATATGCAGAGCGGACATGGACCTGCCATCCGCCCGCTCATTGTGGCCCGCGACTGGTAACCAAGTCACTTAAGTGGCACCCCTGATGTAAAGGCAGGTGTCCCAATACTTTTGGCAAAATAGTGTATCTTCCATTTTCACTTTGTGAAGTGTAACTCCAGATTCAAATTTAATATATAGCTGGGCTGGCACATGGTGTAGTGACTACAGTTAATCACCCTCTTTGCAGCTTGATGTAACCCATTCAGTGATTCTCTAAAAATTACCCTTGTGCTACGTCTTCGAATTAACTTCTGGCTGTGCCATTTCTTGACCCAGCAGACTGCCCTGATAATGACCCCCTATCACTCTCCAGGCCACTCACGTCAGACGTCAACAGCCGCTGCTTTCTCATCCATCCTGGTAGAACAATAGAGGCAAAAACATATCAGAGTGATCTCCTGACCGAAAAGGAGTGATCTCCTGACCAGGATTGATGTATTTGCGATTGATCATTCCACATGTAATACCATTTGTGGTTGTCAAAAGGTTATGCATCACTTTTGAATGTGCCCTTTCTGGTTTCTGAAAAGACTTAAAATATATTTAAACCCAATCACTAAAATCACATATATGTTAAACATATTATTTTAAAAAAAAATTTAAAATCTGCAGTGTTCTTTTAAATATTACCCTGTGATCCTGCAATGGAGGCCTTTGTTCAGTGACTACCCACTATAGGGTGACAACGCTCTGTCCCTGTCTTCCAACTGTGCTCGCTCCTATGTTGTCGCCCTGTCACAATGGTTTCTGACGAAGACTGTATATGACCGTTTTATGTGAAAATTGTCTTCTGTTATCACTATTAAGAAACCAGTCTTGGGAAATGGCATGCATCGCTGGAGTGCATGTAGACAGGAATATCAGTGTAAAATAACATATAAAATGACTGCGCTAAAGTCATATTGCAAAAACAGCTGCTAGCACTACAACCTGACAGGATATTGTGTATCTATTGAAATATAAAGTGCATCCACCACCCAGGGGAGCGAGTAAACACTCTTTCTGGAACAAAGCAGGCTGTAGTAAGATTTCATGATCGAGTAAGAGGGCCGGGCATCTGGAGAGATATGGTGTCAGATTCTCAGAGATTATTCATTTGACCATCATCCTGGAAATATTCTACTTCTATTCTTGTTGGACTCATTGCTGCTGCCATTTGAGGACTCCACATCAGTATCGGTTCGTCCATAGAGGGCACTGGAGCGCCGCTCCCTCTGGCTCTGCAGCGCCACTGAAATAACATACGTATGTTATTGTTGCCAGCTGCCGCTGGTCTATTCAGATGGCCGGAACTTGAGCGCCGACCACCTAAATAACGGCAGCTGGTTGGCTGTGCGGAAGTGCCTATCAGAGTCAGCGGCTCTGATAGGCTTTCCGAGTACAGCCCTCATCTCCCAGAAGCTTATCCTCGGAACGTACAGGAGGTGCGTTCCTTGGATAAGACTGACGGCCGTCTCAGCCAATCAGGTTCACTGATTCTGGTTATTGGTAACCTGATTGACTGAAGCGTCACCAAGGCCGGAGAAGACATCGAGGGACGTGGAAGGAGAAAGTTAAGTGCATTTTACAGGGCACAGCGGCGACAATGGGCACAGAGGCGACAAAGGGCACAGTGGCATCAATAGGCACAGTGGCGACAAAGGGCTCAGTGGGACAAAAGGGCACAGTGGCATCAATGGGCACAGTGGCATCAATGGGCACAGTGGCAACAATTAAAGGGCACAGTGGTGACAATTGGCACAGTGGCGACAATTGAGGGGCACAGTGGCTGCATTTGATGGCATGGCACAGTGACTGTGTTTGATGGCATGGCACAGTGGCTGCGTTTGATGGCATGGCACAGTGGTGTGAATTAATGGCATAGTGACCGCATTTGATGGCATGGCACAGTGGTGATAATTGATGGCACAGTGGCTGCGTTTGATGGCATGGCACAGTGGCTGCGTTTGATGGCATGGCACAGTGGTGTGAATTAATGGCATAGTGACCGCATTTGATGGCATGGCACAGTGGTGACAATTGATGGCACAGTGGCTGCGTTTGATGGCATGGCACAGTGACTGCGTTTGATAGCATGGCACAGTGGTATGAATTGATGGCATAGTGACTGCGTTTAATGGCATGGCACAGTGGTGACAATTGATGCCACAGTGGCTGCGTTTGATGGCATGGCACAGTGACTGCATTTGATGGCATGGCCCAGAGGCGATTTAGTTTTAGTTTAGTAGATGTGTTGTGCTATATAAGTTACTCACCACTCACTCACTCACTCACTCACTCACTCACTCACTCACTCACAGTGGTGACAATTGATGGCACAGTGGCTGCATTTGATGTGCACAGTGAGGCTGCAATTTCTTTCTTCTTTTTTTTTTTTTGTTTGCACCCCCCTAAAAGTTTGAGCACCAGCCGCCACTGCTCCACATTTTTCTGGTAAGAGTGTTTACTCTCTCCCCTGGGTGGTGAATGCACGTGCCATGATGACTCCTTCAGTGGATTCTAGTGATCTCTTATAACTACTATTGAAATGGATCTTTCTTAATCTTCTATATCTGGACTCTCTTGCTACACAGTTGCTGCTTTTTATCTACAGCTTCATATATATGGACTTTTGCACTTTTTGATAATTTGCACATATTTACTTTTTTGCACTTTGTACTTTATTATTTGTTATATATTTTTTATTTAATTACTGTTTTG
This sequence comes from Rana temporaria, assembly GCF_905171775.1. Taxonomy (NCBI): domain Eukaryota; kingdom Metazoa; phylum Chordata; class Amphibia; order Anura; family Ranidae; genus Rana; species Rana temporaria. The sequence goes on from NC_053492.1 coordinate 154,948,191, forward strand.
TGTGTGTTTATATATATATATATATATATATATATATATATATATATATATATATATATATATATATATATATATATATATATATACTGTAGTTCGGTATATTTAATTACTAGATTTAGGGGGTTATAAAGGTTTGTTTTTTTATTTTCTAAATAGGTAGCTAGTGCATTGTTGGTTCACTTACCTTTTCCTTTGATTTCCCTTCTAAATATTTTTTTTCTTTGTTTTCTTTGTCTGAATTTCTCACTCCTGTTCTTCCTCAGTAAGCTGTTCTGGCTGACTGACCCCCAGCCAGAACAGCTCAGATGATAGGGGCAAGCTTACTGAGGAGAAACAGGAAGTGAGAAATTCAGACAAAGAAAAAAAACATTTAGAAGGGAAATCAAAGAAAAAGGTTAGTGAACCAACAATGCACTAGCTTAAAGTCACCTACAGTATTTAGAAAATAAAAAACGAACCTTTACAACCCCTTTTAGAATATCAGCAAACTAGCTGAAAACTAGCATTTTAGTTGAATAAATCGCAAGTATTTATTACACATAGTTCTATAGCAAACAAAACATTGTTTTGGGTTAAAATATACTTTCTAGGACGGCTACAGTTGAAATAAAAATAATTTTTAAACTCACAGAATACAGCCTCGTACACTTGATCAGACTTCCATCGGAGAAATCCATTGATTTTTGTCCGAAGGGCGTTGTCCGTGAACTTGTTCTGCATACACGCGGCAGAACATTTTCAGCCAACTTACACCAAACCACGTGGTTTTTCTGCTCTTTACTGCCGCCCTTTGGCAACTTCTGCTATTGTTTTCTGATGTTTAGCATTGGTTTGGAGCATGCGTGTTTGCACTTTGGATTTTAGTCCGACGGATTTGTGTAAACACGATCGGATAATCTGAAGGAACACATTTGTTGTCAGACAATTTTAGAGCATGCACACCCAACATTTGTTATCGGAAATTCCGACAACAATTGTCTGATGGAGCATAAAGACGATCGCATTACCTGACAAAACACATCCGTCGGACAATTGTTGTCGGAATATCCGATCGTGTGTACTTTAAACTAGATTCAATGCAATGGCAAGTTTGCATTTAGAACCTACAAAAATGTGATATTGTCAGACAAGCTTCATTGGCTTCTATAAGATGAAAATTCTCAAAACATTTTGGCCCAGATTCACAAAAGAGATACGACGGCGTATCTCCTGATACGCCGTCGTATCTCTGTTTTAGGGTCTTCCTAACTATGCGACTGATTCATAGAATCAGTTACGCATAGTTAGCCCTAAGATCCGACAGATGTAATTGAATTACACTGTCGGACCTTAGGATGCAATACCTCGGCCGCCGCTGGGGGGAGTTTGCGTCGTAAACCAGCGTCGGGTATGCAAATTAGTAGTTACGGCGATCCACGACGGTTTTTTCGCGTTCGCTACGTCGCTGCTAGTCTAGATTCCCGTCGCAAAGTTAGTAGTCATTTTTGCTGCCCTAACTTTACACAGCACACGTATGTGCTGTATAAAGTATGGCCGTCGTTCCCGCGTCGAAATTTGAAAATTTTTTGTTCTTGCGTAAGACGTCCGGGAATACGAAAGTACGCTACGCACGTCGCCGTTTGAAAAAATGACGTCACTTCGCGCAAAGCACGGCGGGAATTTCAAAACGGAGCATGCGCAGTAGGTCCGGCGCGGGAGCGCGCCTAATTTAAATGGCACACGCCCCTTTGAATTACGCGGGCTTACGCCGGAGGCCGCCAGCGTAAGTTTTCATGCAAGTGCTTTGAGAATCAGGCACTTGCGATGAAAACTTGCGGCGGTGTAACGTATCTACGATACGTTACGCCGCCGCGATTCTACGTGAATCTGGGCCTTTATTCTTAAAAGGTGCATCCAAACCTGACACAGAAACGACATTTTGCCTTTCTTTATTGATGAATGAAATGATCAGCCTGGTATTTTTCTTTCATATAACCCTAGGCAGGAAAGGTACAAGACAACACAATACAACATATGTGTATACCACACTGCATACACGTAGACGCACGGTTATCAGCAGGATGCTTAGGCATCCGTTGTGATTTGGAGAACAATGTTTGGGGGATTTTGGCTCATTGCTTCAAAGGGTCAGCAGCACATTACTTTAAACAAACCAGTTCTATCAGGAGATTCTAATAAATTTGTTACAATAACACAAATTGATTCTGACTTTATTGTAGTACAAAATGCTCTTTGGTCATTGGAAGCAATTGTAAATGGAATGCAGACATTTCTGGAGCAATGAGGCACTAATTCAGGCTGTGACACAATGTTTATACAGGCTTACACCAAGAATTGACATCTGCAGAATGATCAGAAAAGCCTGACTAGAAGAAGGAAGCTAGAAAAGCCGTCAGTGGGATTGTCTGCAAAGAGGCTTGTCGTTTTCTTTGTTTCCAGTAAGTATAACTCTACTGCAATACACACGAGAAATTCTCATATGTTGAAACATCATTATGAGTTTTTTTTTTCATTTGCACAGTCATGGTGAGAATATATTCATCTTTCTACCTATTTACTTATTGATCTGACATACAGTCCCTGTTAGGAAATGTATAAGGATGCCAGTAATGGCCTTATTAAAGTGACATTGTCTCTTTGCCCTTAATAGACAAGATGACAGTGCTTCCTAATAATGCGCTCCCTCAAGACGGTAAAGTATAATTATTCATCCACGCTCCCTCATCACCTTCCTGCTCTCTTACCGCCCTTGCTTCGGTGTTCTGATGCAGTGGGGTTTCCAGGTATGGGGGAGCATATGATCTCCCACGTGTGACAGTGCCCGGGCTGGAATGGTCAATCACCAGGCCTGAATTGTCAAATGGGGGGATCAGTGGTGTCATTCACTTGGGTAAGCTCCGCCACCATCTAACACTAGGGGCCTCGTACACACGGACGGACTGTGCGCTCCGAGATTTCTGTCTGATGGTTGTACACACCATCAAACAGAAATCCGCGCGGACACGATACGCAGTGACGTGGCCGCGCCGTCGCCGCGACGTGCGCGGCCCTGGAAGTTCAATGCTTCCACGCATGCGTCGAATCACTTTGACGCATGCGAGGGCTTTCGGCCGATCGGACATGTCCGGTGAGTCAGTACTGACGACCGAACATGTCCGACGGACAGACTTCCAGCGGATTTGTTTCTTAGCATGCTAAGAAACATTTGTCTGCTGGAAACCTGTCCGATCCGCCGGAAAATTGTCCGTTCGGACGTACGTACGACCGAACATGTCCGCTGAAACTGGTCAGTGGCCCAGTTTCAGCGGACATGTTCGGTCGTGTGTACGGGGCCTAGTACTTACTCCTGTGGACTGCAAAGGGTAAGTAGAGAGGGATCATTGATCGATGAGCATGTGGTTCGCATGTGCAACTACATGTGATGGTTTTAATAATTACTCGAGTGTTTGCCTGGTACCAAATATTGTTTGAGCTAGTGCCCCTCATGGCCAGAGGCCAAACTGTTACATTGGGCCCCACACTGAAAAGATAAAGGCCCGGATTCACAAAGCACTTGTGCCGACGTATCTCCAGATACGCCGCGTAAGTGCAAATATACGCCGTCGTATCTGTGCGCCGTACCTACAAACTAAGATACGCCTAAAAACAGGCTTAATCCCGCCAACATAAATTGCCTACGCCGGCGTAGGGAAGGAGCACATTTACGCTGGCCGCATGGTGGCAGTGCCATTGATTAGCCATTCAAATATGCAAAAGAGGCTCTCATGCCGACAGCCGCAATTGCGGCTTTGTTTACTTGCGGGTACCGGGCGTGACGTCATAACGTTGCGCCCGGGCCTCCGAGGGTCATAGAGATGACTGGTGACCATCTGGTCACCAGTCATCTCTATGCTTCCCAGACAGCGATTCGCTCTCTGGGCCCCCGATGGCATGGGAGAGCCCGGGGAAGCACCAGATGGCGGCGGGAGGGGGGGACGTTCCCTCCCGCCGCCTATAAGAGCGATCATCCGCTTTGATCATTCTTATAGTGCACAGAATCGGCGGCTGAAGACGGTGATATCTGAATGATACCCGAAGCTGCAGGCATCATTCAGATATCACCGTACAAATCCTCACAAAGCCGAGGCCGTTAAAAGACGGCCTCCAAATGTAAAGTGGTTAAAAATGTAGTTTGCTATGGAGTGTACACATTTGTCCAAAATTATATTAAAATTGTATCAGAAAACTAGCAAACTAGAAGCTTGCCTAAAATAAAATTGTGATTCTCTCTAATGTTTTGAGTTTACCTTTTGAAGCAATTTTACTTTTAAATCTCCTGTAGAAACAAAAGAATAATAAAAAAAAATCTATTTAAAGAATGTATTTATTTGTATTGTAACTGTAATGCCGCGTACACACGATCGGTTCGTCTGATGAAAACGGTCTGATGGACCATTTTCATCAGACAAACCGATCGTGTGTGGGCCCCATTGGTTTTTTATCCATCGGTGAAAAAACGAGGAACTTGTTTTAAAATTATCTGATGGTTGAAAAAACGATAGAAAAAAACGATTGTCTGTGGGTACGTCCATCGGTTAGAAATCCATGCATGCTCAGAATCAAGTCGACGCATGCTCGGAAACATTGAACCTAATTTTTCTCAGCACGTTGTTGTGTTTTACGTCACCGCGTTCTGAAACAATTGTTTTTTTAACCGATGGTGTGTAGGCACGACTGATGAAAGTCAGCTTCATCGGATATCTGATGGAAAAATCCATCAGACTGTTTTCATCGGATGAACCGATCGTGTGCACAGGGCATAAGAGTTAACCTAGAAATCCTAAGATTCTCCATGTATCAGCCAATTACCATTTTTCTTCATGCACAGTTCAGAAGGAACTGTTCTGGTCAGTCCCGGGACAAGGTCATTCAATGCCCAAGGCAAAGATGACAAATTGAACCCCACACCCCAGGGGGTAATTACGCATGATTTAGTGTCTTTTCAAGACAAGAAAAAAACGAAACCAATTTAAAAATAAAATAGGTTTAAATAAGTCAAAACAGAAATCACTCACAGCTCCCCCTTCTGCCCACCCTCGTTCCTAGCCCTGCGTGTATACAGTACATACTATATATACATAACACTGCATTGCACATGCACTAAGGCGCAATGGGCCAGATCCTCAAAAGGGATACGCCGGTGTATCTACTGATACGCCGTCGTATCCCTGTTTCTATCTTTGGAACTGATCCACAGAATCAGTTTTCCATAGTTAGGCAGAAGATCCGACATGTGTAAGAGACTTACACTGCCGGATCTTAGGATGCAGTACCGCATCCGCCGCTGGGGGCATTTCACGTCGAAATGCCGCCTCGGGTATGCAAATTAGCACTTACGGAGATCCACAAAGCTTTTCAGCTTCGTTTTTTCCCCCGTAAGTTTTAAGTTGCATGTGTAAAATTAGGGCTGCTTTTACAAAGTGTAAACTGTTTACACCTTGTAAAAGCAGACCCTTCTGTCCAGCGACGCGTTTTTTTTTTGTTTTAAAAAATTTTTTTCCCGCCGTATCTTTTTTTTTTCCCGACGCAACTTTATTGACCCGTCGCGATCCACAAAGCTCGGCGTAACGTAATTTCGCGCTATGCACGTCGGGAAAATGACGTCACGAGCATGCACAGTACGGCCGGCGCGGGAGCGCGCCTAATTTAAATGGGAATCGCCCCCATTTGAAGAGGACCGCCTTGCGCCGGCGGAATTTAAGTTACACAGCCGAAAATTTCTAGGTAAGTGCTTTGTGGATCGGGCACTTAGGTAGAAATTTTAAGGCAGTGTAACTTAAATGGGAATTTCTACGTTTACGCCGGATCTTTGTGGATCTGGCCCTATGTGTGTATGTGTTTATGAAAGCGGTTCCTGTGGTACATATTTAGTGTAACCAGCATGATAAAATGTCAAGTGTAGTAAGAAGCACTGAGTCGATGTACCATGAAAACATATATTACATGAGTAGTGTGTATATATATATATATATATATATATATATATATATATATATATATATATCTATATTCATGTGAAGGAATAACTTCATGTATAATATTGACTTTTTCAAATAGATGTGTTGAAAGCAAACAAAACAGGCAAGCATTAGATCTTTAAAGCAATGCCTACACTACAAAAAATGGTGTTATATTTGAAGAAGAACACACAAATGTGCCTTTTTCAATCAATAATTCAATAAGAATATCACCAGATGTAATGGTGTATTTTCCCCTGTGTAGCAGAAGTGTCTTCTTGTAGGCATTTTGTATAACTGCCCACTAGTTTCTGATATCAACTGAGTGAAATTTTTAACCACTTCACCATTCAGGGCCTTCTAATTGCTCCTGTATTAAATTGCATTGTAACTGTATTGTCTGCCCTCATGTTGTAAAGCGTTGCACAGACTGTTGGTGCTATATAAATCCTGTATAATAATAATAATAACGCAAACAACAATTGTTTGCCAGATCTTTGTGGTGTTTCTTGCATGAACTTCCCATTTCAAAATCTTCCTACAGGATTTCAATTGAAATGAATTCAGGGCTTTGACTGGGGTAGTCCACAACCCTCTACTTCCTTTTGAGCCATTCCCCTTTTTTTTGCTAGTGTACTTCAGATCATTTTAATTTTGAAAGACTCATTTCTGGTTCAACCTTAACTTTTGGACTGATGGCTTCACATTCTCATCAATCACGCTGTACTATGATGCAGAACCTATAGTTGACTCAATAGCTGCAGGCCTCCCAGGCCCCAAAGCAGCAAAGCAACCCTAAACCATAACAATTTCACCACCATGCTTCACAGTTGTAAAGAGGTTCTTCCAAACTGCTTCCTAGTTTATAGTTAAATGATGGCCGAGTGGGAGCTTTCCCATCCTAGGTGGATGACCTTTGATGAAGTCGCAAGGAAGAAAAGTGTCATGGCATGGGTGCACAGCAACCAAAAGTGATGTCAGACACCATTCTGGAAGTGATACACTCGAAGTGACACGATTGTAGACCAGGTAAGACTCCTAATCCACCGATCACACTGGCACTGGCGGTTCTGATGCTGTTGCTTTTAGTGATTGTGATAGGCACCGTTAGGCTGCAATAATGAGCACAGTGAGGCTACAATGATGGGCACCATAAAGCTGCATTTGATGGGCACAGTGAGGCCGCATTGATGGGAACATGGAGGCTGCATTCATGGGCACTGTTAAACTGCATTTGATGGGCATAGTGAGGCTGCGATGATGGGCACAGTGAGGCTGTGATGATGGGCACAGTGAGCGTGCAGTGATGGGCACAGTGAGGCTGCATTCATGGGCACAGTGAGGCTGCATATATGGGCACCGTAAAGCTGTAATTGATGGGCACAGTGAGGCTGCATTCATGGGCACTGTAAAGCTGCATTTGATGGACACAGTGAGGCTGCATTCATGGGCAAACTGAGGCTGCATTGTTGGGCAGAGTGAGGCTGCATTTCATGGGCACTGATGGGGCTGCATTTGATGGGCATTGGTGAGGCTGCATTGATTGTACCATGTCCATAGTCTCTGACCATCTATTGTATCATGTCTGCAGTCTCTTTTTTTTCTCCAACTTACTTTTTTATTCAAATTTTACAGTTTTACAACATACAAACATTACATCAAAACTGAATTTTTCAAAATATATATTTTTAAATTCCTGATTCTCCAGCAATATCTATATACCACAATAAAAATAATAATAATAATAAAAAAGAAAAGAAAAAACAGGGAAAGAAAAACCACATAAAAAAAGGGGGAAACCTCCTCCCACCTCCATCTTCCCAAACCATCACTGTCCGCAGTCTTTAACAATCTCTTGTATCACGTCTGCAGTCTCTGACCATCTCTTGTGTTATATCTTGTCTGCAGTCTCGGAGGGGGGGCTACAGAAGAGTCAAGAGTGGGAGTGTTTTTCCAGGGCTGGTTTTTATTCCCAGTCCAGCCCTGCCTGTGCCCATCAATACAGCCTCACCTGTGCCCATCAGTATAGTCTCACCTGTGTGTTAAAATAAATCCATGCAAGTATATTTAAAAACACCAATGACAAAGGCAAAAGTATTTGGTATTGGACTAGGTATGGTTGAAGGTGATCAGTGGACAGCTGCCTCTACTAATTGCTTCCACCTAAGTGGAGCAAGAAAGCGTTGAGATGAAAAAGAAAGTAGAGTTGGCGCTGGTCCTATGGAGCCAAATGCTCCATAAAAGAGGCTCCTAGTGTAAGGTGCAGTGTGCAAAATATACACAGGCGCCGTATAGAGCCGACTCCCAGTTTGGCTATTTTCGGAACTCGTGACGCGCCTTATCCGCCGGGGGGAAGTTTTTTATCAAGCATGTCAATGATGTGGGCTAAGTCCCAGGTGACATTGCACCGCTGCATAGGAACACTTACTCCCGCGGGAGTGAGAACCCGGAAGCCGGGTGGAAAAGAACAATAATACGGTATGTACAGCGGAAAAAAAAACCCAGCATACTGTACATGTCGGAAGTATGCTGAATGTAATGGTATATACATGTTTTTAGGTAGGGTGAACCTCCGCTTTGAAGTGCTATTGTGCCTATGTAAACACTGCTAGGTAAAGTAAATGTTCAAAAATTGTAATTCCTGTACCATTAGGGTACCTATATTAACCCTTTAAAAGATGTGCTGATAAGCAAAAAAAAAAAATTTTTTTTCAGTGCAATATAATGGAAGTAAACAAATCCAATTGCCAAGTGCTGAGTGATTCTAAAAGTGCTTTGTGCTCTTGTTGTATGCCGTGATCACTGCAATCTCTTATACACCCCGCACTCACCAACTTTTTCACCCCTTCTTATGCCGCGTACACACCATCACTTTATGTGATGAAAAAAAATGACGTTTTTAAAAACGTCACTTTAATTGACTGTGTGTGGGGGAAAACGTCGTTTTATGTCTTGTAAAAAACGACCAAAAAAAATTGAAGCATGCTTCAATTTTATGTGTCGTTTTTCAAAAGTGCACTTTTTACTTCACAGAAATTGACCGTGTGTAGCAAAAAACGTCGTTTTGTAAGACGTTTTTTCATCCACGCATGCCCAGAAGCTACTTATGAAGAGAGCTTCAATGGTAAAACGTGGTGGAACGTAACCTCGCTTTGCAAGATCATTGTGAGAAAAACGATGGTGTGTAGGCAACTTCGTCTTTGAAAATTGAAGTTTCAAAAACGTCATTTTTTACTTCACAGAAAGTGTCGTTTTTTTTCATCACATAAAGTGATGGTGTGTATGCGGCATTAGGGTCTGGTGCGTTCACAGTATAGGCCACTGTGTAACCCTCTGGCCGTTACTCGTCCCCTTGCGCTGATGATGTTAGTCCAGTAATAGCCCATACATAGGAGAGAAAGGAGCCCCAGATAGTGTAGTATCGTTTTATACTTTATTTAAATAAACGAAAAATAGGTACTCACATGTAGACAAAAACAGTATGGCCAGATGAAGTCACACAATGAAACCGGCAGAACACGCTACGAACGTCACATCGTTTCCAGGCATCAGACTTTTGTAAACATTATATGCCATACTGTTTTTGTCTACATGTGAGTACCCATTTTTTGTTTATTTAAATAAAGTATAAAACGATACTGCACTATCTGGGGCTCCTTTCTCTCCTATGTATGGGCTATTACTGGACTAACATCATCAGCGCAAGGGGACGAGTAACGGCCAGAGAGCTACACAGTGGCCTATACTGTGAAGGCACCAGACCCTCTTTTATGGAGCATTTGGCTCCGTAAGACCAGCGCCAACTCTACTTTATTTTTCTTCTCAATAGTCTCACCTGTGCCCATCAATACAGTCTCATCTATGCCCGTCGGTACAGTCTCACCTGTGCACATCAATACAGTCTCACCTGTGCCTGTCTGTACAGTCTCACCTGTGTCCATCAATACAGTCTCACCTGTGCCCGTCAGTACAGTCTCACCTGTGCCCGTCAGTACAGTCTCACCTGTGCCCGTCAGTACAGTCTCACCTGTGCCCATCAGTACAGTCTCACCTGTGCCCATCAATAGTCTCACCTGTGCCCGTCAGTACAGCCTCACCTGTGTCCATCAATACAGCCTCACCTGAGCAGAGTAAGAGTCAGGCATGGCCGATGATCAAAGAGCAGGGATTGCCCACTGTAATAGCTTTCATTTGAATTACGCTGCTTACGTCACACAGCCCCACCTCTTTGCCCAGTGCCGCTCACCTCACACAGTCCCGCCTCGTCACCAGGTGTCTCCCGACATTGGACCGGTGTTCGGTCTATCAAATGCGCCGGGCGAGAAGGCGGGACTGTGTGATGTGAGCAGTGCCTGGCAAGGAGGCAATCCCCGCTCTCTGATGATCAGCCAGCTCGACTTTTCCTCTTCTCTCTTCCATGGCTGGGAGAATGGCTTCCGTTCAACCCCGCCTGCCGACGGTTCTCGCCCCCCTCCTCCGAGGCAGCCTACGCATGCCAACCATCTTTTTCCACTACCAAAATGCGAATAGGCAAGGGGAAAATCTGAGGGCTGATATAGTGTAGCTCCCTCTACCTTAGGTAGGTGGGTGCTAGAGTAGTGTTTTTGTTAGTACTGCCAGTGCAGGTAAATTTAGGCAGGCCTAGCTTTGAGCTATGCCTGTTTGCTTTAGATCTGGGACTGGGAAGTAGTTTAGTGTAGCAGAAGGTGACTGAAATGTACTTTATCTCTCTGGTGCCTCCTTTATTTCCAGAGGGTTCTGGAAAAGAGGCAGAGCAGAGAGTAAGAGTGTCATGGAGTGTGTCTGGGAGCCCTGACCAATCCCCAACTAGGATTAGCAGGGGGCAGGCCTCCTATATATACTCAGGGTCAACCTGCTGGAGGAGGTGTTGTCAGGTGGAAGAACTGAATGATGGAGTGTTAGGCTGTGGTGGCACTTGAGGGACCCGCTTTCTGGGGGGGTGACCTTGGGCCTGGAGATCAGGAGCTGGGAGGGAGCCTCTCTCTTTACAATCATTGAGAGGTGTCCTGGAACAGGAGCAGGATGAAGACAGTGGGGAGCACTGCCAGGAAAGTCATTCAGGAGGGATCCATGCCGGGGTCAGTGAGTGAGAAGCACAGTGAGAAGCTCCGGGAGAGATATGCCAGTATTTGGATGTGAAGCCAGAGGGAGAGACTGTGGTGTTGTGGAGTCAAGTCGTTTGCACCTGACTTTCTGGGATCAGTAGTCCACCAAGTATCTTTTCATCAAAAATGGTTGCTACAACTAAGGGGACTGCAGACCCCTGCCTGTAAATGGCTATTAGGAAAATGTTAGGACTTATTCAGAGTGAGGCCTAGCCATCTGCTAATGGAGACAGGAATCTAGAATTGGACAGTAGAGGAAAGCAAGTGATCTCAAGTAGGGTGCTGGAGGAGATATGAGAGAGTCAATCTAGGTTCAACTACCTTTTTATCAAGAAAGATTAATCATTTGGGCATCCCATGTCCCCTTTCCCCATCCAAATTCCATCCCATAATAAAAACAACAAAAACAAGTATGTGTGGAGCTAGAACATGCAGCGACCCCACGGGGGTAAAATAAGTATAGAACACGTCACCATTTTTCTCTGTAAATATATTTTTAATGGTGCTATTCACATGGAATTTTCACCACAAGTCCGTAACAACCAAGTGATACTCGAAAAATTTGAATATCGTGAAAAAGTTCATTTATTTCACTAATGCAACTTAAAAGGTGAAACTAATATATGAGATAGACTCATTACATGCAAAGCAAGATAGTTCAAGCCGTATTTTGTCATAATTGTGATGATTATGGCTTACAGCTCATGAAAACCCCAAATCCACAATCTCAGAAAATTTTAATATTGTGAACAGGTGCAATATTTTAGGCTCAAAGGCCCAGATTCTCAAAGGGTTACGACGGCGCAGCGCCATGTACGCCGTCGTAAGTCCTAATCTGGCCGTCGTATCTATGCGACTGATTCTTAGAATTAGTTACGCATATATATTCATTCGATTAGACAGGCGTAAGTCTCTTACGCCGTCGGATCTTAAATGCAATTTTTTTTGCCCGCTAGGTGGCGCTTCCGTCGATTTCCCCGTCGAGTATGCAAATTAGCTAGATACGCGAATTCACAAACGTACGCGCGGCCGACACAGTAAAGTTACGACGTTTACGTTAGGCTTTTCCCGGCGCAAAGTTGCCCCTGGGTCTATGAGGCGCAGTCAATGTTAAGTATGGCCGTCGTTCCCGCGTCGAAAATTTATAAAATTACGTCATTTGCGTAAGTCGTCCGTGAATGGTGCTGGACGTAATTTATGTCCACGTCAAAACCAATGACGTCCTTGCGACGTCATTTAGAGCAATGCACACCGGGAAATTAAGGGACGGCGCATGCGCATTCGCCCCCTACCCACCGAATTTGAATTCCGCCGGGTGATTTACGCTATGCCGCCGCAACTTTACAGGCAAGTGCTTTGTGAATAAAGCACTTGCCTGAAAAACTTGCGGCGGCGTAACGTAAATCAGATACGTTACGCCCGCCCATTTTTACGCCGATCTACGAGAATCTGGCCCAAAGTGTCCCACTCTAATCAGCTAATTAATCCATAACACATGCAAAGGGTTACTGAGCCTTTAAATGATCTCTCAGTCTGGTTCAGTAGGAATCACAATCATGGGAAAGACTTCCGACCTGACAGTTGTGCAGAAAACCATCATTGACACCCTCCATAAGGAGGGAAAGCCTCAAAAAGTAATTGGAAAAGAAGTTGGATGTTGGATGTTCCCAAAGTGCTGTATCAAAGCACATTAATAGAAAGTTATGTGGAAGGGAAAAGTGTGGAAGAAAAAGGTGCACAAGCAGCAGGGATGACCGCAGCCTGGAGAGGATTGTCAGGAAAAGGCCATTCAAAAGTGTTGGAACTTTCACAAGGAGTGGACTAAGGCTGGAGTCAGTGCATCAAGAGCCACCACACAGAGACGGATCCTGGACATGGGCTTCAAATGTCGTATTCCCATTGTCAAGCCACTCCTGAAAAACAAACAACGTCAGAAGCGTCTTAGAATGGAAACAAAGAAGCGTCTTACCTGGACTTGGCACCTGCCCACAGCACCAAAACCAGGTTCAATGACCATGGGATTACTGTGCTTGATTGGCCAGCAAACTCGCCTGACCTGAACCCCATAGAGAATCTATGGGGCATTGCCAAGAAAAAGATGAGAGACATGAGACCGAACAATGCAGAAGAGCTGAAGACCACTATTGAAGCATCCTGGTCTTCCATAACACCTCAGCAGTGCCACAGGCTGATGACTTCCATGCCACACCGCATTGAGGCAGTAATTGCTGCAAAAGAGGCCCAAACCAAGTACTGAGTACATATGCATGCTTCTACTTTTCAGAGGTCCGATATTGTTCTATGTACAATCCTTGTTTAATTGATTGCATGCAATATTCTAATTTTCTGAGATTGTGGATTTGGGGTTTTCATGAGCTGTGAGCCACAATCATCACAATTATGACAAATCACGGCTTGAACTATCTTGCTTTGCATGTAATGAGTCTATCTCATATATTAGGTTCACCTTTTAAGTTGCATTAGTGAAATAAATGAACTTTTACACAATATTCGAATTTTTCGGGTTTCACCTGTATGTACATTTATGTCTGCAGAAAAAAAACCCAGAAGGTTTGCATCTCTTTTTATAATTTGTTTTTGGACATACAGTAAATAGATGTTGATCAATGGTCTCCAAACTGTGGCCCGGGGGCCAGATGTGGCCCTTTGCTTGCTTTTATTGCCCTTGGGGCACTATTACATCCACTGGTACCAACAATGGGGCACAATTCCTGCCAATAGCCCCAACAATGGGGCACAATTCCTGCCAATAGTCTCAACAATGGGGCACAATTCCTGCCAATGCCCCAACAATGGGGCACAGTTCCTGACACTGACCGCCACAATGGGGCACAGTTCCTGACAGTAACCACCACCAATAGGGCACAGTTCCTGTCAGTGACCCCCAACAATAGGGCACAGTTCTTGCCAGTGACCCCATCAATGGGGCACAGTCCTTTCCAGAGACCCTAGCAATGGGGCCCAGTCCCTGCCAGTGACCCCAACAATGGGGCACAGTCCCTGCCAGTGACATCAACAATGAGGCATTATTTCCCACTGACGTTGGGACATTTTCTACTCCCAATAGCCACAGTCTGGCCCCCCCAAAGGTCTTAAGGACAGTAGACCCTTGATGTAGATGAATGTCAACTGTATGTATCCATTCTCTTTACACATGTTTTTAGGAAAGAATCATTTTTTGTTTATACTTTTGTCCACCTATGACTATTTTCTTCAATAACTAAAAAAATGGACACGTGAAAAACTGATATATACTGATGTAAACTAAACTGAAGACTGAAGTACAAATTGATGTAAAGGGATTTTGTTTTCATGCGTTTAATAGTACGTACAGTATATTATTAGGTATATAGGACTGTAGTAATATATCTTGCCTTGTGAGGTTTATCAAGTGATTACAAATTGTGAAAGGGTGGAAATGTACTTTTGCTTAGCTCACATCATCCAGTAGACATTACAGAGTGATTAGTGTGCCGTTTTCATATTCACAGTCCCAAGTATTGAAGATCTATTCATGTTCTCGCAAGAGTCTTTTGTACAGAATGACAAGCAGGTTGTGTTCTGTTAATTGCGCTCTTGCATTGTTTGAATACTGAGCTGTTGAAAAGGGGAGTCAGTCAGAGTCACATAAGGCCAAAGGATTTTAAAACAGTAACATGTGAGGACAGACGGAAAGTGAAAGAGGGAGAAGAGCTATCATATTCATCTGAGATGTCCTGCTCATGGACTTTGTGCATTTCATTGGAAAGGGAAACACGCCACAACACCCGATAGAGGACAGAACAGTCATATATGAAATGCATGTGTTTGGTTTCCATTTCCCGGAGACTTTCACAAGTTTTCTTTCTCTGTGTTTTTGTTAAGAAGAGGCCTCTGAGTTCTGTCAATCTAAAGCTCAGTACACACTATAAGAAAACGAACGATCATTCGGTTTTCCTCAATGTTTTAGAGTAGGTCGAAACCGGGGATGGTACTAATTGTACAAAAAAACTCAAACGACAAAGGCTTTTTTTTTGGTTTTGTTGTTTATTGTTTCTGATCATGTACAGTCTTTCTTATATGATTTTTCATGTACGAAAAACATATGAAAACAGTATACGTTAAAGGAAAATTGTTAGTTCTGTTCACGTACGAGAAAAATGTAGAAGTTTGTCCCTTTAAAAAATGTTGTTTGGAAAGTCTGAATCAGATGTTGAATGCTGTGTACATACTGTACGAAAATCAAACAATCATGCCTCGTACGCAATTTTTCTTGTGATTTTCTCAGTGTGTACCCACCTTAACAGTAATTGATCCTACAGTCTACACATTGAACACTGTTGTGTATACATTTAAAGAAATGCTGTAGTAGATGTGTTGGATAAGAAACCCTCATTCTGCTTCTTTGGTTAAAGGAGAGCTCCAGGAATGATCTCTGGCCAGTATAACAGGAGGTAAGTGTAATACATACTGTACCTCCTAACTTTTTGAGATGCCAAGAGGGACATCCTTTATCACAAAGTGTGTACACAACCCCTGCCATGCCCCCAGTTACAGGACCCATGTGGAATTAATAAGCAACAAATGATTGGTTAAACCCAAAAGTTCTTTTTTTCAGCATTATGTTTACGTTATAGTGGCTTTTTAAACCAATAATGTGATTATTAAAATGTTTGTGTGGAAGGTTTGGTTTAGTGAAGTACTTTTGGTACTGTAGTTAAATATTGTATTAATTATACAGTCCTAGAGGGACAGAGGAATTTGGTTCCCAATGAGGGACATTCCCTCAAAATGATAGACAGTTGGGAGGTGTATGTTATATGTGAATCACACTTACCTTAGGGTGACCAGACATCCCCAGTTTCAGGGGACAGTCCCCTGATTGAGGACACTTTCCCCGGACCAAGTCTGTCCCCGGTTTTGTCCCCGAATTGGATTTGAACAGGGGCTTGGGCAATTTCAAAGACAGTTAGTGCAGAATAAAACAAAAAAAAAATCTGAATTACACACCCCCACTCCACCACTCCTACTAGCTTAGGGGGGTGTATTTTTTTCAATTATATGTGCCCCTTTCTGATGATCATGATTCAGTTTCGGGCGCATGCCCATTAAGCTCCGCTCGCATGTTCTTCTGCCTTGTCTCAAGTCCCGGCCAGCCGCCTGCCTATCTCCTTGCCTTCCCTTGCAAAGTGATCTTCCTCCGCTGCCTACCCAGTAGTAGCCGGGGCCTGGAGAGTAAGACTTGACAGGCTGTGAGGTGGCGGGCAGAGAATCGCTTATTGCTGCTATTCCTAGTAAAAAAAAAAAATATGTCCCCGGATTTCATTTAAAAAATCTGGTCACCCGAACTTACCTCTGTGCTGTCCTTTCCAATTACAATTGTGGCCTGAGTATAGCACTATCATTAGTGTAAGGAAGATCTGTCATTAGATTTTTTTTTTACAATGCTGTCGACATATAGAAACAAAAGAGTTTACATTTAGTAGTACTTTGCCCCATATTTCTGAGTGTCCAACCTGCCCCTCCTTCCCCTCCTGCTGCTGCCCTTCCAACAACAGCTTTAAAGAAGAAGGTTGATTCATAAGTGCAGCTTGTCTCGGCTGTGACTACTTTTCTAAGACAACCAAGGCAAAAGGAATGCAGAGGGAGGGAAACGAAATATAGCCTCTGCATTCCTCTTGCCATTGCTTGTTTTGAGAAAGTATTGTGACAGCACTGAGACAAGCTACTGCTATGAATGAGCCCTTTCCTTAATTTGTTGGATTGTCCATGGTAGCAGAGGAGGGGACAGTTCGGACCTCATAATAAGGGTTAAAACGCACTTAGACTTATGAGACAAGGTACTACATGTACTTTGCTTCATAGAGGGCAGAACTGTAAAAAAAACTCTAATGACAGTGTAACGGAACCCCAAATGGGAAGCTTAGGTGGTAAAACTTTTACTCCCAGCTGAATCACTGGCAGCAGGGCAGGATGCTAATGGCCGCTGCACACAACTGGAGCTTAAGCTGATATCGGGGGATGGGACTGTGGTCTCCACTCACAGGAACCCAGCAGAAAAGCTGGCAACAGAGCCGAGTGCCACGAGCCTCTGCTCCCAACTAACAGGAGATGGAGTTCCTGTGGTAGTGGATGGGACTTCAGTCTCCACTGGTATACCCCAGGGATGGGAGGCAGTTGGTCCAGATCCCCAACAGCATGATGGACTGAGCCCAGTCACCTTGTCTTCTCTCCAGTGGCTGAAAGGACTCCAGGGAGAAGGGCCAGTCCAGGCATCTCCCCAGCAGCAGGCATGTTCTCTGATAGAGGTAGAGGTTGACTGGGTGAGTAATGCTCTGTTTGGAGGAATTTATTTGGGGTACTGTATGGATACAGGCATTACAGTAATAGAACTATGGACTAACTTCGGAGTCAACCCGTCTGGGGTCTCCTCCTGAGCTAGTCTCCTGCCGAAAGGGCCCATGGGACCCAGAAGCTCTTTAAAAGTATGAGATACTCCTGTTTCAGCTTCGCCGATGACTCTTATGTCTAAAATCATCCTATGTCTACTAGGGGCATAGGATGACTGAGAAATGATATCTTGGATTGCTTTAACATGGGTCTGTCTTGGGTTTGGAATGGAATATCTTAAATGGCGTTAACCCCTTGTCCCTTTTGGGGTTCCGTTACAGACAGATCTTCTTTAATGCTTCGGGTTCATGAGCTGTCTACCTCCTGCCTCTTCTATTTTATATAAAAAACAAGTGAAGCGCCAATTGAAGAACCACCTATATGGCGGATCTTTGATAGCAACCAAATAAATAACAAATTGTGGTCAAAGGTGTGATTGGACAAGAGCAATCCTACTCCTCCAATGGTAAGCCACCACAGCCGTGAGTGGATATAAAGTGATAGTGTGCACTTAAAACAGCATCTGAAAACTGTTGTTGAAAACCATTAGATATAGCATATTAAATGAATAACCATGTGAATATCAAAAATGGTGATACATATAGTCCCATTCAATCGAGAGAATAGTCCATACACCATAAAGGTGGTAAGAATGCAATCTTCCCTCAGGTGGAAGTGGACAAGGTATATCCTTGAAGGTACAATCCCCGGAACATAGACAGGTTAGGTACTCTTACCGGATGGAGTGGACCCACAACTCGGTGGGGGGTCTCAAAGGCTCTTGTGGGCCGATTGCCCTCCCTGGTCACCGTCTCGGTCCCTTTAACTGGTTACCCCGGACGTAGTGTGTATCCGATACACTCAGGGTACACCCGTGGCCAGATATCTCGCTCCAATCCAAATACCGCAAGCAGTAGTAATACACCAATGTGTTCCAATCAGGGGAAAAAAGGAAAAAAGCTCCTCATAGCGTAAAAATTTAAATTTTAATAACATTTCAAAAAATCACACTGAATTCCTAACAAAGTTCATGTCCAAACCCAAATCAGCACACAGAAAATATAAAAAAAGTTCCCCAGCAGTCACCCACCATAGTCGCATGGGTAAAAATATGTTATCCAGCAATGCGCAGTAGGAAATGGTAAGGACCAGTGTACCTGCCCGGTTTCGTCTCAGATAGACTTCTATGGGGGTGTACAACTGGACTATCAATTGTGGTAATTCTTTCAATTTCCCTATCGACTTCATAGCTAGAATAGCCCTTATCAGTAAATCTGGTTTTAAGAATCTGTGCCTGAGCATGAAAGTCTTCCAAACTCGAACAGTTACGTCTAATTTGCAGCAACTGGCTACGAGGCACAGAGCTTAACCAGGATGGATGGTGACAACTGTCGATCGGAATGAATCCGTTCCGGTCGGTGCTCTTAAAATATGTTTTACTCAGCAACTGGTTGTCCCAGGCCAGAATTTCTAAATCCAAAAAGTGTATGTTAGAATAACTGGCCTCATACGAAAGGCTAATTCCAACTTGGTTATGATTAAGGGTGGACATGAAGTCATCAAGAGACTGTCGGTCTCCCCTCCATAGGAGGAGGATGTCGTCTATGTATCGAACGCAGAGAACAATCTCTGGTCGATTTAGAGCATAGACGACATCCTCCTCCCATTTGGCCATAAAAATATTGTCCAAGCTGGAGGCAAATTTAGCCCCCATGGCCACCCCTTTTTGCTGAAGGTAGAATTCTCCACCATACCAGAAGTAATTGTGTGAGGTAGCAAACCTCAACAGGTCCAAAATGAACCTCTTCTGTATGTTGGAGAGGTCCACGACCCTACCAAGAAAAGACTCTATGGCCTGAAACCCCAAGTTATGGGCTATACTTATGTACAGAGAAGCGACGTGCGCCGTGACCAGCAAGATGTCTTCACTATACGCTACTTCCTGTAAACGTGAGATAGTATGTCGTGTGTCTTTTAGGTATGAAGGGATACCTTTAACAATAGGCTGCAAATAGAAATCTATATATTTCCCTAAACGGGAAGTGACAGAATTTATACAACTTATGATAGGTCGTCCAGGAGGACATACACTGTCCTTATGGATTTTCGGTAGATAATACATCACAGGAATGCGCAGAACCCTAGGAATAAGGGGCCAGATCCTCAAAAGAGATACTCCGACTTAAGTGCTGTTCAGTCTGTGTGTAACTTTGGAAACGATCCTCAAAAGGCTTTTTCCAAAGTTACACAGAAGATCCGGCATGTGTAATTGATTTACACTGCCTAATTTTAGGATGCAGTACCGCATCCGCCGCTGGGGGCATTTCGAGTCGAAATGCCGTTGCTAGTATGCAAATTAGCACTTAAGGCGATCCACAAAGCTTTCTAGCTTCTTTTTTGCGCCGTAAGTGTTATTTTGCAAGTGTAAAATTAGGGCTCGTTTTACAAAGTGTAAAGTTAGTCACACCTTGTAAAGGCCCATTGCAGCGACGGCATTTGGTATGCTTTCCCGAGGGAGAACTCCACGTCAATTTGTAAAAAACAAAACCGGCATGGGTTCCCCCCCAGGAGCATACCAGGCCCTTAGGTCTGGCATGGGTTGTAAGGAGACCCCCCCACGCCGAAAAATTGACGTAGGGGGTCCCCCTACAATCCATACCAGACCCGTATCCAAAGCACGCTACCCGGCCGGCCAGGAAGGGAGTGGGGACGAGCGAGCGCCCCCCCCCTCCTGAGCCGTGCCAGGCCGCATGCCCTCAACATGGGGGGGTTGGGTGCTCTGGGGCAGGGGGGCGCACTGCGGGCCCCCCCACCCCAGAGCACCCTGTCCCCATGTTGATGAGGACAGGACCTCTTCCCGACAACCCTTGCCATTGGTTGTCGGGGTCTGCGGGCGGAGGCTTATCGGAATCTGGGAGTCCCCTTTAATAAGGGGGCCCCCAGATACCGGCCCCCCACCCTAAGTGAATGGATATGGGGTACATCGTACCCCTATCCATTCACCTGGAGGCAAAAAGTAAAAGTTAATAAACACACAACACAAGGCTTTTTAAAATATTTTATTATTCTGCTCCGGACGCCCCCCCTGTCTTCGTTATTAGCTCAATTACCAGGGGGGGCTTCTTCCGCTCTCCGGGGGTCTTCTCCGCTCTCCGGGGGGGGGTTTCTTCTTCCGCTCTCCGGGGGGGGCTTCTTCTTCCACTCTCCGGGGGTCTTCCGCTCTCCGGGGGGGCTTCTCCGGACTCCGGGGGGGCTTCTCCGGACTCCGGGGGGCTTCTTCCATCTTCTCCCCTCTTCCGCTCTTGACTCGGCGAACCCCGGTTCTTCTGCAGCTCTCCGGTGCCTTCTTCTTCAGCGCTGGCTGCCTGCTATGTTTGTGTGTTAGCTCGATTTCAAACAGGCAGCCAGCGCGGTCTTCTGTGGCGTCAGGGTCTTCTCTTCCTTTCTTCCGATGTTGTCTCGTCGCCTGTTGTCGCTGTAATGATGGAAGCGCGCCTTGCATCACATTTATATAGGCATCACCGTCCCATCATGCTCCGGTAGGTACCCACGTGGTGGGTGCACGTGGGTAGGCACCCACCACGTGGGTACCTGCCGGAGCATGATGGGACGGTGATGCCTATATAAATGGGATGCAAGGCGCGCTTCCATCATTACAGCGACAACAGGCGACGAGGCAACATCGGAAGAAAGGAAGAGAAGACCCTGACGCCACAGAAGACAGCGCTGGCTGCCTGTTTGAAATCGAGCTAACACACAAACATAGCAGGCAGCCAGCGCTGAAGAAGAAGGCACCGGAGAGCTGCAGAAGAACCGGGGTTCGCCGAGTCAAGAGCGGAAGAGGGGAGAAGATGGAAGAAGCCCCCCGGAGTCCGGAGAAGCCCCCCCGGAGTCCGGAGAAGCCCCCCCGGAGAGCGGAAGACCCCCGGAGAGTGGAAGAAGAAGCCCCCCCTGGTAATTGAGCTAATAACGAAGACAGGGGGGGCGTCCGGAGCAGAATAATAAAATATTTTAAAAAGCCTTGTGTTGTGTGTTTATTAACTTTTACTTTTTGCCTCCAGGTGAATGGATAGGGGTACGATGTACCCCATATCCATTCACTTAGGGTGGGGGGCCGGTATCTGGGGGCCCCCTTATTAAAGGGGACTCCCAGATTCCGATAAGCCTCCGCCCGCAGACCCCGACAACCAATGGCAAGGGTTGTCGGGAAGAGGTCCTGTCCTCATCAACATGGGGACAGGGTGCTCTGGGGTGGGGGGGCCCGCAGTGCGCCCCCCTGCCCCAGAGCACCCAACCCCCCCATGTTGAGGGCACGCGGCCTGGCACGGCTCAGGAGGGGGGGGGGGCGCTCGCTCGTCCCCACTCCCTTCCTGGCCGGCCGGGTAGCGTGCTTTGGATACGGGTCTGGTATGGATTGTAGGGGGACCCCCTACTTCAATTTTTCGGCGTGGGGGGGTCTCCTTACAACCCATGCCAGACCTAAGGGCCTGGTATGCTCCTGGGGGGGGAACCCATGCCGGTTTTTTCTTTGAAAATTGGCATGGAGTTCTCCCTCAGGAATGCATGCCGCTGTCATTTTTTTTTTCCCCGACGCAACTTTAAGCCGTCGCGATCCTCAAAACTCGGCGTAACGTAACTTCGCGCATGCGCAGTACGGCCGACGCGCATGCGCAGTACGGCCGGCGCGGGAGCGCGCCTCATTTAAATGGGACTCGCCCCATTTGAATAGGAACGCCTTGCGCCGGCGGAATTTTAGTTACACAGCCTGACATTTCTAGATAAGTGCTTTGTGGATCAGGCACTTAGGTAGAAACTTTAAGCCAGTGTAACTTAAATTGGATTTTTTAAGTTACGTCAGGTTTTTGTGGATCTGGCCCAAGGTAACTGTGTTCCTTCTTATCTAAAATTCCCTTCTGAGCCCCAGTTTCAATAAGCTTTGTTAAAGAAGCCCTGAAACCGGATGTAGGGTTTGATGATAACCTCACATAAGTCTCAGTGTCCCCTAAGATTTTTGACATTTCGCAATGATATGCGGATTTATCCAAAATCACAATCCCTCCCCCTTTATCCGCAGGGCGGATTACAAGGTCCTTTCGTTCGCACAGAGACTTTAGACCAATCTTAATGTTGGGATCGGAGTAAGTCCTTTTTAAGGGAAGTTCATCCAGGTCCTTCAAGACCAGGTCCCTAAAAACTTTGATGCTAGAAGCCATTGGAAATGAGGGGTTAAAAAGGGACGGATTGGAAAGTCCTGTATGTATATTCTGAGAGGAAATGTCAGGGAGATTAGGCCTGGTGGGATTGGTAATAAAATACCTTTGAATGTTTAATACTTCTGGACGTCAATAAAGGTGTTAAATTTGTTAAGAGCTTTAGGTGAAACAAATTTTAACCCCTTATCTAGAACCACCATCTCCGCCTCAGTGAATTCAACCGCACTAAGATTAAAGATGCCGTCTGCTGTTATACCCTTCTTCTTTTTCTTCCGGGCGCGTCGCCCCCCTCTCGAGCCCCGTTTTGTTCTCCCCCTGGGATAGTTTCCCTGTTCACTGTAAAAATCCCCTGGGTGAGTGGATCTGGGTTGGTTTTGGTTGTAATGATATGGAGATCTTTCGTAATGACTGTCTTCCCATTCCATATTTCCATATTGTGGATCATAGGACCTTTGTGGGTACTCATTCCTTGGCACAGGAGGTCCGCCTCCTCCACGCCTAGGTGTGCCCTGAAAATTCCTAGGGGGATAGTCATTGTAACCTCCGTTGCTGTATGGAGATTATCATGATAATTTAGGTATATGGGGCTGTCACTTGCAGAAAATAATGTTATGTTTTAAATAGCAGGGCAAGAAGTTGAAAGTACATGGACCCCAAGCATTGAGCTAAAAATACCATTATGTCCATGTTACTGCTTTAGGAGGGCTGCATTGTGGCAAAAAGTGTATTTAACATCATTTTATTACCTCTAGCTGCCCTTCCCATAGATAATGCCTGGAGTTCTCCTTTATGTATAAAGTACCCCAGGCAAAGCTTTTTTATTTGTTAATTTTCTTAGACAGAGAGGGAAATAGTTATAACCTCTGCTTGGTTTATATTGCTTTGTAGGCAGATTGTGGATATATTCCTATCCCACTTATTCCTAGATTAAGCCTGGAGTATAGGGGTTCTATAGCAATGACTAGTTGGTCAATTGGAAATCAGTGTTCAAGAAAGCATAAATCACCAGCACACCAATGATCCATCCAAGGGTCCATAGTTTTTAATAAAGTGATCACTTAATGTTAGTGTAAGTGCAAAGAGTCATGCAGGTTGCTTGACGAAGGGGTCCAGTGTAACTCTAAAACGCTGCACTATGATACACTTACTGTGATATGATCCTTTAAATAAAAACTCTGGACTTTTTAGGGAGGTTTCTTCTCATTTCCTGTCCTAAAGACACAACAGGAAGTGTGAGGAAATCTTAAAATGATGGGAAATCCAATCTTTGACAATTGCCGTTAGAACAGGTGTCCCCATTAAAGTAGATGGAAAAGCTAAAGAATAAACCTGATGAAAACCTTTTCTGAGCTTGCATAACTTCTCATTTGAAACAAAACTCACAGCCAACAAAAGCACAATTACAGATCATTTTCACCTTCAGATGTTATAGCTTAGGTGAAGGGTGCATAAAAGAAAATTTCAAAATATTAATGTTTTTAGTTTTCTTTCAAAGTGCATCAGCATCTCCCCATACTCCCTTCCCCAGCAGCAGAGTGGATATAAGGTGCATTGCTATTTGCGTGAGTGCAGCAATGTGTCCCTGGCAGTTCAACACAAACTGCACAATCACAGATACTTCTCTCCGATGAAGAAATTTGAGGTCTAGGGGAACCCCTGCAATTCATCAGGGTCAGCAGGAAAAATTATACCTACATTGGTGTTTAGAATGCCCCCCTTACAGACATATAAAAAGATGACCCATGACAAGCTGCTGATTCTGCCAGGTGGCATTTTCTCCACAATTAGACAGACACTATCAAAAGGGAGGTCAATTAGCCACAGATTAAGGACCCTACAAACCTCTGGAGGTATCCTGGTTGAGAATGGCTGATGTAGGGGGTTTGTCAGACCTCTGGATATAGACTGCTGCTTTCACACACATAACTGTAGTCTTTATCTTCCCTCTGCTGTCAGGGAAGAAGAGTACAGACTGAAACCTCGAGGCTGTCAATGTACAGTAAAAAAACAAAATGGAGGGGGAGACGGATTATTGTAAGTTAGACATAAGACATCAGCAAGTATCACAAGAATGCCTTAAAGAGGACCTTCAACCTCCCAACCCACTTTACTTCACTGCACTCCTAACCCCCTCCTCTCTCACAATTAGATATTTGTTTTTCCCCAAATAGCTTTCTTTCGGGATCCTTCCTGGCAATTCTAGAATTCTCACCCAAGGCTGCGCTCTTGTGCATCATCAGTAACTCTTTCTGGTTCTTGCAATCATCCCCCTGACAACGTGTAAAGCTCAGGGAGACAGCTGCCACACCTGGTAGAGACAACCCCATCATGACCTACGGTAAATAAAGCAGATGGTGGTTCAAGCCCCCCCCAGTAATATTATTCCCAAAAATTACTAAATGAATGGGACATGGACAGGAATGGGTGTGGCCTGGCCAATTACAGGTAAACAGGGGTGGAGTTTGGTTTAAATCTGGGTAGGACTTTATTTGTCCAAAATGTAATCAGATGCTGTGCTAATGACAGATACTTTACTTTCCACCAGCTTTATACCTAGGTTCTATTGAACCTAGTGGGTGTTCTGTCAATCTTTTTACATTGTACAGTGGAACCTCGGTTTAAGAGTAACTTGGTTTGAGAGCGTTTTGATTTGCGAGCAACGTTATTTTTTAATTCTCGGTTTGCGAGTGTTGACTCGTAAGACGAGCAGAATTGAGGCTAAATAGATCTGCAGTACCTCATTTGGCCTGAGGTACGGGGGGCGCAGAAGCCGAGCCTTGAATGGATTATGCTCGTAATCAGAGGTTCAACTGTATATTGTTTTTGTTCTAAGAAAGACATATGGAGTGCCCTTGCATATGTTTTGAGGACACATGACATTGAGATGTTTGCCAGCTGAAATGGCCTGTGTATTTCCATACGAAAGAAGAACTGGCGTGATAGAGGAAGTCTAGAGATGGAAAATAAATGTTGAGTGAGAAAAATTCTAAACATCCCCTAGATTGTAACAAGGGCTTACTTCTTTATTAAGTCCAGGACTGTTGTCTGCAGTATGGAAATGAAAGGCGGTACCACTAGTAACAAACATACTGCTCATTCATTAAAGCGGCTCCTCACTGTATTTGAGAACCACAAACCACAGTATTTAATTAATTTTTAATATTCAAAGAAAACTCCCCATCTATCCATGTCTCCGTGCTTTATTTTGCTGATAAAAAACAATAGCCTAGCATTTCTGACCGTGGCCATTTTGAATAAGGGCAAATGATTCATGTAGCATTTACTCCCTGGAATCCATCTGCCCTTCGCTCAAGCATGCAAGCTGTAGAGTGAGTAAACACCTTCTCCTCCCATCGCCTCCCCTCCTGAAGACTCCTGGGTTACTTAAAAAGTAGCCCAATTGTTGACCCCCCTAAAGACTCCTGGGATGTATGGCATAATTTGCCTCACCAGGAAGTAACTGAAGAAATGTAAAAGAAAATATGATATCTATTTACTAATGCTAACAGCATGGGTATTAAACACAATCAATATTGAGTAAAGTTATACTTTAAGACAAATCAATTGACTTTGTAAAGATAATTAATACGCAGCAGCCAATGAGATTTCAGTTTTCTGTAGTCAGGTCAGTAGACGCTTATTCCAGTTTGCATGCTCCAGTTTTGTAGACCTTACACCAATGGAGAAAGGAAATATAGGTGAAGTGAACTCCTGCGCTGTCTAGAGTGAGGGGACAATTGAAAAGTGGGGATACTGCTGCAAATAAAAAAGAGGTCTACCTCGATAGACAAAAAGTGATAATTGTAACAAGTGAAATATTTGCGCTGTAAAGTGTTATACAAATTAATGTGTGTGTGCATATAACCACATACATATACAAGTACAAAAAATGGGTGGGGAAAGTTCAAAAAAGGGGGAGTGACACTAATATACCAGTAAACAATATTGTTGAATAGTCATTAATCGAGGGCACAGTGTACCTGGACCTCTTCAGCACTGTGCCCTCGATTAATGACTATTCAACAATATTGTTTACTGGTATATTAGTGTCACTCCCCCTTTTTTGAACTTTCCCCACCCATTTTTTGTACTTGTATATGTATGTGGTTATATGCACACACACATTAATTTGTATAACACTTTACAGCGCAAATATTTCACTTGTTACAATGGAGAAAGGAACCTTCTCTTTTAAGTGTGATGTCCAAATCAATCAAGCTTGAGAAGCTTTTAATGGCAGAACTTTTCTTCTTCATCCACATTACAGATACAGCTATTTACTTTAAGACTCCGACCACTCATTATTCTATATTACTTCTATATTCTATAAATGGTTGTGAAAAACTTAATCTAGAGGAGAATGCTATTCACTGATGACATCAGAATGTATTTCAACTTTTCAGCTCACTGATATAAGATGGGTATTGGGTGACAATCTGATGCCGTGGGGAACAAGTTGCCTTATGCCACGTACACACGATCGGTTCATCCGATGAAAACGGACCGATGGATTTTCTCATCAGATATTCGATGAAGCTGACTTTCATCAGTCTTGCCTACACACCATCAGTTAAAAATCTGTTTGTGTCAGAACGCGGTGACGTACAACACTACGAAATACTGAGAAAAATTAAGTTCAATGCTTCCGAGCATGCGTCAACTTGATTCTGAGCATGCGTGGATTTTTAACCGCAGACGATTGTTTTTTTCTATCGTTTTTTTTAACCATCAGATAATTTAAAACAGGTTCTAAGTTTTTTAACCGATGGGAAAAAAAACGATGGGGCCCACACACGATCGGTTCGTCCGATGAAGACGGTCCATCAGACCGTTTTCATCAGACGAACCGATCGTGTGTACGCGGCATTATGGTAGCCATACACGCTTGCATAAATTATCAATTTTTTATTTATTTTTTTATTTATTTAAATCTCTTCCAATATGATCAATCGATCTACAGTCAATAACTCATTCAATCAACATGCCACATATGGGGAAGTGGATTTTGATCGATTGTTAATATGAAAAGAAATACAATTTTAACATCTAGTGGGTAATATTGTTGACACATTAAAAGCCATAATAAGTCATAGGGAACATCAAACAGGCAAAAGTCCTGTCCCAGTGGCCGCACCTTCTCGAACCACACAAAAGCTCAACCCTTGTGTATGCCAATTAATAACGGTCCCTGAAAACAGCCAAATTGTGTCACCATGGGCAACCTTAGAGATTGAAGACTATTCAAAGCTAATTTCAGAGTCTGAAGACTATTCAAAACTAATGCCGCGTACACACGGTCGTTTTATGTGATGAAAAAAAATGACGTTTTTAAAAACGTCACTTTAATTGACAGTGTGTGGGGGTAAACGTCGTTTTATGTCTTCTAAAAAATGACCAAAAAAAATTGAAGCATGCTTCAATTTTATGTGTCGTTTTTCAAAACGTCAACTTTTACTTCACAGAAATTGACCGTGTGTAGCAAAAACGTTGTTTAAAACTACGTTTTTTCATCCGCGCATGCCCAGAAGCTACTTATGAAGCGAGCTTCAATGGAAAAACGTGGTGAACATAACCTCGCTTTGCTAGAACATTGTGAGAAAAACGATGGTGTGTAGGCAACTTCGTCTTTGAAAATTGAAGTTTCAAAAACGTCGTTTTTTACTTCACAGAAAATGTCGTATTTTTTTTCATCACATAAAGTGATGGTGTGTATGCGGCATTATTTCTGACCAGTAGCCATGGATTACTACATTCTTTTTATGTTTGCACTGAGGTAATACATAATCCCAGTAAAACACAGTTTAAACTGTTACAATGTCCTCTGAGCCCTCTTCTATATTACAGTAGACCTTGTCCCAACCGCATGAGTGTATCATATTACTTTTAGTTTCCTGATTATTAGCAGGTCTCTGGGTTACAGGTTTATAGTGGGAAAAGGAAACCAAACATACCAAATCCACATATGACTCTTATGTTTGTCTCTTCTGCTGATCGTATGTGTTTCCCTTTACGATGCAATGTAATCTGTTCCTGTGAGGAATTAGTAGAGTCTAGATCATTAGCAATACATCTTAGATCCATGCCATTTGTCCTTCGCCTTTTACTGGCCTGTCCAAAATTAGTCAACGTGACACCATTTATAGGCTACATCAACAGATTTAAAGCAGTAGTAAAGGTTACTAAAAAAGTTAAAATAAACGCTGCGAGATAAAGGCACAATGTGCTGCATTGCTTACCTTGAAACAAAGCCAACCAATGACACGGAGTCACCACTGACAGGGTTTCCATCTTCATCCGGTCTTCCTTCCGGGTTTGCATACTGTGGCCGATTGACCGGGATGATGTCACTCCCGCGTAAATGTGTGGGAGTCACGGGCGCAGCACAGACCCCTGAAAGAATGGCACGAATTAGCCATTCCTTCAGAGCGCATGCGCTGATGATGTCACCAGCTGCTGCTCTTTAGAACATCTCCTAAATTATGCACGTTTAGGAGATATTCATTTGACATACAGGTAAGCTTTATTGTAAGCTTACCTATAGGTAAGAGCCTAAATACTGATTTTACTGCCACTTTAAAATGCACTCTTTTGAAATAAATTAGTTCTTCTGTTCAAACATGATACAAAATTGAAGCAGAGGGAATATTAAACATCTCTTCGTTGCTTTGAGTGCTATCTCCACTTTGCTATTCTTTGCTCTATTTTTTACCCCAAGGGTGACCATGTTTATCAATGTTCATAGTCAGCAGAGAATATCCCGAAGCTATAAAAAAAAAAAGCAGTAACTGGCATCAGAAAATAAATACAGTGGGCCGGATTCACATACCTGAGCGCATCTTTATGCCGGCGTAGCACATATGCGCTACGCCAACGTAACACAGAGAGGCAAGCACAGTATTCACAAAGCACTTGCTCCCAACGTTGCGCCGGCATAACGTAAATTCCTAGGCGTAAGCCGGCCTAATTCAAAGGAGGTGGAAGTGGGCGTGATACATTTAAATGAACCGTGACCCCATGCAAATGATGGGCCGAACGAACGGCGCATGCGTTGTCCCGTAGACGCTTCCCAGTGCGCATGCTCATAATCACGTCAGAACGAACGCCTAAGATACATCGAATCACTGAACGTAACTTAAGCCCAGCCCTATTCACGTAGTACTACGCAAACAATGTAAAATACGACGGCTGTTCCGTGGTCCATACCTTTGCATGGGATGCGCCTCCTATATGTGGAATAACTTTACGCCGGACGTACGCCTTACGTAAACGGCGTATATTACTGCGACGGGCGCAAGTACGTTCATGAATCGACGTATCTCAGTCATTTACATATTCAACGCGTAAATCAATGGGAGCGCCCCTTGCGGCCAGCGTAAATATGCGCCCAAGATACGCCGGCGTAGGAAAGTTACGTCGGTCGGAGGAAGCCTATTTTCAGGCGTATCTAGTTCTATGGGCACGGCACATAGATACGACGGCGCACATGTACACTTACGCGGTGTATCTGTAGATACGTCGGCGTAAGTGTTACGTGAATCCGGCCCAATTACATTTTTAAATCAGATGCAGTATGGCATTGATCTCATGACTGATGGTGATGTGATAGTATTTTGCCAATAGTATTGCTGCGATGATATTCATTGCCATGACAGTACGTGTTCTTTTACACAGGGCTGCTCCTCTCTGTTCAGCACAAGATCTGTGATTCCCTGCTGAATTGGAGCTGAACAGGACGGGTGTCAGTTTTTTTTAAACCCATGCTCTCAGTTTGTGTCTGCATTTACACAGCAGACAAGGAAGAACCCATGATGGCTCTATGGGCAGCCGGATATAAACGGACTATTGTCTGTTTACATCGGGCTGCCTCTGACCTGTCACGTTTAGGTCCACAAAATGAAAAAGGGACACAGTTCCTCTCTGTATTTTTTTTTCTTCCCAGACCCCAAAGCTGGATTTGTCCCCGGAATGCCCCGGGTGAAACATTTAGAGGGGGGCACAAAATCATTACTGTGTCCCCCCCAAGTGTGCTGTGTTGCCCCCCCACCCAGGGACTCCTGTGGTCCAGTCTGTCCCCCATGAACCCTCTGGTGCGGGTGGCCTGTGTGTGAGAACTGCGGCGGAGGGGCGGTAAAGAGTGTACGGTGGCTATTGGAGAAGCTCTGATGGATTATCATGGAGGCCATGAAGATATGAGCAAAATCAACTGATCTACACTGTTCATGTGGGGGAGTGGGTCAGTGAATCAGGTAGGTTAGTGTAATGAGTAGTGTAGACTCAGGTAGGTTAGTGTAGTGGTCAGTGTAGGAATCAGGTAGGTCAGTGTAGGGATAAGGTAGGTCAGTTTAATTATCAGATAGGTCAGTGTAGGAATCAGGTAGGTCAGTTTAGTGGTCAGTGTAGGAATCAGGTAGTTCAGTGTAGGGATAAGGTAGGTCAGTGTAATGGTCAGATAGGTCAGTGTAGTGGTCAGTGTAGAAATCAGGCAGGTCAGTGTAGTGGTCAGTGTAGGAATCAGGTAGGTTAGTGTAGTGGTCAGGTAGGTCAGGTTAGGAATCAAGTTGGTCAGTACTACTGTACTAGTGGAAGGGACTCAGGGAGTGCTAAAAGTCTGGCAGGAGGTGCAAATTTCTTGCCTTGTCCCGGGCACTGACAACCAACGCTACACCACTGACTGCATATATAATTTGAGGAAAATATGTGTATAAATTTGTTTACCATTTGCCAATTAAAAAAAATTTACCCGGATTTCATTTTAAAAATCACCTTAATGTAGTGCATTTTTACTGTGATTTTGCCGGGATCTGTGTTTTGCGTTTCTTGACCCAAAAAAAGCATAAAAGCCTTAAATCGCTGTAAAATAGTGGCAAAATTGTTGTCAAAGAAAACACAAAAAGCATAGCAAAAAGCACTGCAGAAACGCTCAAAAGCAAACTGCATAGGTGTGAATAGAGCCTAAGGGCCAGATTCAGATAGGTGAGCGGATCTTTAGATCCACGTAACCTATCTCATTTACGTTACGTCGCCGCAAGTTTTTGAGGCAAGTGCTTTATTCAGAAAGCACTTGCCTGTAAACTTGCGCCGGCGTATCGTAAATCCCCTGGCAGAATTCAAATTCCGCGGGTAGGGGGCGTGTAAAATTTAAATCAAGCACGTCCCCGCGCCGAACGAACTGCGCATGCGCCATCCGTCAAATTTCTCAGCGTGCATTGCTCCAAATGACGTCGCAAGGACGTCATTGGTTTCGTCGGGACGTAACTTACGTCCAGCCCTTTTCTGAATCGACTTAGCAAACAACGTAAAATTTCAAAATTCGACGCGGGAACGACGGCCATACTTAACATAGAATACCCCTTCACATAGCAGGGGTAACTTTACGACGGAAAAAGGCGAACGCAAATGACGTAAAAAAAATCCCCCGGGCGGTCGTTCGTTTCTGAATTGGAGCAAATCCTAATTTGCATATTAGTCGCGTAAAAAAAAAACGAGACGCCACCTAGCGGCCGGCCTGGAATTGCAGCCTAAGATCCGACGGTGTAAGACACTTACACCTGGCGGATCTTAGGAATGTTTATGCGTAACTGATTCTCTGAATCAGTTGCATAGATACGACCGGCAGAACTCAGAGATACGACGGGCGTATCAGGAGATACACCGTCGTATCTCTTTCTGAATCTGCCCCTAAATGTTTAAGTTTATGAAGTCATTATATTCTGACACAATCTTTAGCATGTTAATAATGTAATGCTTTTAAATCTGCAGCTCTCATTAATATAAAAGCAACTCTTCCATGAAGATCCTTGTTCAGTTACTTCCTGTTAAGGGATGACAAGCTCTGTTCCTGTCTCAGAGTTGGGCTTCTGCATTGTCACCCTGTCATATGAGCATGAGAATGTAAGCACTTGTACCAATGCTTATGTCTAGTACACACAATGAGAAAATTGGACGAAAAATACCACTTTCAAAGCAATCATATGATAATCTGATTGTTAGTACACAGCTTTCGAGAACTGATCATGACAGTTCATGCTAAATTATCCAAAGGGACAAGCATGAAAAAAAAATTGGTATGATACCAGACCGAACAATTTTCGTTTAATCAGTACAGTATTCGTCTGAAAAATATTTGACTGGCAAAGAACGTGCATGCTCGGAAACAAAAAATCACATTACAATACAATTCTGTTGTATGAGAATTTTCCTAACTTTAGTAAACTCTTCATTTTTAAAATGAGACTAGCAAAAAAAAGAACAATCATTTGACCGATATGCTCATTGTCTGTATTAGGCTTAATTGAACAACTAAATTCCACATTTGTCACCATCGGGAAGCCCCCCCTCACCGAGCAATGTAATGTAACTGCTACTGAAGCACATGCATGTAGACATGATCTGGCTGCAAAAAGGCTATAGGAGATCAGCAGCACTGAAATGCCACTGTGAAAACAATGGCCCGGATTCAGATACGAGTTACGACAGCGTATCTCCGGATACGCAGTCGTAACTCTGAGTGTGCGGGGTCATATCTATGCGACTGATTCATAGAATCAGTTACGCATAGATTTCCCTAAGATCCGACCGGCGTAAGTGTCTTACTCCGTCATATCTTAGGCTGCATATTTACGCTGACTGCTAGGTGGCGCGTCCGTATATTTATGCAAGGAATATGCAAATTAGGTAGATACGCCGATTCAGAAACGTACGCCCGCCTGGCGCATTTTTTTACGTCGCTCACATTAGGCTTTTTCCGGCGTAAAGTTACCCCTGCTATATGAGGGGTATCCTATGTTAAGTATGGACGTCGTTCCCGCGTTGAATTTTAAAAATTTTACGTCGTTTGCGTAAGTCGTTCGCGAATAGGGCTGTACGTAAGTTACGTTCACATCTAAGGCATTGACAATTTGCGGCGTAATTTTGAGCATGCGCACTGGGATTCTTTCACGAACGGCACATGCGCCGTTCATAAAAAACGTCAAGTACGTGGGGTCACACTAAATTTAAGTAAAACACGCCCACATCATCCACACTTGAATTAGGCGGGCTTACGCCGGACCACATACGTTACGCCGCCGTAACATAGAGCGCAAGTTCTTTCTGAATACGGAACTTGCGCCCTAATTTACGGCGGCGTAACGTATCTGAGATACGTTACGCCCGCCGCTAAGATACACCAATGTATCTGAATCCGGGCCAATGTTTTCATTAAATTAAAACACAGCAATTATTTATGATGCACAGTGCCATTCAGAGAGGGTTACATGTACAGCAACTGACTAATACTTTTTTTCCTGCATGATTCATTTCCCAAATATGATCATTTTATTTTCTGGTGTAATTGGTGTATAATTCATGCAGTCAAATGACTCGCACTAAATCTTATTTAAAACGATTGAACCAATTTTTAGAAGGTAAAAGCTAAATGATCAGTTCATTCAAAATTGATATTTAATTTTCAGTGGTCAAAAAGGATCAGCCCCTGATAGCTTAAATTCCTTGGATACTCCAACAACATCAGCACCTTCTCTTGCTGTAATATAAAATACATTTAAAAAAATGCCACAGGGAGAGTACTGACTGGTGATAGAGCCACTGGCTGGATATACAAAGCTCGGTGGAGCCAGTTGTTAGAATATAATAGCCACGCTTGGAGATTCCGCCTTCTATGCTGTGTGGCATTAAAGCCCCCAGATTAAAAGAAAAGAGAAAATGTATGTGTTTATGGACAGCTTTAGAGCCCTGAAAGATATGGAAAAATTGTCAGCTGGGTAAATCCATCAGCATCTACAAGAAAAAATGAAATATCAGTTTGGGTGAACCATATCTTTATTATTCGTTGTTAGTCCGTGAACACAAGAGTTTACAATGGATGACTATTGGGGGCCATAGACTGATTGAAATTTCGCTGATTCAGCAGAAACCGGACACATTTTGAACCGGATATGGGCAGGCTGGTTGTACTGAAGTTGGTCCATCTATCAACTTCAGTACAACCAGCCTGTCATGTTTTTGTGCCTGATCTTTTTGCCAGTGGCTACGGCTGCCAGCAGTGATCAATGTATTCTGCCGGTGGGAAAGGATCCCCAAGCTCCCCGTTGGCACAATACAATAGTTCTGCGGAAGAGATTCCCCCATCAACACAGTCAGTAATTTTCTTTCCTTCAACCCATTGTTGAAGAAAATAAATTGTATATTCTTTGGCCTGCCTTAGTCTATATGTATTCTTATATATCCAGTAAGTTTAAATCTTGTGCCACATACCAGAAGCCCAAGTCTATATAGATATTCCCCGTCTGGGTTCCTGATGATGTCAGTCCTGACGAAACGTACAGAGGTCGTGATGTCACCACATTCTACGTTTTGTCCCACGGGACTGTGAGTTTTGGAGTCCTTCCTAGATGCCGATGTTCTGTCAAAATAGGCAATTCATCGAGATCTCCAATCAGGTCACTTCCGGTTAATTGGAGATTTAGACGATTTGCTGTTTGCAACAACGGAAAGTGTGTACACTCCGGTACACGATATTATGAGCGATACTAACCAACAACATGGCCGCCTCCAAGGCTGCGGCAACCTTTTCTTCCTCAGCCGCTGTTCTTTCAAAACAGCAAACTCTTCGTGTACCGGAGTGTACCTGCTTGCTGGTGTTGTGTCAAAACAGCAACTCATCTAAATCTCCAATTACTGATGCTTTTCAGTAACCGGAAGTGATGTGATTGGAGATCTCGATGAATTGCCTATTTTGACAGAACACAAATTTATTTTTAATAAACACTGGCCCGGATTCAGGTAGATTTGCGCATTTTTTACGGAGGCGCAGGGCAACGTTTTTGCCCTGCGCCCCCGCAAATTTACTGCGCTGCCCTTGATTCACGGAGCAGTAGCTCCGTAAATTGCGTGGGCAATTTAAATGATCCCGTAAGGGGCGGGAATCATTTAAATTAGGCGCGTTGCCGCGCCGATCGTAGAGCGCATGTTCAGTCGGGAAACTTTCCCGACGTGCATTGCGGCAAATGACGTCGCAAGGACGTCATTTGCTTCAAAGTGAACGTGAATGATGTCCAGCGCCATTCACAAATCACTTACACAAACTACGTAAATTTGAAATTTCGCGACACGGGAACGACGGGTATACGTAACATTAGCAGGGGCAGCCTTACGCGAAAAACGCTGTACGGAAACGACGTAAACTGCGTACGCAGGGCTTGCGTAACGTTGTGAATCGGCGTTAGTATGCAATTTGCATACTATACGCTGAGCACAACGGGAACGCCACCTAGCGGCCATCGCAAGAATGCAGCCTTAGATATGCGGGCATAAGAGCCTTATGCCGCGCATATCTTAGGCTGCAGTCGGCGTAACGAGGTTCCTGAATCAGGAGCATTCGTTACGCCGGGGCAAGTAAGCAATTGCGCTGTGAAACTATGGTTACACAGGCGCAATTGCTTCTTGAATCCGGGCCACTGTAAGTATTTTACACTATGTGGTCCTGGTGCTTTTTCTATTTTATTATGGTTGGCGACTCGAGTGACGGAGGACCAGTGCGGGGAAGCTCGATACCTTGTGGAGTGTCCTTTCCACACAAGCATGTTTAGACTTCTCTTCACTGAGAGTCTCACATCCTTTGGTAAGGAGACATCTTCACTGGTGTATGCACGTCACGTGTGGTCACGTCACACCAGTGGAGTGGAGCTGGGACACACATATATTCTGATCTAAGTCACCTGGATCCAGCATATGGTGACAGACTGATCACATTGTTTATATGAACTTTTTAGACATTTTCTTCATATTAGAATAGAACTTAGCACAGCATGTCATTTATCATATATATATATATATATATATATATATATATATATATATATATATATATATATATATATATATATATATATATATATATATATATATATATATATATATATATATATATATATATATATATATATATATATATATATATACACAGTGAGGAAAATAAGTATTTGAACACCCTGCTATTTTGCAAGTTCTCCCACTTGGAAATCATGGAGGGGTCTGAAATTGTCATCGTAGGTGCATGTCCACTGTGAGAGACATAATCAAAAAAAAAATTCCAGAAATCACAATTTATGATTTTTTAACTATTTATTTGTATGATACAGCTGCAAATAAGTATTTGAACACCTGTCTATCAGCTAGAATTCTGACCCTCAAAGACCTGTTAGTCTGCCTTTAAAATGTCCACCTCCACTCCATTTATTATCCTAAATTAGATGCACGCGTTTGAGGTCATTAGCTGCATAAAGACACCTGTCCACCCCATACAATCAGTAAGAATCCAACTACTAACATGGCCAAGACCAAAGAGCTGTCCAAAGACACTAGAGACAAAATTGTACACCTCCACAAGGCTGGAAAGGGCTACGGGGAAATTGCCAAGCAGCTTGGTGAAAAAAGGTCCACTGTTGGAGCAATCATTAGAAAATGGAAGAAGCTAAACATGACTGTCAATCTCCCTCGGACTGGGGCCCCATGCAAAATCTCACCTTGTGGGGTCTCAATGATCCTAAGAAAGGTGAGAAATCAGCCCAGGACTACAAGGGAGGAGCTGGTCAATGACCTGAAAAGAGCTGGGACCACTGTTTCCAAGGTTACTGTTGGTAATACACTAAGACGTCATGGTTTGAAATCATGCATGGCACGGAAGGTTCCCCTGCTTAAACCAGCACATGTCAAGGCCCGTCTTAAGTTTGCCAATGACCATTTGGATGATCCAGAGGAGTCATGGGAGAAAGTCATGTGGTCAGATGAGACCAAAATAGAACTTTTTGGTCATAATTCCACTAACCGTGTTTGGAGGAAGAAGAATGATGAGTACCATCCCAAGAACGCCATCCCTACTGTGAAGCATGGGGGTGGTAGCATCATGCTTTGGGGGTGTTTTTCTGCACACGGGACAGGGCGACTACACTGTATTAAGGAGAGGATGACCGGGGCCATGTATTGCAAGATTTTGGGCAACAACCTCCTTCCCTCAGTTAGAGCTTTGAAGATGGGTCGAGACTGGGTCTTCCAACATGACAATGACCCGAAGCACACAGCCAGGATAACCAAGGAGTGGCTCTGTAAGAAGCATATCAAGGTTGTGGCGTGGCCTAGCCAGTCTCCAGACCTAAACCCAATAGAGAATCTTTGGAGGGAGCTCAAACTCCGTGTTTCTCAGCGACAGCCCAGAAACCTGACTGATCTAGAGAAGATCTGTGTGGAGGAGTGGGCCAAAATCCCTCCTCCAGTGTGTGCAAACCTGGTGCAAAACTACAAGAAACGTTTGACCTCTGTAATTGCAAACAAAGGCTACTGTACCAAATATTAACATTGATTTTCTCAGGTGTTCAAATACTTATTTGCAGCTGTATCATACAAATAAATAGTTAAAAAAATCATACATTGTGATTTCTGGATTTTTTTTTTTGATTATGTCTCTCACAGTGGACATGCACCTACGATAACAATTTCAGACCCCTCCATGATTTCCAAGTGGGAGAACTTGCAAAATAGCAGGGTGTTCAAATACTTATTTTCATCACTGTATATAGCTCAGATAGCATGGCATAAGAGGAGAGCAGGCCTGGTTCATTGCGGATAAGTGTCTAATAGCGTGTTATGAGGAGAAGGTAGTGCGACGCAAGTAAACATTGCATGATGTGAACAATATACAGATCTTCCATCCCACTCTTCCATGTAGGATACATATGGCACGTACGTGCATCTGCGTTTCTGGGTATTTTCCAGCTGTCTTTAGAGAACTTTAAACAGGAAATTGATGCCACAGGGCAAATATTCATTCTTCCCAGTCTCTCTTAAAAAACAAGTACGGATTTGCTGTGGCTAGACGGACTTCCTGCAAAATGCATCTGCTTATCCCGGCTTCACACTATCAGGAAACTCGAAGAATCTGCTCCACATTAAAACCCTGCGCCGAGCTGACAAAGAATGGCCTTTTCCATTCTTTAGGTGAGGGATTCCTTTAGAGAAACTGAAATGACTGGCTTAAAGAGCAATCACGGCAAGCTCCTGTAAAGACTCATCTGGATCCTAAGCATTCTGAGTCAACTGTATTCCCTCACTCACTTTTTCATTCACTCACTTACTCATCAGTCAGTCACTCCACACCTGTTGTATCACGCACCCCATCATGCAGAATAATGTTCCTGGAATGCACAGGCCAAAGTCAATGCACTTATCCACGTAACACATTCCTTTCTTCTTTTAGCATATTGAGCAGAATTCTTGTTAACCTCTGCTTTACCAAAACTGTATTTCAGTCTGATCAGACACTCATGTTCAGTTATAAGTCAAGGTAAAAAGTTCCTCATTATCAATGTGTTAACTTTCAGTGCTG
Organism: Rana temporaria; assembly: GCF_905171775.1. Taxonomy (NCBI): domain Eukaryota; kingdom Metazoa; phylum Chordata; class Amphibia; order Anura; family Ranidae; genus Rana; species Rana temporaria. Next base: position 154,987,297 of record NC_053492.1, read on the forward strand.
GGTGCTTGGTGCTGGTAGCATTGTGTTTGATGTGGAGAGCAATGCCTTCACAAAACTTCCTCATACAAACCCTCCCAGTAACCCAAACACTCTCTCTATCCCTAACACTAAGGCCCCTTTCACATTGGGACGTTTTTCATGCGGTACAGCGCTAAAAATAGCGCTGCTATACCGCATGAAAAATCATGCCCTGTACTCTTCAATGTGAAAGCCTGAAGGCTTTCACATTGAAGCGATGCGCTAGCAGGAACGCTCCAAAAGTCCTGCTAGCCGCATCTTTACCGCGGTATAGGAGCGGTGTGTTCACCGCTCCTATACCGCGCCTTCCCATTGAAATCAATGGGAAAGCGCGGTAATACCGCTGTAATACCGCCGCAACGCGGGCGGGCGGTTTTTAACCCTTTTTAGGCCGCTAGCGGGGGTTAAAACCTCACCGCTAGCGGCCGAATATCGCGGTAAACACGATGGTATAGCCGCGCTACAAATAGCGCGGCTATACCGTCACCGCGGCTGACGCTTCAGTGTGAAGCCAGCCTTACCCTCACACAACCCTCCCTATAACCCTGAGTTGAGTTGTAACTCTGGAATAAGGTTACCAGATTTTCAAAATGAAAATTCAGGGACACCCTACTGACCAAGCTAATAGTGGCACAGAGTATTGTGGATTGGGCCAAATTGCAAGGATAGTGGGAGGGTCTTAAAGTTGAATGGTAAATAAAACCTAAACCTACACTACTATGGGTTCAGAGTGTGCAACACTGTGGCCCAGATTCTCATATAATTACGTTGCTCCTGGGCAGCGTAACGTATGTGATTTACGTTACACCGCCGCAGGTTTACAGCGTTAGTGCCTGACTCTCAGAACACTTACCTGTAAACTTGCGGCGGTGTATCGTAAAAGCGCTCGGCGCAAGCCCGCCCAATTCAAATGGGGCGGGCACCGTTTGAATTAGGCGCGTTCCCGCGCCGAGCGTACTGCGCATGCTCCGTCGGGTAAATTACCTGACGTGCATTGCGCTAAATAACGTCGCACCGACGTCATTTGCTTAGATGTTAACGTAAATGGCGTCCAGCGCCATTCACGGACGTCTTACGCAAACAACGTAGATTTTTTAAATTTCGACGCGGCAACGACGGCCATACTTAACATTGGCTCCGCCTCATAGACCCAGGGGAAACTTTACGCGTCGCAAAGGCTATGGAAACGTCGTAAATTCTCTGCGTCGAGCACGCGTACGTTCGGGAATCGTCGTAGTTTGCTAATTTACATAAGCGTCAGGGAAAACGACGTCGGCGACACCTAGCGGCGGGAAAAAAAATTGCATTTAAGATCTGACAGTGTAAGAGCCTTACGCCTGTCAGATCTAATGGGTATCTATGCGTAACTGATTCTAAGAATCAGTCGCATAGATACCCAGGGCCAGATTAGGACTTACGACGGCGCAAATGGTGTTGCGCCTTCGTAACGCCTTTGAGAATCTGGCCCACAGACTGCAAGGGTTAGGAGTATGTAACAAAAATTGCATTGGTCAGGAGTACATTATGGAAAACGGGGATCAGGAGTGTGTGAGGCACAGAGCACAAGGGAACAACAAAAACCTGGGGAATGCCCAGGGAAAAACCAAGCCTACTTACCGACCAGCTTGCAGAAAACCAATTAACCTGTCTAAAGTATGCGTTAAAAACAGGGGTTCAGTCCGCACGCATTTGCAAACGCATGCGTGAGCCACAGAGCCGCGCCAAGGCACCCTGCAATATCTGTGGTCCTAACACTAAACAATGAGCGTCCCCACAGTGGAGGCACATGCATTTTAATGGATAGACAGGGGCAGGTGAACTGAAGGGAAGCCACCCCTCCTTTAAAGGTACAAGAGCACACCAAACACCCAGCATATAGCACAATGGCTGCAAAGGTGTTGGTGCACTGATGGACCAATATAAACACCACAGGTGAAGCATAAACATGTCCACTGCCCCCGTCTATAGCTGGCCATAACAGTAAGTAGCATTGGAAGGCTAAAGCAGATAACAACAAAAACCTGGGGAATGCCCAGGGAAAAACCAAGCCTGCTTACCGACCAGCTTGCAGAAAACCAATTAACCTGTCTAAAGTATGCGTTAAAAACAGGGGTTCAGTCCGCACGCATTTGCAGACGCATGCGTGAGCCACAGAGCCGCGCCAAGGCACCCTGCAATATCTGTGGTCCTAACACTAAACAATGAGCGTCCCCACAGTGGAGGCACATGCATTTTAATGGATAGACAGGGGCAGGTGAACTGAAGGGAAGCCACCCCTCCTTTAAAGGTACAAGAGCACACCAAACACCCAGCATATAGCACAATGGCTGCAAAGGTGTTGGTGCACTGATGGACCAATATAAACACCACAGGTGAAGCATAAACATGTCCACTGCCCCCGTCTATAGCTGGCCATAACAGTAAGTAGCATTGGAAGGCTAAAGCAGATAACAACAAAAACCTGGGGAATGCCCAGGGAAAAACCAAGCCTACTTACCGACCAGCTTGCAGAAAACCAATTAACCTGTCTAAAGTATGCGTTAAAAACAGGGGTTCAGTCCGCACGCATTTGCAAACGCATGCGTGAGCCACAGAGCCGCGCCAAGGCACCCTGCAATATCTGTGGTCCTAACACTAAACAATGAGCGTCCCCACAGTGGAGGCACATGCATTTTAATGGATAGACAGGGGCAGGTGAACTGAAGGGAAGCCACCCCTCCTTTAAAGGTACAAGAGCACACCAAACACCCAGCATATAGCACAATGGCTGCAAAGGTGTTGGTGCACTGATGGACCAATATAAACACCACAGGTGAAGCATAAACATGTCCACTGCCCCCGTCTATAGCTGGCCATAACAGTAAGTAGCATTGGAAGGCTAAAGCAGATAACAACAAAAACCTGGGGAATGCCCAGGGAAAAACCAAGCCTACTTACCGACCAGCTTGCAGAAAACCAATTAACCTGTCTAAAGTATGCGTTAAAAACAGGGGTTCAGTCCGCACGCATTTGCAAACGCACAAGGGCCAGGAGTATGTAACACAAAACACAGGGGTCAGTAGTGTAAAACAGAGAACAAAGGGGTCAGGAGTGTATAACACAGAACACAGCGGTCAGGATTGCATGGTGCAGAGTACAGGGGTCAGAAGTAAGTAATGCACAGATTGCAGTGTACAGGAGAAAGAAAGTCACATGTGCAGGAGTCAAGAGTGTATAATGCACACAGTGCAGGGGTCAGAAGTGTGTAACACATGGAGTGCAGGAGTATGTAATACATGGAGTATAGGGGTCAGGAGTATGTAATACATGGAGTGCAGGGGTCAGAAGTGTGTAACACATGGAGTGCCGGAGTATGTAATACATGGAGTATAGGGGTCAGGAGTATGTAATACATGGAGTGCAGGGGTCAGAAGTGTGTAACACATGGAGTGCAGGAGCATGTAATACATGGAGTGCAGGGGTCAGGAGTATGTAATACATGGAGTGCAGGGGTCAGTATTGTGTAACACATGGAGTGCAGAGGTCAGGAGTGCCCTTGAAGTACAAGAGTCCAAGCCTTGAGGCGATTTAGTTTTCATTTGTTAGCGCTATATAAGTTACTCACTCACTCACAGAAGTGTGTAGTGTGGCATGTCAGGAATACATAGCATACAGTCAGGAATACATAACATAAAGGCCAGTATACACAGTAGAACCTCTCCCCCAGTACAAATCTCTCCGCTTTCCCCCCAGTACAGAACACAGAACCCCCTGTACAGAGCTCTTCTTCAAGTACAGACCTTTGTGCCCCAGTACTGACCTCTCCCCCTAGCACAGTACTTTTCCTCCACACTACAGACGGGGACCCCGCGAAGATTTTAGAACACCTGTCACAGATATACAGTAAAATCAGTCTGTACTGTATATGCAGTAAAGAATGCTTGTTATACTCACTGTGGAACCTAAGGAGTTAATCCTCTGCATTGTGTAAAAAGGCTGGTCAATGCTGTCTTCTCTCATCCTCCCCTTTTACTGTCCCCAATCCATCTGCTGATAGAACAGAGCCCTAGGAGTCACTCTGCACATGCTCAGTTAGGTGTGTATTGCTAGAGAGTTTTTTCTTTTTGGGGGGAGGGGTGCATGTGATCAGCACAGGCCAATCAGCACTGTCCATACAGAAACTCAGGGGTTATGCAGCCTCATAGGACAGTCTGAGGAGAATGAAAACTCCTCCTACAAGTTACAATACGAGCACTGTATTTAAAAAAAATCGTGACTTGGTTCGCGAGTGTTGTCTCGCAAAACGAGCATGATTCAGGCCAAAGCATTGTGCAGTACCACTTTTGGCTTGAGGTGGGGGGCGCCGGAGCCGAGCAGAGCTGAACATCAGCGATCGCAGCTGATCGGCGCCATTTGGAAATGCACGAAAAGGCCAGAGGACAGCACGGCTGACCTCAGCAAATCTTGAGTAGGAAGTCTTTCCGAGGTTTGCCGAGGTCAGCCGAAGTGTCGTCTGGCCTTTTTGTCCGTTTCCGATGCTCTCTGGCACCCCCTGCCTCTGGCAGCATGCGGCATTGCATCCCATTGAAGTCAATGTGGAACAAATAATTTTAGTTTCCATTGACTTCAATGGGGAAACTCGCTTTGATATGCGAGTACTTTGGATTGCGAGCATACTCCTGGAATGGAATATGCTCGTAATTTGAAGTTCCATTGTATAGTGAATGCAGGGTCCTGGGTTTAGTAAAACTTTAAGGTGATTTTAGCCATGTTAGTACAACACTAAAGCCCCATACACACCATCAGTTTTCCTGATGGTTTTCTCTTCAGGTTTACCAAAACCATCTAATATGAGGTCAAACCTTAAGCGTTTCAATTTGAATGCAATCAGGCAGGTCATTGTACTACATGGTTTTGGTAAACCTGAAGAGAAAACCAACAGGAAAACTGATAGTGTGTATGGGGCTTCACAGTTGATTTTTTTATGACAAGCTTTTGGAGGCTTTCCCATTTCTTCTAGGTTCAGGCAGTACTCCCTTCTTCTAGGTACAAGCAGTACCCCCTTCTTCTAGGTTTCAAGCAGTACCCCCTTCTTCTAGGTTTCAAGCAGTACCTCCTCTATCTAGGTTCCAGCTGTACTCGGGGGGTAGACCCAGTGCTGGATTTTTTTTTTTTATCTTAATTTTTCTTTATTGTTTTCCAAAAAATAGGCATATCTACAGATTTATATGTTTACATAGCTATAGTTTACATTGTCTGGTACAGTTACATTGTATTTCTACATATAGCCAAGCATATTTCATTTAAATTCCTTAATTTACCCCATCCCCTCCCTCTCTTCTCCCCCCTCCCACCCTCCCTATTAATATTATAAATTTATTTATAAAAAAGTAGAGGCAGATATCTTGGTCTAAATTGTCTTTTGTTTGGTTGACAGGGGGTAAAAAAAGAGTAAATTAAGAAAGAGCGCGAAAAGAGAGATAAAGAACACAATAAAGGAAAAAGGGTCTAATCTCAAAGACCTGGAAAGGGAATCCAGCATATCCAAAACTGGAGAGAGCGCTATTAGATTAATTTATCCTTGTCATTCGGTTTTATCATCTACTGGGGTAAGAGGGGGTTTGTGATCCCCCTATAGAGACTATCTCTCTACAGATATTCCCATTTCTGTCAGCCAAGGCTCCCACACTCTTCTAAACCTGTTGTAATTTCCTTGCTTAATAAAGGCCACCCTCTCGCACCAAATCAGAGCATTGATGTTTTCAACCCAGTTCTCGACTGTTGGAGGAACATGCGCTTGCCATCTCTGTGCTATTAGCTTCCGAGCTTGGAAGAGGCACCTAAGCACGCTTTCCAGTGCTCCTGCAGGGATTCTATGTTCTTCCGTGTCCCCTAGTAGGCAAGTTCTGGCCTCCGGCTCTAAAGAGGTCTTAAAGATCTTATTAATCCTATTTATCACTTCTATCCAATATCTAAAAAGCTTGGGGCATCTCCAGAACATGTGGATAAAATCTCCAGTTGCTTTGCATCTGGGGCATTCATCGTTTGCATTCCAGCCTAATACAAACATTTTTTTAGGGGTGTAATAGACCCTGTGCAGTAGAAATAGATGGGACAATCTCTGCGCAGGGGCAATTGACACCAATGTTCCTCTCTGTAAGATTTGGTTCCACTGCTCAGAGGTTAGCAATCCAATGTCTCTTTCCCATCTTTCTCGGCTTTTAGAGACCCCAGTTTGACTTATGGCTTTAGCCCCCAATTTCCCGTACAGTACAGAAATTTGACCTTTTGTAATATTAGTCTGAATCATTTTAAGGAGCTCAGGGGTATGGGTCCTAACCATCGGATGGATCTTAAATTGGGTTTGGAGGGCGTGCCTGACTTGTAAATATTTAAAGAATGTTTTATTTGGTATGTTAAATTCACTCCTCAATTTCGAAAACGTTTTAATTAAGTCACCATCATACATATGTAATACCTGTGTTATCCCCTGATTCTCCCAGATCTTAGGGATTTCAATATCTTTAAGTTCTGTCAAGTTTTCATTATACAGCAAGCAGAAAGTTTAGCTTACCTTATCCAGTTGCAATGGCCTGTGTTGTTCCGTTTCTCAGCGGCGTGCTGTAGAGTATTTCTTTCCGGCTCGAAGGACCAAATTGACGGGGAAGAAACTTTAACTTAAAGTTTCTTCAGTAACGTTGACTGCTGAATCCAAATTAATTTCAAAAAGATGTATTTAATATACAAGCAAGCTTCCAGAAAATCTGAAAGCTTGGAGAACAGTGTGCAATGCATACATTTCAAAATAAACTGTTCTAACAAAACTGTGTGTCTCTGTACAATTTATAGTCTAAAAGGGGGAGGCATTCTGAATGTAGCTAATTCAGAAGACAACTGGTCGTTTAGCATCTACATGTCACTTCCAGATTTCTCTGGGAAGAAATGGCAGACAATGTCATTCACATGGAGAGGTGTGAATGACATCTGTTCAGGAGAACAGAAAGTAACATTGGCTTACATCCTGTTATTTGCCTAATCAATTTCTTGTCTATTGAATAGTCAAAATACATTGCTACACAATATACACATACTAATCAGATACACCCAATATTAATATACACATACATACACACACACACATATACATATATATATATATATATATATATATATATATATACACATATATACATATATATACACATATATACACATATATACACATACATACACATAGCACAATCAGAAACACATGCCTTGATAATCGTGAATAAATGTTTGATTAAATAAATGGCTATTCTATTTACCCGATCAATCCCATCTCTTGGTCAAATTAGAAATTGACCACATAATCAACAAAACATAACAGCACTATAACAATTCATACATTGGTTGTGGACAGTTCTTGACTATTCAGGGTAAAGATTCTTTTTTTTGAGACAGTTAAAGCTGTAAAGGGCCTAACTAGACGTGAACATTATTTGTCATGATAATGGGGAAGATGGAAAAAAAACTAAGTTTCATAACACATACAAAACCTAACATCATATACAATTATAAGTCCTAAATTCCAACATGTCCCTCTAACTGCCTAATCTTACGTGAAATATTCATTTGGTTGCTAGTTCATATTTTTCCTAATTTATGTCCCCAATTTACTTCTGCAGAAAAATCTCATTTTGCTTTGTCAAGGCTAAAAAATACAAATAAAAATATCAAAAAGATCTAAACAAAATGAAAATATTATGTTTTGGTCTAACAATGCATGAACACCAAGTCTATAGTTGATTCCTCTGCTGTAACTGTCACAGGCTATTCTTTCATGAGACGCCACGGAAACACCTTAAGAGCGCATATAATGTACATAATTTTCTTCAGGACTATCGTAGTCCACATAGACCTCCGGTAGGTGTGCACCATGTAATCTTCTTCAGGATTTTTCTCAATCCACATGATAAACAGATTTCTGATAAATGTGCAGCTTTCCTTCAGGATCTTTGCAATCCATACGATAAAATATTTTTTTTATAAATGTGCAGATTTTAATCTTCTTTTCTTCAGGATTTTTTTTTTCCAATCCACACGATAAAATACCTTGTTACTGACATGGTAGGTATCAAAGTTCTTTAGACACAAGTTTTTTTGAAAGCACTCTTTTTCATCAATGGTGTTCGTGACTGATGGCATGAGGAGGGATGGTGGAGGAATGGTGTCAGAGATTGCTAGTCCGAAAACATGATTATCAACAAAAAACAATGCCCATAAAGCCTTTTGAGTTTTCTTTTACTGCTGAAGTAAATGTATGTTTTAGAGGCAATACGACCTAGAAGGAAAAATAAAAATAAAAGTAAATCTTTATACAATACAAGGAGAAACCATTCTCATTTACAATAAAATGTTATTCAACTGTCATCCAACTAAACTGTCCACATTATTCTAAATTCAATAAGACATTTATCATAAACAATAGGCTTCTCCGAAGGGGAACATATGGCCTGGATCAATGATCCTACAGGAACATAGACAAGGGAGCACAGACTACAGGAATAACAGGAGTATAGTGCAGCACTGAGCTTCATGGTTCATAGGAGGTCAGATACACAAGATACAGTTGATGTATACAAGGATTCTAAGGCAGGAATGATACCTAGCACTAAAGGCCAATAAACACATGAGAATCCCTTGCAGTGCTGAGATGCTGGGATCACTAAACAGTAGGGAGTGTGTGCCTGGACACACAGACATTGGAGACACATATGCCAAGACATATAATACAGCTAGAAATGAGTAGCCATATATTGTGACCCCGCACAGGAAACTGGCTTCAAATACACTTGGAGACACAAAGGCAGACTTGCTTGGGACATTATTATGCAAAGCCCAAGGCAATCTGTTTCAGCTTAAAAAGGCAGTACTGGCTGGGCATGTAGCTAGGAGACAGATCTGTAGAAAAGCTGAAGATCTGAGACATAGGCCTAGTTTAAACTCTTAATAATACCCCAGTAATCTTAACACTCACTGTAGTGACACTAACATGCATGTAGTAATACATTCATTACTTTTTTTTTTTTTTTATACTAGAGCAACAGTTATTCAATTCAATCTTATCAAACCTTTTTTTATCATAAAATAATATACAAAAACTGTATAAGGCTCAGTTCCCACTATTGCGATTTAAAGTTGCAGCGACTTTTAAAAGATTCCTGCACTACCTTGACGGGGACTATAAATTTGGACCAAAGTCACAATCCAGAGTCTCTGAATCATGTGATTTTGGGGTTCATTATAGTGGAAACGTAGCCCAAGACAGTGGACCTTTAATTCTCTAGGGCAGGGGTGTCAAACTCAATTTTATCATGGACTGCATCAGCATCACCCTCAAAAGGGTAAAAGGGCTGGTTGTATCTATAAGACTAGATATCCAGCGTATCCCCTCCCCTCACACTAGATGTCAAGAGCCACCCCACCATTAGAAGCTGAGTCCCCCACTCTCCCCCATATTACAGTGCACCCCCCTTTCCCCATGCCGCTGCTGGGGAGAAGCTGGCATTGCTTAAAAACAGAAAGCAAGGGTCCGGCGGAAGACCAGAGGAGGGCCGAAGCTGCAGGAGAGGCATGAGGGCCACATGACATGGCTTGGAGGGCCGGATTTGGCCTGCGGGCTTTGGGCCTGAAACCTGTGGTTTAGGTCATTAGAACTTGTTAAATCTCATTCATGTCAGATAAAAAAAATGTAGTGCTAAGGGCAGTACAGATTTAGCTAGTGGGGGGGGTTTGAAACTCATGTTTATATATAAATAGATAAAAAAAATACTCCTCAAAAAGGGAATTGTCTTTGAAGGCTGTGGTTTTCTTCTGTTCTGAAGACCTTGAACAAATCAATCCAGGGCATAAGGCTTAATCTGAGAAATAAGCATCAAAATTTTAGTAACAAAACACATTATATTTTCCTCCTGAAAACAAACCAAAGGTTAGAGATATTTAGCATACAGTAAGCATTTTGAACATTTTCTTTAAATATTTTAACAGTGCACGTTTTCTAATACCAAAAAAAATTGTTTGACGTCAAACTATTACAACCACGTGTTTTTTTCTATGTATGGTATACCATTACTACATATATATATATATATATATATATATATATATATATATATATATATACACACATACACACATACACATACATATATATATATATAAACTATTATTATTCACCATGGTTTAAAAATGAGCAGCTCAAAACAAACAACATTTTTTATAAGTTCCCCCTTTGTCTTGTACGACAATTATACTTCACCTATACTGAGTATATTGGAAAACTCTTCAAAAACTGTTTTTTTTTTCTATGGAAACAAAGATTAATGTTAATACAAACACATACATGTAAATATACATTATCCATATATATATTCTATAGATTGGAGGCATTTTATTTTTATTTTTTACAACTTCAATCTGCTCACTTCAATTTGCATGATAATACAGCTGTTCACACACTCTTACAGGAATGAAGGGGGGGGTCATTTGGGTTGTCAGCAGCTGAGAACACACATCAATGAAAGAACTATAAAACACCAATCCTCATTTGTTTATTTATTTATTTTTATTTTAATTATTAGTAAAGAGGTTTATTTTATGTCACTAATCTTTAATATTTCACTTATTATTATTCTTATAAATGTTATTAAGTGTGGCTCCAATGTCCACATGATACCTTTTTTCTTTTTTTAAAATAAGTAAATATATTTTTATTATGTTTTATTTCTAATATTTAAATAACAACACATTGCACACGATTTATTTATTATTTTATACCCCAATTATATAGATCTATTTTAGAATTTTAAGTCAGAAATACATTTTTTTAGTCCCAATTTACAGACAAAATATTTGTCTTGCTTCTAAAGACAAATGTCCAACGACCAACATGCCACTGACTTGTTACCGTTGATTGTCCTTGTGGCACTGTCACATCACTTTAAAACATACATATATATAAACTAAATCATCATGCCACCAAAATTCATACGGTGTTAGTATTATTATTTCATATTCATCAGTCCCCACCCTTAACGTGGAGGTTCACCCCAAAACACTCATCCAACATCACATCCATGGGTCTCACACACTTCGTACATCAAACATAACTTTCACACTTAGCCAGCTATATCCTGTAGACAAAAATATTAGCACATTTCTCTAGTAAAACTGCACTTTTCCCCTATTTTATTTATTTATTTATTTATTTATTTATTTTTCTTGGCATTCTCGTGGTACAAAAGCATCTTGGTTGTTATTATTACCTTTGAGATGCTAGTTTAAGTTCATTTAGAGGTTTAGCTTGCTAATTTTTGCAAGATTTAGCATAATGGCCTCTTTTTCGACATCTGTAACATGTCACTTTAGAGACATCATGTTTTCCTGATTTAAAATGGTTTGCAGGTATAAATATACCATTAGGACCAACAGGACTTACATACATTACTTTTTGTGTTCTGGCTTTCTCTTTATCCTCTATATCAAGTTCCATGTTTCTAGCTAAATCCATTATAGAAAGGGACCCCATTCTCCTCCATTCTGGTCTTATTAGCTTTATTCTGTCCCTCACTTTTTTGTTAAAGCCACTCATCAAAGCACTTCTAAGGATTTCATCATTTACTTGCTCATTTGCATTCTGACAACATGCAGTAACATACTCACTCATTCTTTGAAAGAACATATCACATGTCTCATTTGCACCCTGAGTTGTTTGCAACAGACCAGCCCAGTCACCCCCCTTGTATTGTTTTTGTACTTCTGTACAGAAGATGTTAATCCATTCCTCACCTTTTTTTACATCAATATTTGGTATGGGTTCTTTAAGACTGTCACTGTTATCAATAATTTGATTAGTGATTTGGACACCCAGGCATGCACAACAAGCTATGTAGATATCATATGCTGAACACTGGTGAGCAATTTGTAATGCTTTCATCTTTTGAGTGAAAGCATGTGGATTTCTCTTAAGGTCAGGCATGGTTTTTATAATTATCTGTAAATCAGAGTTAATGAGGGGTACATGCCTTGCCCCATCATTTGGTGATGTAAATTGAGATCTCACAGGCCCCCAAAAATTTGATTGATTGGCTGCATAAGGGGACATGGGAGACTGATGTGTTATCACAGGTCTTCTTGAGGGGGGGGGGTTAGGATGACTGAGAATCCCTCTGCTAGTGGTATTTTTGAATCTGCACCTATTGTTGGTTCTGGGTGGGCGGGTAGGGGTGGGGGTGCAGATAAGTTATGCACAGTGGAACTGTTCGCTGCCCTTTCATCACTAGTGGTAGGTGGGGGTGGTAATGTAGGGTCTAATCTGCTTACAGTCATTACAGCAATATTGTCATCAAGTTCTTCAGGACTGTATTCATATAACTTTCTCACAGGGCAATAGGTTACTTTTAATCTAGTTTTTAGCATGATTTCACAACACTGACTAGCCCGTCTAATGCCTGTTTGTCTTTTCTTGTTTTAAAAATAGTGGTTTTTACATTCATTCCAGAATAAACCCCTGTGGGCCTCTATTCCATTTCTTCAAGGGATGAACCGTTCCTTTTCCAAAGTTATATATCATATACTCTTTGGCCGACCAGGAAGGTTTCACAATGGGATTTACACAGATCCTCTTCTGGGGTGTACGCAGTGGTACAATTCCCAGACTTCCTGAAGAATTAATCTATACCTAAGACCCCATGTCATACAGACACAGCGACCCCAGTTATAGCAGGAACTGTATTGTTTGGACTCTATCCTGGCCAGGAATATACCAGACAATACACTATAAATCAATCACACAGACTGAGTGAGGTCACACAGACAGTTTAAGAATGTAAAAAAAAAATAAAACAATAAAAACACTCCCTTTAGACAGGTCACTTATGCAGGATACACACTTAGCATAATATTAAATAGGAGAAAGTTATAGAGTACAGAATCTGACAACTTGGTTTCCCTTAGAGTCTTCCACAGCAGTTTATAGACACTGTGCGGAATAGGAGAGATAGTATTTCTGCTTATTGTGCGATTTTATAGAGAATTGCGCAGAAGCGAAAAGAAGACAGTTTTTCATGCGAGTCTGGTACTTGTGATTCAAGCAGCACTGTTTTTTAAGCAGGCCATCACCCTGAGCTATAAACCCGGGTCTTACCACACAAGTACCTTATCAACCACAGCCTATGGTCCCTTGAGTCCGAAAACTCAAATCTCTGACCTGGCTAGTCTCCTAGTCGCAGGAAATGCAGAAATTCTAGCTCAACATTCACTGCATCTGATATAGAGCAGACCGTTCACACAGAGCATTCATACAAAGGACAGTAATAGCACAGATAGTATGAAAGGTAAAAACGTTATAAAGAAAAATAACACATTTTTCAACAGTCAAGGTTCTTGAAAAAGAGAATCTCTTACAGCACACCTTCTTACACAGACCAGCACAAATGGGAAGATTACAGCAAGCAGAAAGTTTAGCTTACCTTATCCAGTTGCAATGGCCTGTGTTGTTCCGTTTCTCAGCGGCGTGCTGTAGAGTATTTCTTTCCGGCTCGAAGGACCAAATTGACGGGGAAGAAACTTTAACTTAAAGTTTCTTCAGTAACGTTGACTGCTGAATCCAAATTAATTTCAAAAAGATGTATTTAATATACAAGCAAGCTTCCAGAAAATCTGAAAGCTTGGAGAACAGTGTGCAATGCATACATTTCAAAATAAACTGTTCTAACAAAACTGTGTGTCTCTGTACAATTTATAGTCTAAAAGGGGGAGGCATTCTGAATGTAGCTAATTCAGAAGACAACTGGTCGTTTAGCATCTACATGTCACTTCCAGATTTCTCTGGGAAGAAATGGCAGACAATGTCATTCACATGGAGAGGTGTGAATGACATCTGTTCAGGAGAACAGAAAGTAACATTGGCTTACATCCTGTTATTTGCCTAATCAATTTCTTGTCTATTGAATAGTCAAAATACATTGCTACACAATATACACATACTAATCAGATACACCCAATATTAATATACACATACATACACACACACACATATATATATATATATATATATATATATATATATATATATATATATATATATATATACACATATATACATATATATACACATATATACACATATATACACATACATACACATAGCACAATCAGAAACACATGCCTTGATAATCGTGAATAAATGTTTGATTAAATAAATGGCTATTCTATTTACCCGATCAGTCCTAACCATCGGATGGATCTTAAATTGGGTTTGGAGGGCGTGCCTGACTTGTAAATATTTAAAGAATGTTTTATTTGGTATGTTAAATTCACTCCTCAATTTCGAAAACGTTTTAATTAAGTCACCATCATACATATGTAATACCTGTGTTATCCCCTGATTCTCCCAGATCTTAGGGATTTCAATATCTTTAAGTTCTGTCAAGTTTTCATTATGCCCAAGGGGGGCATACTCAGTTACACCAGTATATCCCAGCAAAGCTTTAGTAGTTTGCCACACCTTGTTGATTAGCTTTACAGTTGGGCACTGATAGTGAAGTGAGTCTGCCTCCAGGGCTTCTATTAGGATTTTATGTGGGGACCTTAATAGGATTAATCTAAAGTCGTTATTACCCGAATTTTGAATACCACAACCCACCATGTGTTGCAACTGAGATGCCAAAAAATATGTTCTAGGGTGTGGGACCGCCATCCCCCCCTCCTTCACCGGGAGCTGCATAGTCTGCAATCTAATTCTGGCCTGGCCTCCCTTCCACATTAACTCCCTGAATAATGTTTCCATTCGTTTGAACCATATTTGGTTCACCCAAATTGGAGAGTTGTGGAGAACGTACAGTATCTGGGGTAGCCAGATCATTTTTATCAGGTTGCATCTCCCAGCTACAGAGAGGGGGAAGCGGCCCCAAGCATCCTTCTTTAATCTCAGTCTCAACAATAGTGGAGCTATATTATTAGTGGTGTACTCCTTAACTTCACTAGTGATCCAAACCCCCAAATATTTCAATTTTGTTGATATTTTCAGCTGGGGCATTTCGGCGATTGTCTGAACCCCCAGCGGATCTAATGGGAGTAGGGCCGACTTATCCCAATTCACACTTAGCCCCGAGAATCTTCCAAACTCCTTAATCATTTGGACCACTGTAATCAACGAGCTATCCACATTTCCTATAAAAAACAGGATATCGTCCGCAAAAAGCGATATCTTGTCCTCCTCTGTACCCCTTCTAAATCCTTGTATGTCTTTATTTAATCTGGTTTTGATAGCAAGAGGTTCCATAGCAAGTGCGAACAGAAGCGGTGAAAGGGGACAGCCCTGTCTCGTCCCTCTCTCAAGCTCAAATATATCTGAGACTTCACCGTTGATTTTAATTTTTGCTCGTGGTTCGCTGTATAGGAGTTTGACCCACTTAATAAATGTTGGGCCAAATCCAAAGCTTTCTAATACCTTCCATAGGTATGGCCACTCGATACTATCAAAAGCTTTAGCGGCGTCTAAAGCCAGCAGAGCTCTAGGGCCCTCATTATCAATGGGGATCTGTATATTTAAGAAGGCTCTTCTGATGTTTTTGCTAGTTGACCTGTTTGGAATGAATCCTGATTGATCACAGTGGATAAGGCTCTCAATACACCCTTTTAAGCGATCTGCCAGTACTTTGGCAAGGATTTTTGCATCTGTACAGAGCAATGATATTGGGCGGTAGGAAATCGGGTCTAGTTTATCCTTTCCCTCTTTATGGATTACAACAATCGTTGCCTCCATCATGGAGGAGGGAAGCTGCCCTTCTAAAAAAGCACTTTTCAATGTCTGAAGTAATTCTGGTAGCAAAGCTCCACCAAAGCGCCTATAGATCTCTATTGGGAGCCCGTCCGGGCCGGGTGCTTTGTGGCTGGACATCCCCGCTACTGCCCTCTGTAATTCTTCCAATGTAACTGGAGAGTCCAACTTTTCCCTATCTTTATCTGATAGTGTTGGAGTTGGGATTCCCTGGAAGAAGATTTCCATTCCTTCGTTTCCTCCCCTTGATTTGTAGAGAGATTTATAAAAGCCGTGGAATATTTGTGTTATCTCACTACCGTCCGTAGAGATATCACCTGTTAAGGACCTAATTGCCAAAATATTTGAAGAGGGGGAGTTGGCCCGAGTCAACAAGGACAAGACTCGCCCCACTTTCTCCCCCTCCCCAAATTGGGTTTGTCTTTGAAATATTCGATGGTTCTCTGCCTTTCTCATAGTAGCCATTTTATAGACCTTCTGTTTGTCGAGCCACTCTCTTTGCCTGCTTGGGGACGGGGTCTCAATATATCTTTGTTCGGCTACCATCACTTCCCTTCTAAGGTCCTCCTCCCATATCCTAGACTCTCTCTGTACCCTTGCCACTCTCTGGATTAGCAAACCCCTCAAATAGGCCTTCAGCGAATCCCAGACCACTCCAGGCTTTGCCGAGCCTGTGTTTATTTCGACATATTCTTTCAGGCTATTTAACAGCTCCTGTGAGTCTCCCAACAGCTCAAGCCAGTATGGACTAATTTTCCACTCTCTTTGAGAGGTGTTCTTACTCCTCCTAATCACTAAGTCCAATGGTGAGTGGTCTGAGATTCCCCTTGGCCCATATTCTATCTTCTCAACCATGCCCAGAGCCAACTCGTTTCCCAAGGCCATGTCGATTCTGGACAAAGTAGCATGGGAGCTAGATAGACAAGAATACTGTCGGATACAAGGATGTCGGGTACGCCAAATGTCCTTTAATCCCATCTCATCCAGAAATTGGGCCAGTCGGCTCCCTTGTTCCATATTTGAATCGTATGTCGAGGGGAATCTGTCATAGGCTCTGTCTAGCACTTCATTATAGTCTCCCACTGCTATTAAGGGAATGTCAGTTTTGTCCAACATAAATTCCACCAATTTCTGTAGGACATCAAACTTAAATGGGGGGGGGATATAAATATTGGCGATAATATACTGCTTATTTTCAATAGAGCAGGCCAGGAACACATACCGCCCCTGCTCGTCTATCCAACTTCTCTCACATGTAAATGGCACACCTTTCCCCACCATTATGCTCACTCCTCTCGAATATGAGGAGTGTACAGAATGGTAGCGAAACGGGAATTTTCGTAGACCCAGTTGGGTCATCGTGTCCTTGGTCAGGTGTGTCTCCTGTAAGCAGAGTATCCCTGGCCCCCTTCCCTCCATTGAGGCCAGCACCAGTGCTTTCTTAGTGGGGTCCCCTAGCCCTCGTACGTTCCATGATTTAATCCTCAAAGCCATGGACTAAATAAAGTAGCAATGACATAAAATAAGATAGCATAACATAGAGCAGCCGATTTTTTTCCCATCCCCTTCTTCTCTCTCTCTCTCTTTCCCCATCCCTCTGCCACTTAACAAAACCAAGACCTCTCCTCTCCTCTATGATGACCAAGATACCTCTTTCCCCCAAAATTCCCTCCCACTTTTCCCCTCCCCCCTCCCAACCTCCCCCCTCCCCAATCCCCCCTTCCCCCTGCCCACCTGGGCTTCCCCGTAGGGTTTCACCTGTGGCCTCACCACCCTCACCTAACCGCACCCATACTCCCATTCTCACACTTATTCACCTCTCTCCCTCAGCAGAGAAGCGAGAACCTCTCATCTCCCCCCCCACCCCCATCTCCCTAGTCAAATTCCGAGCCTCCATCTCTCAGGGTCGGAAAAGAGAATGTCTGCTTTCCCCCCCTCCCCAAAGAGAGAAGAAAAAGAGAAGAGAAAAAAAAAAAAAGGGGGAAAAAGGGGGGGGGGAAATGAAGAAAGAAGAAAGGAGAAGAGGGACTCCACAGTTGATCAAATTAATCCAGTTATCGATCAATTTATCAACCTACATAAATTGGAGTCATTAGCATAATAAGAGTGAACATAGTACACCCCCACCCCCCAGTTAGTTGGGTAAACCAATTATCTGTCTATGTGATAGCTCAGGCAGACTGGAGCCTCTAATAATATATAAATAAGCATAATACAACTATAAAAAAATAAAGTGTCAATCAATTCAAAACTACACCCTCTATAACCCAAATAACCCCCATCCCCTTACAAAAAAAGGAAGGGTCCCCCTCCTTCCCCCCTCCCCCACCACCTACCCCCTCTCCCTCTCCCTGTAGCAAGAAGAGAAAACCTCAAAATAGTGAAATGTTTAGTGCCATTAATCTTATAGTGCAAATTTTCTTGTATACCCAATCGAACTATATAAAAAAAAAAAAAAAAAAAAAAACCCAAACAAGCTAATTGTCTGTAGATATAAGGACTTAAGAACTCAAATAGATTGAGATCATTGGCAATATACCAGTGAACATTGTATGGCTATATAAGTAACAGTAAGTGATAATAGGTACGTATCGCACCCTCCCTAAAAAAAAAAAAGGGAAAAAAGAAAAAAAAAGGGTTTTTACCCCCCCCCCCCCCAAAGAAAAAAAATTTTTTATATATATTTTCCTTGTCTTCAAAAACCTCCCCCTCCCCCCTCCCCTTCCCCCTCTAATAAAAAAACAAAACGAAAACGACAAAGAATAAATAAATAAATGAAACACCCCCCCCCCAAAAAATAGTGGGTCATTATAGTGTTGTTATTCTGTAGTATTATTCTCCTTGTGTAATCAATCAAATTGTGAGAGAGGAAAAAAAAAAGGAAAAAACCCCCACAAAATAGTGAGTCTTTATAGTGTTATTCATCTTATAGTGTTTTTCTCCTTTTGTAAACGATCAAGTTGTGAGAGAGAAAAAAAGGAAAATTATTTCCGTAGCATAGCTACTACCTAAAAAAGAGAAAAAAAGAGAAAAAAAAAAAAAAAGAAAGATAGTGTCCCTTCAAAAAAAAAAAAAGGGGGAGACATATAGTTATGTTGTATTAATGTCTAGAGATCCTTGCTGTTTGCCTCCAGCCATTGTGCCACCTCTGCCGGTGAGTTGAAAAAAAAAGTCCTGCCCAGGGCTGTAACCCGTAACCGGGCCGGGTACTGTAAGGCATATGCCACCTTGTGGTGCTGTAGGGTACGTTTTATTTGCGTAAATTCGGCTCTGCGTTTTTGCAAATCAGGAGAGAAATCGGGGTAAAAGGAAATTCTCACTCCCTTATACATGATATCTCCCATTTCCCTGGCTTTTTGGAGCAGAGTGACTTTGTCGCCATAATAGAAGAACTTAAAAAGTACTGATCTAGGGCGCCCTCCTTCCTGCGGGGGTTTGAAAGGAACCCGATGAGCCCTTTCAATAGAGAAAAAGGACGAGAACGTGGCTGGGCCGAAAATGTCCCTAAGCCAGCCCTCTATGAAGGATATAGTGTTGGACCCCTCACTACGTTCCGGAAGACCGATCACTCGGACATTATTCCTTCGAAGTCTGTTCTCGATTTCGTCCAGTTTGGCTGCTTGTTGATTCGTTTTCTCCTGTAGACCCCTGAGTTCCTTCTCAAAGGGATACAGGGTATCCTCCACCGTACTCACCCGTTCTTCCAAGGTGGTAACTCTTTCAACAGTTTTGCGTATATCCTGATGTATTGAGACAAGCTCATCACTCAGGTTCTTTAACTGATTATCAAAGCCCACCATGTATTGTTTACAGTCATTGACAGCTCGCAGGACATCCCTCAATGTGGGGTCTTCTACTAGTTCAGGGCCGGGTACGGTAGTATGATCAGGTATCGTAAGCGTGGCCAATGCAGACGCAGCTCCATGTACCTCCCCCCCAAGTCCTTTAGTAGTAGTCGAGGCTTTAGTCCCAGTTAAATTTGTGGGGTTAGTTGATTTAGAGACCACCGACCCCTGACTTTTCCTAACCCCCGATGAACCCACGGAGCCCTTGGGCTGTATAGCTGGTGGTGATGGGCCTCCTTTAGTGGGTGTTTGGGATATGGGCTGAGATGGATGAAAGAAACGATCCAGCTTAGCCGCTGCAGCCTGGCCACCCCTCTCCTTTCCCCTAGCAGACCGTGTGGTAGGGGCTCCCTCTAAGTTTTGCTGATCCTCAGGCCCACGTTTATTAGTCATGGTAAACATGGAGGAGAGAAAGAAAAAAAAAAAAAAAAAAAAAAAAAGGGACAGGGAGATACAAAAGAGAATATCCCAACTATATTAAAAAAGAAGGGGGGGGGGACAAGTCTCCCAGGGGCTCCCAAAGACTATCTAGGACCCCGTATCAGAAGATAGTCTATTGTTAATAGGGAGGAAACACATAGATTCACACTGTTTCTAATGTAATGGGCAATAAGCGCAGAGAACCACCAGAGAGCATTGGATACTTGCCCCTGCGTGCTTCAGGGGTTGTCTCCTTACCAATACCCTCGCATACAATGCGGCTCTTTCCACTTTGCCTCTATGCAGTCCTCTGGTAACTCTAATAATAGCCCTGGGATCTTTCCCCCGCTCTCAGTGGCTCAGTTGGGTCCCGAACCTCGCTATAAAGGAGAACAGCAACCAACAGACTTTATATGTATTCAAAGTCTCAGTCCACACAGTAGGAAAACAAATTGATTTTTTTTTCCTTTTTTTTCTCTCTCTTTTCCTTTCAAGGAATGTAAGTCCTCTCCTTTCCTTTCCTCTCCCCCTTCCTAAACAGCAGTTGAGATCGCTCTCATTGTTCCTTTGATAATAATGGTCTATTGCTGTCAAAAAGAGAGGGGAGCCGCAAAGACAGAATCCCAAATGCCAAATGTTCAGGCAGCTACCAGGGAATCGCTAGGTAATTTATACTTGCGCGCTGGAGCAGGCTTCTCCTTACCAGTACCTCCACGCGTAGTGTAATGTCCCTCCTCCGTGATCACCTCTATCCTCTCCAGCAGTGATCCTGGTGGAGCAAAACGCCTTCCTCCAGCTCTGCGAGTCGTCTCCCCAGCGCCGACCAGCTCCGATCTGCGTGACAGGCACACTCGCGAGTTTCCGTAATCTCGCGAGATCTCGGGAGTAGCGTCAGGGAGACCCGAGTCTCGCGCCGCCCCCCCCACAACACTCGGGGAGTCAGTCGGGGAACAGTCGGGAAACAGCCGGGGGAGCCCGCTCACAGCTCAGCGTCTCAGCGACCAGCAGCCTCCGATCCCTCCGATTGCAGCCGATCAATCCCGTCAGAGCAGCGGATAACAGACAGGTACACGGCAGTCCTTTAGAGTGGTCATCTCCGGGATTTAGGAATCAGTACTTTAGGCAGCATATATTTTGCCCGGGAGCGGGGAGGTGTGGAAGCCTCACACACTCATACTCACATCACTACTCTCACTCCAGTGCTGGATTTATAAGGGGGGAAAAGGGGAAACTGCCCCTGACAGAAGGGACCCCCCTTTATTCAAAAATAATCTAAAACAATTTAGAAAATGATATAAAATAATATAAATAAATTACAATAATAAAACACTATAAACTATATACTAAAAAATACTCTCTTTTATTAAAGGGTTTGTAAACCCTTGTGTTTTTTCACCATAATACATCCTATGCATTAGGGTGAAAAAACACCTGGCAGTCACCAGCCCCCCAGCCCCCTGTTTTACTTACCTGAGCACCGAATTTGTCTCAGCGGGGACACACTGTCTCCCTCTCTCCGCAGGGTCCCGGCTCTTGATTGGATAGATTGATAGCAGCCATTGGCTCGCACTGCTGTCAATCAAATCCAATGACACGGGCAATGGGGGCGGGGTCAAGTCATACATTTGGTGGCTATGAATGCCAAATGAATGACTCGGGAGCATGCTTGAGGTGATTTAGTTCGCATTTGTAGCGCTATACAAGTTACTCACTCACTCACTCACTCGCTTGTAGTGTTGAGCAGAATATGCCATATTCGATTTCGCGATATATCTCGAATATATATTCGAATATTCGAGATATATTCGCTAAATTCGAATATTCGTGATATTTTATCGAAATTAAATGATTGCGATTTTTCGCTATTGCGAATGCGAAAATAATTGCGATTTTTTGATAACTGCGGTAGGAGCACTCTGATTGGCTCAGAATATTCGTGATATTTTATCGAAATATCGCAACATGCGAATGCGATATTTATTGCGCAATTTCGAGAAATGCTGGAGGAGCGCTCTGATTGGCTCAGAATATTCGTGATATTTTATCGAAATATCGCAACATGCGAATGCGATATTTATTGCGCAATTTCGAGAAATGCTGTAGGAGCACTCTGATTGGCTCAGAATATTCGTGATATTTTACAATACAAAATAATTGCGAATATTCGGCAAATGCGGAAGGAGCACTCTGAGTGGCTCAGAATATTCTTGATATTTTACAATACAAAATAATTGCGAATATTCGGCAAATGCAGAAGGAGCACTCTGATTGGCTCAGAATATTCTTGATATTTTACAATACAAAATAATTGCGAATATTCGGCAAATGCGGAAGGAGCACTCTGATTGGCTCAGAATATTCTTGATATTTTACAATAGAAAATAAAAAGTGTTTTGCATTGGTGGTGATTCTTTACTATCCACTTCTTTTTATCCATCTGTCACAGCCGTTTGTCAATCAAACACCTTAAAGATTGAACACGTTCATGCAGCATGCTTTGGACTTTTTTTCACTTCACATATCAAAGACATTTTTATGAAAGATTATTTTTCTATTATTGGGACTATATTTCTTTATATATTTGTTTCACTGTGTATTTCACAAGTTATTTGCGCTTGCTTATTTTATAATTTGCCCACATGTCTTGTCACTAGACATATTTTTTATTCTTGTAGAGTGACTCCATTTTCTGTCTTGTATTAATTTATGTTGTATAACATTTTTGAGTTGCTGCTGTATTCTCCCCTTTTTTTAAGGTATGCGCAATTTTTTCCTTCTTACAAAAAATAATAATATCAAACATACAAATATTCATAACATACACATACACAAAGCCCCCCCTTTTGCATCAGAGACAATCAGAGTTCTCCTACCACAGTTATCGAAAATTCGCAATCATTTTCGCATTCGCAATAGCGAAAAATCGCAATTTTTTTTTTTTCAATTTGGCAACATAAAAGGATCGCCTCAGCTTAGCTACTCGGCCCAGGGTCTCTAATCATACCAGCAATGCTTTTAGACGTCGATAGGATGTGATCTGTTTTAAAAATCAAATTGAAAAAATGCGAATATTCGGAATTGCGAATATTCACCGCGAAATTCGAAATATAGCGCGATTTCTCGAATATGCTATATTCGAGTCGAATATTCGCAATGCGAATATTCGTGAGCAACACTACTCGCTTGCAAGGTAACCCCCCAGGAGAGCGCTTCTCCTAGGGGGTTATCTGATGCGGAGAGGAGCCGCGAGAGCCACCTAGGGACCCCAGAAGTCGGTGTTTGGGGCCACTCTGTGCAAAATGAACTGCACAGTGGAGGTTAGTATGACATGTTTGTTATTTAAACAAAAGAAAAAATCTAAATCTTTCAATCCCTTTAAATGTATCTTGATAAGTAAGGTTTTACTCTGGACTGGTATATTGCATTATTTATTTTTTTCAAATTGGCATTTTAAGGGAACCAAACAGAGCACTTACACTCTTATAGCCAGATTCAAGTAGGGCGCCGCATCTTTAAGGCGGCGTAGCGTATCGTATTTACGCTACGCCACCTTAAGTCTTAGAGGCAAGTACTGTATTCACAAAGGGCCAGATTCACAAACGAGATACAATGGCGTATCTACTGATACGCCGTCGTATCTCTGTTTCTAACTATGCGACTGATTCATAGAATCAGTTACGCATAGCTAGCCCTAAGATCCGACAGGTGTAATTGAATTACACTGTCGGATCTTAAGGATGCAATTCTAGGCCGGCCGCTAGGTGGCGAGGCCATTGCGGCCGGAGTAGAATATGCAAATGAAGACTTACGGCGATCCCCGAACGTCCCGAACGGCCCATCGATCTAAATCTAAGTCGTTTCCGTCGAGTTACGCCGCGTAAAACTAGGCCTGAGCCCTAGTTGTCTTAAGCCATGGTAAGTATGGCCGTCGTTCCCGCGTCGAAATTTAAACAGCAACGTCGTTTGCGTAAAAGACGTCCGTGAATGGCGCTGGACGCCATTTACGTTAACGTCTAAGCAAATGACGTCGGTGCGACGTCAGTTAGCGCAATGCACGTCGGGTAATTTACCCGACGGAGCATGCGCAGTACGTCCGGCGCGGGAGCGCGCCTAATTTAAATGGGACTCGCCCCATTCGATTGGGCCCGCCTTGCGCCGGACGGATTTAAGTTACACCGCTGCAAATTTCCAGGTAAGTGCTTTGTGGATCGGGCACTTAGGCAGAAAATTTGCGGCGGTGTAACTTAAATCGGAAAAGTTAAGTTGCGCCCGCTGGTTGTGAATCTGGCCCAAAGTACTTGCCTCCTAACTTACGGCGGCGTAGCGTAAATAGGGCCGGCGTAAGCGCGCCTAATTCAAATGAGGATGAGGGGGCGTGTTTTATGTTAATGGAGGGTGACCCGACGTGATTGACGTTTTTTACGAACGGCGCATGCGTACATATCCCAGTGTGCATTGCTCCAAAGTACGCCGCAAGGACGTATTGGTTTCGACGTGAACGTAAATTACGTCCAGCCCTATTCACAGACGACTTACGCAAACAACGTAAAATTTTCAAATTTCGACGTGGGAACGACGGCCATACTTAACATTGACTAGGCCAGCTATTTGATGGAATAACTTTACGCCGGAAATCGCCTTACGTAAACGACGTATCTTTACTGCGACGGTCGCACGTACGTTCGTGAATCGGCGTATCTAGGCATTTACATATTCTACGCCGAACTCAATGGAAGCGCCACCTAGTGGCTAGCCTAAATATTGCACCCTAAGGCCCCATACACACGACCGAACATGTCTGCTGAAACTGGTCCGTGGACCAGTTTCAGCAGACATGTTCGGTCGTCTGTACAGCCGAGCGGACAGGATTCCAGCGAACATTTGCCCGCCGGGCCTTTTTCGAGCGGGCAAATATTTCTAAACATGTTTAGAAACAGCCCGCTGGAATCCTGTCCGTCGGACATGTTCGGTCGTCTGTACAGACCTACCGCACATATCCGAGCGGCCGCTATCCCTCGCATGCGTCAAATGACTTTGACGCATGCGTGGAAGCATTGAACTGGCAGGGTCGCGCCGGACCGTTTTCAGCGTACATGTCTGCCCGGAGATTTCTGTATGATGGCTGTACTCACCACATACAGAAATCTGCGCGTACTCGATACGGCCATCATACAGAAATCTCCGGGCAGACATGTACGCTGAAAACGGTCCGGCGGACCGTTTTCATCGTACATGTTTGCCGTGTGTACAAGGCCTTACGACGGCGCAGGCTGTCGTATCTTAGCTAGGTTTAAGTGTATCTCAGTTTGAGAATACACTTAAACTTACGACGGCGCAGATTCAGAGTTACGTTGGCGTATCTACTGATACGCCGGCGTAAATCTTTCTGAATCCAGCTATTAGGAAGGTGGCCTATGACTGCATGCCTGTGTGTGTGACCTAAGAATGACATTGTGTCATGCATTTTGAAAATGTTTGACTTTTCTTTCGAGAATGTAAACCTGCTCTGTGAATGATTGCCCCCCCCCCCCCGAGCCTGAAGTGCCCTGGGCCCCCCAAGGACTAAATCTGGCCCTGGGTAGAACGTAAGGCTCGGTTCACATATAAGCCACATGCAGCTCACAGCAGGGGTCCAGTGCGTGCTGATTCACCGTTTCAGGTCCGATTTCATTTTCGGGACGCATCCAATTAGCAATGGTGTTAACCCAGCCTTAAAGTCTCCCCCGAAAAATTAACTATTACTGCAAATAAATAATACTGACAGTGCTTTATAGTTTCTCTATAACCTGTGTAATGGTAATAACTTTTCCTTCAGATAAGCATGAATCCAAGATTTTCATCTATAGTTAATTTATTAGAATAGATTATTTTAGAGGAAGTTTTCTGAAGATTAGACATAATCACGTGGGATTCTTGTCTGCACTTCCCTCATAGCTTTGGCAGGGTACAATTTTTCCATCAGGTGGAATTCCTGTTACATATGAATAAGAATGTCTAACCGTCCTTCCTGGGTCTGAAATCTTCTGGTCAGCATCCAGTGACTTAAAAGCAGCTCTCATGAAGTCACACTGTGTTTGCGTGCAGTCTGCTTGGCTTGTAAATAACAAAAGGAGTCCTGTGTCTGGTATTCGTGCATTTATCTCCACCATGACTTATTACCCTGCAGTTACAAACAAGTCTATCTTTCGTGCCATTTAACGCAGCTTGATGAGCAGCCATTGTTATTTTTAAATATATGATGGCAGACTAAAAATTGTGCCTGGACCAGACTGGATATTTGGAATGAACACTGGTCTGTAAAAAAATAAGTCCTTTAGTGTACCAGACACATGATTTATAAACATTTGTACAGAAAAAACATGGAACCAGTTAAAATATCTCTACAGCTCTGTTTTTCGTAAAAAAAAAAATCCCCTTTTTAGTCTATAGTCAGCTATGATTACCAGGTATGAGACTGCAAAGATGTCCAAAATTCTGTCTGTGACATAGAGAAGGATGTTTTCTTTTCAGTAAAAGTCACACTTTGAAGGGACCCTGCCAAACACTACAAGGTCACTTGTAAATAAGAATCAATGTCAGCCACTCCAACTCCAATAAATTTATAATTAACTTTAACCACTTAGGCCCCTTTCACACGGGGCGGATCAGTAATGATCCGCCTCCGTATGTCCGTAAGCTCAGCGGGGATCGCTCCATTGATCCCCGCTGAGCTGGCGGATGACAGGGCGGTCTCCGCACACTGTGCAGGGACCGCCCTGTCTTTTCTCCGCTCTCCTCTATGGGGGGAGCGGATGAACACGGGCCATATGTCCGTGTTCATCCGATCCGCTCTGCAGGCGGAAGAAAAAAT
Organism: Rana temporaria; assembly: GCF_905171775.1. NCBI lineage: Eukaryota > Metazoa > Chordata > Amphibia > Anura > Ranidae > Rana > Rana temporaria. The sequence goes on from NC_053492.1 coordinate 155,014,232, forward strand.
TGGATTTTCTTCCGTCTGCAAAATCGGATGTTTGCGGAGGCGGACGATTACGGGTGTCAGAGGATGTTCAAAACTTGTAGAAATATAGTGAGATCCTACCAGGGATGGCAAACTTTTAGTACACCCCTGACAATCTGTATCACAAGGGGATCTTTTGTCCACTAAATGCTTGTTACAGATGAAATTACAGCCACCTAGATCTAGCCCTGTTTGGAGGAACCCTAAAAGTAGACATGGGGTCAAAACCTTTCCCGGCAGAAAAAGGAACCTATATTCTCCCTATTTTAGCGTATATGCTGTTTGCAGAGGATCTCCTTGCTTTTGGAAGTGTTGTGATTACTTTCAGTGAGCAGCCCAACGATTCAAATATCCTCCTCTCAATCTTCACATACAAAGGTCCAGCTTGAGGGGATTCAGGTGGTTGAATTGTTCCTGAGTTGGCAGATTTTGAAAAAGGGTGAATTGGTATTGGAGGACAGCTGCAGATCGCCTGAGGAAACCACTGTCTTCTTGACTAGTAGTGTAGAACTGCTATGATTGTTTAAGTCTCAGTCACAAGTCTCTTGAGGAGTTTCAAGATACAGTACAGACCAAAAGTTTGGACACACCTTCTCATTCAAAGAGTTTTCTTTATTTTCATGACTATGAAAATTGTAGATTCACACTGAAGTCATCAAAACTATGAATTAACACATGTGGAATTATACATAACAAAAAAGTGTGAAACAACTGAAAATATATTTCATATTCTAGGTTCTTCAAAGTAGCCACCTTTTGCTTTGATTACTGCTTGGCACACTCTTGGCATTCTATTGATGAGCTTCAAGAGGTAGTCACCTGGCGCAGCACCCCATCACTCTCCTTATTGGTCAAATAGCCCTTACACAGCCTGGAGGTGTGTTTGGGGTCATTGTCCTGTTGAAAAATAAATGATGGTCCAACTAAACGCAAACCGGATGGAATAGCATGCCGCTGCAAGATGCTGTGGTAGCCATGCTGGTTCAGTATGCCTTCAATTTTGAATAAATCCCCAACCGTGTCACCAGCAAAGCACCCCCACACCATCACACCTCCTCCTCCATGCTTCACGGTGGGAACCAGGCATGTAGAGTCCATCCGTTCACCTTTTCTGCGTCGCACAAAGACACGGGGGTTGGAACCAAAGATCTCAAGTTTGGACTCATCAGACCAAAGCACAGATTTCCACTGGTCTAATGTCCATTCCTTGTGTTCTTTAGCCCAAACAAGTCTCTTCTGCTTGTTGCCTTTCTTTAGCAGTGGTTTCCTAGCAGATATTCTACCATGAAGGCCTGATTCACACAGTCTCCTCTTACCAGTTCTAGAGATGTGTCTGCTGCAAAAGGGGGCTACTTTGAAGAACCTGGAATATGAAATATATTTTCAGTTGTTTCACACTTTTTTGTTATGTATAATTCCACATGTGTTAATTCATAGTTGTGATGCCTTCAGTGTGAATCTACAATTTTCATAGTCATGAAAATAAAGAAAACTCTTTGAATGAGAAGGTGTGTCCAAACTTTTGGTCTGTACTGTAAGTGGCGGGGGTCCGGGGGAGGGGAAACATAGGCCAGACTGCAATTCAAAGGGCATGAAAGAACAACCACTTTCTCCCTAGGTGATGATCTGAGGAGTCAACATAGTGCCAGAAAAGATGCCTGAAATTCCAGGATGTTGGATATGACTCTTGCAGTGGGAAAATACCCTTTCCCCTGAACTCTGGATTCTGAGCATGGTGCTCCCTAACCCTTCATGCTGGCATGTGATTTAATTATGGTCCATGAGACAGGACCTAAAATTCGGCATCTTGACAGAACTTCCTCCCTGGTCCTCCAGCAAAGACTCCTATGCATGAGGGATCATTGAGACCTTTTTCGGTTCAGTGAAGTGAAGCCTCCTCCATTGTGTCAGGAACCCTGTTTGAAAATGTTTTGGGTGCCAATGAGCCCAATGTACTAACAGAATGCATGCACACACCATGCCTAAACACTGGGAAGCTGTTAGGTGGATGTGAGCCATAGCTTTGCATATCTTTGAGGCCTCGTACACACGACGGGACATGTCCGATGAAAACGGTCCGCGGACCGTTTTCATCAGACATGTCCGCTGGCGGATTTTGGTCTGATGGCTGTACACACCATCAGACCAAATTTCCCACGGACAGCAAACGCGGTGACGTGGCCGCGCCGTCGAGGCGACGATGACGCAGCGACGTGCGCGACCCTGGAAGGTCAATGCTTCCACGCATGCGTCAAATCACTTCGACGCATGCGAGGGCTTTCGGCCGAGCGGACATATCTGGTGAGTCGTACAGACGACCGAACATGTCCGACGGATAGGCTTCCAGCGGACATGTTTCTTAGCATGCTAAGAAACATTTGTCCGCTGGAAACCTGTCCGATCCGCCGGAAAATTATCCGGTCGGCCGTACAGACGACCGAACATGTCCGCGGAAACTTTCAGCAGACATGTTCGGTCGTGTGTACGAGGCCTAATGCTACGTCTACCACCTTTTGGGATGGTAAGGATACTGATTCCCATCGATGTATCGAGCAAGTGCCAAGTGACTCATCTGCTGAGTAATATACCGCTGCCTCTTCTTGTGGTTGATTCACCAACTGAACCTCATCAATGTGTTCATAAGGATGTTCCTGTGAATCATGAGCTTGGCTTGAGAATGTGCCAGGAGGAGGATGTTTTCAGGGTAATGAAACATCTTTCTCTCTCAGGGGGGGTAAGATGGCTATGAGCACCTTTGTGAAGACGTTTGGAGAGGTGCACAGACCAAATGGAAAGCTCTGAAGTTGTAGATTAAAGGAGTTGTAAATAAAAAAATGTTTTCACCTTAATGCAATCTATGCATTAAGGTGAAAAAACATCTGATGACGCCGCCCCCCCCCCTGAGCCCCCGTTTTACTTACCTGAGCCCTCGAAAGTCCCGCATGCGGTCCCGAGAAACTCTTTGCCGCTCAGCCTGGCCGCTGATTGGCGGATGAGCGGATGGATTGAGAACAGCGCAGCCATTGGCTGGCGCTGCTGTCAATCACATCCAGTGACGCGGCGCGCCAAGGGGCGGGGCCGAGTGATACAGTGAGCGGCTATGGCCGCTCACTGTATCACGGGAGCGCGCCCGCAATTACTCACCAACATGCAAGCTCTCTCACATGACTGTGGTCAGTACTTGTGGGGAGGACCAGAGACAGCCACCGAGGGACCCCAGAAGACGTGGATCGGGCCACTCTGTGCAAAACAAAACTGCACAGTGGAGGTAAGTATGACTTGTTTGTTATTTTAAAGGGAAAAAAATACTTTACTAACCCTTTTATTTACCATGAAGGTACCAAGAAAAGTGCCTTTCCTTTAGTTATACTATTGCTATTTTTACCTTATGATAGACTGGGCAAGAAGCAGGGCTTTTTTTCAGCAGGAACGCGGGGGAACGCAGTTCCGGCACCTCCAGCAATGAATGTATGTAATGGCAAGGAGTGCTGGGGTGTGCTGGAGGGTCTATTGATGCTTGCTGCTGGGGGATCTATTGTCACTGGTGGGGATCTATTTTTGCGTGGAGGTCTATTGTTGCTTAGTAGATCAATTGTTGCTAGTTGGGGGGTCTTATGTTTCTGGGGGGGTCTACTGTTAAGGGAGAGGTCTATTGTTATTGATATCTGAGCATAATCACATCATGCCTGTAATTCAAAACACCCTCCACTGTGGTCAGGTTTACAATTTACAGAGCACAGGCCACTTTTATTGCATAGCACCAATCTGTGTATTCATATTGAACCTGAGTATCTTTCAGTCAATGCGTGTATGAAACGGGAACTGCATGGACTGCATCTGGAAACAAACAAATTAGTACTTAGCTTTTAAACATGTACATCTTTTACTTGTTTACAGTGTGTTTGTCAGTGCTTGCTGTGGGTCACTTTAGGACAGCTTTTCTCAACCTATGGTTCTCTGGCTGTTGTGGAACTATACATAGCGTGTCATGTGAGCTAGATCTTCTATGTATTGCAGACGATGGTAGGGAGTGCTGAGTTTTATAAGTTCCAAGGTGGTTAGTGAGCCACACAATGAGACAGCTTGCTCTATAATGGCAAACTGTAAGACTTAATGCAACCATAGAGGTTAAAGAGCAATCGTTCACCTTCAACACTGACTGCCTGCTTCACAGGTGTACCATAAATGTTTGAATTTTCCTGTACATAACAATGCCCGATGTTTGTGTGTGATGATGGACCGGTAGAAGTAAAAGTTGGTTCCAATGGATCTGCTGTAATGTGATTTTTTCCTTAAAACAAGCAGATCTGTGGTTGAAAGATTGTTTAGGTCAGTGGTTCTCAACCTCAGTCCTCAAGTACCCCCCAACGGATCACGTTTTCAGGTTTTCCTTTACTTCGCACAGCTGCTTTACTGTAAATCAATATGGTATTGATAAGAGCTATTTTATCTAAGGGAAGTTGAGGACTGAGGTTGTGATGGATCTGGATAAAATTTATATTTTGAATTCTTTTATTAGAACCACTAAAATGTTTTAATGTCTTTTATATTTTCATATTGTTTCTATATTGTTGTTTTTTTATATTTAGTTTTATATATGCATATGTATGTATGAGAATGATCAGTACTGCTTATTTTCCTTGATAAGATTTGTCAGATATGTTTTTAAAGTATATTTCAACTTCAATGGACATACCAAAGGACTTTTATCAAGAGCAGATGCTGTCATCCTCCATTTTCCCCTCATGTTACAAATGTGTTCAAGCCTCCCCCTCCCCCTCCTTCTCACTCGGACCTCTTGGAAAGGAGCTGAATGAACTTGTTTACACTGGATGATGTGGGCAGCATGCCCAAACATGGACTTCCATTTCTTTCCCTTTGCTCCTGGAGTTTGGAATGTGTGTGTCATATGCTACAGACGTCACAAGGGGGTGGGTGATACTGAGGATGGAGTGGGTGTATCTGTATAATGTGAACCAATCAATGTATGCTTTGTGATTTCATATGGTTAATAAAACTAAAGTGAGGAGGGCATCCTCTTCCTGTTGGGACTGAAGCTGAGAGAGGTGAGCATGTGGAATCTTTTTTGTCTGTAGATTGCACATATTTCACCATATTAATTTGAATCAAACGGCAGAATGGAGTTAGCCCTGAGGTTGTATCAGGGGCCTCATCTACATCAAGGTTGAGAACCACTAGTTTAGATGGACCTTGTTATGGTCCTAGGCTGCCACCTCAAATGAAGAACTTGCCAGATTGTACACTTTTAAAAGTTTACTGAGGAACACGTGGTACAAAAGTTCATCAAACTTGAAGGACTTTTGGAACATTTATGGTTAAAACATCATATTTAGGGCTAGTGTACACAAAAACAGTAGAAAGTAAACATTCTGTAATTATTTCACAAAAATGATATAGCAATATAAGTCCATAACATCTATATAGTATTCTAAAAAAATAATTGTAATACTATATAGAGTACTACTGGAGTGCCTTCTGCAACTGTACAAGGGCTACCACAGGAGATGATGGGAGGGAGCTCACCAGCAGATGGTGGACTGTGGGCACTCATCAGCAACGCCATGTCAAGATCTGGTGAGTACCATTCAGGAAGTGTGAAATTTGTGCTAAAGTTGGAAGAGTCATGGGGTGAACCAGGGATTGTATTTGGAGGTAAGAGGAATTTTTGTTTGGGAGGCAATCTGTGCTTTATTTAGTTTTAGCCTCCACATTAAGCACTGTTGACCCAGAGCAAAGTAGGCTTAGTTGTTTTAAAATTATACCCCTTTAAGCCAACTGCTTGCACAATTCAGCCACAATCAACATTTGGTCCAGCGTTTTTTGCATGCTGCTATTATCCCCACCCTCTGCTCCACCCCTAATAAAATTGGTCATGGTCATTAGGGTGCCCCTCTACATTTTTAAAATCTGGTCACCTTAGTTTAACCATAACCCTGAAAAAAAAGTAATTTTTCTAAGCAGTCATATCAGAGCTCCAGTCTGTTTCAGAATGATGTCCCTAGGTTCTTCAATAGATTATATTGTAATTTTCCCCTTTGTCCATAGATGCTCCCCGCCCACGAGTCACCTGATCTAAGGTCCTGATTATTAGATTGGTAAGATTTGGCTAAGATTAAATTTTACATCGGTATTGATAAATATGTCCTTATGTTCGTCACTATAATTTATTTTCGATTTCATGCAGGGATTGTCCTTCTTAGCTGTTTATGATTACATTTAGCAAAATCTTCATCAAAGAGCCCAGAAATCATGGAAAGACTACCCAAAACGAAAGCACAGCGCATCAGCCAGCCTTGTCCATGTTTGGAAAAGTTAGAAATGTTTATTAAGTTTATATTACTGGATTTAACTTATCCAAACAGGAATATTCAGGAGGCACATCTGGCCATCATTAGACAAAGTTCTCAAGGTGAATGTGGTTTGACAGTTTGAAGAGTAGAATGTTCTGCAATGTCCACACTGGGCCTCTCTGTGTGATGCTGTACTGTCACACTGTTTGTTCTTGGAGCCATTAAGTTTAGTCCAAAGTTTATGCAGTCAGTGGCTGACAAAGCATACAAGGAAGAATTATTAGACAATTCACAAAGGTAAATACAAGGTGCTATTTGTGAAGCAAAATTGGACTTTTAAATGTACTCCTAGAGGAACATTTTAACTCAAAATTACAATATATCTATTGTAATCCAATCCTTTTTATTTAATGAACCGCAAAAGCTAATAGTACATTCTATTAAATATGCAGTACAATAGATACTATTAGGTAGATTCAGGTAGGGGCACGCTAATTTGCGGCGGCGTAGCCTAGCGTGTTTACACTATGCCGCCTTAAGTAAGAGAGGCAAGTACATGATTCACAAAGTACTTGCCTCCTTACTTAGGGCGGCGTAGTGTAAATGCGGCGGGCGTAAGGGCGCCTAATTCAAATGGGTTGGGGGGGCGTGTTTAATGGTAATGAGACGTAAACTACGTAAATCCCGATTTGCGGACGACTTACGCAAACAACGTTAAAATTTCGAACCTCGCAGCGGGAACGGCGGCCATACTTTAACATTGTTATTCCACCTAATAGGTGGAATAACTTTAGGCCTGTAAAGGCCTTACGGAAACGGCGTAATTCGACTGCGGCGGCCGGGCGTACGTTCGTGAATCGGCGTACAAACTCATTTACATAATCTACCCCGGCCTCAATGGAAGCGCCACCTAGCGGCCAATCTGAAAAATTGCAATCTAAGATAGGACGGCGCAAGCCGTCGTATCTTAGATATGTTTAAGCGTATCTCTGTTTGAGCATACGCTTAAACATACGTCGGCGTAGATTCTGAGTTAGGCCGGCTTATCTACTGATAAGCCGGCCTAACTCTTATTGAATCTACCTATATATATGTAACAAAAATGAAAGCAAAACAGATGATTGTATTTTTCTTGTACAAATAAAAATTTAAAGCTCTATGTGCGTATTCCATTGGTTTATTGTTAAATGGTTAACAAAACAGGTAAATAGGAATTGCAACTAAGAGCTGAAGGCCCGATCGCAGCCGATTGGCGCCATTCGTAAATGCATGGAAAGGCCCGGGGACAGCTCGGCTGACCTCGGCTAATCTCTGGAACAAAGTCTTTCCGAGGTTTGCTGAGGTCAGCCAAGGAGTCCTCGGGCCTTTTCGGCCGTTTCTGAGGCTCTCTGGCGCCCCCACCCCTGGCTGCATGCGGTATTGCATGCCATTGAAGTCAATACGGAACAAATAATTTTTGTTTCTATTGACTTCAATGGTGAAACTCGCTTTGATATGCAAGTACTTTGGATTACGAGCATTCTCCTGGAACAGATTATGCTCGTAATCCGAGGTTCCACTATATTCCATTGGAGCTAGCCATCTATATCTTTACGTGAATGGAGTAGCCCATCTGTATAATGTTGCACAAAGTAAGGAAGGTGCAGGGAACAAGTACAGAGTGAATGATGTAGAAAGAGGGATGGTAAACAAAACATATATAGTCAAGCCCAGAAGTCCAGTGGGAACTCTTAATACACAGTTGCCTTCAACCCACCCTCCTTATACTTGCCAAATTTCATATGTACAGCTGTAACATTCTCCATGGGCCTTTTAAGTGTGTAGCACTACCCTCTTAGGAGTTGCAGATGTCAGGGTTGTCCACTGCTGCACAGCCAGTCACACAGCATTTCGTTCACACATCCAGACACAGTGATCAGACCTTTAGCTTGTTTTTGTTGTTTTATTAGGGGATGCAGGGCCATCTTTAAGGCAGGGCAAAAGGGGAAGCTGCCCTGGGCCCTGTTATTGTTGTGGGGCCCAAAGCAGCTGCCTCATACTTGCCAACTATCCCAGTTTAAATTCCCTTGTCCCTTGAAGATTTAGTCCTTTGCTGTGTCCTGATATCTCAGTGTAAAGTGCTGCTACTAATGCTGCCCAGCTCCATCCTATTGTAGTGTACAGATGACTCACCTGCAGACCCTGTGTTTACATGTAAATAACCGTCATTCATATGTAAATAACGGGAACATTCATATCTAAATAGCGGCTGCATTCATATGTAAATTGCTGAGGCCGGTGGCATTCATATGTAAATAAAGGTGGCATTCAAATTAATATCATGCCCCTCTGCAGTGAAGAGATGATGACAGACAAATGGGCGTACAGGTACGTCCACTCTAATTTGTGGGCAGTGGGCGTGTGCACCCGACGCGTTCTCCGTGACCGTGCCCCACAAACTCGATGTTCGCCGCCGGCCCGGGATCGTGACACGGAGAGGCAGAACGGGGAGATGCCTATGTAAAAAAAGGCATTTCCCTGTTCTGCCTAGTGACATGACAGAGATCTACTGCTCCCTGTCATTGGTAGCAGTGATCGCTGTCATGTCAGTGGTAGCCCACCCCCTCGCAGTTAGAATCACTCCCTAGTACACACTTTACTTCTTGATCGCCCCCTAGTGTTTAACTCTTTCCCTGCCAGTGTCATTTACACTGTAATCAGTGAATTTTTATAGCACTGATCGCTGTATAAATGACAATGGCCCAAAAAAAGTGTCCGATGTGTCCGCCATAATGTCCCAATAAAAATCGCAAATCGCCGCCATTACTAGTAAAAAATAAAATAATAATAAAACTGCCATAAATCTATCCCCTATTTTGTAGACGCTATGGGTCAGATTCACAGAAGAGATACGACGGCGTATCTCCTGATACACCGTCATATCTCTGTGATCCGCCCGTCCTAACTATGCGACTGATTCATAGAATCAGTTCCGCATAGATAGCCCTAAGATCCGACAGGTGTAATTGACTTACACCGTCGGATCTTAGGATGCAATTCTAGGCCGGCCGCTAGGTGGCGATTCCATTGCGGTTGGTGTAGAATATGCAAATTACTAGTTACGGCAAACCACGAAGTTCCGCGGGTTCGTCGCAATCCCGTACGTTGTCGCTAGTCGGTTTTTCCTGTCGCAAAGTTACACCTGCTTTAACATGGCTTATCTTTAGATCAGCCATGTTAAAGTATGGGCGTCGTTCCCGCGTCGAATTTCAATTTTTTTTTTTTTTGCGTAAGACATCCGGGAATACGAAACGCCGTAACGCACGTCGCAGTTCAAAAAAACCATTGGGGCGCCGTAATTTCGCGCAAAGCACGTCGGGAAATTTGAACACGGGGCATGCGCAGAACATTCGGCGCGGGAACGCGCCTAATTTAAATGGTGCCCGCCCCATTTTAATTAAGCGGGCTTGCGTCGAGCGCATTTACGTTACACCGCCGCAAGTTTACAGGTAAGTGCTTTGTGAATCAGGCACTTACGCTGTAAACTTGCGGCGGTGTAACGTAAATCAGATACGTTACGCCGCCGCTGCGCAACGTAAGTGTCTGTGAATCTGGCCCCTATAAGTTGCGCAAACCAATCAATATACGCTTATTGTTTTTTTTGCTTTTTTTAACAAAAATATGTAGAAGAATACATATCGGCCTAAACTGGGATTTTTATTTATATATATATATATATATATATATATATATATATATATATATATATATATATATATATATATATATATATATATATATATATATATATATATATATTGGGGATATTTATTCTAGCAAAAAGTTAAAAAAGTTGAATTTTTTTCAAAATTGTCGCTCTTTTTTTGTTTATAGTGCAAAAAATTTAAACCGCAGAGGTGATCAAATACCATCAAAAGAAAGCTCTATTTGTGGGGGAAAAAAAGGGTGCAACGTCGCACAACCACGCAATTGTCAGTTAAAGCGACGCAGTGCCGTATCGCAAAAAAGTGCTCTGGTCAGGAAAGGAGTAAATTCTTCCTGGGCTAAAGTGGTTAAGTGAAAATACTGGACTTTTTCAGCATCATTTTACACCTATGGATAAATATACAGATACACTTAGGCAAAAAGACAGAAACAACTGCAGCAAAGTGGGTCCATTCTGGTTGAACTACACAAAGTTGTGACATTACAAAGCACTCTGTGCCCTTTCTTCAAGCTTGGATCAAAAGTGAAAAGCAAAGAATGTGAAGCCTCCGTGTGCTGCAAATTGTTGGGTTCCTGTATGGGTTGCTATTGTTCACCAAATTATATGTATGCCCTCTAGATCCAACGCCTCCAATCCAAATGACACTTGCAAATGATTATTTTTTTGTTTAAACCCCACGAAATGGCATGTCTTCTCACACACGCACACACGACCCTGACAAAAGCCCCTTCTTTTCTTGCTTTTGTTATTAGAATGGTTGAGTGTGTATTTCTATGCATCATTTACAGAGCAAGCATTTTCTGGATGAAACGTGACTTTGTCAGATTGTTACTGTCACTTTGTTCTGCCATGGTTTCCATTAACAATTTAAAAAAAATGGGCCAAAGCTGCAGGAAAAACAACTGATCCCAGGAACCTCATTTATTCCTACCGACTGCTGGGCTAAAAAAAAATCTTATGATACATTTATTTTTGAAAGGCAGAGACAGTCTTTTTAAAGCCAGACACAGTCCATGAAAATCAAACACTTATGGGAACTCTGGCATTCATTATTATACCCAGAATTTTCAGATTTCTTACAATTAAAAATATTTTGTTTCTTATTGAAACTTCCATGATGTTACAAATTTCATTGAGTTGAGGTCGGAGTTCTATGTAGTATATTGCACCCTTCATTTTGGAAGTTCCTTATATATGCTGTTGGTTGACACAACAGCTTCCTTTCACATGACTCTCTGCTATGTAATTTCTCTTCTTCCTTCAAACAGAGTTCATGGAGTTGAATACCTAAACGGCATTCAGTTTGCAAAATCACTGTGCATCATAAACAACTGACGCCTTTTTAACCACTTTCCCTCCGGAAGGTTTTACGCCCTTAGGGCCAGATTCTCGTAGATCGGCGTATCTTTGCGCGGGCGTAACGTATCCGATTTACATTACGCCTCCGCAACTTAGACGGGCAAGTGCTGTATTCTCAAAGCACTTGCTCCGTAAGTTGCGGCGGCGTAGCGTAAATAGGCCGGCGTAAGCCCGCCTAATTCAAATTTGGAACAGGGGGGCATGTTTTATGTTAATAACCTGTGACCCGACGTGATTGACGTTTTTCACGAACGGCGCATGCGCCGTCCGTCGAATATCCCAGTGTGCATTGCTCCAAAGTACGCCGCAAGGACGTATTGGTTTCAACGTGAACGTAAATGACGTCCAGCCCCATTTACGGATGACTTACGCAAACAACGTAAAATATTCAAAATTTGACGCGGGAACAACGTCCATATTTAGCATTGGTACGCCGCATGTACGCCACCATATAGCAGGGGTAACTTTACGCCGGGAAAAGCCTAACGTAAACGGCTTATCTGTACTGCGTCGGCCAGGCGTACGTTCGTGAATTCGCGTATCTAGCTGATATACATATTTCTAGTCGTAAATCAGCGTACACGCCCCTAGCAGCCAGTGTAAATATGCAGTTAAGATGCAAAGGCGTAAAAGAGTTACGCTGGTCAGATCTAATAGAAATCTATGCGTAACTGGTTCTAAGAATCAGGCGCATAGATACGACCGCCCAGACTCAGAGATACAGCGGCGTATCTGGAGATACGCCGTCGTATCTCTTTTGAAAATCTGGCCCTGAATGACCAGGACTTTTTTTGCAGGTCGGCACTTTGCTACTTTAACTGGTGATTGTCATGCAATGCCGTACACAAACTACATTTGTATCTTTTTTTCACACAAATAGAGCTTTCTTTTGGTGCTATTTGATCACCACTGTTTTTTTTTTTTTTTTTTATGAAAATTAACGGAATAAGGGCGAAAATTTTGAAAAAAAAATTTTTTTACTTCCTGCTACAAAACATATCCAATTAAAAAAATGTATTTCTTCATTAATATTGGCAAAAAATGTATTCTGCTACATGATATAGAATTGGCCTCTAAAAGATGCATGTAGTGTAAAGTTAGTTAAAAGTACCATCATCCAGGACTCTAAATTGAATAGAGATTGGTCCACTCACACATATGTCTCCCCCCTGGTCGCCACAGGAGACCTCACCTGGTTACTCCTGTCCCCGCGGACAATGGCGGTCGTAAGTAAGCAGCTCAACCCTTGTTCTTCTTCCCCAATATTTTTTTTTTAAATCAGGCTTGATTGTATCTCTATGCCTGTCACCTGTTCAGTTACTGATTGTTTGTCAATTCATTTCAGATTGTTCTCCTGATGAAGCAGCAATGGCCACGAAACTAGTAGAGACACCCTCAGTGACCCCTATTCCCACTGTGACCTTCCCCCTCCTAGGGGTTGATTACTGTGGTGATATGTATGGATCGTCACTATTTTAAATTGTATCTTTGTTTGTATCTTACTGTTTTATATTAATAAAATTTATATTTTCCTTTACATGTGCATTTTTTACAACTGCTCATCGTACCGCAATAGTCCAATTGCCAACAACCCCCCCTTTTTTGGTTTTTGGTTTAGGGTCCAAATTCCAATCTCTATTCGTATTCTGCTACATGTCGTTGATAAAACAAAAATCCCCAATAAGTGTTGATTGGTTTAAGTGAAAGAAAGTTATAGCACCTACAAACTATGGAATATATACTGAAATAGTTTTTCTTGTATATACTACTAATGGCAGTGATAAGCGACTTATAATAGGGCTGCGATAGTGTGGCAAGCAATCTGACACTAACTGACTCTGGAGGAACAGACTAACTGCCACTGACATCACCATTGACACTAATACAGAGATAATATTATACACAGTGGGCCGGGTTCAGATAGAATGCTCTATCTTTGTTCCGGCGTAACGTATCTTAGATACGTTACGCCGATGTAACTTTGGGCGCAAGTTCCGTATTCAGAAAGAACTTGCGCCCTAAGTTATGGCGGCATAACGTATGTGGGCCGGCGTAAGCCCGCCTAATTCAAATGGGGATGTTGTGGGTGTGTTTTATTTAGATTTAACTTGACCCCGCGTATTTTACGTTTTATGTGAACGGCGCATGCGCCGTTTGTGAAAGAAACCCAGTGCGCATGCTCGAAATTACGCTGCAAAGCCTCATTGGTTTCGACGTGAACGTAACTTACGCAAAGCCCTATTCGCGAACGACTTACGCAAACGACGTAAAATTTTCAAAATTCGACGCGGGAACGAAGGCCATACTTAACAAAGGATACGCCGCACATACCCCTCATATAGCAGGGGTAACTTTACGCCAGAAAAAGCCTAACGCAAACGACGTAAAAAAAAGCGCCGGGCGGTCGTTCGTTTCTGAATCGGCGTAAATACCTAGTTTGCATATTCCTCGCGTAACTATACGGAAGCGCCACCTAGCGGCCAGCGTGATTATGCAGCCTAAGATACGGCGGTGTAAGACACTTACACCAGTCGGATCTTAGGGATATCTATGCGTAACTGATTCTCTGAATCAGGCGCATGGATACGACCGGCCGGACTTAGAGATACGACGGCGTATCAGGAGATACGCCGTCGTATCTTGTTTCTGAATCCGGCCCAGTCACTGCAGTGGCAGCTGGTGTTCCAGTATAGGATCTCCGGTTTGGCTGGCGCTGCCCATTCATTTTAATGGGCAGGGACACTTTAGGAGCGGTGTATACACCGCTCCGTCACCGGTCCAAAGATGCTGCTTGCAGGAGTTTTTTAAGACCCCTTTTACACTGGGGCGTTTTTCACACGCTTTAGTGCTAAAAATATCCCCTGTAAAGTGCCTAAAAGAGGCCTCACCTGCAATCCCAGTGTGAAAGCCCAAGTGCTTGAAATCAATGGGAAGCGCCGGCAAAGCGCATTGCCATTTATTTGGCCACTAGCGGTGGTTAAAAGCACCCCGCTAGCACCCGAAAAACGCTGGTAAAGCGCCGCTAGTTTTAGCGGCGCTTTACCAGCGTCTTTTGGGTGCTTGCAGTGCTGCCAGCATTTTTTGGGTCCTGCCAGTGCATCACTTCATTGTGAAAGCACTCGGGGTTTCACACTGAGACTGCAGGGGAGCTGTTTTTCTAGTGCTTTACAGGTGCTATTTTTAGCCCAAAAGCGCCTGAAAAATGCCCCAACTTCACCTTCCTAATCAGCAAGTAGAGCCTGCACATGTGATAAACAATGATGGCTGCTCCCTTGAAAGCATTTAATATCAATCTATAGGAGCAATTCTTAACCTGGGTTCCATGGAATCCACCAATGAAAGAAGCATTCTTCCCACTGACCACCAGGCTAATGAACCTTGACCTATAGATATGGCAATATTTGGCAGGGGTTCCCTGAGACCTGAAAGTCATTTCAAGGTTTTCTCCTAGTTAAAAAGGTTAAGAAAGGCTGCACTATAGTAATACTAGCCATACATGTCTACATTAGATGGGGGGAATTAATCAATTTCTCCTTCCACATTTACTGTGCGGATGAAGGAATCCCCGCTATCAGCTATTGTATTCAAGCAACTGAACCCTAATTGCCCCAACAGTGACTGCATCTGATGCAGTTACTGTTTGGCTGATTATTTTCCACCCAGTGCAGTTGATTGTTAAATTAAATTTGACTTTTGTCAAGCTGGGTGGCCCTGACAGGGCCACCCATGGCTCCAATTTTGGCTGATGCAGTACCGGCTGAAATTAAAGCTGTCTATGGTCAGCTAAACACAGATTTATAAGATGTAGGTTAGGTTTAGATCTGGGGCAGTGCTTGCCAGTGCCACTCCTTCCTCTGAAAAGCAATCTGTGGTGGACTGTTATTCAGAGGCAGCCAGTCCCAGACGACGTCACGTATGACGAAATGCATAGGCGTGGCCTGCACTCTGACGTTTTTCACGCTAACCTGAACTGACCCAGGAAGGGGAAGCCATAGAGGACGCCGAGATCCAGCTTTTGAAACCGCACTTTGTGCACCTTATTGGGCTTATGATTCTCCACCTATCTGTAAGTGCAATATTTTACTTTGATCATTAAATTGTTTTGCAAAGTTGCACTATGGGCCCTTTTTCTTTTCTTTTTGCATCTGAGCCATTCATCCGTTCTGACTGATGGGAAATAGCTTGAAGCAGATCCAGTGTGCTACATACAGTCATTTGGGTGACTCTAAATATACCCGGGTCCAGTCTGACCACCGTTGTGGTCTCCACATCTGGTAAGGGCATTGTTTTGTCACTCAGGTGTGCCTTGGTGGAAGGTTGTGTCAGCCCTGTACTATCCTTTTCTCTGAAGACATTCGCTGTGAAGTTCATTCTTCTAAAGAAGTTTTCTTTAAGATATCTGGGAGCATATGGACTAATACCTCACCTGTAGTCTTTTTTGCTTGCACAATCTCATTCATTCACAGATTGTATACACATTCATATGTTGTTTTCATTTACAAGTTATTTTTGTTTTCCACGTGCATTTTTATTTTAGTCAATTGTTTAGTTTCAGTGATGCATAGCAATTGACCTTAGGATTTTGTGTCACCTTCACTTATTTGTGTCACGTCAGGAATTTTCTGGTATCACATCAGAATTTCTATACACTAGAATTTGCGCTGTACCTCTTCCTTTTTTTATTCAGAGGCATTTATGTTGTCTTCCAAACACCTATTTAATCCTCTAAATGATGTATCATTTTGCCATAAACATGTGCCCTGGGATGGCCCAATTTGCTTGAATGGATTTGGTTCGGTAGTGATATTGTCCATCAGGGCCGCTGATAGGGGGGACCACCAGTCCTCCTGTAGGGGGCCCGGGCACACAGAGGGGCCCAAACACCAGAAGGAAGGAGGGGCAATTACAGGATGCCCTGTGCGGCTCTCTGCAGCAGCTGAAAACCGGTTTCTCTCCCTCCCGCCAACTTTCAGCTGCTGCAGGGAGAGACACAGACACAACTGCCGGCTTCCCTGTCCCGTTAAAAAAATAACAAATTGTAACCCTGTATTGTTTTAATCCCTTGTAAAAAATTAAATGTAAAAAAATAATTTGTAAAAGTTGTAAAATAAAATAATTTTAAAACATTTCAACTTTTTTTTTAATTATAAAATGTTTTTGTTCAAAAATGTAAAAAAAATATTTAAAAAAGGGCTAATTCACACAGCTTCTCTGTTACCTTTGTGTGCACTAAGAATTATTTTAGTATATTTATTGTGAAAATTTTGTTTTGATATATTTAAGGGGGGGGGGGGGGGCCCTGCCATGTAGACTGTATGGGGCCCCGTGATTTCTAACAGCAGCCCTGTTGCCCGTCAAACACAACAGAGGGGTTACTTTTTACCACTGCTGCAAAGCTTTGAATCCCCAACTGTGAGTCCAAACAAACCCTTAGACCCCTTTCACACTGGGGCGTAGGCGGTGTTAGCGGTTTTAGCGGCACTTTACCGCTGTTATAGTGACACTTTTCGGCCTCTAGCAGGGCACTTTTAAAGGGAGAAAGGATTACAAGTGCCCGTGTTGCGGTGCTGCTGAATCGCTTTGCAGGTGCTTCAGCAGCGCTGCCCATTCATTTCAATGGGCAGGGGCGGTGTATACACCATTCCCGCACCGCTCCAAAGATGCTGCTTGCAGGATTTTTTTCCCCATCCTGTAAGCGCACCACCCCAGTGTGAAAGCGTTTTTGCAATAGCGTTTATTAGCGTTTTTGCAGTGTAGCTTTTTTTTTTTTTTCAATGGATAAAAAAACACTAAAGAACGCTGGTGAGCAGCGTTTATTAGCGTTTTTCGTCGTTTTGCATTTTTTAACGTTTAATCCCGCCGGAAAATGGCAATTTGAACGCAAATTTCTGGCGTTAAGAAAAAAGCCCATAAAATCCACTGCTCATTAACACTAAAAAACGCCCATGTGTGCATGGACACATAGGCTAACATAGAGTGCAGTTCATGGGCCTTTTAAAAAAAAGCCAAAACGTCAATAAACTACAGTTTATCAGTTTCAGTGTGCATGGAGCCTTATTCTATGCATGAAGGTAAAAAACTTTCAGTATGCAGCTTCTCCGCACCACCCGCAAACACCCCCTCCCCCCCCTGCTGTGAATCAAAACCAGTGAGGAGGGAGCAGGAGTGGGTTTATATAATCACAGCCAGTGAGGAGGGAGCAGGGGTGGGTTTATAAAATCACAGCCAGTGAGGAGGGAGCAGGGGTGGGTTTATATAATCGCAGCCAGTGAGGAAGAGCAGGGGTGGGTTTATATAATCACAGCCAGTGAGGAGGGAGCACGGGTGGGTTTATATAATCACAGCCAGTGAGGAGGGAGCAGGGGTGTGTTTTATATAATCACAGCCAGTGAGAGGAGGGAGCGGGGGTGGGTTTATATAATCACAGCCAGTGAGGAGGGAGCAGGGGTGGGTTTATATAATCACAGACAGTGAGGAGGGAGCAGGGGTGGGTTTATATAATCACAGCCAGTGAGGAGGGAGCAGGGGTGGGTTTATATAATCACAGCCAGTGAGGAGGAAGCAGGGGTGGGTTTATATAAATCGCAGCCAGTGAGGAAGAGCAGGGGTGGGTTTATATAATCGCAGCCAGTGAGGAGGAAGCAGGGGTGGGTTTATATAATCACAGCCAGTGAGAGGAGGGAGCAGGGGTGGGTTTATATAATCACAGCCAGTGAGGAGGGAGCAGGGGTGGGTTTATATAATCACAGCCAGTGAGGAGGGAGCAGGGGTGGGTTTATATAATCACAGCCAGTGAGGAGGGAGCAGGGGTGGGTTTATATAATCACAGCCAGTGAGGAGGGAGCAGGGGTGGGTTTATATAATCACAGCCAGTGAGGAAGAGCGGGGGTGGGTTTATATAATCACAGCCAGTGAGGAGGGAGCAGGGGTGGGTTTATATAATCACAGCCAGTGAGGAGGGAGCAGGGGTGGGTTTATATAATCACAGCCAGTGAGAGGAGGGAGCAGGGGTGGGTTTATATAATCATAGCCAGTGAGGAGGGAGCAGGGGTGGGTTTATATAATCACAGCCAGTGAGAGGAGGCAGCAGGGGTGGGTTTATATAATCACAGCCAGTGAGGAAGAGCAGGGGTGAGTTTATATAATCACAGCCAGTGAGGAGGGAGCAGGGGTGGGTTTATATAATCACAGCCAGTGAGAGGAGGCAGCAGGGGTGGGTTTATATAATCACAGCCAGTGAGGAGGGAGCAGGGGTGGGTTTATATAATCACAGCCAGTGAGGAGGGAGCAGGGGTGGGTTTATATAATCACAGCCAGTGAGGAAGAGCAGGGGTGGGTTTATATAATCGCAGCCAGTGAGGAGGGAGCAGGGGTGGGTTTATAAGGACACACAGAACAGGGCTTAGGAGCAAGCACACACAAGTGCCCCCATAGCAAGCCGCTTGCTATGGGGACACTCGGAGAAGAGGAGGAGCCAGGACCACCGGCTGGGGAACCGAGAAGAAGAGGATCAGGGCATTTAAATATAATGTCTGTTATTTAAAAAAAAAAAAAAAACTTTAATGTCACTGATCTCTTTCACATGTATATTTAAAACATTAAAAAGAGAACAGCTCTCCTTTAGTGATTAGCACAGGAAAATGTATGTATTTTTCATTACATTTACTCTGTAAGTGCTGTATGATGGAAGAGAATCAAGACGGCTTGTTGGATTTGGGTGTCTTATATCAGGGTCAATACGTACTGTATATCTGTATGATTCAACAAAACTGAAACTATCAATCAAGTTGAAACTTTTAACAGACAATAAAGGTGACTTAGGCGTCACTTGAAAACCTCTGCAGAAAATATTTGGCAATAAAGTGTCAGGAGGGAGAGTCAATATGCAGGAAATGATGAGGTAATGAGATGAAAATTGCTGCCGCCATGGCACAAGATGCATAATAATATGAGTACAACAGCTGTATTGTCCACATGAAAGAATGTAGGATGGGACTGGCTTGTACTGCTTCACTCTGAGGACTGCAGGCTTGGAGGGCAACTGTGCGGCCCGGTCCCTGCCCGTGTGTGGCACATACTGTATATCCTCTGATTCAGCTCATGTCTGGATGTACACTGCAGGCCATCTCTTTATCACTATGATGATGACTTTAATATGAGAAATGGAATAGTAAACAAGAGAACTGCCAGTACTCATGACCTCATGATGACAGTGATGTCTTTCATGGATTCTTCCTAAAATAACAAAGACCTGTAAACCTAACATATACTTTGCTGGCTTACAACCAGAAGAGACAAACGCTGTTCATATAAGAAGGTATGAGCAATGAAAGAATAAGCAATAAGTATTTCTGCACGGTTACAATTTGTGCGCGTGTCTCTAGACTATTAAAAGTGTAACTTTTTATTAGAAAATAAAACATTCCCCTCTGGGCGATCTATGTACCGTATTTATCGCGGTATAACGCGCTCCCGCGTATACCGCGCACCCCTAAAGTTGCCCCCAATCCTGTGGAAAAAACGTTTTTTTTTTGTACTTACAGTTTTGGTGTCTTGCACGGCGTCCATCGGCGGCCTCGTCGGGTCCGGCGTTCGTCTGCGGCTTCGGGTGTCCTCTTCGTCGGGTCCGGCGTCCTTCTGCGGCTTCGGGTGTCCTCTTCGTCGGGTCCGGCGTCCTTCTGCGGCTTCGGGTGTCCTCTTCGTCGGGTCCGGCGTCCTTCTGCGGCGTCCTCGTGTCTTCCCCGCTCGTTTCCCGCGCCGAGTTTGAATACTGCGCCGACATATACAGAGTGCAGTACACTCGTGTATTTTCTGCAATGCTCGGCAACTCTCACGCTGACGTCCTGTACGTCCAGGACATGAGCGCGGAAGGTGCCGAGACTGCCCGACTATACCCGAGTGTACTGCACTCGGTATATGTCGGCGCAGTATTCAAAACTCGGCGCGGGAAAGCGGGTATCGGCGTATACCGCGCACCCACGATTTTTCCCTGATTTTCAGGGCAAAAAAGTGCGCGGTATATGCCGATAAATACGGTACATTGCAGGGATTTTAACAAACTCTGTTGTTTTTCTGAAGAAATAGCTGTTTGTTTGTCTGAGTCCATGTGTAAAGTGAATGTGAATGGTAGTGACTTTTTCATTAGTGATCAGCTGCTGCACTCGCAGGGTTCTAATGAGGAAAAAAGGCATGGGTCTGAATCCCTGTACACGTGATTAACCTTTTTGGAGTATCTCACTAAATCTGACATTTTTGTTGCAGGGATGCCCAAAATCACATTTGTATCTTTTGATTTGTAATCAGTGAACTAATCACACAAGCAGGAATCGAATACAGTGTACAGAACACCTCCGGGTTGCCATATTGCATTTTACAGAAAATTACAGCACTTTTAATGATGTTATATTACCATATGGCTTGTGTCGCAATTGTATATACTATATTAATATTTCTTTCCATGAAAGTGGAGTTATCCTTTAAGATTTATGTTACTCTAAGGCAGAGGTGGGCAAACTACGGCCCGCGGGCCGTATACGGCCCGGCGGACCTTTTAATCCGGCCCCCGGGCGGATCGCTAGAAATCTGAATTTGAAGTCTGAATTTGCAGCCGAAAGAATTGCGGGTGTTAGCCGCACCTCTTTCCCGCCCCCCCCGCTGGTGCAGCCGAAGAAACCCGTGGGTGTTAGCCGCGCCTCCTTTCCCGCCACCAGCTGATTCAGCCGAAGAAGCCATTGGAGCTGGCCACGCTTCCTTTTCCGCCCCCCGCTGACGGCATTCCCAGCCGCCCGTCACCACGTGGAGTGAGTGTCCCCGAATTCAAAAAAGTCCCCCAATTCCCGCCAAGTAATGACCCGGTCCCGACTCCTCACCTCACACTGTGCATACTGTACAGGCTGCTGTAGGAGACCCGAGACGGCCGAGGACTGCAGGCAGCAAAACACTGACAGGACAGAGATTTCATCATCATCAGGTACTTGCTTGTGGGGATGCTGGCAGCAATTGATGGCACACTGGTGGCACACTGACAGCAATTGATGGCACACTGGTGGCACACTGGCAGCAATTGATGGCACACTGGTGGCACACTGGCAGCAATTGATGGCACACTGGCACCAATTGATGGCACACTGGCAGCAATCGATGGCACACTGGTGGCACACTGGCAGCAATTGATGGCACACTGGCAGCAATTGATGGCACACTG
This sequence comes from Rana temporaria, assembly GCF_905171775.1. Lineage (NCBI taxonomy): Eukaryota > Metazoa > Chordata > Amphibia > Anura > Ranidae > Rana > Rana temporaria. Next base: position 155,035,830 of record NC_053492.1, read on the forward strand.
GCAGCAATTGATGGCACACTGGCAGCAATTGATGGCACACTGGTGGCACACTGACAGCAATTGATGGCACACTGGTGGCACACTGGCAGCAATTGATGGCACACTGGCAGCAATTGATGGCACACTGGCAGCAATTGATGGCACACTGGCAGCAATTGATGGCACACTGGCAGCAATTGATGGCACACTGGCAGCAATTGATGGCACACTGGTGGCACACTGGCAGCAATTGATGGCACACTGGCAGCAATTGATGGCACACTGGCAGCAATTAATGGCACACTGGCAGCAATTGATGGCACACTGGTGGCACACTGGCAGCAATTGATGGCACACTGGCAGCAATTGATGGCACACTGGCAGCAATTGATGGCACACTGGCAGCAATTGATGGCACACTGGTGGCACACTGGCAGCAATTGATGGCACACTGGTTTATGTATGTCTTAGTGATTGATTAACATTACAACTTCATTGATTTGAAATTGATACCCTTATTTTTTGTATGATTTTTGCTTTTGCTCATCACTGCCACACACATGCAGCCATGCATTGCACGTGTGTGGCAGTAATGAGCAAAACTAAAAATCATACAAAAAAAAAAAGCTATCAATGAAGTTGTGATGTGAATCAATCACTAAGACAATAAGACATACATAAACCATAATTTATGACACGGCATACATTGTCGTTTGGCAGGACATTATGGGGACAATGTCTGCAGTCTCTGATCCTCTCTAGTATCATGTGCGCAGTCTCTGATCCTCTCTGGAAATGTTCACTAATATGAGTCACAAATAGTGAAAAATGTTCATTGTTTTGGGAAATTTTGTTTAATAAATTAAAAAATTTTACTTGTAAGGCAACCTCACTTTTTCATTGTTTAACTATAACAAGTACTCGTACCAGTTGTCCAACAATGATATTTACTGCTTTTTATAAAGAAATACAATTGATTTTATGCAGTATTGAGTTTAGCCTTTTGGCCCGGCCCTCCAAAATATTTTTAGTTTCTCATGTGGCCCCATCGAAAAAATAATTGCCCACCCCTGCTCTAAGGGTACTTTCACACTGGCAGGTATCGACGGGAAAAGCGCCGCTATTTTTAGCATCGCTTTACCGTCATTTTAGCAGCTCTTTTCGGTCGCTAGCGTGGTACTTTTAACCCCGCTAGCAACCGGAAAAGGGTTAGCAGCCCCCGCAATGTGCAGCGGTGCTTTGTCGGCGATTCGGGAGCGCTGCCCATTGATTTCAAGGGGCAGGGGTGCTTTAGGAGTGGTGAATACACCGGTCTTACAGCTCCTCAAAGATGCTGCTTGCAAGACTTTTTTAGCATCCGGCCAGTGCACCGCTCCAGTGTGAAAGCACTCAGACTTTCACACTGGAGTAAGAGGAGAGGCGCTTTACAGGCACTTGGCAGGCGCTATTTTTACCCATATAGTGCCTGTAAAGCGCCTCAGTGTGAAAGTAGCCTAAGTATTTATTAATGTTTTTCAAGGTATGTATTCACATATGTGTATTTTGTAAATCATGATAATCTCATTTACTTATAAGTACTGGGCCAGATCCACGTAGCCTGGCGCATTGTTGCGTCTGGCGTAGCGTATCTCTGATACACTACGCCGCTGTAACTTTCAGCGTATTTTCCTTATCCTCAAAGAATATGCGGCGTAAGTTTCGGCGGCGTAGTGTAACTTTGGCGGCGTAAGGGCGCGCAATTTAAATGGATGTGATAGGGGCGTGTTTTATGTAAATACGTCTTGACCCGACGTAAATGACGTTTTTTTTGTACTGCGCATGCACCGTCCGTGGGGGTATCCCAGTGTGCATGCTCGAAATTAACCCGCAACAAGCCAATGCTTACGACGTGAACGTCATTATACGCAAAGCCCTATTCGCGAACGACTTACGCAAATGACGTAAAAAATTTAAATTTTGACGCGGGAACGACGGCCATACTTAACATAGGATACGCCTCATATAGCAGGGGTAACTATATGTCGAAAAAAGCCTTACGGAAACAACGTAAAAAAATGCGCCGGCCGGACGTACGTTTGTGGATTCGCGCATCTAGCTAATTTGCATACTCAACGGGGAAATCGACGGAAACGCCACCTAGCGGCCAGCGTAAGAATGCACCTTAAATCCGACGGCGTACTAAGATGTACGCCAGTCGGATCTAGCACAGCTTCAGGCGTATCTTGTTTTGTGGATACAAAACAAAGATACGCCGGAGCAAAATAGAAGTTACGCGGCGTATCAATAGATACGCCAGCGTAACTTCTTTGAGGATCTGGCCCTCTGTGTGTCCATTGACACTGAGCACAGCTCAGCCCCACTTCCCTGCTCCCTCCTCACTGGCTCCCACTGATGTCTCTGAGCCTATGAGGAGGGAGGGGGGGCAGAAAGAGAAGCTGCTCTCGCGCACAGCGCTGATTGTGATCAGACCCCAGTAAGTATATAGGGGTGGCTGGGTGGAGAGGTTTACCTAGAAGGTTTTTTACCTTAATGTAGAGAATGCATTAAAGGAGAAGTCCAGTCTGAGCTTTTTAGGCTGGGCTTCTCCTCTGGGTCACAGGAGCAGGGGCGTCCCTAGGGGGGGGGGGGCAGAGGGGGCCCTGACCCCCCCAACATCATGCTGTGCCCCACCATGTGCCCCCCCAAAAAAAATAATATTTTTTTTTTTTTTTTTTTTTTGCAATTTTTGTATTTTGCTCCCCGAGAGGGAGAGCGTCCCCAGTAAGCTCTGCGGGGAATTCCTCCCCCTCCCTGTGCTCGTCGACACTGCATAATGCGAGCGCTCACACAACCAGATATTCTAGCCTGGGCCGTGTTTAAGTGTGTGCACTGCAGACTGCAGTACACTGTAATCACTGAACTACATTATCTCCATCCCTTCTGTCCCCCCTGATCTGTCTCCCTCCCCCTCTCCTGTTCTTTCAAAACATTCACAATTTACTTTCACTTTCAGTTAGGCAGATAATATACGGTGCAAATTTCTTTCCTGCATCCACAGATTGCAGGAAAGAAACTTGCATGATTCCCCCATTAACAGACAGTGGTGACAGGGGAATATCCCTCCTGCCCAGCAATTGTATTCTCCCGACAAACAGTGATTATCACCAGTGGCTATACAGCAACCACTAGTGATAATTATAAGAGAATCTGCTCATTAATGGTTCAAATCTCAGCCAGTTTCTGCTGAACCAGATGAGATTTAAACTGTCTATGGCTGGTCTTAGCTCTTAGGCAGCCCATACAGTGATTAGCACTGTGGAGTGTCGGCTTCCTGGCGTGATCGGGCATGTGGGATTTCAAACACACCCAAGCCCATCTCTATTGGTTGTAGACAGTTGAGCTCCCTGCAGGTTGCTTAGCAGCAGTGGACCCTTCTCTGACATGCTGATCGGGATGCAATCCAGGTGATGCTCTTAGTCAAATCCTAGTCATAAATATCAGTGATTTTATTGATCAAAGCCCACACTTTACAGGCATAGAGCCCACATGGCTGCTGATCATACGGTTGATTATATTTATGTGGTTGTACTCTTGATGCTAATAAATACTGTGTTTATTAGATCTGACTGGGAGCATCACCTGGATCACATGCCGATCAGCATGTCAACAGAGAAGGTTATGCAGCATTACTGCTGCTAGGTGACCAGCTGGGGGCTCGGCTCTCTATAACCAATAGTGCCAGCCTTCCCCTGCATGCACCCATAATGTCACCAGCACTAGGTCCTAATAGACTGCCGCCGCTGCCAAGGAGACAGACGCCAGACCAGCTCTGTAAATAGCAGGGACAGGACAGCTGGGGAACCCTAGAGTGGCAGAACACCAGGGCCCGGTGGCAAGACAACCTTTGCAATGTGTTCTGTATTTTTATATGTTGGTTCTATGAGCGCATCGAGGCCTGCTGGTAAATTGCATTTTATAGTTGGCCCCCCTACTTTTGTCCCTGTCCCCCCATGTGCCCCCCCTAAATATGAAAGCTGGAGACGCCACTGCACAGGAGTGAAATTCGTTTTGCACTCCTGTGACCCGTTTTCAGCAGAAAGCGGTCTGAAGTCCGCTTTCCACTGACGTCACAGTGTCCTCTACCTCTGTATGACCAAAGGATGAAAACTGACCAATAAGAACAGACCAGATTCTGTGCTTTGGTCAGTTTATAAAAAAGGAAAAAAAGGACTGTCAGGATCAACCAGATACAGTTAGGTAGATTCACAAAGAGTTAGGCCGGCTTATCAGTAGATAAGCCGACCTAACTCTGAATCTACGCCTGCGTTTGTTTAAGTGTATTCTCTAACAGAGATACACTTAAACAAAGCTAAGATAGGCCGGCTTGCGCCGGCCTATCTTAGCTTGCAATGTTTCTGTTGGCCGCTAGATGGCGCTTCCATTGTGGCCGTCGTAGATTATGTAAATGAGGGAATACGCCGATTCACGAACGTACGCCAGGCCTACGCCGTCGATTAACGTCGTTTCCGTAAGGCCTTAGGCGGCCTAAAGTTATTCCACCTATGAGGTGGAATAACAATGTTAAAGTATGGCCGCCGTTCCCGCCGCGAGGTTCGAATTTTTTACGTCGTTTGCGTAAGTCGTCCGCGAAATGGGAGTTACGTCGTTTACGTCCGCGTCAAAATCAATAGGCCCGTACGGCCTACTTAGCCGCAGTGCGCACTGGGAAATGTAGTCGCCCGGCGCATGCGCAGTGTCAAAAAACGACAAAAAACGTGAGGTCAAGCCTCATTTCCATACAACACGCCCCCCTCCAAGTCATTTGAATTAGGCGCCCTTACGCCCGCTCGTTTTAGGCTACACCGCCGTAGATTAGCAGGTAAGTAGTTTGTGAATCACTACTAGCCTAACTAATTTACGGCAGTGTAGCCTAAAAAAGCTAGGCTAGGCCGCCCTAAAGTTAGGCCATTCTACGTGAATCTACCTATTTGTTCCCAGATCTCACTTAGTTTATACTCCTTTATTAGTGGGTACACAGAACACTAATAATGGTTTACATGGTATATATTTAAGCTGTTTAGCTTTCAGCTCATTCTATTCTGTACAATTCATCCTTGATATTTCCATATGGACTTGGCAAATAATTAAGCAAGGAGCTCATAATGAGTTCCAGAATGAAAATTAGCGCATATCAGCAGGTAGGCTATGGCTCTTCAATTATGTTTAATACTGTATAAGGCTTTTATGTAATATGTATTTTAAAAGGAAAAAAAAAAATTCTTACAGTGACCACATCTTTTGAATTATTAAAGTGATTTGTATGTGAAATCTTTAAAAAAAAAAAAAGATTGTTCTTCCATGTTTTTTGTAATTAAATGATAAATTTGTAGATTAGCCACTCGAGACACAGGGAACAGGACCCTGCTTCCTCAACACACTGCTTTATGGATAGAACATTACCATGTGACCATACATTTACACAGGGCTTTTTTTCTCAGAGAATAGGTGCAGGAACTCCTGAATTTGCAGCAGTGTGAACCTAGCCTTATTGCACTTTGCCTTGTCTACAAAAAACTGGGACCGTTGTAAGGTGTTCCAGTGCTTCTCCAAATGACAAGTTCCACAGTGCCACGCCAGAAACAGGCTACCAGTAGTCTTTGTTTAATCTATTGATTAGCTATAAAGCCTTAAGAATCGCAACTGAGGGAACATTTTGTGCTGCTGGTGGGCCCTTCACAATCCTTTGTGTCAAATAGTAATCTCTGTATGACAACTATACGCAAGGCTGATGTAGTGACCTGAGGAGAGTACATAATGAACAAACTCAGAGACCCTCTCACCAGACTACTCATTTTAACAAAAATCTTCCCAAAAGATTGTTTGTACATTCAACATATTTACCCTGTAAAAACCTCCCAGTGTAGACATTCAAGAGCCCTGAGTTTGCAGTAGGGAGCTGCCATCTTTGATGTGATGTCAACAGCCCCAGTAGACTCAGAGCTGTCACTCAAGTGTCACTCTATAAGACTAGGTTCATAGGTTCACGCTGATGCAGTGCGATTAGAATCCGTCTTCAACAGATTTCAATTAGCACATTTGTTGCGAGTTTATGCGGTTTAGATGTGATACCAATGCATTTTTCATGAGACTTGAATACAGCTGTAAGTTGGATTCATGCCCTAGTCTCTCTCATTCTCTCTCTCCCTCTTTTGAAAATCATGTTATTCCACTTTCAGGTGCGCTTCTTATGCCACGTACAGACGGTCGTTTTTTGTGATGAAAAAAAACGTTTTTAAAAACGTAATTTAAAATGACCGTGTGTTGGGAAAACATTGTTTTATGTCTTCTGAAAAACAACAACAAAAAAATTCAAACATGCTTGAATTTTTTGTGTCGTTTTTCAAAACGTAGTTTTTTGTGTCAATTAAAATGATAGCGTGTGGGCAAAACAACGTTTTTAAACCCGCGCATGCTCAGAAGCAAGTTATGAAGCTAGCTTCAATGGAAAAGAGTGCTGAACGTAACCGCGCTTTGCTAGAGCATTTTGAAAAAACGATGGTGTGTAGGCAAAACGTCGTTTTTGAAAATTAAGTTACAAAAACGTTGTTTTATTTCATCATGATTTAAAACGTTGTTTTTTTTCATCACAAAAAGTGATCGTGTGTACAGGGCATTACTCGTGTCAAATATAAACAACTATAAAAAATACAACTATCAACTAATTCTAGAATGCAGTGGATATATGTGTAGGAGACAGTATATATTTTATTCACTGCAGATCACTGAATCACCTGCCTGCCTGAAAGTGTATTTGAATAGGTAGAGTATATATATATTGAATATACTGCAACTAACTGAATCAACTGCCTGCCTGTAGTATATTAGGAACAGAACAACTGCAATGGTCTGCAGTGAGATCTAGCTAAACTGTATACAATATATATATATATATACATACAAAGCCTGGAATGTGTATATATATTGTGAGGGGTTAGCTCGGTAGCGGGGTGTGTGACCCCTAGGATGGGTTCACCACACACTGAACTTATACAGACTGGCAATCAAAAACGGTTGAAAACAAAGTTTCTGGTTTATTTTTCCATCTTGCTGGAAAACAATTGCAAGTATCCAAACAGCATAAACAAAATCAAAACATAAAATAAATCCTAGCCACGCTGGGCGTCTACCTTCCACACAGGAACCTATCTATGAAGTCTAACACAGCCTAGCGCTGGATAGACAGTGCTGCTCATGCAGCAAACAATAGTCTTTTGGTTTTGTTATTACACAGCAAAAAAAACAATGGTCTCCTCACCTCATCAGGCACTGCTCTCCTACTCACACAGCCTTAGGAGTGATGCAGCAATCAAGTGGTAACCCTCTGGCTACTTATAAAGGCCTTGATTGCTTTATTCTGAACAGCTGAAGTTTTCTAAAGGCCTCTAGCCTTCCTCTGTCTATGTTTGTAGCCGACGCCCGATAATAATCTGTGTATCGTCTAAACAAGGCAGAAATGTATGTCCCGGCAGTGACAACACCCACAGATTTACCTGACTTCCTGTCACAATATATATATATATATATATATACTAAATATACTAAAGCTAGCTGAATCAACTGCCTGCTCAATCTAGCTAACTGAATCGCCTGCCTGCTTAATCTAAATGACATTAAATGACTCTCTCTCTCTCTCTCTCTCTCTCTCTCTCTCTCTCTCTCTCTCTCTCTCTCTCTCTCTCTCTCTCTCTCTCTCTCTCTCTCTCTCTCTCTCTCTCTCTCTCTCTCTCTCTCTCTCTCTCTCTCTCTCTCTCTCTCTCTCTCTCTCTCTCTCTCTCTCTCTCTCTCTCTCTCTCTCTCTCTCTCTCTCTCTCTCTCTCTCTCTCTCTCTCTCTCTCTCTCTCTCTCTCCACAACACAAGGTCAACCTGCAGGCGGCCTTTTATAGTGTGGGGCATGTACTTGATCTCCTGAGCCATAATTGGCCAAAGCCACCCTGCCTTTGCCAAATTATGGCTCTCTGTGCTGACGGCGCTGTGATTGGCCAAAGCATGAAGGTCATAGTGCATACTTGGCCAATCATCAGCCAGCAATGCACTGCGATGACACATTGAATTATGGGCCGTGACGCGCCGCTCGAATTTGGCGCGAACGGCCCATAATGTTCAATCTTCGTCGAATAATCGAACAGCCGATGTTCGACGCAAACTCGAAGCTCATCCCTAATGGGGAGGCCATGTTGCAGAAGGTCATAGTCCCTGTGAATGGGTCAATGAGTGGTATGAGTGGCGATTGAGAGCTTGTGGCAGAAACCTCTATGGGGAGGCCATGCTGGAGAAGCTTGTGGTGCCTATGAATGGGTCAATGAGTGGTATAAGTGGCGACTGAGAGCTTGTGGCAGGAACCTCTATAGGGAGGCCATGCTGGAGAAGCTTGTGGTGTCTTTGAATGAGTAAATGAGTGGTATGCATGGCGACTGAGAGCTTGTGGCAGGAACCTAGAGGGGGATAGGAAACATAACGAATTGTAACATTACGCATGATACGCCGAAGAAGACCGTGAACTGAGAAGCCGCAACAAGACAAACGCACAAACTCACGAACACAGTGAGCTGGGGAGAGTCAGCCTAGTGATGTGTAGTATCACGCACTGCAACTGACAAGGACCACGGGTGAGTGGCTGCCTAAATACCCCCCCCCCCCCCCACCCGGCCTATATATAATAATTTCGAAAGAGTAGGAACTTTTTATTAAATAAGGTTGTACTTATTAAATGGTCTTCCATCTTTCATAGGGAAATGTTTACCTTTTTTTCTTTCAACTTTTATCTCCTGGATCCTGTTGTTTAAATGGGCTTTTAGTGTATCATATATTACATTCTATAGAACAAACTTTTTGTTCAGTTCATTTAGGTACTATGTATGATTTTCCATACATAACTTTGTACCCATCTGTCTTTTACACTAGATGCATCTACACCGTATGAGTTTAAATAAAGATTGCAGTGTGAAATATCATTTTAATAGCAAACTGGATTTTTCCTTTTGGCTACACTATAATTAGAAGCACAGCTTGTACATTTTACTTAAAAAAAAAGAAATACAAGTCCCTTCTAACCAAGAACCTTTCTAAAGTTACTATATGAGAAGTATTTTATTCCCTTTATATACCCTATTGATTTTGTTACAGTTTATGAAGCTGAAATGGCTACTAATATGGTTATTTGGTGAATTCCTGAACCCAAATTAGACAAGAATTTGTGTATTTTCTTGTACCGTTGATTGGCACTTCCCCCTGGCAGCAGGGTCATCAGTTTGAGTTTGCATGTTCTTCCTGTGCCTGGGTGAGTTTTCTCTGGGCAATCCGGTTTCCTCCCACACTCCAGACATGCTGGTAGGTTAATTGGCTCCTGTCTAAATAGGGCCTAGTATGTGTATGTATGAATGTGAGTTAAGCCTCATACACACGATCGGACTTCCATCTGACTTTTCCGTGGATTTTTGTCAGAAGGTGCGTTGGCCGTGAACTTGGTATGCATACACACGGCAGAACATTTTCACCCAACATTCACCAAATCACATGTTTTTTCAGCTCTTTACCACCACCCTTTGGGCTACTTCTGTTATTGTTGTCTGATGTTTAGCATTAGTTCTGAGCATGCGTGTTTGTACTTTGGATTTTAGTCCGATGGACTTGTGTACACACGATCGGATGAGTCGACGTAACACATTTGTTGTCGGAAAAGTTTGAGAGCATGCACAGCAAACATTTGTCCATGGAATTTCCGACAACAACTGTCCGATGGAGCATACAGACGGTCGGATTGTCCGATAAAACACGTCCATCTGACCGTTGTTGTCGGAAAGTCTGATCGTGTGTATGGGCCTCAGATTGTAAGCTCCATAAAGGGTCACTAAAGGAATTTTTTTTTTTAGCTAAATAGCTTCCTTTACCTTACTGCAGTACTGGTTTCATGTCCTCATTGCTAATTTTTGCTTTGATGTTGCTGTAAAACTGCTCTGATCTCCACACTTCCTGGTTGTCTGGCTCCTTATAACCATCATACTGGGAGCTTTTCACAGTGGTCTAAGCTGTCATCACTGTGTGTCTAAAACTTAACAGAACCAATCAGATTCATTTTAAAAACAAAACACTGCCCTGGATTTGTTTGTTTTTGTTCTGTGGGTCTCTTTACTTCACATAAACATGAAATCAGTTTAAAAACGAAAGTGAAACTACAGGCACATTATATGATTGAATGTAATCTATTTTTAATCATTTTTAAAAGGAAACAGTTAACTTTTATGTCTCTATACCCTGTAAACAGTCATTTCAGCAAAAAATGTTTTTTTCCTTTAGTGATCCTTTAAGGGTAGGGACTGATGTGAATGTACTACATGCAAACACTGCGTAAATTGTCAGTGCTATATAGGCACCTGTAATAAATGAATAAAACAATCATTGGGAGGTGCTTGTTTTTTTTTGCAACTTCCACAAATGACTTTCTAAAATGTAAGAGTGACTCCTAATCAGTATTGGGAGAAGTTCCAATGGTGCCCAGGGTAAGGATGCAGACTTGTGCCCCCATCCCCCGTAGCTAACACAAGTCACAGAATGGACATACTGCCCTGCACCCATTCTCCACCTACCTGCTCCAGCTGCCCATGGTTGTCATGGAGTGTGTACTGCCAATCACTTGCTTACTAATAGCTGGGAAGTGGTTGTGCATTTGTTTGTGTGCCGCCTCTGGGTGGCTGGGACAAACATTGGACCTGTTGGAGCACATGGTGGTAGCAGTTGGTGTAAGAGCAGACATGAAGCCATGACCTGCTGGTAGCCAGCCACTGATCTGGAGTGTGTGTGAGGAGTGGGAGAGTGCAGTGACCTCCACCCTGTGTGACAGTGCTAAACCCAGGGGGCTGCCCCTCTTGCCCTTCCCCCTTACCTCGTCCCAGCTTTGCTCCTATTTTTTTTTTCATTCTTCCATGTGCGTATGACTATTAAAGTCCTTGGGTGTCTTTTCACAGAATGGGTTGTTTGCCCTGGAATGGTGTTAAATGAATACATTAGATCAAAGCAGTACACTGGATGCACTGGCGTAGCATCAAGGGTCGCATATGCAACGCAGCCCATGCTTTAGGTAGCCCATGCAGCCTCCTTGTCATATTCTGTTTTACACATGGGCAGGAGGGGTGGTAGGGGCGGCAAATACAGGAACTGATCGCCTCAGTTTTCCTCCTGCAGCCACTGAAAACCTGCTTCTCCTCCTTCCCCTCCTGCCTACATTCAGCAGCTGCAGGAGGAAAAATGGATAGGATCGGTTCCAGCAAATGCCCCCCCCCCCCCCCACTGCCCTTTCTGTCCAAGTTACTTATCTTTGCTGGCCAGACCCCCTGTGTTCCCCCTTGTCTCCCCTCGCATCGCTTTTGGCCAACTTTGGGGGATGTTTCAGGATGGAGAGTGGTGGAAGGAGCTGGAGCTGCATTAGCAGACAACAGTTCCATAGGCTAGTATGAGTATGGCTGGATGACCTTTCCCTGGGTACATGGGAACCCCACAGGAACATCTTTAAGAGGCCCTGGCTGGGTATTTAGCCAAAAGAGCTTTTGACCTTTCTTGATCGAAGGTCCATTCTAGCTGATAAGCAGGCAATTTTATCATTCCAAGATGACTGTGTCTTCTGCAGACTTTGCACATGGTGATGGATGGTGACTGCATGTATTTCAACCTGGGTCACATATGAGGAGGACTTTACCTATTCTCTAAGTAATTAACTCTTGCAGCATCCCTTTGGATTCTATACTTGCATTCATTTATAGTACATGTTATATATTTTATTATGCTTTTGCACTAATATTTGCAAATTTTTAGCGCAGCTCTTTATGCATTTTCTTATGTTTTGACTGTGCCTACTGTTTTTGTTTCACTAATTTTTGTAGTTTGTATGTGTGGTTATTATTTTAAGATTTATAAGCACAGTTTTTTCTTTTGGAAATTCTGAGTGCACCATGTCGCAAAGCTCAAACCATCTCAAACTGGTTTCTTAACAGTGGCGGCTGGTGCTCAAAATTTTTTTGGGGGGCGCAAACAAACTGAAAAAAAAAAACATGAATTGCCGTCACTGTGCCCATTAAACGCAGCCACTGTGGCCATCTAATGTCACCAGTTTTCCCCAAAATGCAGCCAGTTTGCCCCCCAATGCAGCCAGTTTGTCCCCTCAATTGCAGCCAGTTTGCCCCCAAATGCTGCCAGTTTGTCTCCCCAAATGCAGCCAGTTTGTCCTCTCAAATGCAGCCTGTTTGCCCCCAAATGCTGCCAGTTTGTCCCCTCAAATGCAGCCAGTTTGTCCCCCTCAAATGCAGCCAGTTTGTCCCCCTCAAATGCAGCCAGTTTTTCCCCCTCAAATGCAGCCAGTTTGTCCCCCTCAAATGCAGCCAGTTTTTCCCCCTCAAATGCAGCCAGTTTGTGCCCCCAAATGCAGCCAGTTTGTCCCCCTCAAATGCAGCCAGTTTCCCCCCAAATGCAGCCAGTTTGTCCCCTCAAATGCAGCCAGTTTGACCCCCTCAAATGCAACCAGTTTGTCCCCCTCAAATGCAGCCAGTTTGTTCCCCTCAAATGCAGCCAGTTTGTCCTCCTCAAATGCAGCCAGTTTGTGTCCAAATGCCACCAGTTTGTCCCCCTCAAATGCAGCCAGTTTGTCCCCCTCAAATGCAGCCAGTTTGTTCCCCTCAAATGCAGCCAGTTTGTCCCCCTCAAATGCAGCCAGTTTGTGTCCAAATGCCACCAGTTTGTCCCCCTCAAATGCAGCCAGTTTGCCCCCAAATGCTGCCAGTTTGTCCCCTCAAATGCAGCCAGTTTGTCCCCCTCAAATGCAGCCAGTTTGTTCCCCTCAAATGCAGCCAGTTTGTCCCCCTCAAATGCAGCCAGTTTGTGTCCAAATGCCACCAGTTTGTCCCCCTCAAATGCAGCCAGTTTGTGTCCAAATGCCACCAGTTTGTCCCCCTCAAATGCAGCCAGTTTGCCCCCAAATCACCCACTGCTGTTATTCAGATGGCCAGCGCTCAACAGGGGGCCGGACACCTGAATAGTGGGCGGCAGCGGCGACAATAGATACATTCATGCAATGCAGAATGTATCTATTGTTGAGTGACGGGTGCAGGAGAGAGGGATGGTGCTCCTGCGCCCACTATGGATGCACTGCCACTGTTTCTTAAACATGACATGGAGTTCTCTGTACTCCAATGGCCTGCACAGTCACCAGATCTCAATCTAATAGAGCATCTTTGGGATGTGGTGGAACGGGTGATTTGTATCATGGATGTGCAGCTGACAAATCTGCAGCAACTGCGTGATGTTATCATTTTAATATGGGCCAAAATCTCTGAGGAATGTTTTCAACACCTTGTTGAATCTATGCCACAAATGAATAAGGCAGTTCTGAAGGCAAAAGGGGGTCCAACCCGGTACTAGCAAGGTGTACCTAATAAAGTGTCCGGTAGGTGTATAGGAGATCATTGCTCAATCCACATATAAGGGTCACAGATGGTCCATTCTCAGCAGACGTGGACCGTGAACTTTAATAATCATTTGTATCAGAAATGTTTATCACTCTCCTGGTTCACCTGAGACATTTATCATTGTAGGCAATCAAAAATGACTTCTAAATCTGCTTGGTTACTTTGGGTTTACACATCATTATTTCTCTGGCTTACTCAATATATCCACATTACTAATGAGATTGCTTTGTGTCATTCATGGAGGCGTAGTGTGATACTGGAATATATGAGTTTCAGTTATCACAAGTGTTTTGTTCATAACAAGTAATCATGTTTTCCTTATACACGCTAACCTGCGCTGGAAGAATGACAACTGGAATATGTTTCTTATAAGCAACAGTTTTCAAATGAGATAAAAAAAAGTCAAATCTAAAAAAGATGGCCTTATACATCTTGTAGACTACTGAATACAATTTCAAAATTGAATTACTTTTGCTTTACTGCTAGACACTAAGGGCTGGATTCATAAAGATCAGCGGATCTTTCTGCTGGCGTAACGTATCTCCGATACGTTACGCCGCTGTAACTTTGGGCGCAAGTTCTGTATTCAGAAAGAACTTGCGCCCTTAGTTACGGCGGCGTAACGTATGTGTGGCAGCGTAAGCCCGCCTAATTCAAATGGGGATGTTTTATTTAAATTTTACTTGACCCCGCGTTTTTAGAAGTTTTTTTTTAACGGAGCATGCGCCGTCCGTAAAATATTCCAGTGTGCATTGCTCTAAAGTACGCCGCAAGGACGCATTGGATTCGACGTGTAGGTAAATGACGTACAGCCCTATTCGCGAACGACTTACGCAAACGATGTAAAATTTAAAACTCGGCGCGGGAACGACGGCCATACTTAACATTAGCTACGCCTCATATAGCAGGGGTAACTATACGCCGGAAAAAGCCTAACGTAAACGACGTAAAAAAATGCGCCGGCGGGACGTACGTTTCTGGATTGACGTAAATACCTAATTTGCATATTCCTCGCGTAACTATACGGAAGCGCCACCTAGCGGCCAGCGTGAATATGCAGCCTAAGACACTTACACCAGTCGGATCTTAGGGATATCTATGTGTAACTGATTCTCTGAATCAGGCGCATAGATACGACGGCCCGCACTCAGAGATACGACGGCGTATCAGGATATACGCCGTCGTATCTTGTATCTGAATCTGGCCCTAAGATCACAGTAATGGTGGAGAAAGGTGCGGTGGCGCAGCAAAGATGCTAGGAAATCTGAAGCCTATGTACAGTATATTTGCACAAGTGAAGTTTTCTAACCCCAATTTAAGTACAGTGGAACCTTGGATTACATAATCTGTTCCAGGAGAATGCTTGTAATCCAAAGCACTCACATATCAAAGCGAGTTTCCCCATAGAAGTCAATGGAAAGGAAGATAATTTGTTCCGCATTAACTTCTATTGCATGCAATACCTCATGTAGCCAGAGGTAGGGGGGTGCCAGAGAGCCTCAGAAATACTCAGGGACAGCTTGGCTGATCCCGGAAACCCTCTGAAAGGCTCGGAAACACCCGGGAATGGAGTATTTCCGAGTATTTACGAACAGCTCCGAACCGTTCTGAGTGTCACCGGCGCCCCCGCACCTCTGGCCTAATGCGGTACTGCACACTCCATTAGCTTGAATTCTGCTCGTTTGCGAGACAAAATGCTTGTTAAAGTGGTAGTAAACTCTTTACTACCACTTTCACTTACAGGTAAGGCCTCGTACACACGACGGGACCTGTCCGATGAAAACGGTCTGATGGCTGTACACACCATCAGACCAAATTTCCCGTGGACAGGATACGCGGTGACGTGGCCGTGCCGTGGCCGCGACGATGACCCGGCGACGTGCGCGACCCTGGAAGGTCAATGCTTCCACGCATGCGTCGAATCACTTCGACGCATGCGAGGGCTTTTGGCCGAGCGGACATGTCCGGTGAGTCATACAGACGACCAAACATGTCCGACGGACAGGCTTCCAGCGGACATGTTTCTTAGCATGCTAAGAAACATTTGTCCGCTGGAAACCTGTCCGCTCGGCCGGGAATCCGGTCCGGTCGGCCGTACAGACGACCGAACATGTCCGCGGAAACTGGTCCGCGGACCAGTTTCAGCAAACATGTTCGGTCGTGTGTACGAGGCCTAAGCCTATAATATGGCTTACCTGTAAGTATAAAGAATATCTCCTAAACCTGTACGGTTTAGGAGATCTTCCCCTCGTAATGCACCGCTGACTGCGGCGCATGCGCAGGGGGGATCTTTCGGCTAAAGGCTCGGCAGCTTGCCAGCCAAAAAGTCTCCCACGCTGGAGCGGCGATACCCGGAAGACACGCGGAGGCAAGATGACATCTCCCTCGGCATTGCACCGTGTAAGTTCCCCTAACCTCGTTCCAAGGTAAGTATTTCATAATGAGCTAGTGTGCGGTGCATACTAGCTCATTATGGCTTTTGCTTTTCAGGCTTTACTACCGCTTTAACCGAGTTACTCGTAAACCAAGGTTTCACTGTATATGGAATGCTACTTGATAGAAAATAGATAAAGTACCTTTGTCGTAAAACTGTATAGCGCCGTATAGAGCTGACAGTTCGGCTAGTTTCGGAAACTCGTGACGCGCCTTATTCGCCGGGGGGAAGTTTTTGTCAGGCACGTCAATCATCTGGGCGAAGTCCCAGAGGACATTGCGCCACTGCATAGGAACGACTATTCCTGCGGGAGCTAGTACCCGGAAGCCAGGTGAAAAATAGCCATAATACCGTATGTACACCCCCCCAAAAAAAATAAAAAACAGCATACTGTACATCGTTGAGATATACAGAATGTAATGTTATATACTTGTTTTTTGGGTGAACCTCCGCTTTAAGTTGCTTTCTGCTATCCTGTTTTTTCCTGGGTTTGCCCCTGACCTCTGCTGCATCCAGATCATCCCATTACTGACCTTGTCTTGTATAATGACTACGCTTTCTGACTGCTGTCTTGGTACCTCCGCTACCTGTCGGTTATTGACCTTGCTTCTACAGTATTTCTGAATTGGTACTTCTCTTGCCAGGCTGTTGCAAACCCTGCTCATCCTGACTATGACTCTTACCTGTGGCTGACCCGGGTCTCAGTTTCCTGTACAGACCTGGTCCAAGGATCTCCATCAGCACAACAGCTCCAAGAATGCCTTTGCTGCATCTGGAATCCCTGCAGGCAACCATGCTACTCCTCCCCCTGCTGAACCATATCTCCTACTCTAGGGGGTATTCGGCAGGAGGTATAAGGAAGCCTTCTCATTCACTCGGCCTCCACTAGGTATGGGACAGTTTGAGTCTGATTTTTCAAGAGGAAGAATCTGAGGTCACCTGAAGTCTGACAGTTGCTCTTAGATCTTGGGTTGTCTGTGTGTGGGCGTCAAAATTTAGTGTGTGCCCACTGCCCAGATGTGCCACATATTTCTGCCAGGTTCTAAATATCAGGCAAAACCTTTTTGGCCCATCTGTGCACGTGGCAGGTTTTCCAAAGAGGAGGAATGGGGCCAGCATTACAGAGGCTGAAGTTATTCTGTAACTACAGGTCTATGTTGTTGGACACAAGTCTAAATTAACTGAATACCACTTTACATTATTCACTAAACGAATACTCACTTCTCTGTAAGTTGTTTACTCTTTTAGTGAATGCATCCTGTTGCATAAAGCAAGAAGAAGTATGGCCAAGGCTTTTTTATCCATACTTCTCTTATGGGCGACGGTAGTGCACTTCTTGTGCTGTCCTGTGACTTAAAGCAGAGTTCCACCCAAAAGTGGAACTTCCGCTTTAAGCACTCCTCGCCCCTTACATGCCACATTTGGCATGTCATTTTTTTTGGGGGGGGGGGGGCTTCGGTAGGAGTGGGACTTCCTGTCCCACTTCCTCCTTCCGCCCAGGGACCGCTTAGGCGACTCGTCATATCGCCTTAGGCAGCCCCTCCATGTAGGCGATCGCCTGGGACACGTGACAGGTCCCAGGCGATCGCCTGTCTACTTCTAGAGCGCAGCGCGGCTCGCGCATGCGCAGTAAGTGCCCGGTCGTGAAGCCAAAAGCTGTCACGGCCGGGTGCCCACAGTCTGAATGGAGGCTCCGGCAGAGAGGGGGGGGAGGAGCGACACTCCAGGTGGCCGCGTCACTGGACAGTGGAGCAGGTAAGTGTCTGTTTATTAAAAGCTGCGGACTTTTAATAAACATAAAAAAGGCTGGAACTCCCCTTTAACTCCCCTTTAAGCCTCGAACACACGATTGGATTTCCATCGGACAATGCGTAGGACTTTTGTCCGAAGGGCGTTGGCCGTGAACTTGTATTGCATACAAACGGCAAATAATTGTCAGCCAACAAACACAAAACTACGTGGTTTTTCAGCTCTTTAGCGTCACCCTTTGGTGAACTTGTATTGCATACAAACGGAAAAGAATTGTCAGCCAACAAACACGAAACTACGTGGTTTTTCAGCTCTTTAGCATTACCCTTTGGGCAACTTCTGCTAATGTTGTTATGGTTAGCATTGCTTCTGAGCATGCGTGTTTGTACTTTGGATTTGTTCTGATAATATGCCCAGGATTCTTCCAGAGACCGGAGCGGATCTGTGATATCAGCCAACAGTAGGCTTTAGCCTGATGTCCGTTGTGTCTAAAGCCTCGTACACACGGTCGGATAATGCGACATCACACATTTGTTGTCGGAAAATTTTAAAGTACGCTATCCCACATTTGTTGTCGGAAATTCCAACAACAATTGTCTGATGGAGCGTACAAATGGTCGGATTATCCGACAACATCCTGCCATCACAGAAAAATGTGTATATCCAGGGCGCTCCAGGAATTTGAATCCTGACAGATAAAGTCTGTGTTGGAGAGGGTAGCAGATCTTCACACACTTTAGGCAGCACTCAGGGAGACAAGCAATCTCTAATGGGAACAGAAAAACAAACAAGGCACCTCTAAGTGCAGAAATATAAAACTTTTTATATCCCCTAAAGGGGTTAAAAACACTTACAAGATGGTCTTGGAAGAATCATCGCTTATATTTGTTATCAGTGGACGTTTTTTATTTTATTTCAAATTCACATTTCTGTCGTTATTTTCAGGAATTTGCGCTGATCACTATTTATCTTTATTATCCACATTTGTGCACTTGACACTTTAGATTTGGCAGCATTTTCACTTATTTGCACATTAGGTTCACTTGGTAGCGCAAGGGACCACCCCCTTTCTTATAAACAAAAATATGGTTTAATTTCTGCTCTAAAATATATCCAATAAATAAATAAAAAAATCCCAATAAGCATATATTGATTGGTTTGCGCAAAAGTTATAGCGTGTGCAAACTATGGGATAAACTGTATTTATGGCATTTTTATTATTTACTAGTAATGACAGTGATCAGCGACTCAAATCAGACACTAACGGACACTTTTTTTGGGGATCAGTGACACTAATATGGTTATTAGTGATAAGAAATATGCACTGTATTACTATCTGCCTGGAGTTTGCATGTTCTCTCTGTGCCTGCATGGGTTTCCTCCGTGTACTCCTGTTTCCTCCCACACTCTAAAGACATGCTGGTATGTTAATCGGATCCTGTCTAAAATGGCCCTAGTATATATATGAATGTGTGTTAGGGACCTTAGGTTGTAAGCTCCTTGAGGGTAGGGACTGATGTGAATGTACAATGTATATGTAAAGCGCTGCGTAAATTGACAGCGCTATATAAGTACCGGAAATAAATAAGTACATTTATTACTGTCACTGTACCAGTGACACTGGCTGGGAAGGGGTTAACATCAGGGGTGATCAAAGTGTTTACTGGGTGCCTAGCCCAGTCTTTCTCAACCAGTGTGCCACGGCACACTGGTGTGCCGTCAGAGGTTCTCAGGTGTGCCGCGGGGTCAGTGGAGAGAAGGCTGTCAGATGAGCCTGCTCTCCTGCTGAACTGTGAGGAGCTTTGTCAGCTTCAAAAGTGAAAGTAAAGTGCAGAGGAGTGTGCTGTGCTCTCTGCTTCCCCCTAGAGTGCAGTACCCGGCTGAATGAGAAATCTGGGAAGGTACTGAGCTAGAAGCTAGATTCATTTTAAAATGGCTTTATACATGTGTCTGTGTGTGTGTGTCTGCACATGTGAGTGTCTGTCTGTCTGTATGTGTGTGTGTGCATGTGTATGTATGTATGTGTGCGTGTGCATGCATGTGTGTATGCGTGTGTAAGCATGTGTCTGTCTGTCTGTATGTATGTATGTATGTTACTTTTAATCCTGACCCGACCCCCCCCCCCCCCCCCATTCCTATACCATCAGAATGGCTTCTGTAGGGCTGGTTTGATAGCAGCAAGGACTGCTGCTCCTCTGAAAAGCAATCCATGCACAGATTGCTTTTCAGAGGCATTTGACAGGTGGTAAAGAGGCATTATGTTGCCTCTTTACCACCTGTTTAAGCCCGTAAATGCAGCATCACTATACCACAACCGTGCAATGCACACAGTTGCGGGGTAGTTGCAGTGCAGCCCCATTCACCCTCGTTATACCTCCAGTTGCAGCCACAGCATGTGAACACCCTCAGCTTCTGCCTCTGCAGCTAAAGGTGGAGAAGTTGGGGGTGGTAAAAACAGCTCAACCATGTGGTTTTACCACCCCTATGACATGTGAATAAGCCCTTGGTTCACATCTGTGTAGCTGCATGTAGGGCAGTCCATTCATTTCCATACCCACAAAAATGCAGGGAAACAAGTCCCCAACTTTTTTTTTTTAATTGCACTGCAGCAAAAGCACCCCACATTTTCCAATGTGTGGGGGTACCATTAAGAATTAATGGCACCCCTAAAGAGCAGAGCATTTGTCTGTGTGTCAGGAATGTGCGCAATTTTGCGCGTATTCTACGACACACCGTAATGTGAACCAAGCCTTGGACTGGGGTGCCTCAAGACTGAAAATACTTTTTAAGGGTGCCCCGACTGGAAAAAGGTTGAGAAACACTGGCCTAGCCAGTGTTTGTGTACTGTGTGAGAGCTGCTTTTACTAGGGGAAGGCATGGAACCATGTCCCTGCTTTGCAAGAACACAGGATCCATGGTGTTCTTGTTGTGTAATGAATGATCAGCAGGTGCTGGTGGACATCTAAGCCACGGTACCCGCTGGTCGGCTCCCACTGTGCATTATCACATCGGGAGCGAGCCGGCGGTGGCGCATATTCGCAGCGGTGACGAGAAGTGCAGGATCACGTATATATATACATGATCCTGCACACATCCTGCACACAAATCGGCCGCACTGTAGTAGTAAAGTGGTTAAAAAACAAACAACTTTAAAAATGTTATTAGTAGCGTTTAGTTTCTGCTGAAAAACACTCCAAGAAACTCTATAAAAACATGTTTTCTGCTCCTAGACACTGAAGCTTTACAAATGCTAATAGCCTAAAGTAGTGTACATGGACACATAGGATAAAGCATCGTACACACGGCCGAGGAACTCGACGGGTGAAACACATCGTTTTCCTCGTCGAGTTCCTTGTTAGGCTGTCGAGGAACTCGACAAGGCAAGTTTCTCCATTCCCGTCGAGGAAAAAGAAAACATGCTCTCTTTTTGGCTCGACGGGACCCTCGACAGTTTCCTCGTCGAAAATGTACACACGACCGGTTTCCTCGGCAAAAAAGAAATCACAGCAAGTTTCTTGTTGTTTTTTGCCGAGAAACTCGGTCGTGTGTACGAGGCCTGACACTAGTTAGCTTCTAGCAGCAGAAAAAAATGCAAATAACAGCTTCTAGGAGCTTAAAAAAGCCAGTGTGCATGAAACCTCAATGTCATTTTTTTTTTACCTTTCATAAGTATATTTGTAAAACAAATAATTTAACATGAAACATGAGATTCTTGCATGAGCCTGGTAATAGCAGTCTGCCTTTAACATTCCCTGGAATTCTCATACAAAGCCTCTTATCTGATGGCAAAATGTGCCGATGCAGCACACAGCACGCAGCCCAAAGACATCATGTATGCCCTCAGTGACATCTGCAGAGGGGCCCAGGAGCCAATGCCTACCCTACACTATACTCAAACGTATCATTTAACGTAAAAGCAATGGCCCAGATTCAGAGAGCAATTGCGTCTGCGTAACCATAGTTACGCAGCGCAATTGCTTACTTGCGCAGGCGTAACGACTTCTCCTGATTCAGAGAGCTCGTTACGCCGACTGCAGCCTAAGATATGCGTGGCATAAGGCTCTTATGCCCTCATATCTTAGGCTGCATTCTTACGCAGGCCGCTAGGTGGCGTTCCGGTAGTGGTCAGCGTATAGTATGCAAATTGCATACTAACGCCGATTCACTACCCTACGCGAGCCCTGCGTACGCAGTTTACGTCGTTTGCATACGTCGGTTTTTGCTTAAGGCTGCCCCTTCTAATAGCAGGGGCAGCCAATGCTGAAGTATACCCGTCGTTCCCGCGTCGCGAAATTTGAAATTTACGGTGTTTGCGTAAGTGAATCGTGAATGGCGCTGGACGCTATTCACGTTCACTTTGAAGCAAATGACGTCCTTGCGACGTCATTTACCGCAATGCACGTCAGGAAAGTTTCCCGACGGAGCATGCGCCCTACGCTCGGCGCGGGAACGCACCTAATTTAAATGATCCCCCCCCCTACGGGATCATTTAAATTGCGCGCGCTTACGCCGGGCATTTTGCCGGAGCGCCCACGCAATTTACGGAGCTACTCCGTGAATCTCGGGTAGCGCAGAAAATTTGCGGGGGCGCAGGGCAAAAACGGTGCCCTGCGCCTACGTAAAAAAAGCGCAAGGCTACCTGAATCTGGGGCAATGACTTTTTGTATACAAAAGCAGGCAGGACTAGGTTTGATCCGCCAATCATGATAATTATTTTAATAAAAGTAACAATTATTTTCATCTGGAATTGAAAAATTCAAGTCACATGGCTGAAAATAAAGATCCTTATCTTCAAGAAATGAAATCTAACGCGCCTATACCTCACAGTAGCTGAGTAATCTGTGAAGGAAAGAGTTAATTGTAGACAAGTCTTCCATACCATGTAGAGAGTCAAGTCTGAACAGGCAGCAGGAAACATTCTTCCAGCGTGTACCCTGGATGGAAGAAAAGCGCTATGTTCTGTTACATCATTGCAATCTCCCACCTCTTCATGCCTCATACTTGTAATAGAAACACCAATAAAAGGATTGATTGTGACACTGGAAAGCACTGCTTTCTTAAGAAAACAGTAGTCTGCTTATTATCTCTCCAGGACTGTCCAAGTCAACCTGGTGAGACACAAGACTGAACTAGATGAGAAGGACAAATTGTTCTTACACAGCGTAACATGAGACTAGTAATGGGGAAGTCTAAGGCCTCGTACTCACGACCAAACATGTCTGCTGAAACTGGTCCGCGGACCAGTTTCAGCGGACATGTTCGTTCGTGTGTAGGCAGTAACGTACAGAATTCCAGCAAACAATCGTCGGCCAGACCGTTTTCCAACGAACAACTGTTTCCTGGTCTTGCTTTAAAACAGTCTGCTGGAATCGTGTCCGTCAGACATGTTCGGTCGTCTGTACACAAAAGCAGCGTACAAAAACCCCGCGCATGCTCAGTCCAAATGAGGAGACGGGAGCGCTCGTTCAGGTAAAACTCGCGTTTCTTTGGGATATGGCACATTCGTCATTAGAAACCTTTTATTCTAGCAAGAGAACAATGTCTTAAAAAGGCGCACTAAACCACATTTTAAAGCCTCGTTTTATTAATTCTTCTCTTGCTAGAATAACCCCGTTCTCTTGCTGATGCAATTTCAATAGAGTTGTCCCATACTGAAATGTCACATTTCTTGCTTGTGATGTAATCCTTTAATAATGTTTTCTATGCCAGACGTGTGTTTTGGTTGGTGGTCCTCCATAATTTAGAGTAGTCATTTTTGTAAAGGAATGTGCATTTTTTTAATTTCTTTTTTTGTTTCTAGTTATGTCACCATTTAAACTTTTTTTTTTTTACATGTTTTTTTAAATTTTTTTTTTTTTTGTTGGTGTTTCATTAGAGAATATTAAACCATGTTGGCACACCAAATGTCCCCCCCCCCCCCCAAGGAGTGTGTCCTTTGTAAATTACCCATTGTATATTTATTAAAGGTTTGCTGCCTAATAATCCCCACAGTATATCAAACAATAGACATGTTTTCAAATGAAAGCAAAAGGCCTTTTATTCAGGCAAATGTCATCACAAAAAATAAAAAGAACAGCAGCACTAGAATAGATAGCAAACTATATGCAAACTTGCATTTCCAACATGGTGAAGGATAAACTTCCAAGCCTCAGGAGCCAAACACAAAAATATGAAGCAGCAGCACACAAACAAAGGAACCCAAACTGTGGTAGTACAAACAAGATGTCCTTTATGTGGAAGGAAATGGAAGGCAGAAAATCAACGTTTCCTCCTCTTTCCAGCCTTCCCTCCAGGCAGCCTTCCAGCGGATCGAACACGGGGTCTTGCAGGTGGGGTTGATGTGGCAGCAGGAGGATGGTGTTCCGCAAGCCGGGCCGGGTCACATAGCCCAGTGTCTGGGGTCAGCAGGCCCCTCTGCATCCACCAAAGGACCTGGTTCATCAGGGCCTTTGCCAGTCTTCTCTGGTCCTCCTCCCCTTCATTTAAATCATGGGCCAATGAGGCACTGAAGGCCTCTGTGGGGTTGAGGGGGGCCCTCATGATGGCGCTTGCCTCCTGGATCATGCGGAGGCTTGCCTCCTCCACAGGCCTCAACTGCCTCCTTCGGCCTGATGGCCTCACCTGGGGGGGAGAAGACTGGCTGGTGGTGGTTCTCCTGGCCGGGTGGACCTGCTGCAGGCCACTGGGCCCAGCCTCCTCCTGGCTGCCACTGACCCCGGCCTCCTCCTGGCTGCCACTGACCCCGGCCTCCTCCTGGCTGCCACTGACCCCGGCCTCCTCCTGGCTGCCACTGACCCCGGCCTCCTCCTGGCTGACAGACACCTGAGGATCTGCCACCTCCTGGCTGATCTCTTCTTCCTGTGTGGAAAAAAAAAGAATTTTTTTACAATTTCGCTAAATAAAACCACACTCATTTTCATGTTTTTCGTTCAGTATTTTCTGTTCATTATTACTTGAATACACTCTACTTCTGACCCCTGCAGTTGTCATCCCTGACACCTATTTGTCTGTACACCTTTTTGTTTGCTTTTTTCCAGCTTGGTTTTTTTTTTACAATATCTAATCATTAATCCACCAAGAATTATTTACGCCATAAATATAGAGGAAACTACTATACCTCCTCATCGAAGGGTGGCAGATCTGCATCTCTGTCAGCCAGGCCCTCTTCCTCCGACTCTGCAGGGCTGTGGTCATCTGGGGAATGTCCGCTGGAAGGTAGCATGGAGGAAAGGTTGGAAGAAAGACTGGACATCGTTTTCCTGCCTTCCATTTCGTCCCGCAAAAAAGCCATCTGTTTATAATACCACAGTTTGGGTTCCTTTGCTTGTCTTGCTGCTGCTCCCGATTTTTTGATTTTATTAGCTTTGTATGCTCTCCTGTATGTGCTTCTGAGGTTGGCAAGTTTATCCTTCACCATGTTGGCAGTGCATCCTGGCACCCAAGTTTGCATATAATTTGCTAGCTCTTCTAGTGCTGCCGCTCGTACCTCTTTATTGCAATATAACGAGTGTTTTGAATTCCACAGGATGGGCGTGTCCTGGTATTTTTGAAGTAAGGCCTCTATAGATTCCTTGCTTTGTAGGAGGTCCATTGCAATTTTTGCAAAATTATATTTCTTTTTGAGTCTAGATTACAAAAACATAAACCACAGAAAAATAAATATTCCAAAGGATCAGCGTTGACCTTGATCTAATATGTGTCTTCAAATTTATTACCTATATCTAATTCCAAACACAGTCTCTCTTGTTTAAACAATGATTGGCAGCTCGGCCGCATTGCTTGTACCAAACATTGATTTGCTAGATGCAGAGCCATTGTTCACATTGCAGTAAATATTTTAAATATATTAAATTAAACAATGCTTACAAATGACAGTTTTCATCTAGGCACTCTTTCATGTGTAAATCTCATACCCCTGACAATGGATGACATAAAAGACACTTCCTAATGACCTCTGTACAACCAACACTTGAACAATACTTTGCCTGATCTGAATACACCATTCAAAAACTTGTCAATGAGGTACAGCATTGTTCACATCTCTATTTTGTGAGGTGTCCAAAAGCATTTGGATACCAAAATAACATTGTGGTACCCCATAGACAGAATAGCTTAAAAAGGGTGCAACCAACAGCCCAAACCCCCATCCCATGTGTCTACATTTTCAAGGCCTCTGCTGATCACATTTTTAATTTCCTTACCTTCCTGTCTCTCGCTCCTCGTTTCTCACGCTCGCCTAATTACCGCGTAAGATGCGTAATCACGGCGTAAACCTTTTAAACACTCCGCGTATTTATGAAACCCCGCCCTCGTCACCTTTGCGAGGCCCCTAATCAATGAGTTTAGGAAATATGGCGTTAACTGTGTATGTTCTGGATGCGCTCGAAGATTCTCCGCGTAACGGACGTAAACACGTTGTTTGCATTCTCTACACTCCGCGTATGTATTAAACGCCGCCCTCTTCTCCGCCCATGGCGTAAGAATTCATCTTTTCCACGCCCATAATCTCTGTGGGAAAGGAAAGATGGCGATGTCACACGAGCGGGCACGATGCTCTCATGCCACAAGTGAAGGGACAGAGGCAGGGACGTCCCGATCAAGGAAAAGAAGATATAAAGCCACTAATATGCGGTTCCAGGAAATGGTGGAGTTAGTTTACATCATGCGAAAAAAGGACTATGATGGTGAATTAGGGCCATACAAGACCCCTAACCGCCGAAAGGCACATATTATGGACAAGGTGGCGAGGAGAATGCAGAGGATGTTTGGGATCACCAGGTCCAAGGAACAGCTGAGGAAACGCTGGTCAGACTTAAAATTGAGGGAGCCACATCAGATGAAGAAAATACTTAAAATTCTGCGTAAAAGTAAGTAAATATATATTGGGGTTGGGGGGGGGGGGGGTGGTGATTGTCTGCAATAATGTGTTGCCATGTATATTTCACCATCTGCCTCCTTGGCCTGCTTGTAATTTTAAAGACATGTTGTTATTTATTTTTTAGAACATAAATAACTACATATTTACAAACAGTGTTCTTAGTAAACAACGTAACATCACATAGTTTATCAGAAAGGCTCGGTTATTCCAGGAACAACACACCTGGACATGGCTCACTGGCCAAAAACTTTGTTTGTAAACATTGTGTAAAAGCTAGTTCTAGAAATAATATGGTAATAAAGCAGATGTTTTCACATCTGCAATGCAGAGCACCTGTGTCTCCCCAAATCAAAAATGGGTTTTGGTAGGGTCTCCCAGAAATACAGTTTAGGGGGGACATCCATGTGTGTCACTTTGCTAAAAAGGGGCAGGATCAGAGCTTGCCATATAGAAGTAATTGCAAAATGTAGGTTTGGTGAAAGATAAAAGTAACTAAATGAAAGCATCTTCTAAGCAATGTGTGCGATTTATGCTCTCCAATATCTGTGTGCTGATGAGTCTACATTTTTTTTGGTTTATTTCAGGGGAAAGAAGTCGCCAGCATTTGGAGGAGGCAGAGAGGGCCAGACAAGGCCAAAATCTGCCATCTCAACATGTGGAGGAGGAGGAGGATGTGGAAGGAGAAGAGGATGTGGAAGGAGAGGAGGATGTGGAAGGAGAGGAGGATGTGGAAGGAGAGGAGGATGTGGAAGGAGAGGAGAATGTGGAAGGAGAAGAGGATGTGGAAGGAGAGGAGGATGTGGAAGGAGAGGAGGATGTGGAAGGAGAGGAGGAAGGAAGAAAGGAGGAAGGAAGAGAGGAGGAAGAAGTAATTTTGGACTTAGAAGTCATAGCAGATGAAGGGCAAGTGGCGGAAGAACAATTTGGCGAATTGAAAGAAGGTGGATTGATGGATGAAGGAGGAGTCCAAGATGATGGGGAAGTGGTGGAAGAAGGAGGAGTGATTGAAGATGATGGGGAGGTGGTGGAAGAAGGAGGAGTGATAGAAGATGTCGAAGAGGTGGAAAGGAGAAGCCCATCAGGTCAGTGTCACCCTAGCTTGATTCAAAAAAACATATGTAGATAGGCCTCATTGAAAAATAATATTGTAAATGCCATTTTTTTTTTTTGTTTTAGGGGAGGAGGATGGTGTGCCAATATTTTCACGTGCAAGTGCTGCTATAATTATTCAGCAGGTAATGGAGTGCAGCACTGAAATGCACAATATGCGTGAAAGGATGTTTCTCATGGAACAGAATGTAACAAATGTCCTTTTGGAATGCAGCACGGAAATGGACAATATGCGGCAAAGAATGATGGTCATCGAATCTAATTTTAAGAACATTATTGACATGATGGGCCGTGTCAAAGACTGAAACACCCCCCGCCCATCCCCCGCCCCCACAAACATTTTTACAGTTTGAATAATGAATACGCCAAAATTTGAAGATACACACACAGTGTGCCAACATGTGCTATCTGCCATCACAGAATATCTAATGTCTGTGCTTTGTGGGTCCAACCCCCTCCTCCATCCTCAAGTAGTTGAGAGGAAGGGTTTGCTCCCACAAAACACAGACATTGATCACCCATGATGTCAGATAGCACATGTGGCCATTTGTCTGTTGAACCAATGACATTTGGCGAGTTTGCACTGAATGTGTGTATCTTCCAATTTTGGCGTGTTCCAGTGTGAAAGCACACCATGACTGACTGCTGTTGTGAGTTTTTATATTTTTGGAATTGGATTTTGTTACTTTTTGACCATGTTGAACATTTTGGGATACTATAAAGTTTAGACCATAAAGAATAAACAACGCCAAAAATTTTTAAAAATATATATATAGAATTATAAATCTCTCTAATCACTGAATTTAGTGAAGTAGAGATTTGACTCCAAATTCTCACCTAAAAATTTTCTTTTAGAAAAACACACCAAAAACAAAAAAAATGGTTAAAAAATTATTGTTTTTTGTGCCTAAAAAATATGGCCAAAAAAAAATTTAAGGCGGTAAACACCCCACCAAATATAATCTATATATATATATATATGTAAACAATAAATCTAACTATATTTGAGTAAAAAAAAAGTGAACTTGTTAATAAATGTATAATCTGCATAATATTTTTGGTTGAATTACCTGAAAAAAAAAAAAGTTTAAAAAATTTTTGAAGACTCCTAAGTACAAAAGCAGGGAGTAATGAAAAAAATATAAAATTATTTTTGGGGTCATGAACAAGCAAAAATTAAAAAAACTTGACCTCAACATTTACAAATGGAGTTGCTTCTTATTTCTAGACTCAATACCCTGTTTGTAGATGAGTGAATACTGTGCAAAATGTGGTTAGTTACTAAAAGTGGAGAAATCAATTATGCATTACAATTGAAGAAGTTAGTTAGAGAACCAGGAAGACAGAAAAAGAGAAAAAGCATTAATGACAAACAACTGTATAAAGTCCAATGGTCTAATTATTTATTATTTTTTAGAATATTCCTTTCTTTGGGGGCCGAATTAGAAAGAAATATGATCTGGCATAGCAATGGCCCCCCGACCCATGAAGTACTCAACATATTTGTCGCGTACCTCACGAGCTGATTGGGGGGCCAAGCCAGCGCGACCAGTGTCCAGCCCGGGAAGGGGATCTGAGGGTAGTCTTGCCTCAGAACCGATGTCGGGTAGGTACGTCTGGGAGTGCCTGCGTAAAAAGTTGTGCAAAATGCAGCAGGCAAATACAACGGTGTCCAATTTATATTCCGCCAGATGTATCGATGTCCTGAACAGGCGGAACCGGTTGGTGAGTATCCCAAAGGCATTCTCGACTACCCTCCGAGCCCTGGCCAACCGAAAATTAAACACACTCCTCTCTGAGGTGAGGGTCCTCTGGGGAAAAGGCCGCATGAGGTGAGGACCAAGCCCGAAAGCCTCGTCCGCTAGGAACACAAACGGAAGTCCTTCCACATTATCTTCATCTGGTGGCAATGCCAGACCACCAGCTTGGAGACGATCATAGAAATCAGTCCGTGCGAACACTCCCCCATCAGACATCCGGCCGTTCTTCCCCACGTCCACATATAGAAACTCATACTGTGCCGACACCACCGCCATCAACACAATACTATGATAACCCTTGTAATTATAATAGTAGGACCCCGAGCGGGGTGGGGGCACAATGCGGACGTGTTTCCCATCTATTGCTCCACCGCAGTTTGGAAAATCACACCGCTGGGCAAATTGGGAAGCCACAGACTGCCATTCCTGTGGTGTGGAGGGTAGCTGTGGGGACAAACAAAATTAGAGATTTAGTACTTTGTAACAAATACATCCTACAAGCATCCTTGTGACAGTTCACAGTATTAAAATTGCATTAGAAAAATGTGCATGGAGAATTTGGGAAATGAAATATATAGGGCCACTTCATTAAGAGACTCCACAGCCCTCTGATGGGGACAATAAAAGTTTGAAGGGGGGGACACAAAAACCAAAAAGTCCTGTTTGAAAAAATGGCAAGGTGGGTTTGTCCCTAGGATAGCATGCTGGACAGGTTAATATTGGGTAAGGGACAAATATGCAGGTAGGCCAAGAATAAAACATGTAAAGCTGATATCAACATGCATAGGGAGAAAAGGTAACGTTAGTTAAACACACAGCATATCTGGGAAAATAAAAATAAAGTTAGTTGGCCACATTATTAGAGCCAGGAAACTTACCTTAATATACTCCTCATGCATAACTTTGATGATGGCAGCACACGTGTCCGGTATGATGACCCCAAGCGCCTGCGGAGAGATGCCTGTCGAGAACTTGAGGTCCTGCAGGCTCCTCCCAGTCGCCAGGTACCGCAACGTGGCAATAAGCCTCTGCTCGGCCGTGATGGCTTGGCGCATCACAGTGTCCTGCCTCGTGATATAGGGGGACAGAAGATCCAGCAGACGGTTGAATACGGGGTCCGTCATGCGGAAAAAATTCCTAAAGTCATTAGGATTATTCTCCTGGAGTTCCCTAAGCAGAGGCATATGTGAGAACTGGTCACGCTGGCGCAACCAATTCTTGGTCCAGAAACGCCTCCGCCCCCTGTTTCTGGCCAAAGTACTGGACAAATGAACATATCCAGCAGCCATCCCATAAACAGCACCAACTCGCGAAAATTGACGCTGCTGCTCCATCATGGCTTCAAACCGGCCGGCTGGTCAGTCAAGAACACACTGAAACAGAAAGCACTCGCAAATCCAGCACTACCTGCGACAAACGCGTGACAAACAGATACGAGCGCACAGGATGCAACTGCTAAAGCAGAAACAACCTGCTTGCCTATAGCCGAATGACAACTACGTTACCGCAAGCACACGCACTGAACCCGTGAATACACGCTGTCAAAGCCTGGAGACCGAGAAGCGCGAATCAGCTCTAACCAAACCTTCACTAACACGAGCAAACACGTAACTAGCAAAAGAGGAACAGAGGGCGGCGCCATTAACTTTGGTCTTCCCCTTTATAGTGACGTCGTACGTAGTTTACGTGCACGCGTTCCGGTACGACGGGAATTTGGTCCGCTGGTGTGTACACGCCAGCGGAACAAAACACAAATCAGCCTTGTACGCCGGAAACTGTCGGGCAGACAGTTTCCAGCGCACAGATCCGGTCGTGAGTACAAGGCCTGAGCCTTCATTAAAACCACATTTGCTTCTTCGCGGAACAAAAAAAATAGCTTTGTGTCTTTTGCTGAGACGTTTTCATGCTGGGTGAATTTATCCTCTTTAACTTAAATAATGTGGACACGTTTAAAGGCTAATCCCACCTTTTGATAAAATAATAAAAAAAAAATGCACTCACATTGATTTAAAAAATGTGCATGCATCATGCTTCTGCAATGGAGCCTTTAAAGCAGGGGTGCCCAACCTTTTGAAGTGCGAGGGCCACTTGGTAACTGGTCGCGGGCCACAATTAAAAGAGCGGGCGGAAGGCAGGTCCATGTCTGCTCTGCATATGCAGAGCGGACACGGACACAACCCACTATACTCTTTTTTAGCAGATCATCTGCCACTCCTTAGAGGTGAATGGAGGGTCCAATTGGGTTGGACTGACCGTGTGAAAGGGGCCCAAGGCTGCTTTCACACTGATGTGCTGTGATTTACCAACGCAGTGTACCTTTGGATTACCCACACTTTGCAATAGACTTCTTTTATATTCTGCATGTTTGGTGCATTTTAAGAATGTGTATGGCTCAGTGCAGGTAACCCGCAGGTGTGCTGCTCTGCGTCTTCGGGTCAGATTGAAAGCATCCCAGTAACCACTGAAGAACAGATATGCCCATATATATATATATATACTGTGATTTTAGTAATAAACTGACCTTTAAAGCGGGGGTTCACCCAATTTTTTTTTTTTTATTATTACATCTAGCAGAGCCAGCATACTAAGGACATTACATTTCAGCAGGTCATTTTTTCTTCTTCTTTGTACATACCTTTTATATCCTGATGTTGTCCAGGGCTTCCGGGTTTCGATGACTGCAGGACTGGGCGTTCCTATCCTTCCGTTTGATGATTGACGTCTTGTGAAACAGGTGACCTGTCACACAACGCGCGTCACCAGATGTCTGGAAATAACTGAGCTGCGAGTCGGCACTATACGGCGCCTGCGCAGTCAGCTCTACACGGCGGGCGCGACTCGCAGCTCGGCTATTTTCAGAAATCTGGTGACGCGCGTTGTGCGACAGGTCACCTGTTTCACAAGACGTCAATCATCGAACGGAAGGATAGGAATGCCTAGTCCCGCAGTCATCGGAACCCTCAGGCTGGGATAGGAACGCCCATTCCCGGAGTCATCAGAACGCGGAAGCCCTGGACAATATCCGGATATAAAGGTAAGTACAGAGAAAAAAAGAAAAAAAAACTGCCGAAATGAAATGTCCTTACTATTGTACTATTAATGTAAAAAAATCGTTTTTAGGGTGAACCTCCACTTTAATAACAGTATTCTATTTTATTCCATCCCAGAGCAGGAGGTCGTGGGCCACACCAGAGGGCTCCACGGGCCACATGTGGCCCCCGGACCACTGGTTGGGCACCCCTGCTTTAAAGCATTGCAACCATGATCAGTGAATCACAGGTGCAATGTTCAGGCTTTTGCAGACTAGTTCTCCAGCCCAGGTCCATACTGAAATATGGACCGTCAGTTACAGGGCTGGAGACAGCAACCATAGACATCAGCTCCATTGAGAACTAGGGGTCCCTCTGCCTTGGCGTAAGATGGGATTTGTAGTCTTTTCAATAAAACTCTGGATTAAGCCTCTGCACAATGCAACGTGCCCTCTCTAACGAATTTTGCAATAAAAAAAGGGAGATTTTTAGTTCACATACATTGCAATACATGTTTAAGCTGGCCAACTGTGTAAAAGCAATTCCTCTCTGGCCAGTCCCTACTCTGCTCTGCAAAATCCAAAATGCTACATTGACAATATGGGGTAGATAGACACAAGTTATAGGAGAGCTGCAAGTCTTATGCGTAGTACACACGGGCTGAATGTCAGGAAACATTGTTTGATTCAATAAAAACTGTCTGATGCGTATGTCAGCTGATCCGACAGAAGCCGGCTGCTGTCGGACGAGCATGCTGGAAAGCCAGCAGTCGACCAGCTCCCGATCAGCGCTTTCAGCCAATGGCTGAGAGCGCTGATCAGAGTGTTCTGGCGGGGGACGTCGACAGCTGGGTTGAACGAAAAAATATGGCTTTAGGTTATACAGATGTAACCTGGCACCTGCTGGGTTACATACATGTAGAAGCTATTGGGATTTGAGCACAGGTATACCTCACTTCTATTGTAGTATTTTCCCAGTAAATGTTTCATTAGGAAAATGTCTTTACCTACAGTGTGTACGAAAAATTATTGTAGTCTTTTCATTCACGATCCCGTGAATGAATGAATGAAGTAGCTATGTGGGTGGAGCAACACACAGCCTTGCCAAATGAAAGGGAACACGGGGTGCTCTAGGGAGACGTACCGCAGGATTCAGTAAGGGGGGGCTGAGGTCTGTGATGGTGTTTCATATTACACCTTAAAGTGGAGGTTCACCCGAAAACTTAATTTTTAACCTTAGATTGATGCTCATTTTGTCAAGGGGAATCGGGTAGTTTTTTTTAAATCGAAGCAGTACTTACCGTTTTAGAGAGCGATCTTCTCCGCCGCTTCCGGGTATGGGCTGCGGGACTGGGCGTTCCTATTTGATTGACAGGCTTCCGACAGGCTTCAGACGGTCGCATACAGCGCGTCACGATTTTCCGAAAGTAGCTGAACGTCGGTGCGCAGGTGCCGTATAGAGCCGCACCGACGTTCGGCTTCTTTCGGCTACTCGTGACGCGATGTATGCGACCGTCGGAAGCCTGTCGAAAGCCTGTCAATCAAATAGGAACGCCCAGTCCCGAAGACCATACCCGGAAGCGGCGGAGAAGATCGCTCTCTAAAACGGTAAGTACTGCTTCGATTTAAAAAAAACTACCCGATTCCCCTTGACAAAATGAGCATCAATCTAATGTTAAAAAAAAAAACTCCCGCTTTAAATATGGGTGGACAGAAAGGTGGACTTGGCTTTTAACGATGAAAAAAAAAAGGCATATCAATGCAGCTCAATATTCAATAATATATCATTAATTTTATTTTATTTTTTATTATTGCCGGGAGTACTTGAATTTGAAATGCCACCAGTCTCTTTTGAGCCTCCCATACAACAGAGCTCTGGGAGAGGTTTAAACATCACATGGGGCCAATCATTTGCACAGCAGTGCAAGGAGCTTGCTGATTGAAGGAGATGACAGAAAGATGGGCAAATCAGTGTGCTGCTTCTCCTTCAATGTCCAATCACAGGCTGGGGGCAGGACAAGTCCTGTAGGTGTCACTAGACTGCAGCAGAGAGAAAACAGGGCTGTGCTATGTGGCAGAACAGTGTAAATCTCAAGCCTCGTACACACGACCGAGTTTCTCGGCAAAAACCAGCAAGAAACTTGCTGGGAGATATTTTTTTGCCGAGGAAACCGGTCGTGTGTACATTTTCGTAGAGGAAACTGTTGAGAAACTCGACAAGCCAAAAAGAGAGCAAGTTCTCTATTTCCTCGACGGGAATAGAGAAACTTGCCTTGTCGAGTTCCTCGAAAGCCTAACAAGAAACTCGACGAGGAAAGCGATGTGTTTCGCCCGTCGAGTTCTTCGGTCGTGTGTACGAGGCTTTAGGGCTGGTTGGTCAGAAATACAAATCCTTTGCCAAAAATAAAGCAACTTTATGGAGGAGATTTACTAAAACTGGCGCACAGGGAATCTAGTGCAGCTGTGCTCAATTAAACTTGGAAGCTGATTGGTTACTATGCACAGTTGCACCCGATTCTGTGTGCACTAGTTTTAGTAAATTTCCCTAATATCTGCATTTCATCTCTGTGTTTAGAGTTTAGATTTAATGAACAGTGATTTAAGAAGTTGAATTGATAGTCTCAGAAGGTCTCTAAAAAAAGGAATTTGGATAAAAATCAACATTTCACTGACCCAGATGTTACATTAAGGTGACAGTTACAATCAGGACACAAGTAAATTCGCTATATAACAGTTTGCAAGTCAAGGACATTAAATTCCCATACATTGACAGTCATGGCATGCCCTGTTTTTTGTTGCTAGATTAATCTGTAGGCCATGGAATGTTTAATTTCCTGAAATTCTTTTTTTTTTTTTTATTACACTAAGATTACCAGAATATTCCTTGTATCTATTGTAATGCATTGAACTGAAATGTAACTTCATGTTTTTAATCATTAAGGAGAACGCAGTGATCTTTTATGGCATTCAGCCTTGAATAAAAATGTAATAATGTAATACAGTCTAGATCAATTGTGTTTATTTAAATGTACCAATATATTGTACAGGTATAGAGGTTTCTGTAACAGTTATTCCCACAAAGAACTTAATTAATGCACAGCAATGCATGATACTTTGCCTGGTGTTATAGAAGCAATTAAATCACTTGAATGAACCACAAAGGTCCTAGCAAGAAAATGAAACATAGAGGTCTTTTCCCAAGCATGTTGGAATGGAGTGTGAGGCCTCGTACACACGACCAAGGAACTTGTCGTAAATGAAACATCGTTTTCCTCGACGAGTTCCTTGTTAGGCTTGTGGAGAAACTTGACAAGCTTTCTTTGCGTACACACTGTCAAGACCAAATCTCCTCGTTCTCAAACGCTGTGACGTAAAACACGTACGACGGCACTATAAAGGGGAAGTTTGATTCCACTGGCGCCACCCTTCTGAGCATGTGCAGGTTTCTATGCATACACACGAACGTGTTTCTCGTCGAAAACCACCCGACGAGGAAAAAGAGAACTTGTTCTCTTTTTTTCTCATCGAGTTCCTCAACTGTTTTCTCGATAAAAAACATACACACGACTGTTTTCCTCGGCAAAAAAGCTCTGCCACCAAGTTTCTTGATGGATTCTGTAGAGGAAAACGGTCGTGTGTACGAGGCCTAACAGTGGGAACCTGTAGGGCTGTCTTAATGCATGGGCACCCATGATAATCTGGCATTACATCATACTTGCTAACTCTCCCGGATTTAGATGGATAGTCATGCTTTTTACTAAGCTGTCCTGGGCACCGTCCCATAACCTGTACTGTGCCCTCCTGATCCCAGTAGTGTTCCCTCCTGACTCCCCCCTGTACTGTGTGCTTCTGCTCCCCCCCCCCCCCTTCATACTGTTACCTTTGATTTTTGGCATGGTTTCTTATTGTTTAAAATTCGTTAATATTTGAGAGAAGGTGCAAAATTGGGTCAGGCTGGTAGGTGCCCCATGATAATCTGGCATTACATCATACTTTCCAACTGTCCTGGATTTAGTCATGCTTTTTACTAAGCTGTCCCGGGATGGCCGTGTCCCAGGCACCGTTCCATAACCTGTACTGTGCCCTCCTGATCCCAGTATTGTGCCCTCATGACTCCTCCTGTACTATGTCCTTCTGCTCCTCCCCCTCGTACTGTTAACCTTGATTCATGGCATGTTTTCTTATTGTTTAAAATTCTTTAACTCTTGAAGGTGCATTAATTGGGGCAGGGTGGTAGGGGCCCCAGTGCATTTCATTCTGGGAATAGGTGGCTATCATATGTTCAGTTTCGCAAAATGCTGTAGAATGCATGAAAATGGTCCCAGTGTAAACAAGCTCAAATCAAAGAAATGTAAAAGAGTTCAGCACAAATTTTCTTATGTATGACATAAGGTTGATGTGCGATTATTTGCGAGGGAGGTACCATTTCCACAGTTCTCTTCCTTCCCTTCGTACACAATACATCCAACTCTAATGCCCTGTACACACGATCGGTTCATCTGATGAAAACGAACCGATGGATTTTTTCATCAGATATCCGATGAAGCTGACTTTCATCAGTCTTGCCTACACACCATCGGTTAAAAATCCGATCGTGTCCAACGCGGTGACGTAAAACACTACGACGTGCAGAGAAAAATGAAGTTCAATGCTTCCGAGCATGCGTCGACTTGATTCTGAGCATGCATGGATTTTTGACCGATGGATTTCCCCACAGACGATCGTTTTTTTTTATCGTTTTTTTAACCATACGAAAATTGTAAAACAGGTTCTATTTTTTTTCACCGATGGTGAAAAAAACTGATGGGGCCCACACACGATCGGTTCGTCCGATGAAAACGGTCCATCGGTCCATTTTCATCAGACGAACTGATCGTGTGTACAGGGCATTACTGCACCTAACCCTAACTGTATGTTATGTAGGTAAAAATGTACACACTGAAGTCCAAATGGGGTTTTCAGATACACAAACCAGTTGGGGAACAGGCAAATTTCAAGGTAGATGTTTAAACGGTAGCTCCACTTTTGTTGAAAAAAAAAAAAAGGAAAAAAAATATATACAGTATATATATAACATATACAATTGCTACACAGGTCATATTATAATTTAATGATATTAAAAATCATATTTCCTTTTGAATTATGTAATATTCTGGAAAATGCAATGCAATATGGCAACCTGGAGGTGTTCTGTACATGGGTGGTCATGTCATCTCCTGCTTGTGTGATTTGCTTACTGCACTAAGATACAAATCAGATTTTGAGCATTCCCTGCAATAAAAAGTAATTTTTGTTGAGATACTCCCAAAGGGAAATAATGTCTAAAGTGTCAGACCATGACACTTTCCTTATTAGAACCCTGCAGGTGCAGCAGCTGATTGATAATTATAAAATTACCGTATTTGCCGGCGTATAAGACGACTGGGCGTATAAGACGACCCCCTAACTTTCCAGCGAAAATGTTGGTTTTGGGATATACTCACCGTATAAGACGACCCCTCACTGTGCCATTATAACATGCCTTGCTGTGCCATTATTACATGCCTTGCTGTACCATTATAGCATGCCTTGCTGTGCCATTATAACATGCTTTGCTGTGCCATTATAACATGCCTTGCTGTGCCATTATTACATGCCTTGCTGTGCCATTATAACATGCCTTGCTGTGCCATTATAACATGCCTCGCTGTGCCATTATAACATGCCTCACTGTGCAGTTATTACATGCCTTGGTGTGCAATTCCATTCCCTACCTTCTCCTGTTTGCAGCGTACAGATGGCGGCCATCCATTATTCAAAAGTCGCGCCTCCTTCACAGACTGTTCCGTGATAGGCGGAACACTAATTTTCCCAGCAGAGCCTCTGTTCAGTGTTCCGCCTATCACGGATGTCCTCTCGTCCGAGGCCGAGGATGAGAGGACATCCGTGATAGGCGGAACACTGAACAGAGGCTCTGCTGGGAAAATGAGTGTTCCGCCTATCACGGAACAGTCTGAGGAGGAGGCGCGGCTTTTGAATAATGGATGGCCGCCGTCTGACAAACAGGAACCCGGCGTATAAGACGACCCCCGACTTTTGGGTCATTATTTTAGATGCAAAAGGTCGTCTTATACGCCGGAAAATACGGTACTCCCATTCACATTCACTTTACTCATGGACACAAACAAACAGATATTGTTCAGAATGACCAAAGTTAGGACTTTGCAACAAAGTCTGTTAAAATCCTTGCAATGTACATTGATTACCCAGAGAGGAATGTTTATTTTCTCAACTAAAGTGGAGTTACTCTTTAACTGAAAAAAAAATTTCATAGAAAACATCTCTAAAAATCTGTAGAGCAGAAATATTTCAGCTATATTTTGTCAAACAGTCTTTTTTAGTTGAATCTTTTCTGCCACTGTTGCATGTATTTTCTTCAAACCATTGCTATTTATGTTTTTTTTTTTTTTTTTTTAAAGATTGCTTGAAAATGTCCTTGTCTGGTAAGCTTTGCCTCATGTAAATGGGTAGCCTTAAACCAAACCTGTCGGCCATTTATCTTTTTACATTTTTGCCCAAAAAACATTACCATTACCTTCGTTAGCCAAAAAATCCTCTTCTGTACACCCCTCTGATTTTGGTTTAATTTTGTTACTGAGGCCTCACTGGCTCACTTCGTATCCTCCTATTCAATGAAGGTGCCCCTTCAGTGAAGTACGGGATGGTAGTATGTCAGGGCTTAAGCCTCGTACACACGACCGGTTTTCCCGGCAGGAAAACTGCCAGGAGTGCATTTGGCCGGGAATCCCGGCCGTGTGTATGCTCTCTAGCAGTTTTCCCATCAGGAAAACAGCCGGGAATCCCGACGGGAAAATAGAGAATATTTTCTCTACGGATTTCCCGGCAGAGTGTTTCCTGCCGAGAAAACCGGTCGTCTGTATGCTTACCTGTCCGAAGGTAAACCTGCGCATGCTCGATAAGCCTCCGACACATGCGCGGTAGCAAACAAGGCATAGTGTGGGGTGTAGCAAGATGGCGACGACGGCATCGAATGTGACGACCGCCGGCTCGTCGTAGTCGATTACGTCACTGAATTCTTGCCATTTAAAAGAACGGCGGTTCTTTTGCATGGCCGTCTGTATGCGCGGCTTTGCAAGAAAAGCTTGCCGGGAATCCCGTCAGGAAAAACGTCGTTTTTTTCCTAATGGGATTCCTGGCCGTGTGTACAGGGCTTCACTCTGAAGTCAGGGAAATCAAGCCCATGGATAACTTTCAGGGGGACAAAGGTGGAAGGATTGCTACATTCATGGATGGAACAGATCATAAATATAGAACTCTTCACATATGTATTCTCCAAAGAACTGTCATCAGAGCCGCATCAACCTAGATTAAGATTCTCTCTTATTCTCTCCACTATAGTTATGCAGTAGTAGTAACATTCACAATTATATATGCAGACATTAGAATAGCACCTGTTCACAAGGGATAACATTAGGCCAGTCATAATGCAGTAAGTCTGTGTTTGCATATCACATCATCTAGTATTGTAAGAACAAAATTTACATTATTCAAAGGTAGTGTGCTTTCTTAATGAAAAACAGAGCAAAGGCAGGTAACCATAGGTTATTATTCAGAAATGAATACATACGCTGCACACCTTCATTATTGGAGGTACAAAGGTTAGAAGGTGAATTTTATCATGTTGATGGTACATTTAAACAGACACTGTCACAATATCTACTGATAATTTTCCTCGCTAGAAGGATATACTTACCTATCTATTATCTATGATCCTTTGCCATCTCCCTACTTTGCTCTAAATAAGTAGAGTTTTCATGTATGGGGAACGTATGTGACAGCGTTTGGCCTGGTATGGTCAATAATCAGGCCTGAATGTGGGAGGGGCCTACACGCCCATGCACGCGGGGGTACCTCTCCCACACCAGATACCATGATTTATTGACTGGCTGCTAATCATTCCAACCAGTCTATGGTTACCCATTTCAACTAGTCTCTTCCTCCAACTATTCTGCTGAGTTAACCCTTTTATGATGGCTTTCCTCCTGTACCTCGTATGTGCATTTCATGCCCTGTTCTTCTGGTACGTCATGTACCACTGTGCACCCCTTTGAAAAACTTCAGACCAGGATCAGGACTTTACTTATAAGTTGCAACAGAACATTTCACAAACTTTCTAACTATCTATTCCTTAGCTTCCCAGGCATACCTTTACAGGTAGAAGTCCATGCTGGCTAGATCCTTAAAAAGTAGGCTCCCTTGAGGTAGTTTTGAATGTAGGTATTCCAGGTTATATCTTCGACTGGCCTGGACCTTCTTTCCTTTTCCCACATGGTCCCACTCTCCCTCTGAGACCGACCTTTTTTTTTTTATATCTGGACCAGGGTGAAGGGCAGAACCCAAAAAGCCTGGGAAACCAGCAGATTCTGTCTTAACTGTTTCCCTACCTGTACAGTTTGTACTGCCTAGCTATTGGTAACCTACCAAATAGGCACCTGCCTACACAAACACTTTAGTAAGGGGGCAATGACATCATCCACCCAAGTATGTTCTGACATCATCTGACATTGGAGCTTACCCAAGTAGAGGGTGAATGTGGATGGATCAGTGTTTAATACTGGGGGGAGAGATGAGACACTGTCACTTTTTTTTTTTTTTTTTAAGACTGCAGATTTCAAAATATATAAAAAATAATTTTTAAACTACAATAACATGGTACAGCTTCTAAACAAGTTAAAGATTGGTATGACCAGTACATATGCTGACAGCCTGGCACCGCAATTGCTCAAAATGTATATGGACGCCTATCGGGGGGGGGGTACTCCCTGAATCCATGAGGGAGGCACTTATAGTATTAATCCCTAAGCCGCACAAGGACCATGATCTATGCGAATCCTATAGACCAATATCACTAATTAACGTGGATGCTAAGATCCTTGCTAAATTACTGGCTAAACGTCTAAATCCCAAGATAGCAACCATTATTCACCAGGACCAGACAGGTTTCATACCTGAGAGGTCGACCGCAATTA
The DNA here is from genome assembly GCF_905171775.1 of Rana temporaria. NCBI lineage: Eukaryota > Metazoa > Chordata > Amphibia > Anura > Ranidae > Rana > Rana temporaria. The sequence continues at coordinate 155,077,288 of NC_053492.1, forward strand.
ACCTGCGCCGTCTTTTCACTATCCTGCAGGCGGAGGGACCCACACCGGATAATAGGGTAGTGGTATCTTTGGATACGCATAAAGCATTTGATTCCATTGAATGGTCTTACCTTATAGCAGTCCTTGGGCGGCTGGGGTTCGGCCCCAGGTTCACGAAGTGGGTCCAAATTCTATATGCTGACCCACGGGCTAGGCTTAGAGTTAACAACGCCATCACGGACTCGTTCCCGATCGCCAGGGGCACGCGGCAGGGGTGCCCGTTGTCACCCCTGTTGTTCGCTCTGGCGATAGAACCGTTGGCAGCACAGATAAGGGCAGATGTAAATGTAAGGGGATGTATGGTTAATGAGCTGGAGGAAAAGACTTCCCTTTACGCGGACGATATGCTCCTTTATCTAGCGGAAGCAGAGGGATCACTAACCAGCGCTCTAAAATTAATCTCGGACTTTGGGAACTTCTCAGGTTTCAAGGTGAACTGGAACAAATCTATTGTGTTCCCCTTCAACTCGGATGACACCCTGAGGTTACCCCCAGATGTCCCACTAAAAGTGGTGTCCAAATTCCGCTATCTGGGAGTGGAGGTCCAGCTGCCATGCAGTGCTTATATGAATAATAATCTGACCCCTATGAAGTTACGCCTGAAGGAAAGCCTAAAAACATGGGCTAAACTACCGTTGGGCCTCCTAGGGAAAATTAATATAGTTAAAATGATTTATTTGCCTAGGTTTCTGTACCTGTTCTGGCATGCCCCGATCTATATCCCTAAAAGATGGTTTACAGAAATAAATACAATGCTAACCTCCTTTCTGTGGGGACTTAAACCCGCAAGGGTTTCCCTGGACACACTTTATCTGCCAATAAGGGAGGGAGGATTGGCCATGCCAAATCTGCATTGTTATTATCTTGCAGCTCAGCTAACGCACGTGCACTGGTGGGGGTTCCCGAACCTATATAATGCATCGGTGGCCACTCAGGCGGCTATGGTTCACTCGTTTGAGGGGCTGATTAATGTTCTATATAGAAATGGCCCATACCCAACGAAGGGAGGGGATATACTGAAAATGTCATATAAAATATTCCACGCCTGTAACGCTAGGGTAGGGGGTACTAGTCTGGAGGCCTCCCCCAACGCCCCCTTGTGGCATAATCCCCGACTTAAAGAAATAGCCAAGGTACCGGACGGATCCTGCTGGGCAAAGTACGGGGTCAAATATGCCCATCAACTGTTCAGGAACGGGGTATTCAGGAGTTTTATAGATTTAAAAACGGAGTACGGGCTCCCTAACACTTTCTTTTTCCGATACTTGCAGCTGCGGCATGCCGTAACGGCACAATACAGAGGGGGGGTGGTGGCGCTCTCCCCTTCCAAAATGGAGAAATTGCTTACAGATGGGGATCACTCCCAGTTGATCTCTAGATACTATTTTATGCTGTTGACGTCCTCCTCTCCTAGAATGGAGAGAGTTAGGGCGCAATGGCAAGCGGACATACCTTCGATCACTGACGAGTCGTGGGCTGAAGCCCTTGAGTCGCTGGTGCCCTCGATGATCTCGGCCAGGGACAAAATTACACAATTCAACTATCTACACAGAGTGTATTACACTCCCAAGCGGCTACACAAAATGGGTAGAGGGGATTCACCTGAGTGCCCCCGCTGCCAGGCGGCGGAGGGAGATTTCTTCCATATGGTCTGGACGTGCCCCCGAGTGGAGGGGTTCTGGAAGGATGTATTGACATTCCTGGAGGCTACCCTGGAACTACCTAATATATACTCCCCAGCTAGGTGCCTGTTAGGTGACCTGGAGGAGGAGGAATTATCTGTATCAAAGAAAACACTGTTAAGAATACTGTTCTGTTACGCTAAAAAGGCTCTGGCCATGAACTGGCGAAAACCATCCCCCCCGTCTCTGCAGAGTTGGAGGAAAATAGTGAATAACGCACTGCCAATGTACAAGCTGACATACGCGGCTAGAGGCTGCCCGAAAAAATTTGAGAAGGTGTGGGCGGGATGGATTGAGAAGGTCTCGGGAGATGTAGAAGTTTAAGAGTATGATGTGATTTGTGGGCCAAAACTCATAATGTGGGAACTGGCTGACTGACTGGAGGCCGGATTAGATAGAACACGGTCCTAGGGGATACAGGAGGGGATAGCCCTTCTCCCCCTCATTGCTAATACCAGAATCATAATAAAAGGAGGTTTCCCCCCCCCCCCCTTTTTTTCCCCTTTTTTTTTTGCACTGTCGGTATCAGTTTTGGTTTATCCCTTGTTAAGGTTGACAGGGATAGGTTGTGAAAAACAGGAAATGAGTACAAGGAATATCCTTGGCGAATACTGTGTACATGATGTACTATAATGACGCTGTGACTCCTTATGTTCCATGAGATATGAAAATGTGTACTGTATTAAGCTCCTGTGTTATGCTGTGAACATGTACAATAAAATTTACACTTTAAAAAAAAAAAAGATTGGTATGACCTATTAGACTGTTGTTGGTACATCAGGCTATGCAGCCAAGGTAGAAAAAATATATCTTCTTTATTATGAACATTATTTATTTTCTTTATCTAAATATCTAAATCAGCGGTGGTCAGCTTTCTTACAGTGGGGGTTCTCAAAGTGACTCTCAACATCACTAAGGCCCCTTTCACACCTGTGGACCGTATGTCCGCTTTTTCATCCATCTGTTTACGAATGAAAAAGGGACATACATTAATCCCTATGAGATAGCGGGTGTCATCGGATGAACATCCGCTGACACCCAATCTCACCAGTGTCCGCAATCCTCCGATTCTGCAGACGGAGGAAAATCCTATTTTTCCATCCGTCTGCAGAGCGGATCGGGGTGAACACGGACAGACAGTCTGTGTTCATCCGATCCCATATAGGGGAGAGCAGAGATCTGACAGGGCGGTCCCTGCACATGATCTGACAGGGCGGTCCCTGCACAGTGTGCAGGGACCACCCTGTCATCTGCCGACTCAGTGGTGATCAACGGAGAGATCCCCGCTGAGCAAGCGGATACACATGTACGGATCCTCACAGGATCCGTACATGGTAAAGGGGCCTAAAGGGCCACACTTAAAATTCAGCGAATGTTAAGTGTCAGAAACAAAAAACACAAAACAGGATATAGTCAAAGACTATGAGAATGATACAAGAGATGGTCAGAGACTGTGGACATAATACAGAAGATGGTTAGAGACTGTAATCATAAGAAAAGAGATGAACAAAAACTACGGACATGGTACAGGATATAGTTAGAGACTACAGACATGATACAAGAGATGTTCAGGGACTGCAGGCATGCTGCAAGAGATTGTGGATGTGCTAGTTGTAGGGAGACTGAGGACATGCTTTAGGAGACAGTCATAGACTTGAGACATTACATGAGACTGCATCATTTATAAGCAGGCAAAGGTATACCATTAGGCACTGGCAGGGCTCAAGTCCTGTGGGAATGCGTGGGAACTGAGTTCCTGCACTTTTTTCACAGCAGGAACGCAGTTCCCTTTGCAAGACTAGAGCAGCTGAGAGCAGCCGAGCCGCCCGAGCCAATCCTTCACTAAGTGGCGATGCCCAGTTCGAGTCACTGTCTTGCTTAAAGCTCTTTCTAAATCCCGCGATAACTCGCGGCAGACCTCCGCAATGTTTTCTGGGAACAATGACAAAAGCTCCCAGGAGACATTGCGGCATCAAGGAAGTGACGGAATACCAACACACTACCCGATGAATCCATATACAGGAAGCGGCCAGTAACATAAAGGATTACTAAGGTACAGTGGATCGAAAAAGAAAAAAAAACATGCGGTTTAGTAATTATGCATATGAGCGTATCATTTTTTTTTTTTTGGTGGGGGAGTGACCCCTGGGCACTGGCCTTTATATATATTTTTTTCTTTTTTCTTGCTTTTGTTTTTAACTTGTAGCAGCTTAATAAGGGCATGCAAGCTCGGGATACCTAAAACACGCTTTCCTGTAGACTCCAATAAACCTAAACAAGAATATAAAATGCTGCCTTGGGTGAAGTCTTAAATCCAGACTTATACTGTAGAGCATTCTTATTTTCTGTGGAGCATAGTTCATCTGGGTGGAACACGATTCTGCAGGATGTCTTTCTGTGATGAACAATGCGGAGCTCAGAGCAGCTGCAATGGTGTTGAAACATGAATACAAATGAACAGAATTTGTTCCACTCGTTTTCCTAAAACATTCCTCAAGATGAGGCACTCTCCCAGCCAGGGATGCTGCCTGGGCATTGTACAAGCCACACCAATGAAAGCTCAGCAGAACATGTGATTAACAGATCAGAACGCCTTGTCCTCAGACACAGTTGTGAAACTGGATTGCAGAAGGAAGTTATAAAGATCCCCGAAGTGAGTTCATGCAGATTGATGCACCTAAAGCCAGTCCAGAGCGTGTGTTCACACTGTGCAGAGCTGTTTAATCGGGCAAATAAAAAAGCCTTTGTAATATCAATGATGTATTCTAACTGTGCCAAATACTTACTATCCAGGGCCAAATTTTACCATGACATCCCATTTGATATAACTTGGCAGGCCGCATATGTTGGAAACAGTCACCTAAGTCACCAGTGGCTTTACTGCTCTGGGATTGGTATTCAGAGAATGGCTACTTTTATTGCAGGATTTTCAGAAAAGAACGTAGCCTCGTGCCTCCTACACACAACCGTTTTCCTCGGCAAAAACCATCAAGAAAAATGCTGGCAGAGCTTTTTTGCCGAGAAAAACGGTCGTGTATATGTTTTTCATCGAGAAAACTGTTGTGGATCTCGACGAGAAAAAAAGAGAACATGCTCTCTTTTTTCTCGTCGGGAGTCTCAATTTCCTCGTCGTGTTTCTCGTCGGGCTGGTTTACGACGAGAAACACATTCGTTTGTATGCTTAGAAACCTTCGGTAAAAGTAGCGTTCGTAATGGAGATAGCACATTCGTCACGCTGTAACAGACTGAAAAGCGCGAATCGTCTCTCACCAAACTTTTACTAAAAACACATTTTTTACATTAGAGCCAGCATAGTAAGGACATTACATTTCGGCATGTCATTTTTTTTCTCTCTGTACTTTTCTTTATATGCTGATTTTGTCCAGGGCTTCCGCGTTCTGATGTCTCTGGGACTGGGCGTTCCTATCCCAGCCTCAGGGTTCCGATGACTGCGGGACTGGGCATTCCTATCCTTTTGTTCGATGATTGACGGCTTGTGAAACAGGTGACCTGTCGCACAACGCGCGTCACCAGATTTCCGGAAATAGCCGAGCTGCGAGTCGGCACTATATGGCGCCTGTGTAGAGCTGACTGCGCAGGCGCCGTATAGTGCCGACTCGCAGCTCGGCTATTTCCTGACATCTGGTGACGCGCGTTGTGCGACAGGTCACCTGTTTCACAAGCCGTCAATCATCGAACGAAAGGATAGGAACGCCCAGTCCCACAGTCATCGGAACCCGGAAGCCCTGGACAACATCAGGATATAAAGGTATGTACAGAGAAAAAAAAATGACATGCCGAAATGTAATGTCCTTAGTATGCTGGCTCTGCTAGATGTCATTTTTAAAATGTTTTTTTTTTTGGGTGAACCCCCGCTTTAACACGCGGTAACATGGGATTAGCAAAAGCAGCCCCAAGGGTGGCGCCAGTGGAATCTAACTTCCCCTTTATAGTGCCGTCGTACGTGTTGTATGTCACCGGGTTTGAGAACGACGAGATTTTGTCTCGACAGTGTGTACGCAAGGAAAGCTTGACAAGAACCTCGTCGAGGAAAACTACGTTTCTTTTACGACGAGATTCTCGGTCATGTGTACGAGGAATTAGGACCACCAACAGGAGATGGGAGGGTGTAAACTGTATTACGATTTTACTAGGATTCCACCATGTTGGTAAATTACACACCTCGGACTTCATGTCCACGGGCATCTATGGGGCTGATTTACTAAAGACATATAGGCTGTTCACTAGGGAATTATCCCCAGAGCTTAGTGAATGAGGTGGAGCTCTGCTGACTTCCATCATCAAATTAGATTTTTTTGTTTTTTTTTAATTGGGTATTCTGAGCAAAGTGAATTTTCGCCACATTCACTAAGCTAGGAGGAAAATTCAGTTGCAAATCAAAACATCCTATTTGCCAGCTATCCTGTTTTTTATTTTTTACCGAGATGGCTACAGAATGCTTATGCACGGTGTTCTTGACAGCGAGAGTCAGGTTATTATGACTAAGGCCAGCCATAGACGGAGCAAAATTCTTTCCTGCAACCACAGGCTGACAGGGGAATTCTTACTACAGAGCCATGGTGTTCTCCCGGAGCTGCTAGCAATAATTGCATGTAAAATTCAGAAGGCTTGTTCTACCCAAGTTAATCGTACAGTTCCTGCTGAGATTTGAACCGTCTATTGCTAGCTGAAGTAGTGTTTTCACATTGTTGCCAACAGCTGCTAGTAACAGTTTTCAACTCTTAGCACACCTCTTGAGGCATGTATAGCACGAGTTACATGTCCTTTAACCAATGCAGATCTGAACTCTGAATATTTCAGGTATTTGCTCCCACTTCTGGGCATAGGTCGCCGTGTCAACTTACGCCACGTCCGGCACCTCCTCCATCTCCTTCACTGTCTTCTGGTTGACACACAGGTCCCAGAGGACAGCAGGGACCAGTGGGATCATGCAGCACAACTTGCGCATGCGCAGTAGGGAACCACAAAGTGGAGTTGCAAGGCTTCACTTCCTGATGCCCTTACCGAAGATGGTGGCTCCTTCACCCGAGGGACAGATCAGCTTTGAGTGCTGACATCGCGGGCACCCAGGACAGGTAAGTTTCTGTCCATATATTTAAAGTCAGCAGCTGCAGTATTTGTAGATGCTGACTTTTAAAAAAAAAATCGGTGGAACTCTGCTTTAATTAAGACATAGATCTATTTTGGCCTATTCAAAGCTAAAATTAAACAATGCATACATTTTAGCAAGCCTAAGATCTTTTAAGAGAATCTGTTATGAGAATGAAGCTGCCATTGCTGACCACTCCTTTAACCACTTAAGCCCCGGACCAATATGCAGCCTAAAGACCCAAGGTGTTTTTACAGTTCGGGACTGCGTCGCTTTAACAGACAATTGCGCAGTCGTGCGACGTGGCTCCCAAACAAAATTGGCGTCCTTTTTTCCCCACGAATAGAGCTTTCTTTTGGTGGTATTTGATCACATCTGCGGTTTTTAGTTTTTGCGCTATAAACAAAAATAGAGCGACAATTTTGAAAAAAAAGCAATATTTTTTACTTTTTGCTGTAATAAATATCCCCCAAAAACATATATAAAAACATTTTTTTTCCTCAGTTTAGGCCGATACGTATTCTTCCACCTATTTTTAGTAAAAAAAATCGCAATAAGCGTTTATCGATTGGTTTGCGCAAAATTTATAGTGTTTACAAAATAGGGGATAGTTTTATTGCATTTTTATTATTTTTTTTTTTTTACTACTAATGGCGGCGATCAGCAATTTTTTTCGTGACTGCGACATTATGGCGGACACTTCGGACAATTTTGACACATTTTTGGGACCATTGTCATTTTCACAGCAAAAAATGCATTTAAATTGCATTCTTTATTGTGAAAATGACAGTTGCAGTTTGGGAGTTAACCACAGGTGGCGCTGTAGGAGTTGGGGTGCACCTAGTATGTGTTTACAACTGTTTGGGGGTGTGGCTGTAGGAATGACGTCATCGATCGTGTCTTCCCTATAAAGGGAATGACGCGATCGATGCGCCGCCATAGTGAAGGACGGGGAAGCCGTGTTTACACACGGCTCTCTCCGTTCTTCAGCTCCGGGGAGCGATCGCGACGGAGCGGCTATAAACAAATAGCCGCGCCGTGGTCCCGGATCGCTCCCCGAGCGGACCCGACCTCCGCATGTAGCGGGGGGGGTCCCGATCGGACCCCCCACCCGCTAATAGGCGAGGACGTACGTGTACGCCCATGTGCCTGTACGTGCCATATTGTGGACGTACATATACATGCGGGGGTCGGGAACTGGTTAAAGAATGTTAGTTTCCTATCAGTCACGCTGATGCTTTGGCTACATCACTTTCTAAGGCCAGCCATACAAGAGAAATATAAAAGAACCATCATCTGCACTCAAAAGGCTACATAGCCTGCTCGGATAGGCAGAGGGTATTACTCCAATCCAAGCAGGCTTAGCAGGCTCTGTAGTCATCAACAAAGTGCATTGCCCGCCAGGATTGGCTGAGCGGCGCATGTCCTGAATACATACAGCTTTACAGAGCACCTGGTGGGCTGATATGCATCGGGCAGCTGCTTCACCCGGTGTATAAGACGACCCCCCGGTGTTCGGCTGTGTAATTCCGGTGTAAAAGGTTGTCTTATACGCTGGAAAGTACGGTACCATTTTCAGAAGCAGCTCAGCAATGGCAGTCTTTGTATTTCTGCCATGATAGCTGTACTTTACAGATTTTGTCTTTGCTATGATTAAATGATAATTTTTATTGTTGTAATACAAGACCACCATCATCTACATAATCTTAATGCCTCATGCACACTGGACGTCATATAAAAAAAAAAAAACAGTAGCGTTAGCAATAGAAAGCAGTAGCTGTAGAATGAGTTTTTTCCAAATTTTTGCAGTTGTTTTTTTTTTTGTGTTTTTTAGCTGTAGCTAAGGTTGCCACCTTTTCTTCAAGCCAAACCCCAACACTTTAGTGGCCTGGGACACCTTTGGGTGCCCTAAGGAGAGTAGTATTGTGGTGCACAGCGAGTGGTGGGTGTGGCCAGATTATTCTTCCTGACATCATCACCCTGCCCTCCAGTGATGCCAAACCTTCCACCAGCTGCCCTCCAGTGATGCCAAACCTTCCACCAGATGGCCACTGCAGCTCTCGGACGGCAACAGATTTGTGTGCGACTACCTTAGTTACTTGGGGAGCCACAGCCTGGTCTGAATTCAATAATGTGTCCGGGTTTCAGTCCGCCTGAAACCTGGACACATGATTCTACGCCCGAACTGTCCGGGTGAATCCCGTACAGGTGGCAACCCTAGCTGTAGCATTTTTTTTAAACAAAATTATACTTCCACGAAAGCTTATGGCTCAAAAACGCTGTTAAACACAAAAAAGCTGAGTTTTTCAGTGTTTTTTTGGCATTTTTAAGCTGTTTTCAGAGTTAGAGCATTTTCCAGCCAGAAAATGCCCCTGCCAAAAATTGCCTATGTGTACATGGACACAAAGGATAACATGCTGGGGAGTTTATTGGCTGCAGAAAAAAAAATGTCCGAAGCCAAAAAAACAGCAGCTGTAAAAATATCCAGTGTACATGAGGCCTTATAGCCTGAGATTTGACCTCAGATTATCTGAAGACTTCTGGATAAGGCAGTAAAGATAAGAACGTGAAGAAATGTTATCTTGCAATTCTACTGCAGCTGCCATGACTGCAGGAGATAAACATTTGGCAGTTATAGAAAATCATGGTGGCTTACACGAATGGAAAGTACATTTTTAATAAAATAATAAAATGTTGTTTATGTAGGGCAGGGGTGGCAAACACAAGGCCCGCGGGCCGAATCCGGCCCGCCAGACCTTGCCATGTGGCCCGCACAACGGTCCGTCCGTTGCCACTAGTGGTGCAACGGATCGTGACCGATCCGTGAAGCGCACCGCTGCCTCGGCCTTAGGCAAGGCCGCGGCTTCGGCCTAGCTCCGGAGCCATCTTGGTACACCCGGCTCCTATGATGGACGTCCCGGAGATCCAATCCCGGGACCGCGGGACGTCCATCATAGGCGCCGCAGACTCCAGAAGGCAGCAATTACAAGCCTCCTCCACAGCATGCACATTGCACTGTAAAGATCCTGGCTCGGGCGGCTGGCTCTCCTCTCCTCCCCTCCTTTTTGGCTGACAAATGATTGGTGTATGTCAGGTAGGTCCATGTTACATGTATGTCAGGTAGGTGAAGTCATTGTGTATGTCAGGTAGGTCCATGTATGTCAGGTAGGTGAGGTCAGTGGATGTCAGGTAGGTCCATGTATGTCAGGTAGGTGAAGTCAGTGTATGTCAGGTAGGTCCATGTATGTCAGGTAGCCTATCCCACCCCACCATACCCCATCTCATTCCATCCCATCCTACCCCATCTCATCCCACTCCACCCCCACGCCATCCTATACCACCCCATCTCGTCCCCATCTCATCCTACGGCCCCCCCACCCCATCCCATCTAATCCCACCCCATCCTATTTCATCCTACCCCATCCCATCCCAGGGTGGATGGGAGGATAGAAGGAGAGTGGAGGGTGCAGAGGTCAGATATTGCACACGGTCCATAGCATACTCCTGTATCCTGCATTTCGTACGCAGCAAACTCCTAAACCCTGCGCTCCATAAAACCAGTCTTACAGATACAACCGGCCCTTTGAGGTCAACCATACTGCTAATGCGGCCCCCGATGAATTTGAGTTTGCCACCCCTGAAGGGATATATAATTTAGTAAAACTGGAGTTGATATCTATATCATTGTGATTCTTCATGATCTTTACCAATAAACATGTTATTGTTTGGTTAGCTTCTCTAGATGTTACAAGAGCAGTCGTACAGACTACAGCCTTCTGGTGTCTGTGTGTAATTTACCAAACAACTGACAACTGGTAAATATATAAAGCCAAGGATGGAATAGAAGGAAAGTAAAAACTGGTTCTCTGATCTTCACATTTGCTGCAGTCACTCCAATGGCGCCTACTCGCCCAATGAAGTTATAATTTTATATAACAAGGGAAAACCACAGTAGGCGTGGGGATAGTCTACTCTAGTAAGAAGCTTGAAAACTAATAGAATAGAGTAGCTATGGAGGTGTCAGAGCAGGACATATAAGAAGCCCAAGGTGCTCTACAACCCGCACTCCAGCTGCAATATTGATTTTTGGTGGATTGAGCCTTTAACCCAAGCAAACCCAGGCACTGGCATTATGATTCATAAAACCTCTTTGAAAAACAATTTTTTTATTTCAACACATGAATATTTACTCACATAAATAAAGGTTTTATTAACAAAAAGGCACACAAACTGTTAACAAAGAAAAACTATTTACAATATGCACATAAATTATGAACAAGTGCACTGTTGGTCTTTATCAAAGAGCTTGGAAGTTTCTGGTTTTCCTCCGAAGTCCTTTCTTGTTTCTCAACAAATGTCTCCTAGAGCTCAGGTCAGCAGCATTTTCAGTTTAAATGGAAACAGTGTTACTAACTTCTTCATACTGGATAATAAAATACGGGTAGCTCTGGTCATCGTTAAATATAACAAAAATCTGAGGCTCAAAGAAATTGTCCACACAAGAGTCATAAAGGTCACTGGTAATGTCCCCAGGGTTTAGTGGAGGAGGCCTCCGCATGGTGTGATTCCCCACCACGTATCTTCCCGTTAATACTTTTGCTAGGAACATGTAGTGAACTCCTTTTTGAGACCGCTTGGAGAAATTGTGGGAATAGCTTGCCTTCCTGGCAAAGTAACTGCCCTGTCCAAACATGGTGGCATGTTTCCCACAGACTCGGGGGTCAAAGTTATGTTTGCAGATTCCATCAACAACATCCTGGGAAGTTCCATGAAACAGATGTCTCTCGTTCATAATCTTGTCCAGTCCTGTCATTTTCCTGGTCATGAATTCTTTCTTCCTAAAATGTGAGGAAAAACAGCAAAAGGTAAATAGAGAGCAAAGAACAGTAGCTAAACAATTCTTTACACAATAATACTATCATAAATGTGTTTTCATTAGGGTTAATGATGCCTTAGAAAGGCCAGCGTTAAATTAAATATATAAAATACTTGGACATGTTTTAACCACTTGCCGCAAACCGCCGTAGCTGTACGTCGGTAATTTGCAAAGTTAGATTCTCTTGTAATAAAAAAAAAACCCTACTTGCTGATCTCTTCCATACTGTTCCCTGAGCCGTAGGTAAATGCTTGGTTCTTCCAGGTATGGAGGAGCATGTGACCTCTTCCCAGGATGCAGTACATATGCCCTGAGTGGTCAATGACCAAGCCCGAGCACTGTCACCTAACTAGGAGGAAGATGGTACAAGTGGGGGAGATTTACTAAAACTGGAGAGTGCAAAATCTGGTGCAGCTCTGCATAGAAACCAATCAGCTTCCAGGTTTTATTACCGTAACTTAATTGAACAAGCTGAAGTTAAAAGTTGATTGGTTACCATGCAGAGCTGCATCAGATTCTGAGTGCAGCGGTTTTAATAAATCTCTCCCAGTGTGTAAGTGCTGATATTATCCCAGACAGATCTTACACAGTGTTAGGAAAACAAAAACACAACAAACCAATGCCTCGGCAGGGGAGCACCAAAAAGGTAATTTTACCATGAGAGCAAAATTCTGATTGGTCGATATAGATAACTGCGATTAAAAATGATAACAATCATTACATATTTTTAACTACATCTCTATATAATGCACATATATATGTAGCAAAGTAGTATATAGAATCTCTAACTAATTCTGATTATTTTGTAATAAATGGAAGGCTTTCTGAAAGATAAAATAAATGTTTGTAGGGTCAATAATTGTTATAGATTACTGTACATTTTGGTCCTGTGACTTCACCGATCTATTTGTAAAGCTAACATTCTATTGGTTATACTATAAAAATAATACCTTTTATATTTCTCCCACAGGAAGAGGTTCTGAACTCGCATTATCTTCATAATGCGGAACTTGGTCTCGGGCACTGTTTTGTGGAAGAGGGTGTAAACTGTTCTGTAACTCTTGTCTTCCTTTGGCATAGGCACTTGGGTAAACTCCTGAGACGAGACCATTGGGATCCAGGTTTCAGGATAGAAGTTTGGGGTTGTTATTGCGACAGGCGATAAAACCTGCAGAGATTCAGCCATCGGGGAAATTGCTGGCGATACCCCACTCAGTGTCCTAGGATAAGACAAATGTACAATTAGCTAAATGTCTGAATTGTGTACCATCAGCAAATAGATACAAAAAAAAATAAAAACTTTTTTTGCCAGTAACAATAACATAACATACAAAATTGTAACAGCTGTACCGCCTATTAAACACTGTGGAGAGACATACTGGATCCACATTAATGGAATATTTAGGCAATGCTAGTTTATATTGGATACATAAGAAAAAGTTAGAACCTTGGTCAGGTATTTACTGCAACCTGAATCCTTTAAACTTTTGCTGTCTGTGTCCTCAGTGAAATGTTCTCACTTTTTGTTGTGTCAGCAGGACAGGAAATTATTGGAAATCTCTACAATGAACACTGCAAAAAATCTTATCAATTGGGGTAAACTTGTCCCTTTATTCATTTTCAAACCTAAAGCTGGAGTTGAATCTACTTCTTCCTTTAGCAACCTTTCTGTTTTAATTACATACTGTCTTTCAGACTCAGTTATGTCATCACTGGATTCTGATCCCTGTGCTTCTCTATGCAAAATCATCACAGCACCCTGCCTCAGAACTCCTCCCAAGGGCCCTCAACGCCTACGCAAGTGGTGCACGTTCACTAACAGGTGAATGTCAGCTTAGAGAAGTAGGCATTTATAGGCAAGCTATATTTGCTTGTAGACTGCCACCAGCAACACCTACATGTGAGCCTCCATAATTTAAAGGACTAAGATCAGGCAGGCCAGGGCCAGTCATGCAGGGGAGAAAAGAGTTGGATGATGCTAGAAATCATCTAGCTGAGAAATGAGATGGCCATTATTTGACACGCTGCAGCTTCTAATACAGTAAAATGAGTAAAGCCTCGTACACATGGCCGGTTTTCTCGGCAAGAAAACTGCTGGCAGAGCTTTTTTCTGAGAAAACCGGTCGTGTGTGAGGCCTCATACACACGACCGAGGAACTCATCGTGAATGAAACTTTGTTTTCCTCGACGAGTTCCTTGTCAGGCTTGTGGAGAAACTTGACAAGCTTGCTTTGCATACACACTGTCAAGACCAAATCTCAAACCAAGTAAGCCCGCGCACGCTCGATTAGACTTTGACGCATGTGCGGCAGCATACAAGGGTAGTGTAGGGTGAAGCAAGATGGTGGCGACGGCATCGAATGTGACGAGCGCATGCTCGTTGTGTCGATGACATCACCGCATTCTTGCCATTCAAAAGAACGGCGATTCTTTTGAATGTGCCGTGTGGAAACTCGGCTTTGCAAGAAAAGCTTGCCAGGAATCTCGTCAGGAAAACCAACGTTTTTTTTCCCCGACGAGATTTCCGGCCGTGTGTACGAGGCCTAAGTTTCAGTATAGGACAGGAGCCTATACATAAAGCTGAGCTCTAGAACTCTAACTCACTGTCCAGATTTTAGAGGCCTATTTTTAGAGGCCTAATCACTGCATTACAGATCAATATTTTATCTTGCTTTGTCCAAAAAATTACAGCAGTTTCTATCTTTATGCATCATATTAAATGAATATCATAAGAGCAGTTATTCTTGTAAATGTGGCTATTAAAAATGAACAAACGAACCGATTCTCAGTATGAAGCTAGGGGCATTAAATTGTGGCCCTATATCAAACAAACAATGATATCAAACAGAAATGAAAAACCATCAGTGGTGATAAAAGCAATAGCATTGCAGACTATTCTGTATAAAAGGAAACATTTAGTAGAGAATGGATTCCAAGCTGAGCCAGCATTTTACAGCGTAATTACAAAAGGGCTACAATTCTAACAGCGTCTACTGGGCATTGAGATTTATGCAGCGTTCTAACGCCATAAAGCCAAACTATGAAGTATTGTATCAATGCAAACTACTTCTCAGCATGCATTTTAATGCAGTCCATTCATTACATTTACATGCTGAAAGGGCCTTTATTCATACTATGCTCAGGCAATGTAGCCAGTCCGTCGGCAAGACCAATTATATGTACCTTACGGTTCCATTCAAGGCTCCAGCAAGCATTGTAAAGACAAGTAAAACTACTGCATTATTGGTACTAAGGTTTGGATGGGGAGCCAGGTGTGTAGACCTGAATTCCTAATATAAAATCTCTGTAGTGTTTGGACGTATGCAGTACAGTGTGTTACGTTCACATGGCGGTCAGGCTATCTATTGGATATTTTACAGCACAACAACCAAAATCAGAGGAATTCCCGGTAAAGAAAAGCTACCTGTTTGGCTTGAAATAGTCTATCCAATTCCACTCTGAGGTCAGACGGGCACTGTGGCTCTCTGACATTTATGGCCCGTGACAGAACAAGGGGCAGAAGGAAGAAAGAGCTTGAGGCAGTTGGGCTGCTAGCTAATGTGTAACTACCCTCCTATATACTATATACAAGGGTGCTGGAGAACGTAGGAGACAGCCAGTGAGGAGACACTTAAGCCCTGTACACACAATCGGATATCTGATGGAATCTGATCCAATGGATTTTTTCGTTGGATATCCGATGAAGCTGACTTTCATCAGTCTTGCCTACACACCATCGATCAAAAATCCGACCGTGTCTAAACGCGGTGACGTAAAACACTACGACATGCTGAGAAAAATGAAGTTCAATGCTTCCGAGCATGCGTCGACTTGATTCTGAGCATGCGTGGATTTTTGACCGATGGACTTCCACACAGACGATCGTTTTTTTAACCATAGGAAAAATGTAATACGTTCTATTTTTTTCACCGATGGAAAACAAACCGATGAGGCCCACACACGATCGGTTTGACTGATAAAAACAGTCCATCGGTCTGTTTTTGAACTAGGCATTATAACAAGCCATTCACCTCATTGACAAGAGTAGGCATATTCTTTTCAATGGGATGTCAACCGTGTTATGCCACAAAGAGATCCTGAATAAAAATACCTTGCAGCTACTTAGCAGGGAAGTAAAAAAATCCTGACTGGTGGGGGTACTATGAGTTGTACTACTTGAGCAGCGGTCTCCAAACTTTCAAAACAAAGGGCAGGTTTACTTCCCTTCAAACTTTAGGGAACCTGAATGTAGCCGGTGGCAGTTGAAAATGCTCTGGCATTGGTGGGATTAAAGAATGCTGTAGGCTTGGTGGACACTGGGGGTAAAAAAATAAATACATTTAATTATTGGTGTCAGTGGGATGAATAGTGTCCCCTCCTGAGTGACAGTATGAGGAATAGTGTCCCATAATTAGTGTCATTCAGAGACTTAATTCCCCATCTCTGGTGTCAGTGGGAGGAATAGCACTCCATTGTTGGTGTTAGTGGGAGAAATAGTGCCCCCCCCCCTTTGGTGTCAGTGGGAGGAATAATGCCCCAAGGGCCGGATAAAGGCAAGCAAAAAGGCCACATCCAGCCTGTGGGCATAAGAAAGCCGACTGGGAGCCATTCCTCCATAGGCAGAAAACAGCAGCGCCTGGTCATACAACAAAAGAGACACCAAACAGGAATCACAAAGGACATGACTGGGGGGACAAGAAATAGTGGAAACAAGGACTTTACACAAGAAAACTGAGCATTTTTGCACAAGGTAAGCAAGTACCTTGCTAATAGGATTGTGCTGCTCCTGGCTGGAGTTCAGCTATAAAGCAATGAGGATTAGTTCTCATCTGCTTGTGCCAGGCAGAACAGTTGTCAGAAAAACAAGATACAACGTGACATTGAGCACCATAAACAGAAGTAAAACATCTAGCTGTGTACCTGGGAGGTTTCCACCTGTCCTTGTATAACTATGTCACACCTTTAAAAACTGGAACAACAACTCGGAACCCTGCGTACAACGATGTTCTAGCACTAAAAAAATATTTGGGGAAGCACTCTCTGTGACGGTAATACGGAGTGCTGAGTTCTGTTCACCTCTTGGGGCACATTCTTCGTTCTCTTCTCAGAGCAGAGGGCGAAGCTCAAAGCAAATAAATGACTGGCACAGGCAAGGCATCTGGCTGTACAATTTCATTAATATGTTGTCAGAGGCTTGATTAAAACTCAGAGCACCCTTTCCTCTCTATGTCCTTCTTTTTATTTTTTTGTTCTCAAAATTCAGACCAAAAAAAACGAAACAAAAGGCATCTGCTGACATAAAGAGCTGCAGATTGCATCAAGCAAAGATAGACATCATAGACACACTGGTCAAAACTTTCCATGTATCAGTACACTATTCCTAAGAAATGTGGTGACTCTCTCCTGATTGGCAAACTGACTTTATTTGACAGCTGCGGGAGCCAATGGCGCCGCTGCTGTGTCCCAGCCAATTAGGAGAGAGAGTCTCGGATGGCTGAGGGACTCGTGGACATCACTGGACAGAGATGGGGTTCAGGTAAGTATAAGTCCCCATTCACATCTAGGCGTTTTGTCGCCTGTAGTGCGACGCCGCTGCCGCCAGAGGGATGACAAGACATTGCCCTCTATGGAGATGGTTCACATCTCCACGCCTGCCGCCTGAAAAAAGGTCCCGGACCTTTTTTTCAGGCGGCTTTCGGCATTCGGGAACCATCTCCATAGAGGGGCACATCTAGGCGGACAATCACGGTACAAAACGCCGCTATTTGCCGCCGCAATTCGCGGGACAAAACGCCGCAAATTTGTCTGCCTAGATGTGAATGGAGCCTTAGGGGGGCTGGGGAGGCTGCTACACACAGAAGGCTTTTTATCCTAATGCATAGAATGAATTGAGATAGAAAAAACGTCTGCCTTTACAACTCCTTGAGCCTAGGTTCACACTGCTGCGAATTAAAAATTGTGGTAAAATGCGCGATTTTACCGCGATTTTGGCCGCAATTTAATGTAAATCGCGGCCCGAAATCGCAAAAAGTAGTACAGGAACTACTTTTTGAAATCGCAGATGCGGCGTCGCACTGATTAGGACAGTGCCATTGCCGACAATTGCCGGCAAATGCCGCCGATTTGAGATGCGATTTGACATGTCAAATCGCATCTCAAATCATTCCAAATCGTACCCAGTGTGAACCAGGGCTTAAAGTGGATATAAACCCGAATTTTTTTTTTTGCTGTCACAATGTAGAGTAAAATATTTCCTATCATCTGTGCCCAGTCTTGCCACAAAGAGTTAATCCAGCGCTGAGCAATCGTCTTTTATTTTTCAGTGAGATAAAACGGACCTACAGAGAAAAACCTTAGTCCGTTCCGCCCCCTTGCTGTGAGTGACAGGTTATTTACATATCTCATGCACTAGCCTGGAGAAAGGCATTATTTTTTAATTCCCACCCCCACTCCTTTTCTGAAGTCATGTGGTTACTTTTCTGGATTTTAACTGGATGTTGGTGATCATAGCAGAATTCAGTGTAAGTAATACATAGGACAAAATGCATGTTGAGAAGGGGAGTGTAGAGGAGGGCGGGGAGTCTACCGACATCACCCACAGAGCTCCAGACAACAGACCCACCCACAGAATCTGCAGTTTTTCAGGTCTTATAACAGACAGATGGGAGACATTTGACAGGTAAGGATACATGCAGGAGGCCTCTATATCCTTATAGATCAGCACTATGGCAGTAGTATAGAAAGGATGAGAGAGTGTTTACATCCACTTTAAGCTTTGACAAAAGAAAACAAAAACGGGTTGGTTTCTATGCAGAGCAGCACCAGATTTTGCACGCTCCAGTTTTAGTAAATCAACCCTTTTAACTTTTAATACTGTTTCCCGGAGACCTACAATTCTTGTAATGACCTGCAAACCCTGACTGAGGGTCTTGTACTTTCACAAGTGCTCCTCTGATATTGTAGCTGGGGTGATCAAGCCTAAACACGCCTGACTACGGACTATACCTCCGAATACTAAAAATAGCAGACAAAACATTACGCATTTTATGTCTTTTATTCACCTCCTACGTGCAGCATGCTTCAAAGTTCATGGCGAACCTGATAACATGCTATGATAACATGCTTAGCTGCTTCCAGGGCCTCTTTCCTTAACGTGCAGCATGTACGCTCTTGCTAGACTCTGCATGTCAGGCCTCCGGGCAGACTAACAGCTTCCTACTTTATCCTAAGAGGACAGCGTGTTCCTAAATACTGGGCTTTGCAATCCTGCCTCCAGCTGTGCATGAGATGCCACAAACAGCTTCAAATCAAAACAGATTAAGCTGCAGCACCTCATAAACGTGGCTCGCCTAAGCCAACACTGCTGTGGAACATGACGAATCGGCAATGTCCTGACAGAGGGCACTTTTTGTTCACAGCGCACAATGTTAATGGAAATATTTACCAGTGTGGTTCAGATTAGAGATTCCCGGACAGAATGTGCCCCCCCCCCCCCCCCCCGACTATCTCTAAAACAGAAACAGCGTCTCCGTCTTGTACGTTACACATGTAGACAGAGCCGATGATGGTATGCATTACCACACATACTTTTCTGGCAGTGGATGTAGACAATATGACCAGCTGTGTGTTAAGCATTCAATGAATCATCTAATCATTACTAAGGTTATACTCCTAAAACTGCAGAGGGGCCTCAGATCAAATGTCTGAAGAGACAGCAAACACATCCAGCTTTTCATGTCGCCATGGTGAATAACGCACTGGGAATAGTTGCTAAGGGCTGCAAGAACACTTCTTCCTTTCTGATCACGAAACCCGCAGTGATATGGTCATTTACTGACGTTTTTTTTTTTTATAGAAAAACGTTTTAATTATTTGCACATTACATATTTACAGATGGATTGCCATCGATGAATGGAACCTACAAGTTGTAAAGGTTTATAAAATACTGCGCATAATAGCATACTGACTGACAGTTCATGTCACCGTCCAATAACAGATATCACTAGAGACTGCGCTAATTGGAATTCAACCGATGTCCGTCACATGTAGAAATATCATACTAAAGCTGCACGATTCTGGCTAAAATGAGAATCACACATTTTTTGCTTAGAATAAAGATCACGATTCTCACGGCGTAACATCATCTTTCACATTATACAAAAAAATGGGGCTAACTTTACTGTTTCGTTATTTTTTCCAAAAATATTGTGTTTGAAAGACCACTGCGCAAATACGGCGTGACATAAAATATTGCAACAACCGCCATTTTATTCTCTGTGGGCTCTGCTAAAAAAAGTCCCATCATGCCTTTGGGAGTCATGCTTGTTACTGTCAGCGGCTTGCAATGCCTCATGGGACTTGTAGTTCTGCAACAGCTGGAGGGCTGACAATTTGAGACGCCATGATCTATGGTGTACTAGCGACACATGCTTCCTTGTACATCGATTACCAGTTTACCAGCTGGTCGTGGCTGCAGCACTCATATATTCTGGACTCTATGCAAGAAGGAGTGCAATGAGAATACTTCTATGATTCCAATATACAGAACGCATTTATAGTATCTGTCAACTTACTGTAGATGTGGCAGTAACATCACAGAGGATCTAAAGAGGGGTCGTCTTTTGATTTCTTTCCTGAAGCAGGCATTTTGCTGGAAGCCATCTTTGATGTTCAGTATATACTGGTTGTGCCACGTAACAAAGCGGACCTCTTTCAGCCCTCGGCAATTGGCTTCCTCTATCAGCTTCACCACAGGCTGTTTGACAAAACAAATACAGTTACCAGTTGGCTTATTTGTTGCAAAAAATGTTTTACAATTTCATGTAACAAGGTTTACATGGGTTTATACAGTGTTTCTTTCACCTAGATGTCAGTTTTTACAAAGAAAGTTTTCATGCAATCTTTTCCCAACCTTCTCTATTGCATTGCTTTACTACTTCAAGCCCACAAATACAGGGAGCTCCTGTACAAATAGTACAAGGAGGCCAGGGAAGGATGCAGTTCTGGGATATTGGAACCTTGGCTTTAGCAGAGCAGATAACGGAAGGGCATATAATTGTATTTGCACTACAGAAACATTTTGCTAGTATGATTAGAAGGGTAATGAAGTTGTACAGGTCCAGTTTATTGATTCTTGCACACAGAATGCCTGATATCCAGAGAAAATTAAGATACAGGTTGCAAAAAAAAATTCTGTAACCATGGGTTGCAGGAACAAAATTCACACGATTCCACCATCAACACAGACAGTGCTGACAGGGGAATCCCTCCTGCCAAACAATTGTCTTCTCCCTGCGGGGGCAGCCTGGAGAAGCTGTCCCCGTTGGGAGAAGACAGTGATTATCACTAGCGGCTGCTAAAAATAATTGGAAGTGTATCAGGCAGGCTGAATGTACCCAAGTTGATTGACCGATCAACTTGGTGCATTCAGCCTGCCCATTAAAGCGGAGCTCCACCCTTAAAGTGGAACTCCCGCTGATAGGAACCCTCCCCCTCCGGTGTCACATTTGACACTTTTCAGGGGGGAGGGGGGTGCAGATACCTGTCTAAAGACAGGTATTTGCACCCACTTCCGGCTACACAGTCTCGGGCAGACTGCGGGCATGACGTCACCTCCCGTCCCCCCGCCCCGTTGTGTTCTGGGAACACTCGGCTCCCAGTACACAGCGGGAGCCAATCGGCAGGCGTAGCGCGACTGGTGCATGCGCCGTAGGGAACCGGGCAGTGAAGCCGGAGCGCTTCACTTCCTGGTTCCCTCACCGAGGATGGCAGGGGGGGGGGGGGCAGCAGAGTGACAAGCGATTGCTCGTCCTCTGCTGCGGACGGCACTGGACTCCAGGACAGGTAAGTGTCCTAATATTAAAAGTCAGCAGCTGCAGTATTTGTAGCTGCTGGCTTTTAATATTTTTTTTTCAGCGGACATCCGCTTTAATGATTCGACTCTCAGCCGGTTCCTGGCCGAGATATGAACCGTGTATGTCCGGCCCAAGTTTGTGAACAGGGAATGGGCTCCTGATGACATTCTTATGAAGACAAGTGAATATTATGAACCAGAAAGTAAGGAGCCAACTTACCTCTGAGTACTCCCTCCAGCCAAAGTGATCTCTGCAAAAGTACTTCCACACCGTGTGGTAATTGGAGCCAAGACCAGAGGTAGAAGGGGTAGACAGGCGTCGGATTTGGTCAAATTCAAATTCAGAAGATTCATAAATAGTCATACAGTCCAAATTCACTAAGAAATCATGTCCCCTAGGGAAAAGAAAAAAACCACACATGAGTTGTCAATAACGTACTTTCCTCCAATGATTTCATAAAAGCATACAAAGATATATCTGCATAATGTAAATAGCAGTTTTCATTTTTTGGCTGCAAATTAAATTGGACTAATACAGCTTTTTTTTACAAACATTGCAACCAACGTGAACTGAAAGTATAAACTTTAATCAAATAAAACTAGCAGAGCAAGGAACCCATATATTCAGTGCCCGTTCACACCACAAAAACTCCTCCAGATACGTTCCAAATGTGTTTCTGCATGCGTGTTTTTAACGTGTTTTTTATGCGTTTCCAGATCCTGGTTTTTATTCACTGTACTGGGGCCCGATGCATTTTGTGATGCGTTTTAACGCGTTCTACTACAGTTCTGTGCAGGAAATAAGGCCAAACTTTACATTGTGCAGCCCCATTCGGTCGTGTACGTGGGCCCAAATATAGCATTTTTATGTGCAACTTATTGCATGTTACCCAACTTCTGCACTGCATAAAATTGAATGAAATGTCATTTGAGACATTTCAAGAAAGTTATAAAAAAATAAATACAAGGTAACCAGTGTTGTAACGACGCACCTACACAGCGCAAACCAGCGTTTTCGCGCTATACCTAGCATAGTGCATCCCAGCTGGTGTGCATAAGCTCTAAAGCAAATACTTAACTTCACAAGGTCTATAGATCTACTTTGATCCAGTAAGCACTTGCAGAAATTGCAGCACCCAAAAATTCCAAGACCTTACTAATGCTGACCATCTTCAAAACCTCAACAAAACATTTGACAACTTTCACAATGTTCCATAAAACAGAGTGGGGTTTCGGTGTTTCATGCATGACTCGTTTCGCAAGCCTTGCTGAGAATTAAAACGAAGGAATTAATGATTTAAATGGATCATCTGTTCTACAGCTGTAAGCAGAAACGTGAACGAAAAACGAAACTGGGCAGCATTCCTAAACACAAATCTCTTCTGAGAACTGAAAGTGCCGTGCTCTAATGCTACATGTCTGACACACACGGCCCTTGTTGTCAACCCTCAGATGTGTTACCATGGCAACCCGCAACCCTAATCATATTATCATTCCCAATCAGGAAAGCAACAATATGTCCTGCTGACACCCCCGGGAGATCCGCACACATGATTACTGATACATGGGAAAGATCTCTCTGCCATAGGACAGAGCTGATTAACAGTACCCACATCAATTACATTCATGAGTCACAACCTCAGTCGTGTCAAGTGGTCCCATTTCCAATAAATACAGTATTTAATATACAGTATATCATACATGCCATTGAACGAGGTGAAAAGCGTGATGTCATCTCACCCCCCCCTCATCTAATCAGAAAATGGTTGAAATTCATTCAGGTGGCGCAAAGCATTTTTTGATTGGTGCCCGCGTTGACCGGCTGACCTCCTGTGTCCACAATGCACGGGAGCAGCCAATCAAAATGGGACCCAGAAGCAAGTTGAGATCACCAGAGTAGTGGCATCTTCTTTCCAGCGGCATTAGCCCGGTATGTCATATGCATAGTGACTTGGACCAATGTAACTATGAATAACAGGCTGATGCCTGGAATTATTCTTTCTATTCCCATAATCTCCTTAAACAGGCAAAATCTCTTTTGCATAACAGGTTTAAGAAATGATGTAATATGGGTAGAATGGCATTGTAAGATCTAGATTTCTACCACAATATTTTTCTATTAGGAGTCCACACAAAGTTATTATTCATACAGTTATATAAAATTCCCTCTGGCTGTTGACTAGGTAGGCAGGCTATTTGCACAACATACACAACTAAGGGCCAGTTCACACCAGGAATTGCGCTTATGTTCCTGTGCAATTTTCAGCCCATTCATTTGAATGGGTTGAAATCACACCACACCAAAAGTAGGGCATGCACTACTTTGCGGCTGGGTTCACACTTATGCAAATTAGTTACGGGTTTTCCCGCATCCAATTTAGGCCTAATTTGTTCCTGAAATGGAGAACAGGGACGCACCGGACCCCTGCCTAAAAACTGCACTGCCACCAGATCGCATAGTACTTCTGTGTACATTTTCGTCGAGGAAACTGTCGAGAAACTCGACGAGCCAAAAAGAGAGCATGTTCTCTATTTCCTTGACGGGAATGGAGAAAATTGGCTTGTCGAGTTCCTCGACAGCCTAACAAGGAACTCGATGAGGAAAACGATGTGTTTCGCCCGTCGAGTTCCTCGGTCGTGTGTACGAGGCTTCACAGTCATAAAGTTTCCTAGTGGCAGATAAAAAGAGCCAATGTCAGTGCATGTAAATTAAAATTTTAAGGCAAAATTTTAATTTGCAGTACAGTGGAACTGGAGCGAACATGGGAAGTCACGATATGAAGAAATGTTGAATCATTAAAGTATTTTATAATGGCTTTTTTTTATTGGGGGGGGGAATAGGCTAGGAAAAGGTTACAACTTTTTTGGCCATCTGTGTCTCAGAGTGATTTGACTTCCTGTCCTGTTGGCTCAACAGGAAGTACAAGGATATATGTGAGGGATATCCCCTCTAGGACAGCTGTCACTGGAACAAACAACCCCCAACTTTCATTCCTGTTGACTTTGGTCATCCAGGACTAGAATGTACCTCCCTAATGGGGACACCGGCAATAAAAACATGACAGTGTTTCCAACCCCTGATCACTATCTAAATATAAAAAAGTTTTCCTTTAATAAAATCAAGGGCAGTGAATGTTGCTCAACTGGATTTAACATCCTGGAAAATGTGCTTTATGAATGTTTTAAATCATCAGCAAATCAATAATTCATTAATTTATGAACAGAAATCCATGTGTCTGAAGGTGGGAGAAGTGTCATTGGATAGATTGTTCTCTAATGGTATATTATTTCCTTAAACTATTGCTATTGATTATCTGTTCCAACTAATCAGATGTGAACTGTCACTTTAGGGCGGGGGTTAAATGCCAGAAGCTAACAAATGGCTGTTCTCTTTTTTTTTTCTAGGTTTCACAATGTAATATGTATATATGAAATGAAATATCTCAGGTAAGACTGTATTTAGATTGCTTCAACTAGGGCAGGGAGTTCTTTATCTTCTTTATGTTGTATAAGGTTTAAAAACGGTCACATTTATTTTTATTCCCATGAAGACAGAGAATCTATTTTATGTGCACACTGGGAAGGAATTCCTGGTCTGAGTGTAACTGCTCAGACTACGGCTATCTAAACATGTGCATAGCACGACTATAAATAATAATTTGCATGAGAAAGGCAGAGGCTGCAACAGTTTCTCTCACGCTATCTTGCTACAGCCAACCATTTTGCAATACATGGGCTGCTCAAAATAGGTATCATTAACCATGACCTGGAAAAAGTGTTTGCGTAAATCTGACTTGTCACAGCATTCTAGGCTCTCTTTGTTTTATTACACAGAGCCTATGTGTCTATTTTCATACATGAAATACATACTTTTCCTTTACTGCCTTCCCCCGGCACTGCACTTTCTGCCAGCTGGCATGGCATGCCAAGACTGGACAAACTGAAGACTAGACTAGTGTGTCACAGACCCCACTAAGCTAGCGTCAAAGAGACCCCACTAAGCTAGCGTCAAAGAGACCCCACTAAGCTAGCGTCAAACAGGCCCCACTAAGCTAGCGTCAAACAGACCCCACTAAGCTAGCGTCAAACAGACCCCACCAAGCTTGCCTCAAGCAGACCCCACTAAGCTAGCCTCAAGCAGACCCCACTAAGCTAGCCTCAAGCAGACCCCTCTAGGTTAGCCTCAAGAAGACCCCTCTAGGCTAGTGTCAAACAGACCCCTCTAGGCTAGTGTCAGACAGACCCCTCTAGGCTAGTGTCAGACAGACCCCTCTAGGCTAGTGTCAGACAGACCCCTCTAGGCTAGTGTCAAACAGACCCCTCTAGGCTAGAGTCAAACAGACCCCTCTAGGCTAGAGTCAAACAGACCCCTCTAGGCTAGAGTCAGACAGACCCCTCTAGGCTAGTGTCAAACAGACCCCCCTACAGGCTAATGTCAGACAGACCCCTCTAGGCTAGTGTCAAACAGACCCCTCTAGGCTAGTGTCAAACAGACCCCTCTAGGCTAGAGTCAAACAGACCCCTCCAGGCTAGAGTCAAACAGTCTAGGCTAGCATCTCCCAAACCTCTTTAGGACAGTATCTCCCAGACCCTCTAGGACAGTATCTCTCCCAGACCCCTCTATACTAATGTCTTCCAAATCCCCCCCAAGCATAGTGTCTCTCAGATCATCCAATCACAATCCCTTGTTATACATTGTTCAATAACCATTCACTTTGTTTATCTCAAGTGAAGGTCAAAGTTACCCTGCAGTTGAACAATTTTATTATTCCTTTTAGTGTACACAATCTGCAATAGTCATAAAAATCTGTCTGATTTACTGAAGTGTTAGAGTGTATGTCGGGGCCAAAATAATAATAAAACAAAAACAAAAAACAACAACACATTTTGTACATCTCTCCAATGTATGTTTTATACAGTACCATTAAATATGCACATACAAAAACATTTCTGTTGATCTGCCAGAAATTCAAGGTAGCCCTACGAGTCGGTTCACACTAGGGCGACATGACTTCCAGCACGACTTTCAGAGGCGACTCCGACACGACTTGAGCATGAACCACAGGGCGATCTGGGGCGATTTACAACACTACTTGAAGTCGTCTCCAGGACAGGAGACTTTCCAGTGGCCAATCAAACAACAATCAGCTCTGGGAGAGGGAGGGGAGGGAGGGGGAGGGAGGGGTTTGCCTGAGAAATGTATGTTATCTTCCTGGAAAGTCGCTTCAGTTAAGACAGGGATCAGACTTGAAAGCTACTTCCATTGAAATCAATGGGTACAAATCGCCTACAAGTCGGATTGAAGTAGTACAGGAACTTCTTTTGAAGTCGGAGCGACTCGAGTCGTGTGTATTAACACTGCTCCCATTCACTTCCATTGTTTTTCTCGACAGCGCGACTTGGGACGACTTGAGGCGACTTCAAGTCGGATCCCAAGTTTGAGTGACAGCACAGTACCCTTGCTGCACTAAAAATTCCAAGCAGTGATGTCAGCCCTGTCTGCTGGACTACAGAACGCCACCCATCCTCTTACCCCTCTCTGTCCCACTCCACAAACATAAAATTTGATTTCCTTCTCTGTAAAATAATGCTGCTGGCCTTGACCTTTAAAGAGCCTTCCCGCACACTGCACAAGCATATATATATATATATATATGTATATATATATATATATATACACATATACACACACACCGTTTTCTTTATTCAATGGGAACCAAGTGCCTAGCAGTTGCCCCTGCCTAGTAAAGATGTCACCGCAATTAAGCAAAGCAGTTTCTCACTACAGGAACAAGATAAAAGAAGGGAATATTGATGGAAAAATCTACTGTTAAATTTAGGGGGATTACAGATAAATCCCGGTCATACACTTTGAATGAGGTGATGTGTGGTGAAATTGAATTGTTGGGAACCACATCAATTGCTGGAGAAGTTTCAATTTTTAAATGACGTTCTAGCCTGATTTACTTTTAGTGGATATTGACATTTCCAATTTGCCATAATTGTCTATGGGTGAGTATCTGCAACCACAGTTTACTTTTTGTCCCCCTACAAAGTCCCACAAATACCAGTGAAGTTCACCTAATGCAGATGGTGTGGTAACAATGCTGCACTGCAAAAATCAGAGCCGTTGCCACACACATATGGACGGTGCCTGCTTGCACTACAGTGGAATAAAAAAATGTGGCAGGGGCGTGGCTATCAGCACTGTCACTGCTGTAATTTGTCAGTCAGCACCTAGCCCAACCCTCTAGATTAACAGCACTGCCTGTTTTGCTGATACTCTTCCACTGTGAGCTGCAGTGTCTGGGAGGGGAGTGTGTGAGACTTAAATAAAGGGGGATATGGTTTAGGTAGGGAAGATAAAGGAAGTTTTTGTTTACTTTGCAAGGTACATAGTAGCTGGATTGGGTACTTTTTTAGGCTGTTATAAAGGAGCCTTTAGTTGTACTTCTTCATTTTCTAAAGTTTAGCTCACAGAATGTTCCAAGCTGTTGGGCTGCAGAAATGCCCCCCCCCCCCCCTACTGATATGACTATCAGCACTTAAATAGTAAAATGACATAAATGGTTAGAGTGTCACCGGATGGTATTTATTGTGAGACAATCACCAGGAGATGTATAGTCACCATGAGATTGTAGGAGAGGTTTTCACTAATACTAATTGCAGCACTGAGTGTGATTTTAGGATTAAGGAAAACTGGAAGTTTCATTCTACAGGTAAACAGAGTGTGTAATTCTCATAGGAATGAAGAAATATCAGTGAGCAAGCGCCTCATTAAAAAGAAGAAGTTGAGGGTGATGATTATTTTTCTTATCGGGACACATGTGCTGTACAGCTATTCGCCGCAGTTGCAAAACAGCAATGATACGTGACCGTAGAAATATCATCAGCTGCCAGAAAGCAATCACAATCGGAGTCAGATCTCAGCGTCAGGAAGTTTGAGGGGTTTGTTTCCCATGGTGTGGTCACAAAACTGTTAATGTGATTGTAATCTTTCAACACCTTCTTGAGAAACACTTTGGTGACAGTCTTTTGCATTAACACTGCATTATCTGTACACATATTCTGATTTTCACGAGCCACATAAACTATTATTTACCAGTCCGCTTACAAAGTGCCAAAGTGGGGTAAACTCACTCTGCACACCTCAATTTTTTTATGTGACTTTACATGGCTGTTCTTCCCTTTATAACCCCCGACAGCCCAATCTGCCATTGCCCCCCAAAGAAAAATCTGGTACTTTAGGGTACCAAGAACATATCCCCTTGCTAGCAACTAAATACAAGAGCACTGCTACCGACCCTATGAGGGACCATGACCAACTCTTAAATTTGCCATTGGTCCTCTAAATGCAAGAGCACTGTTACCGACCCTATGAGGAACCATGACCAACTCTTAAATTTGCCATTGGTCCTCTAAATGCAAGAGCACTGTTACCGACCCTATGAGGAACCATGACCAACTCTTAAATTTGCCATTGGTCCTCTAAATGCAAGAGCACTGCTACCGACCCTATGAGGGACCATGACCAACTCTTAAATTTGCCTTTGGTCCTCTAAATACAAGAGCACTGCTACCGACCCTATGAGGGACCATGACCAACTCTTAAATTTGCCTTTGGTCCTCTAAATGCAAGAGCACTGTTACCGACCCTATGAGGAACCATGACCAACTCCTAAATTTGCCATTGGTCCTCTAAATGCAAGAGCACTGTTACCGACCCTATGAGGGACCATGACCAACTCTTAAATTTGCCATTGGTCTTCTAAATACAAGAGCACTGCTACCGACCCTATGAGGGACCATGACAAACTCTTAAATTTGCCTTTGGTCCTCTAAATACAAGAGCACTGTTACCGACCCTATGAGGGACCATGACCAACTCCTAAATTTGCCTTTGGTCCTCTAAATACAAGAGCACTGCTACCGACCCTATGAGGGACCATGACCAACTCTTAAATTTGCCATTGGTCTTCTAAATACAAGAGCACTGCTACCGACCCTATGAGGGACCATGACCAACTCTTAAATTTGCCTTTGGTCTTCTAAATACAAGAGCACTGACCCATCGGGGACAAGGGACCATGTTCAAATGTAAATAAATTTGCCTTTGGTCCTCAGAGGAAAATCTGGTATTTCGGGTACAGAGAACAAATTCCACCCTTTCATCAACTAATACAAGAGCACTGTCACATCCAGGATATGGAATCGTGTCCAAACCTATGTAAATAAATCTGCCTATCTTTAGAGGAAAATCTGGTATTTCAGATACAGAGAACAAATTACCCCCTTTCATCAACCAATACAAGAGCATTGTCACATCCAGGATATGGAATCGTGTCCAAACCTATGTAAATAAACCTGCCTAGGGTCTTTAGAGGAAAATCTGGTATTTCGGGTACAGATAACAAATGATCCCCTTTCATCAACCAATACAAAAGCACTGTCACATCCAGGTTAGGGGATCATGTCCAAACCTATGTAAATAAATCTGACATTGGTCTTCAGAGGAAAATCTGGTATTTTTCGGGTACAGAGAACAAATTCCACCTTCCACCAATTAATACAAGAGCACTGTCACATCGGGATGGGGAACCACTTTTAACCCTAGATAAATAAATGTGCCATTGGACTTCCGAGAAAAATCTGGTACTTTCGGGTGATGGGGAACACATGCTCCTCCCTGCCACCAACTAAATACAAAAGCAATGTCACATAGGAGATGAGGAACCATACCCTATGGTAATAGCAACATCTAAAAATTGGTGTCTACATAAGCTTTTGGGCGCTTCACATTAGAATGGTGAGGAAAATTGGTGTCTACATAAGCTTTTGGGCGCTTCACATTAGAATGGTGAGGAAAATTGGTGTCTACATAAGCTTTTGGACGCTTCACATTAGAATGGTGAGGGTATGCAATGAACGTAATAAGAGACATCTTATGGTGCTTATGTGGCATCACCCTTAATTTGCCTTCGTCCTCCTGTATACTCCACCGGGAGTGTTGACTTGGCTAATCTGATATTATAAAAAGGCATATTTCAATCACGGCGCAGTGAACTAACACCCACACTGATTCTCGTGTACAGCCCATAATTACCCAGGCTTCCGCGTGACATTAGAAAAGGACAGATGCATTCTAAGTAGACAAAGTGAAGGGAAGGCACAGAGGGTGTGTACTGTGGGGGTCACTGATTGACGATTAATTGAGGGTGACGTGACTTGTGCTATTTCTAAACTCTACATGTTTCCCGGAAAATGACAGAGATGCCAGTACTTTATCCATACGCTGCCATTGAGCTCTCACACACAGCCATGAATGCAGCATTCAGTATTTCTATATACTATATTCCAACAAACACACATTTCACTGGGAGAACATACAAACTCCATGCATGTGTCATCAGTACTAAGCACTTAAATAAGATCTGGTATGAGGAGAACTTGGAAGCTTCCATTGTGTACCTCTCCTGAAATTCTTCAAGTGGTTGTAAACCCTTACATACACCCAGTGAAGTGATACACAGAGATGAAACAAATCCTCCTACATAAGTTGTACCTGTTTATCAGGAGCCTTCTCCTCGTTACAGCCATTCTAAGTTCAGAGTTTTTACAGCTTCTTTGAACCTTCAATAAAAAAAAGGGGAACAGAGAGCTGAAGTTACGCTCTGCAGGGCTCAGTGAGGAGAGCTCTAGGAGTTGATTGGAGGGAAGGGACACACCCCCCTTTACACAGCACAGAGGAGCAGAGGTGAGTGTCAATCAGCTGTCACCTTTTTTCTCTTGGCGTCAGGAAAACCTGTCAGAAGTGACTCATGCTGATCGCAGAAGAACGGCGCAGCAGACATAAATGACACTTTGTGCTTTTAATTAAGAAAAGTACACACTATAGATGGTGCTTTGTTCATATTTAATGTCTGAGGTTCACAGTCACATTCAGTTCTTTGAGTCACTGACATTTAAAT
Organism: Rana temporaria; assembly: GCF_905171775.1. Classification (NCBI taxonomy): domain Eukaryota; kingdom Metazoa; phylum Chordata; class Amphibia; order Anura; family Ranidae; genus Rana; species Rana temporaria. Next base: position 155,108,816 of record NC_053492.1, read on the forward strand.
AAGGACTTCTGACTTGGCTCTGACTTTTCTGATCTGCATATATGTGGTTGGTCAGTGGCCAGGGAGTCAGCATAAACCTAGGCATTAGCATTTCCTGAAGGAGGTCAGCAATAGCACAAATAATATGTCTCTCATGACAGGTGTACATTTGATATGGAGGGCCTATTCACACTAAAGTGATCAGTTGTGGCGGCATGGCATATGTTAACACGTGTTGCATTAACCACTTGAGACCCGCGCTATTGACAAAAGACGTCAACAGCGCGGCTCTCAAGTGCCAACAGGACATCTTTGGACGTCATTTAATAGCATTACCCGCGCGCGCCACTGGGGGGCGCGCAGTGGGTAAACACTGTCCCGGCGCATCGCTCGGGAGCCGATGCGTGTACCTGGCGGCCGCGATGTCTGCCGGGTACACGCGATTGTCGGTAAGACAGAAGGGACGTGGAGCTCTGTGTGTAACACAGAGCTCCACACGCTGTCAGAGGAGAGGAGACCGATCTGTGTCTCTTGTACATAGAGACACAGCATCGGTCACCTCCCCCAGTCACCCCCCTCCCCCCACACAGTTAGAACACACCCAGGCTACACATTTAACCCCTTCCTCACATTTATACAGTAATTAGTGCATTTTTATAGCACTGATCGCTGTATAAATGTGAATGGCGCTAAATTTGTGTCAAAAGTGTCCGATACGTCCGTCGCAATATCGCAGTCCCAATAAAAATCGCAGATCGCCGCCATTACTAGTAAAAAAAAAAAAAATAATAAAAAAAAATCATAATTCTGTCCCCTATTTTGTAGGCGCTATAACTTTTGCGCAAACCAGTCGCTTATTGCGTTTTTTTTTTTTTTTTTTACAAAAATACGTCGAAAAATACGTATCGGCCTTAACTGAGAAAAAAAAAAAATATATTTTTTAAATTGTCGCTCTATTTTTGTTTATAGCGCAAAAAATAAAAACTGCAGAGGTGATCAAATACCACCAAAATAAAGCTCTATTTGTGGGAAAAAAGGACGCCAATTTTGTTTGGGAGCCACGTCGCACAAATGTCAGTTAAAGCGACGCAGTGCCGTAAGCTGAAATTTCGCCTGGGAACGAAGGGGGTTTATGTGCCCAGTAAGCAAGTGGTTAAGGAAGCCCATTTATCATGAATAGTGGGCTGCCAAGATGCACAACCCTTTGTATAACACAGCACAACGCAAGGTATATATGTTGTGGTGTGCTTTGCTATGGCCCAGCAATGTGAGTGCGTTGGAGCAGTTGCGCTGCTACAACGAACGCACGAATGTGAACGGGCCCTAAATATATGAATTGTGTTAAAGGTAAAAAAAAAAAATTGCCCACATCACCCAATCTTCTTCACACTTGAGCAGTTGGCACTGGGTTGGTTGCAGGGGGCAGCAAGCAATGCCCTTGTTAGCATACAGCTTTGTATTGGCATTGCTTTGATGCATAGAATTAAAGACAAAATCTTGTCTTGAAGAGTCATCTACCCCGGGTACTGTGTACAGAACAAATGATACTGTATCTAATTGAAGAAGACATTGACCTGATTAAGGGATTACTCAGAACAGCTTGTAATTGTGTGCTCTGAATGAGTCTAGTCTAAAATCACCAGCAAAGTGGCTGCTTGTTTCTTGCTGGCAGTATGCGGAACTAGGAGTTTGTTGTAGTTCTGGTAAGACCTGTCAGGAAGTAAACGTTGTGTTCCCAGGATCAGATCATACTTGCAGCAGATGCCAGGACGCTGCTGAGCTGTGTACACAAATATGGCCTGAAACAAACAACCAAACTCTCACTGGGCCTGTCACTAAACACGTTCGAGTCCAGAAAAAATCTCCATTATTATCCTACTATTGCCTACTGGGTCACTAAGCAGAGGAATTGGAAGTCTGACCTCTCATCCAGCACGTTACAGGTCATTGGTAGGTAAAAGGAGTCAGCAACGCATACATCCGTGATCAAATCTTTATTTCGCTACAGGATAGTGACAGTAAAAACAGCTTACGCGTTTCGCCAAGTAGTCTGAGCCAAGGATATTTGCCAAAAAGTGTAAGCTGTTTTTACTGTCACTATCCTGTAGTTAAATAAATATTTATTCACGGATGTATGCGTTGCCAGATCCTTTCACCTACCTGCATGCTGTTTGAGCGTTTGGATAATTGGGGCTCTGGCTCCAAGTGTCCTCCAGACTCCTTGCATGGCTACTCTGGGGCTCTGAAATAAATGTCACACCTGTGTAGTAAAGCAGCATCAAAATGCCATGTCATCTATAGTGTGTGACCATTTTTTACCTTAAAGCGGAGTTCCGCCGAAAAAAAAGTCAGCAGCTACAAATACTGCAGCTGCTGACTTTTAATATATGTACACTTACCTGTCCAGTGTGACTGCAATGTCAGCACCCGAAGTCGATCTGCCCCTCGGCTCTCGGTACCACCATCTTCGGTAAGGGAATCTGCGCATGCGTGAGTCGCGCTGCACGATCCCACCAGTCCCTGCTGTCTTCTGGCACCTGTGTATATCCCAGAAGACAGCAGGGAGGGATGCAGGAGGGGGGATGCAGAAGTAACCACTACCCGGAATTGGGAACAAATACCTGGATCTGCTCCCCCCTGAAAGGCACCAAATGTGACACCGGAAAGGGGGGGGGGGATTCTGAAAAGCGGAAGTTCCATTTTCAGGTGAAACTCCGACGAGGCATTGCAAGAATGGTTATTCGCAGAGGCATAATTCTGGGGGCCCCAGGCTTAAAGCATCAAGGGCCCCAGGCTTAAAGCATCAAGCCCAGGAACAAAACAACGTAAGAAGAAAGTAAAATCCACTGCGAAGCGGATGAAATGTAGGTGATAGGGCGAAGTTCCATGAATAAGCAGTATTGCTTTGTAGACCAGTCGGTTTCACTTCCTGGATTCAGTTTTTATTTCTGAGCGGTTACTTTTCTCACTGCATACAACAAGAAATTCAGACACTAAGGACTTCCCTTTGTTCACTGCTAAAACTGATTACTGTCACTTATCAACTTTTGTTCCTGAAACAAGTGACACCAAACCAGTAAAACAGCAATGGTGTCATTTACATGCACACAAGGGGTGCATTGCCTATCAGTAAAAGCTGTGGGGAATCTGTGGACTCTGCTTTTTCAGATTAAAAAAAAAATATCTATGTTGGTCTTAGAAAATTCTTGCAATGAAAAACGTGGTTTCTGACTGACACGACGGCAATAAGGCTCTGAATATATTTCAGTGTTGTGGGAATGTATGTTTATTCCCATACCGCACAGTACTGCATGCTATTTGCATTGGTGTGATGCAGCGCCCGTCATTCTTAATACATCCTGCTGATGTAGGTGTGCTGCAACGCAATACGCGACAACGCACTAACATGTGGTGCAGTGCGGTGCCAGAAAACAGGTACACTTTAATGCCTAATGCAGGGCATGTTAACCCTCGAAAAAACTGCATGTTTTAATGCAACCCACTTCAGAACCTAGCAGTAACCCCTTTAAATTAAAGTGGACCTTCAATAACCTTTTCATCTTTCCATCTATTAAATCTTCTGCCCTTGTTGTTTTAACTTTAGATAGTAAAACATGTTTTTTTCTGCCAGTAAATACCTTATACAGCCCACTTCCTGTTTCTTGTCTGATCATTATCCTAGGTTTATGACACCATGCACAGCTCTCATGAGAGTTTACCAGGAAGGGAAGGAGGGGTGAGTAATAAGAGGGCCAATGAGAGCTGCCTCTGTGTAAATCCAGAAAGTAAACAGGCAGCAGCTTCAGCTGCCCACAGTTAAGATAGATGCAGCCAGACTCAGTGGAGGGAGATTTCTGCAGCATATTTGGCAAGTACAGAATCACAGTATATTAAATTAATATGCAAAGTGGTTGGAGGGAAGCTTCAGAATGGCAAAGATGTTTTTATTACAAATTACGTGAGCAGACTGCAGTTCCTCTTTAAAGTATTTATTTTTCTTGATCCCAGGGATGAAACTGCTCGTTTGCAAAGATCTTTTCCAACCAGTGTTATAAATAATGGAAACCTATTCCCCCAGAGGTGAGAATTCCTATCCAGCCCTTTGTGAATCTCCAGGCACATTGTTTATTATTGTCTGACCTCACAGCATCTCTTCGGGGCAATGCTCAATCAGGAGAGCCAAGCCTTCTATAGATGGATAGATAGAGAAGTGTTTCCAGCCTTACGGCTTCATCTTCCTGTAATGGAGCAGCTCAGAGATGTACTTCATTAGACATTACCATCCTATCATGCTGCAAGTCAAATGTGGTATCATCACACAGAAATCACAGTGGGCGCATGCATTTGTATGCCATACCCTGCAGTGTAACTGGCTTATGCAGGATTCATTATCTCAGGGGGGAAATCCAATCAAGACATTAGCAATAAAGATGAATGAGCGTAACAGGCCTTAAATGAACTGCTAAGGTTTCTCTACAACAGTCTAGGACACTGCAAATGCACACATGCTGACTGCTAATTATATCCTTCCTAATGTAAGCAAAGCCACATTTCTAGCTAGATACAATTACATGATCAGTCCAGTTATGGATTACTAAATGCTCAATAGGAATAATGTAAATATCGAAATCTGCTCTGTATGTCTCTGAGCCAATGAAGTACTGTCAGACAGTGATGACCTCATCAGTGTGCTGCTTTTCCTTCATGGACCAATCACAGGCTTGATGACCAAGGTGAACTAGAGAAAGGCTAAGCTGGTTGGAGGGTGTCTGGATCACCAAATTAAAGTGACACTAAAGCCTTGGTTTTTACATCCTTACCTGCTCCTGTAGTGCTTTTGCACAGAGAAGCCCATGTCCTCCTCTTCTCTGGTTCCTCATCTGCCCTTCTGGCCCCTCCTGAGTGCCCCCACAGCAAGCAGCTTGCTATGGGGCACCCAAATGGAGCTGCAGCTCCGTGTGTCCATTCAGACAAGGAGCCCTGGTCTGGCCCCACCCCTCTCTCTCCTCATTAGCTCATTGACTTTCATTGACCTCAGCGGGAGCCAATGGCACTCTGCTGCTGTCTCAGCCAATCAGGAGGGAGAGCCAGCCGAGTCTCTCATGCAACATCGCTGGATTTAGATGGGGTTCAGGTAAGTATTGTAGGGGGGGGGGGGGGCTGCTGCACACAGACGTTTTATCTTTATGCATAGAATGCATTAAGATAAAAATCGTTCTGCCTTTCACTAAACAAAATAGTTCAGTCATTTGCTCTTCAGCTGTTTATTTACCCATTTAGTTGACGTTTGGCCTCTGGCATATTTAAAGTGTTTGCAAATGCAAAGCCAGTAAAACAAATGTAAACACATGGCACCATCATTAAAAATTTCCCCCTATTTTCCAGCATTAAAATCCTTTTATTAGGGCTTTCATCCGCAGTCAAGGGACCACATGGCCCCCTTTCCTCCCACTGCTTGGGGGGGGGGGGGCTGGAGGCGGAGACTACACAAAATAATCAGGAGCCACTCTCAGTCACAATGTTGATGGCTGGTCCTTGAAACAGAAGGAGCCACGATCACATGCTCTTAAGTCCCCTAAACACAGACCAGATATCGGGCGGTATCAGCCGGTTCAATGGAAACTAGGGCTGGGAAAAAAAAAAATTTGGATCTTGAATGGAGTCGCGAGGGCAAATCGATTCAGATTTTGACCAAATCGATTTTTTTTAGATAGGACCAGCGCTCCGCGGACTAGGCCGAAGCCGCGGCCTCGCTGTCTTTTCCCAGGATCACTGCGGGCAGGATTTTTTAGGCGAGGCCGCGGCTTTGGCCTAGTCTGCGGAGCGCCGGTCCTATCTAAAAAAAAATCGATTTGGTCAAAATCTGAATCGATTTGCCCTCACGACTCCATTCAAGATCCAAATAAAATTTTTTCCCAGCCCTAGTTTCCATTGAACCGGCTGATACCGCCCGATATCTGGTCTGTGTGTAGGGGACTTAAGAGCATGTGATCGTGGCTCCTTCTGTTCCAAGGACCAGCCATCAACATTGTGACTGACAGTGGCTCCTGATTATTTTGTGTAGTCTCCGACTTCATGCGACTTCAGCCTTCAAAGGTCTGACGATTGGCATCCGATTGGCGCTCTCAGGCACTGACCGGTGTGTTCTGGTAGGGGAGCCGCCCCCCTGTCAGAACAAAATTGCTCAGCGGGGGGAGATTGTTAGTACATGATCTCCTTTCAAGCACGTCTGGGTTTTTTTTGTTCAGCCCACTGCTCAAAAAAGTGTGTAAGCTGTACACGAGGAAGTCTCTGGGAGAGCAACTGATATTTTCATAAAATAAAGACACACATTTGCGGTAGAAACTTTTTTGGGGGGGGGTATTTACTGAAGCTTGGTTGTTATGGGTCACCATACCCCATTGCCTTCTTGTCTGTAAGGAGAAGGTGACCAGAATACACTGTGCTGTACTGTGTAGTTCAGGTCATGTTGGTTTGCTTTGTGTTCTGCACATCCTGGATTGCTGATAAAAAGTCTTTCAGAGTGAAACCATTAACTAAGATTATCCTTGCAAACAAACCTTTAACAGCCAAAGAGCAAAGTCATCAATTACAGGAACGGCACATAAAAAAAAAAACACTTGCATTAGTGCTGGTGGACTCTGGATAGGATCCATGTTATCTTTAAAGATAAAAAAAAAGCTAAGGATCAACATATAGCACTTGATTGGAGAGGTAACCTACATAAAATAAGCCTGTTACATAAAAGGCAGGTCAGTGCCAGTCCCTGCCATCTGCAGATAAAGTGCTGGACACTGCAGATATGGCCTCTAAACCTATTGGAATAATCAGTCTTTAGTTTCCATTACAAAAAGCCATCAACCTCTTATCCGCAAATCTGCGTGTTGAGCAACGTCTGGTGTAACATGGGAAATTGCTCCGGAAAATGACTGCATGGAATAAATAATGATGGACAGTCATGTCACAAGTCATGATCAGTGTTGTCCCAGAACTCGGTGTGACAGGAACACCAAGCTGCTCATTGTTTACTAGCATTGGGGACTTTTTTCTCTAACCTTACTTGCTGCATCTTAACCAGCAAAACCAGTAACCAGACTAGAAGCACACAAGGGAACTAAGCTCAGGAGCAACTTCACTTTGCAAAATGTAAAGTCTATTTGTTTTTAGTAAATCAACCCCTTTGTCTCCTTTACTAAGCTCTGGAGCAACTGCACTTTGCAGAGTGCAACAGCATTTGCAACATGCATAGTCTATTTCAGTGATGGCGAACCTTGGCACCCCAGAACTACATTTCCCATGATGCTCATCTACTCTGCAGAGTGCATGGGGCATCATGGGAAATGTAGTTCCAAAACATCTGGGGTGCCAAGGTTCACATCGCTGCTCTATTTGCCTTTAGTAAATCTACCCCATAGTATCTATGTGATGGTATCTATACTGATGCCTGATGTGTATGCCAATATTTCTGCATATACAGATAGATATACTTGTTGATTCTAATAGAAACCCAGTATCTTTGTAACTTTTCACATCCTGATTTCAGATCTTAAAGTGGATGTAAACCCAAAAAATGTTTATGTATTTTTTGATGTCACAATGTACAGTATAAGATTTCCTATCATCTGTGCCCAGTCTTGCCACACAGAGTTAATCCAGCTCTGAGCAATCCTCTTTTATTGTTCAGTGAAAAAAAAACGGACTTACAGAGAAAAACCTTAGTCCGTTACGCCCCCTTGCTGTGAGTGGCAGGTTATTTACATATCTCATGCACTAGCCCCACCGCCACTCCTTTTCTGAAGTCATGTGGTTACTTTTCTGGATTTTGACTGGATGTTAGTGATCATAGCAGAATTCAGTGTAAGGAATACACAGGAAAAATGCATGTTGACAAGGGGAGTGTAGAGGAGGGTGGGGAGTCTACTGATATCACAACTCCACCCACAGAGCTCCAGACAACAGATTCACCCACAGAATCTGCAGTTTTTCAGTTCTTATAACAGACAGAGGGGAGACATTTGACAGGTAAGGATACATGCAGGAGGCATCTATATCCTTATAAATCAGCACTATGGAAGTAGTTTAGAAAGGATGAGAGTGGGTTTACATCCACTTTAAACAAATGTTATCAATCCTCCAAGCTATATCCTGTGAACTGCAAAACCCCTCCTCCCCATGAACTAAAGAGGAGGAGGAGGTGTTTGTAGTCCATGAACGAAAGCCACCTAGGGTAACAACCCTATTTCACTATAGGTACTGTAGAGAGAATGAATGCCATCACTCTAAGACAGGAAGTGTGGCACTGGTGGGATCACCAGGTAAAAACAATGAAATTAAAACCCTAAAAAGAAAACAAATGCAGCCACCATGCAATAGATAATATTTTTGGTTTTGGGTTTAGATGTACTTTAATACTGAGTAACCAGTGTGGACTCCCATCAGTGTCAACCTGGGTGGAGTCCCTAGAACTGGGGATCAGAATACGGATTTGCTAGAAGAACTATCCGTATCTCATCAGTTGGTGTTCAAAACCTGTCTGAATACCTGAACAATAACTGCATCTGATTGGATACAGTCATTATTCAGCTGACAATTTTCCACCTGGCTCCCTTGATTTTTTAATTAAGCTGGGTAGTGCCAATGGGGTCACCCACAGCTTGAAATGTGACCAATTCAGTGTGGACATGCCAAACCTTGAGCCATGCATTGCAGGCTTTACTTTCAGTGACTTATTTGTATTTAAAACCCTATCCGCAACCTAAAAACAGCTTTCATGACTCAGTGGCAAAACACTGAGCAGATCAGAGCGTCACTGTGGGGGAAGAAAGAACAGAAATGAAACAAGCCGATTTCCTGCTAGCAGTATGGGGTCAGGTGAGCAGAACTGCTCCCAGGTCCAGCCTAGCCATTCATTACCAAAGCACGAGCTAGTCATTTTTTATCTGTGCAGCAACACGAGGCAAGGGCACCTTGTCCCAGCAAGTGCAGCCTGCTAAGCGGCATATTCTTAATGCAAAGCTTGTTTGTGTTCATAGGCGGGGAAGAAGAACGGCTTTCCGAAACTGCCAGAAAATCGGCACTGTTCAATCCATCTGGGAGGAATGATTTCCCTTGTGCTATGGGAAAATGCACTCCCTTGTATGCACAAGCCTTAATATCTTGGTTACGGTAACCATATACTTGGACAAAATAAGGAGAGTTGTCACATCATTTGGCCTGATTGCTCACATCTTCTATAATGTGGTGAAATGAATGATTAAACTGCTTTTACATGCTTAGAAATTGTGCTGATAGCGTGAACGTAGGAATGTTATCTTCTACCACCCTCAGTAAACACGCCGCACTGCGGTCCCTATTTTGTTAGAAGTGAAATGAAACAACAGCGCAGGTCAAGGGTGGCAATCCCCTTCAAATATTTGACACACGACTGAGAATATTAACAGCAAATTCCTTACAGCCTCATCCACGCACACATGTCGTCATCCACACAGGCGCCATCCACACACCTGCATTGATCCACACAGCCACCATCCACACACCCGTGCACACGTGTCGTCATTCACACAGGCGCCATCCACACACCTGCGCACACGTGTATTCATCCACACAGCCGCCATCCACACACCCGCGCACACGTGTCGTCATCCACACAGCCACCATCCACACACCCGCGCACACGTGTCGTCATTCACACAGGCGCCATCCACACACCTGCGCACACGTGTATTCATCCACACAGCCGCCATCCACACACCCGCGCACACGTGTCGTCATCCACACACCTGCGCACACGTGTATTCATCCGCACAGCCGCCATCCACACACCCGCGCACACGTGTCGTCATCCACACACCCGCGCACACGTGTATTCATCCACACAGCCGCCATCCACACACCTGCGCACATGTGTCGTCATCCACACAGGCGCCATTCACGTGTTATCATCCACACACCCACGCACATGTGTCATGATTACCACAGGCTCCATTCCACACAGCCGCCCACACTCGTCATCATCCACACAGGCGCCATTCCACACAGCCGCACAAATGTGTTATCATCCACACCGCCACTATTCACACACCCACGTGTCATCATCCAACCAGGCGCCACCCACACAGCTGCGCACACGTGTTATCATCCACACACCCACTTGTCATGATCACCACAGGCTCCATTCCACAGAGCCGCCCACACGTGTCATCATCAACACAGCCGCTATTCTACACAGCTGCGCACACGTGTCATCATCCACACAGCCGCGCACACGTGTCATCATCCACACAGCCACACACACGTGTCATCATCCACACAGCCACACACACACGTGTCATCATCCACACACACGTGTCATCATCCACACAGCTGCGCACACGTGTTATCATCCACACACCCACTTGTCATGATCACCACAGGCTCCATTCCACAGAGCCGCCCACACGTGTCATCATCAACACAGCCGCTATTCTACACAGCTGCGCACACGTGTCATCATCCACACAGCCGCACACACGTGTCATCATCCACACAGCCACACACACGTGTCATCATCCACACACACGTGTCATCATCCACACAGCCGCGCACACGTGTCATCATTCACACAGCCACTATCCACACAGCCGTGCACACGTGTCATCGTCCACAGAGCTGCGCACACAGGCACGCGTACCCATCATCCACACAGGCACGCATACCCATCATCCACACAGATACGCATACCCATCATCCACACAGGCACGCATACCCATCATCCACACAGGCACGCATACCCATCATCCACACAGATACGCATACCCATCATCCACACAGGCACGCATACCCATCATCCACACAGATACGCATACCCATCATCCACACAGGCACGCATACCCATCATCCACACAGGCACGCATACCCATCATCCACACAGATACGCATACCCATCATCCACACAGGCACGCATACCCATCATCCACACAGGCACGCATACCTCTTATCCACAGAGACATGAATACTTGTTATCCTCACACGGGCACGCATACTTCTTATCCACACAGGCACACATAAATGTTATTCACACAGGCGCACATACTCACTATCCACACAGATGCACTTACTCAACTTAAAGAGGGATGGATGTCAAAATTATTTCCACACACCTCTGCAACACTAACTTCTACAAATATTTTTTTTTTGTGTTTTATGGGCAGTAAAGGGTAATGGCATGCCTTATGGCAGCCAACCAGCAATTTCCTAGCTAGTTTTATGGTTAAATAATAAAAATGGTTCAACATATTACAAGGCGTGTACAATAAGTTATATGAATATGTTTAAGATCAGTCACATATTTTAAAGCCAGCAATGCTCCTGGGAGTTTGTCTGTGACAAATGAAACACTTTATAATTGTTATAGTAAACCAGCATAAATCTGTGACTCCATCTCTGTACAATGAGTGCACAACATTGGGGGACCAGCCAAGATTAACCATCCAACACAGCCGCCTTACACATCTGTATACTATGTATGGCTAAAGCATAAACTTAAAATCAGGGACATTCTTTTACTGGCACTTGAACCAGTACTCCATGGACTTTAATAGATCAGAACAAGCACCTTTTAAAAAGAATCCCCTCTGCCAAGAAGCAGTGTGCATGGGCAGTTCTAGAGCCAGCTGATCAAAGTTCGGTTGAGCTCGGATACAGCATGACTTGCACTATGCCCAAGCTTGCTTAGCTGAACTTGAATCAGCTGGTTTTTCATGTTGGCATCATGGTATTCAGGGAACTCTTTGAAAGTCTGCTTGGCAGCGTCACAGCAGATCAGGCAATGTACTGCTGGTTCTGGTGGTGTTCATTTTTTTTTATAAAGGATTTTCATTTTCTAAGCACTCGTTCAACTTTCTAATGGTTTCGTTTATAGGGGTTTTGAATGAGATTAGTTGACTCAATGATGGCAAGATCGAAAAGCTCTAACAAACTATTTTTCTGAATTTTTGTAAGAACAGTAAAGCAAAATTCTACTGGTGTATGGCCATCTTCGCTGACATTCTCTGAATAAAGCTGGTCTTACATGGGTCAGTTTTTTGTTCAACAAGCAGGTTGACTGAAATAACATTGACCTGATTTCCCCATCTATGCACTCAATGTCAAGGAAGAAACGTATATGGACAGCCGCACTCCAGTAATTCTAAAAAAGATGTGCCCTTTATTGGGTAAAAAGAAAATGCACTACAAATAAACAGCATACGGTGGGAAATAAACAGCTGATGCGTTTCACATTGAACCTCAATGCTTAGTCATAGCTAATATAGCTATTACTACAATAGCTATGACTAAGCATTGAGGTTCAATGTGAAACGCGTCAGCTGTTTATTTCCCACTGTATGCTGTTTTTTTGTAGTGCATTTTCTTTTTACCCAATAAAGGGCACGTCTTTTTTAGACTTACTGGAGTGCGGCTGTCCATATACGTTTCTTCCTTTGCATGCTCTGTGCATTGCCAGCACCCGTTGGTTCCTGAGTGGACAGTGATTGCCTTAGGGAAAACTGCCACTCCAGGTGAGCGCACCTATCTATGCACTCAATGTCGATGGGGGAATGAATCCTCCCCGCTGTGCTGTTGTATTCTGAAAGCTGGAAAACTCCCCCACCATAAGAATACACAGGTCTATAGGCTTGCTGCACTGATCGAAGCAAAAAAAAAATTGCAATATGGTGGTTCAATGGAAGTCAGTTAGTAGACTCACTTCCTGTTCAACCGCAGAAGCAATGAATGGATCGAAATTCAGCTTATCCCTACTGAAGCAGCTGAATATCAATCCATGTATGGCCTTCTGTATGGTAATAACAATGGCAAATCCATGTATGACCTTCTGTATGGTAATAACAATGGCAACTGCACAGGACATGGTGGGATGAAATGCTGCAGTGTTAGCGGACATACCGTTAAAAAAAAAACGGAACGTGGTTCCAATGGAATGCATATCTACACAAAAAATACAGAAGGTACATTTCTAAACCAGCGGGCTACTGAATTCTGCTTGCTGCCTGCTCTTGCTCTTTAGGTTATTTTCCAGCCGTGTAGAATATTGGATAAGAACAATGAGCCATGCTTGCGGACAATGTACTACGGCATATTTACACAAGACTCAGGAAGTGAAAGCACTTGCTCATGAATGGATAGCTCCCTTGGGAAATAAAGGAAAAGGTTGCTGTGCAGTCAGCAACAATCATGTAGTATTATTCCTCCTGGAAAAGAAGAGAGCCAAGTGGTTAAACTCCTCGTTTTCAAAGCTGGCGCATGAAAGGGATGCTCTGACGCACAGGTGACAGATGCTCGCCGAAACTTTAAACAGTTTATTCAATGAAACAAATAGTGAATGCATTTGTGATTGCAGAATCTCCAGGACCGCGTTTCAAAAGGCTTGCTGCTTCTTGGATCGCTCGAGTAGAAACCAATTAGTTTGATTTCATATGGAAATAGGGAAAACGTGCAGCTGATAGTACCCAGACTGCTCAAAGAATGTATTTTAAACCCCTCTGACGCTCAAAGGACACGGCCGCTTTGTCATTTGTGTTGCCAAGTCCTGCTGAGTATCAAATTATTTATACAGAAAAACTCCAACATAGTCCACACAGTTCCTTTTTGTCTTGTTGCTTTCCAGATATACAAAACACTTCAATATGGAGACAAGAGTTTTAAATCAACCACTGTCTTAAAGAGGAATCTTACCCGGCTAGTAGAGCTGCACGATTCTGGCTAAAATTAGAATTAGAATAAAGATCACGATTCTCGCGGTGTAACTTCTTCTTTCACATTATACAAAAAAATTGGGCTAATTTTGCTGTTTATTTTTATTTTTTTATTCATTAAAGTGTATTTTTTTAAATTGCGTTTGAAAAACCGCTGCGCAATTACGGTGTGACATAAAATATTGCAACAACCACCATTTTATTTTCTAGGGTCTCTGCTAAATATATATATATATATATATATATATATATATATATATATATATATATATATATATATATATATATATATCATGTTTGGGTGTTCCAAGTAATTTTCTAGTAGAAAATAATGATTTTTTACCCGTAAGCAACAAATGTCAGAAAAGGTTTGGTCTTTAAATGGTTACATTTCCTTCATCTAAGTTTTTTCCTTTGATAAAAGAACGAAAAGATACTTTGTTTCCACTTATTCACATTTTGTGATTAAAACTTGGCAGGCTGCCTGGATCTTGTTTTTCCAGCCGTGAGAACCCTCTGATACAGTTAAAGCGGGGGTTCACCCTAAAAATTTTTAATTTTTTTTCTAACATGCCATCTAGCATACTAGCGCGAGCTACAGTATACCTTTATTTTATTTTTTTGCACCGTACTCACTGTTTAATCCCGTAGTTAAGTTTCAGTCTAGTAGGCGTTCCAATGCAGAGGAGAACATGATTGACGGCCGGCTATGGCGCATCACGCTTCACGGAAATAGCCGAAATAGGACTTGGCTCTTCACGGCGCTTGCGCAGTCAGCTCCTAGTCTGTGCGCAGGCGCCATAAAGCGCCGTGAAGAGCCGAGTCCTACTCGGGAAACGTGACGCGCCATAGCTGCCCGTCAATCATTGTCCCCTCTGCATAGGGCAGCACAGTGGTGCAGTGAGTAGCACTTTCGCCTAGCAGCAAAAGGGTCGCTGGTTCGAATCCCGACCACGACACCATCTGCCTGGAGTTTGCATGTTCTCCCTGTGCCTGCGTTGGTTTCCTCCGGGTACTCCGGTTTCCTCCCACACTCCAAAGACATGTTGGTAGGTAAATTGGATCCTGTCCAAATTGGCCCAGTATATATATGTATATCTGTGTGTATGACTGTGTGTCCTTAGCGTGTCATGATCCTACGGGGTAAAATGACCGCACCAGCCAATCAGACTCAGACTCTGGCTGGAAAAAGCGCTATTCAAGTCATTCATTCATTCATAGGAACGCCCATTCCCCGCGGGGAGTCTGAAACTTATCTCCGGGATTAAACAGTGAGTACGGCGCAAAAAAATAAAATAAAGGCATACTGTAGCTTACGCTACTATGCTAGATTTCATGGTAGAAACTTGCATTTTAGGGTGAACCACTGCTTTAAGCTCTGCGTTAAAAAAGAAAAAAAACATACCAGCCCATGAAAAACCAGCGCCACCTTTCTTTCACACAAAGTCATTGCAGCTTTTTTTCTTCCCACGCTGCCATCTTGGATTCAAGAATTCGCTGTCACTTCCTGATCACTCTCAGCCAACCCCTGTGAGATCACAATCTGCAGGCAGACTGTCCTGAAGTCTACTGGGCACCTAGAGATATGAATGTAATATACCGCGTTCTCTGACTGAATGAGGTAGGGAGGAGGGGCAGTGACATGCATCCCACTACGCAACATAGGCACCCTCTAATGTTGACTACTGAACTTTTCAACAGGGTTGAATTTTTCTGCGGCGCCCAACAGCAACATATTATTAAGACAATCTTATTACTTGTCAACTGTGGTGACGAATGTAATTCTAGCCTGTTTCTGTTGATCATGTACAACAGCACGTATACAACTGAACGTAGAATTAATATATCCTAGCATTCCACTTTGGCACAATAGTACCTGGGAAAAGACAAAAATCCCCTATGTCTGACCGAAATCCAGATTTATCCTACAAATTCCCCATTGCCGTATATACTCTGCACATTACTGCAAAACAGGAACTACCAAAATAGACATAGCCAACACACATCACCTAGGAAAATGTGTGTTATGGCTAAAATTGCAGAGTAACGGGATAATTGCAGTGTGCTGAGAGACTGCGGCTTCTCCAGGGGCAACAGTATAACACACTGAGATGTGTTGCGGAGCCATCTGCTAGAGAAAGTGTAAATGACAAGAACCAGAAATACAACTCAAGCTGAAGTCACAGGGAAGGAAATAACAATGGACTAGTTGTCTAGTCACCTAATATCATTTAATTCAGTTCTGTAACCCTTCCTTAAAAGAGAAGTGTGCGAATCGAAAAAGAAACACCACTGATCACTCAGCTCTTGGTCCTCACCCTGCAGCGAGCTGGTGACTGTGAATCACTGGCTCTTTGCTCTGCCCCTCCAGCACTCACTGGAGAGCTGGGCTGTGGAGAGGGCAGGAGTGGCTGGCTCAGCCTCTTAGCGACTCGCTGAGAGGCTGAGCCAGCTGCCAGTCCATATGGTCAGGATCTTTTCAAAGCCTGGACCGGCTCTGTCATATCAGCTGACAGCGGATTTTAGCCTGCTGTCAGCTGAAAACAGGTCACAGGAGTGATGAACTGTGATCCACAGAGGAAGTATAGCCAAAAAAGCTATGCCCATACTTCTCCTTTAAACAGTTTGGGCTTTTAAAGGTGATGCTAGCTACACACACACACTGCCCATTTTTAAAAGCTAATTCCACCTTTCATGTTAAACCCATATTTAGAGTCTGCATCCCCCACACCCAAAGCACCCCCCTCCATCAATTTTTGAACTGCCAATTCGTTGCAGCCTCCAGTGCAAAAAATAAAGCTTTTTTTTTTGTTTGTTTAAATAATTGTTGGTAAAATGTTCACATTTCTGCAAACCCAGATCTCCAACCTTTCCCAACTCACGGAATTGGTGAACAATATCTAATGTCTGTAATTGGAAAAAAAGACAATGAAAAAGGGAGCTATAATCTGAGATCATTAGGGATGTTAGGTAATGTTCTGAGGTCACATGTCCACATGTCACATGTGCATACCTCCCATTAGAAATAACCACTTCACTAACAGGCTTTGGCTGAAGGCAATAAACAGCTTTCAGCTCAGCTTGTTAACATATTTTAGCTGTCGCATTCTAAACAGGTCGGGATGGATGAAGGCGTATGGCTGCAATTTAGGAATTAGTTGTAACTTAAACTAGTCTAGCCAATATTTTGGTTTTGGATAGAGTGGGGAAGGGTTAGAACATTTGTGCCAAGATTTATTGCCATCTGAAGTTTTCTTCTCTAAACCAGTCACTGAGGCAGGAAGTGAAGGTAAATCTCTTCAAGGGCATACAGACTGCAAAAACAACATGTCGGAGGTTTAGCTCCTTCCCCAATTCCAAGATAAAGTGCTATTATTGCCCTACTTCATAAGTACACATAAACCACAGCCGAGTCTGTGGCAGGTCTAGGAATTCAGATGAACTCAAGGCACAATCACACCACAATCCATCATACACTGCGCTTTTTCAATAGGCGGATATAGGAGCCCTGGCACCTTCTTGCACACTTTGCACCAGAGATACACTTTGTATCTACCAGTAGGATCACCCTGAAGATGCGCCATGTGATCAGCAGCTCTGCATACCTCTTCCTGCTTCCTGGTTCACCCCGACTGCCAACAAGCTAACAAGAGCCCATTTTTTGACCATGAAAGCCTTCAGGAGAACCCACCATCTTTGGAAGGTCTATACAACATGAAATGGCCTAGTGGCTCATAGGGGAAGATTTACTAAAACCAGTGCACTAATCTGGTGTAGCTGTGCATGGTAGCCAATCAGCTTCTAACTTCAGCTTGTTCAATTAAAGCTTTGACAAAAAAAACTGAAAGCTGATGGGATTCTATGCAGAGCTGCACCAGATTTTGCACTCTCCAGCCTTAGACCCCTTTCACACTGAGTTCGTATTGCAGGCGCTATAGCGTAAAAAATAGCACCTGCAATCAGCCCTCAAACAGCTGCTCTATTGTCTCCAGTGTGAAAGCCCAAGGGCTTTGACACTGGATCGGTCCGCTAGCAGGACAGTAAAAAAAAGTCCTGCTAGCCGCATCTTTGGAGCGGTGTGTTTACCGCTTCTCCACCGCTGCTGCCTATTGTAATCAATAGGACAGCGCGGCTATACGAAATGCGCCGCAAATCCATCGGTGGTAAAAATAGCAGAGTTTTACCACCGACGCTATGGGCGGCTCAACCCTAGGGGTTGATTTACTAAAACTGGGTAGTGCTAAATCTGGTGCAGCTCTGCATAGAAACCAATCAGCTACCAGGATTTTTTGTCAAGGCTTAAAGGGGTTGTAAAGGTTTATTTTCTAAATAGGTTCCTTTAAGCTAGTGCACTGTTGGTTCACTAAGCTTTTCCTTCGATTTCCCTTCTAAATGTTTTTTTCTTTGTCTGAATTTCTCACTTCCTGATTCTCCTTAGTAAACTTGCCACCATCATCCATGGGGGTTAGTCAGCCAGAACAGCTTACTGAGGAGGAACAAGAAGTGAGAAATTCAGACAAAGAAAAAAAACATTTAGAAGGGAAATTTAAGGAAAAAGTAAGTGAACCAACAATGCAGTAGCCTAACGGAACCTATTTAGAAAATAAAAACAAACTTTTACAACCCCTTTAATTGAACAAGCTGAAGTTAGAAGCTGATTGGCTATCATGCACAGCTCCACCAGATTTTGCACTCTTCAGTTTTAGTAAATCAACCCCATAGAATTTTTCCGATAAGTGCAAGAACAAGTAAAGATAGATATATAAATAACAGATCATTACTAAAACGTTAATGGTCTTGTGAAACAAACACGTGTAGTGTAAAGGCTCTGCCCAAACAGATGTTGGTTGGGTCTATTGGCCTCTACTAACTGTGATACAGCGATGTATTATTTATTCAGTGATAATCGGCTGATAGAATGAAAGCCATAAATTCCAGCAACTTAGAACAATGCTGAAGTTATCTCAGTTCATGTTCTTTGGCTACCTGAGTAATGTTCACCTATTTATGAATCATCGTAAAGAGGCGAGTGAAGAAACAGAAGGCTGTTTCTATAACAAGGAACAATGGGATGTGTTATGGATGACAGGACATTAATTGCTTACAATACCAAGGAAACAATGTTTAAAAACAGGAACAAACAGCTACCCTACTTGGCCTCTCTTGGTTATGTAAGATGCTAAGCAGGCACTTCCTGCTTTTGCCCATGATGAACTGATAGGCCTGCTGAGCCCATCTGACCACAAGAGATTAACAGCTTTGTCCATGCACTGTGGTAACCATGCTTGTGCAGCTCTGACTTGTTTGGGAACTCCTTAGAAAGGCTCAACACTCAATTATTTTTGCTCTGTTGCCAAGAAACACAACACTGCCTTCAAATACTGGGAAGCATAGGTTGCTGTGAAGACTTTATATTGATCTCTTAGACTAAATGGCCCATGCTGACTTCAGGGAGTTAATTACTGCTTGATTACAACCACAGAAAGCATCAAACTTTCTGTCTGGGTGCCGACGCTCTGACCAAGCTTAGCTGGTTGTGATGGGGTAAACACTACACAATGGGTTCATTTGGTTCTTAAAAATAAGCAGAGAGGTTTCTAAAACACAATGAACACAAAAGACATCACCACAAACAAACACAGCTCAACATAGTTCTACGTGGGCAATGAAACAGCTTGCAGTGGTATGTCCAGCAGTAAGTAGTTAGTCACATTCATCTGGTCTTGTTTTGTAATGTTGAAGACATTTCAAATCCAAACTGCTTCTTCAGTTCTAAAGCCTGGTACACATGGACCAAATATCAGCCGGTAATGGCGAGTTTAACAAAAAAACAGCCGACATTCGACCCATGTGTACATCAGCCTGTCCGACGCTGTACTAGTTATCCAACGTTAGTACAGTGATCTCCCAGCTGAGCTATTGTGTTCTGACAGGTGTACGCAAAGAAAGCTTGTCAAGATTCTCGACAAGCCTAAGGCCTCGTACACACGACCGAGAAACTCGACGGGCGAAACACATCGTTTCCTTGTGAAGCTGTCGAGAAACTCGACAAGCCAATTTTCTCCATTCCCGTCAAGGAAATAGAGAACATGCTTTCTTTTTGGCTCGTTGAGTTTCTCGACAGTTTCCTTGCCGAAAATGTACACACGCCCGGTTTCCTCGGCAAAAAAATATCTCCCAGCAAGGTTCTTGCTGGTTTTTGCCGAGAAACTCGGTCGTGTGTACGAGGCCTGACAAGATACTCGTCGAGGAAAACAATGTTTCATTTACGACGAGTTCCTCGTTCGTGTGTACGAGGCCTCACTCATAGACTGAAAAAAGGCATTATACACATACTAGGTCAACTGCCAAAAATAAAACTGTATGCAACGACACTAGCACCAACCAGAAGTCTTTAAACAGCATCATATATTAAAATGCAATATAGGTAGCATCAAAGAATTCCAATGTTTGGACCAATACTATACTAATAATTATCTAGAAACATAAGTTTACACTAGTGTTTGAGTTACCAGTATTTTTGTTACATTAAACTGTTCACAAAAGCTACATCTAAGTTATGTATAGCAGGACGTGTCGGAAAAAAAAGGTTAGAGTAGCCCTGAGGAGTTAGCACATGTGACATTCATCATTTCATCTTGAGCTGTTTCTACCATATTTGGAGCTGGGTTGACGGAACGTCACAAATAAAATATGAACCAAGTCATATCACGCAGGTCAATAAAAACTCAACCTCAAACATCTATTAAGAAAGAGTACAGTAATATTAACACGATTAACCAAAATACTTCGATTTTAAATACTTACTGATATCGCAGTTTGATTCTGTCACTATCCGGGCTACAGTACAGTCTTTCCAGATGCTCCTGGGAATCGTCATTTATGCTTTGCCAAAGGCCAGTGCTACGTTTCCTAACTTGCCAATGATATGGCAACACTGTATGGTGTTTTTGGCAATCTTTACCATAAAAACATAACCCTTGTAGGAATTCCACACAAATGTCAATCCCATCCTTCTGGTGGACATGATATTGAAGCTGATTCAAAAGTTCAAACACGAGAAGTAGAGACGCTTCCTCTGTTTTGTCCTCAAATATCCCAGCGTTTGAATTATTATTTTGGCTCACATTGTATTGGTCCAGAAGACTTGTGTCCTGGAATAACCCAGATGAATAACTTTCTAACATCTTGTCCAGGCAGATTGGGTTGGTGGTATCGCTAGAATTTGTTTGTAAAAGAGGATCCTGGAAAGAACCATTGGCAGTGTTAGGAACAGTTCCAGTAGTGCTTTCTGAAGGAAAGGAGGGCTCTGTGCTCTCTATTACCGGTGTCTGATCTTCCTCCAGCTCTTGTGTGGCATGAACAGATGTAGGATGATCTGTTACTGGCCTAAGACTTGAACTCTTAGATATCAGTGCAGTACTTTGAGAGCCTAGTGCTTTTTTCACAAGGGGTTCACATAGGTTACTAGCAGTCCCAGCTTGATCAGTGGACACAAATAGCCCATTAAGAGTACCAGACCCTAAAAAACTAGTGAAGATTGGTTGCAAAGCATGTAGGGTTTCCGCATCTAATATTTTCTGGGCTGGCTTCTTTTTAAAACAAGGTTTCACCAAAGGAATTTTATCAGTGTGCCTAGAAAACTCCCGGCTTGACACGTCCGATCCCTTTAATGTACAGTCACCCACAGGTCCCGCTTCCATTACTTGTAAAGCATCCTCCATGTTGATGGCCGCAGTTTCCAGTCTAACCTACACAGAAAAAAAATGCAGATAAACATTGAATTGTTGGTTGTGATAACATAAAACTGTAATAATGTGTGTGCAGCTTAGATCTACTGTAGTTTATTAGGAATCACCAAAATCTAGAAGCCATTCTTACGACTATAAGACAGCATGAGGTAAAAATTCAAAGTAGCAATATAGCATAAAAATGCAAGTTCAGAGGTCCTAAAAGAAATAATTAGAATTCTCTTTGCTAAATGCACCTATGAAACAAAAGAATGTTGAGTGGATACATCAGTTGCCCACACTTAACAGACATCGACCACAAAGGAATGTGCATTGCACCTTAGGGTGGTTCGCCTCTCAGTATCCAAAGCCACAGATACTTGCACATGACAACATCAGATCTTTGCACACGTCTTACCTTTTATTTACATTAGCAGAAGACATGAAGAAAAAAAAGCACACAGTATATTGCAAACAGGTCTAGCGAAACAGACAGGCACAGGCTGACTAAAAGGCTGTCTAATGTCACATGTGTACACACCCTGTCTCACTCACTATCTTGCGCTCTGACACACACCCAGTCTGACACATTCACATGTCCATTTTCTCTTTCCCATCTGTGAGGCAGATCACTAAGCCTCCAAGGCTAAGTTCACCTTTTATATTAACTGGCCCATGCAGACAAGGGGTGCACAGCGCATCTATAAAAATCTTTTTTTTCATCTTTAGGCCTTTTCTGTCATCCGTGAAGCCCCTAATGTTTACAGTCCTACGTCCTGAGTTATTTCCAGGACACGGCAGACATTGGATGCTTGCCCCCAGCAACACTGAAGTGAGCGCAAATACTGATTCAAAAAGTCGTGCATGCATGCACAGTGCGCTATCTCCCCTTATGCCAGCAGCACTTAGCTTGGCCTTGCTGGGACAGGGAATGAGAGCGTACTACATGGCTTTTGAATCAGGAAGCTCGCTTGATCTTGCAATGCTGGGGGAGAGCGCATGACAACTGTTATCTCCTGGAAATAAGTAAGGACTTGGGATTGTAAACATTGGTAGTACTTCCACCAGGCTTCATGGATGACAGGTATGGCTTTTACATAACAATATTATTTACAAATGACGGAGTGCATTTTAAACTACTGGGGCCCCTTGTCTGCAGAGGTCAGTTTATGTAAAAGGCAAACCGTGGGGGCAGTGACCTTTTTTTCTTGTTATGTAAAAGGCAAACTTAGCCTTCGGGGCTTTTTGAAGGCCCTTAGCAGTAGCAGCCACAGTCCAGCATGTCAACTGTAAGGGTTCTTGCACATTGTAGTGATGTATGAACATCAGACATTCTATGCAGGACAAACTTTAGCATGGGCTGTATAGCATTTGCATTAAAAAAAAAGCTTCATCAAGGGAGTGTGGCATATATGTGTCTATGCTCGTATGCACAATAAAATACTGGCCAGCGATGCAGATTTGTGTATTCCTTTTTATTTAACTGATTTATACGCAGAGCAAGTTTACGCTCCTATGTGTACAAGCTCGTTAAAAGCAATAGGGTGCATTTAGATAAATAAAATGCCTGAACGCCTAAGAATGTGTCATTGTTAGGTGTCAGTGTGCCAGAGGCCTAAAGCAACAAATGTTTTACTGTTCAAAGTAATAGATGAAAAAAGTGAATGCGCTATTGCCCTATCTCTTCAAGTACTGAAGATGAATCCTTTTAAGGCTTCATGTACACTGGCCTACATTTACCACAGCTGCGGGAAAATGCAAAACGTTTTGCGTTTTCCCACTGCCATCAGTCAAAACGTTCCTGTCCTGAACGCGATTCTTCCACGTTCAGGAGATGGAGGTTAAAGCTCACCTAAACATGGCAGCTCCTAAACTCTGCTAAAAGCCTAACGCCGCGTACACACGATCGAGCTGCCAGTTTAGGCTAGTGTACACAAAGCCTCAAAATGGTGGAAAACTATAACTAAAACTGCAGATATCACTGTTACAAGTTTTTTTTTATACAATACCAGAGAGCAGTGAGCAGTGGTATGAGGAACTCACAGCAAGAGATCAGCCCAGGTCCACTTTGGCCTGCTGAAAAGTTTTGTGAGGTAATTACATTCTGTGGTTATTTTCACTGAGTGGTTATACAAACCCATAAATGCACCTACACCAAATATAATAATAGCAGCATATGTTTTGTCCACGTTGCTGTTTGACTGCCAAAGGGTGCCTATTTTTCCATAAGATTCACCATTATTTTAACTGAACATGCCCTTGTATGCACTGGGCAGACTCTACCTGGCGCCAGTCTTATCTTGCGGAAACAATAGCAATTGTTTTAGGAACTCTCCTTATCATGACTCTATTGTTATCTCTTGTGATTGGTCAAGCAGGAGTGTCCGTAGAGATGACAGCGTGTTCACAGACATACAATTGTATCCCAGTTTGATTGGCCAGATGGCGATCGCCTCATGTGTATGGCTACCCTAAGCTCTTTATTTGACTAAATAACCAATATGAGACGATGAAGTGATCCTTGATAAAAAAAAATGAATCTTACTTATATATAAACATCCCTATGGTAGAAGAATACACTACAATGCCCAAAAAATGAATGGATTTCTATGATTTTCTTTGTTCTCATGCCATGCTTTCCACACACACCACAATGTTATATCTAAGTTTATTATCTAAACACTGTCTTACTGGTGACCGTTACACGGAGCACAGTTTTTTTTGGTTTATATTATTATCTAAACATGTTCAGTCACTTTAACAACGCTGGCCATACACCTCAGAAAGGTGACTGAACATGATGAAAAGATTTGATAGCCAGTAGATCTTTTCCATCTGGTAACTATACTGACTGGCAACAAAGAAGAATATTCCTGTTAATAAAGGCACCATTTCAACCCCTGAGCTCTGACAACGATTCAGTGAATTTATATTTGGTACGTGATGGCCTAATTAAATATATAAGAAATCATTGAATTGTTTCACCTCAATCAACAAAGGATAAACATGAATCCATGAGCTGCCTGACTTCTTGTTTTGTATCCAACGGAATACTGAAATTATTATACCCGCCCAAGTTGGGAACAAAAATCTGCAAGTGGTATACCAATAATTAATGCTGCCAAATGCCAATCAACCAAGAGACAGAACTCCCTGATGCTACACTGAAGTGCCAATTAAATTGGGACGCCGTTTCCTTTCAGTCAATGAGACAGAAAGCTGAACATGACCCACGTATTACTAATGTGGGCATACGCTTTAACATGATGTAATTCTGTTTTCTTTACTACAACTTATGGGAATTCATTGAGCAAAGACAAACAGAATCCCCCAGATTGCAATGTTCATTAAAACACTGCAACAGGAGCCCATGGGAACATGGGAAGTCCCTCAAATGACAGACACCTCCATTATGTCAGAGACTGCACATTGTGCATCATCTTCCAAGAGCATTGTTATCCAACATATGTCCCTCCATGACTAGAATATGACAAATAAAATGATTTAGATGAATAGATAAATAGATGATGAGGAAATCCCTATCTACTGCACAAGCGTTTCAACAATGGACAATATGAGGCCTAACTGTTCTCTCACAGCTTTTTATCTCAGCCCTTTAGACATAGCAAGTAACCCCTTTAATACAAAAGTTCCTCCTATTGTAGGGCTCACGCTAACAGGCGTTCTTGTCAAATGCAGTATTGACAAGAAAATTCTATGTATGGTCATCTTTGCCTGAAGTTCAAACACACCCCAAAAGGACGTTTTTTATCCAAAGAAATGCAGCGGGTGCAGGTTAAATGGAGCTCCTGAACTGCTATATGTACTGCTCAATGGGATTTTGCTGACCTGCATTTAATGTGCAATCTAAACACAAGAAAACAATGCATGTCGCCATAAGCCATCAAACTGACCCCACTTCTGCAAGCTCTGGGCTCACCATAGGCAAGCAATGTCTTCCTCAGAATAACAAATGAAAGACCAATTCATATGAATTGTATCACCAG
Organism: Rana temporaria; assembly: GCF_905171775.1. Taxonomy (NCBI): domain Eukaryota; kingdom Metazoa; phylum Chordata; class Amphibia; order Anura; family Ranidae; genus Rana; species Rana temporaria. The sequence continues at coordinate 155,134,262 of NC_053492.1, forward strand.
GATTTGCCGCCACTGTTTTGCAACTAGCCCCAGGGATTGGGAATGTGTACACTGGTCAGTACTTCAGGAAGTGCTCTTCTCCATCACATGCCCTAGTGCAGCTCTAAACAGGCCAGTCATTGCCCTAAACCAGGGGTCTCCAAACATTCTAAACAAAGGGCCGGTTTATTGTCCTTCAGACACTTGGAGGGCCGGACTTTGGCCAGCGGGAGTGGAATTTTTCCCGGCATCATTGTTAGTAAACATCTGGTATTAGGGGGAGGAATAGTGCCCCATTGCTGGTATCATAGGGAGGAATAGTGCTCCATTGGTTGTGTCAGTGGGAGAAATGGTGCTCAATTGTTGGTGTCAGATGGCAGAATAGTGTCTCGTATCAGTGGGAGGGATAGTGCCCCAAGGGCCGGATAAAGGCAAGCAAAAGGCCACATCCGGCCCTCGGGCCGCAGTTTGGAGATCACTGCCCTAAACATATCAGATTAGGTGTGAAATTTGGCTAAACTACATTGTGGACAAAGTTTTAAACTCTCCAAAGCTTGCGTCGACTAGCAATTAAACACTAAGAAATGGAACAAATTGCTTCCTATGGTCTAAGCTACACAAGTAGCAATCGGTTGCACGCAACGTCCTATTGGCTGTCCAACAGTGCAGTCTTCTGAGAATACAAACAATAGACTGGAATGATAAGGTCAGCGCAAGGAGACAGGCTGTCATGGGAACATCTCAAGTTACTGGTCCCCTGCACACTGGTGTGGGACATGGACAGCAGACTTAGATGTGGGATGGGAGTTTACGTTTTGCCAGGAGACTGGCTTCAAGATCTCGGTTAACCATTTTCAAACTGGAGCTAAAAGGTCACTTTAAAGGCCCCAACAAACCTTACTGAAAGCCCTGTAAAAGGTCACTGTACACACTTCTTATTCCAGATGAGGCCTGTGAGAGCTAGGCCTCAGAGCACTGCGCAGTCAGTCATACATGATCATTGCGTCTACATGCATCTCGTATATCCTAGCTAGATCCACATGTATAGTGACTGATTGTCGCTCTGGGCAATGCAACGCTAGTGATACCGGTTATGCAGTTAAGCTACTAAAACTCACCTGTGCTGCTCTAGCTAAAAGATGATCTCTCCTCTCTCATTTCCAGAATTCTAAACCAAATTTCTAATATATTTCTGCTACTCTCCTGAGTGTCTTTGAACATGCCTCCTCTGGGAAGAAAAGTGAATTTATATAGATGACTGGGCCCAGTTACATATTAAAATGGGTCTGGGTTATATTATGTTGTGTCCATATTGGTGGTTACATTGTCCTAGCAAGGATCTGATTAAGATGAGTGTGTACTGTCCAACAACAGCCACCCTTACTTGAATTACATAGAAAATATACTGCACCAAAAATAGAGCACCCCCTTGTCCCCTTGTGTATGCATTGAATACCCCAAGTCTCAGTTCACAAAGAATTCAGGTCTAAAGAACGTTTAGTAAATGACCCCTACATATACTACAGATCCATTATAAGATAGCCCTGGACACCAAGGCAAAGAAATGTTTATGTTGGAGGAGATGTTTTTTTTTACCAATTGCAATTTGGTTTGTGAATAAACAAGCCACATGCTACAGCTCATCACCCATGGGGTATATACATAGATGTGCTATAGACTACATGGTGTATATGCATTGCAAGCTATACATGGGCTGGTTTGCAAACCAAAGGTTAAACACTAAAATGTATAGCTAACCTAAGTCATACCCAATGTATTTGTATACATTGATTGTTAGTAAATGTACAGAATTCAATATTCTACTCCCAAAACCTCACACTGATTAGTGCTATGAGGACCATTCTACCCATTTATACCATTATATGGAAACAGCAAGTCAGCTTTGTAGTTCATGAAATGTTCCTTTACTCTGTACAGTACTATGACAGCTATTCTATTCATGTATCATTGGAGCATACTATCACTCATTCTACAACTGTACAGCTTTGTAGTTCCTGAAATGTTCCTTCACACTGTACAGTGCTAAGAGAAAAATGATATGATTTTAAAGTCATATCACTATAGAAGTAATAGAGGTCGGTTCTGTAGTCCCTGTACATTTCTATCACTATACGTGTACTAGAGGTCGGTTCTGTAGTCCCTGTACAGTGATCTCACTATTCGCGTACTAGAGGTTAGTTCTGTAGTCCCTGTACAGAGCTACCACTAAACGTATACTAGAGGTCGGTTCTGTAGTCCCTGTACAGTGATCTCACTGTATATGTACTAGAGGTCGGTTCTGTAGTCCCTGTACGGTGCTATCACTATATATGTACTAGATGTCAGTTCTGTAGTCCCTGTACAGTGCTACCACTAAACGTATACCAGAGGTCAGTTCTGTAGTCCCTGTACAGTGCTACCACTAAACGTATACCAGAGGTCAGTTCTGTAGTCCCTGTACAGTGCTACCACTAAACGTATACCAGAGGTCGGTTCTGTAGTCCCTGTACAGTGCTATCACTATACGTGTACTAGAGGTCGGTTCTGTAGTCCCTGTACAGTGCTACCACTAAACGTGTACTAGAGTTCAGTTCTGTAGTCCCTGTACAGTGCTACCACTAAACGTGTACTAGAGGTCGGTTCTGTAGTCCCTGTACAGTGATCTCACTATATGCGTACTAGAGGTTAGTTCTGTAGTCCCTGTACAGTGCTATCACTAAACGTATACTAGAGTTCAGTTCTGTAGTCCCTGTACAGTGCTACCACTAAACGTGTACTAGAGGTCAGTTCTGTAGTCCCTGTACAGTGATACCACTATACGTGTACTAGAGGTCGGTTCTGTAGTCCCTGTACAGTGATCTCACTATACGCGTACTAGAGGTTAGTTCTGTAGTCCCTGTACAGTGCTATCACTAAACGTATACTAGAGTTCAGTTCTGTAGTCCCTGTACAGTGCTATCACTTTACGTGTACTAGAGGTCAGTTCTGTAGTCCCTGTACAGTGATACCACTATACGTGTACTAGAGGTCGGTTCTGTAGTCCCTGTACAGTGATACCACTATACGTGTACTAGAGGTCGGTTCTGTAGTCCCTGTACAGTGATCTCACTATACGCGTACTAGAGGTTAGTTCTGTAGTCCCTGTACAGTGCTATCACTAAACGTATACTAGAGTTCAGTTCTGTAGTCCCTGTACAGTGCTATCACTTTACGTGTACTAGAGGTCAGTTCTGTAGTCCCTGTACAGTGATACCACTATATGAGTACTAGAAGTCAGTTCTGTAGTCCCTGTACGGTGCTATCAGTATAGGAGTACTAGAAGTCAGTTCTGTAGTCCCTGTACAGTGATACCACTATATGAGTACTAGAAGTCAGTTCTGTAGTCCCTATACAGTACTATGAAAACAATGCTGTCTATATATAAGGGTGTATCACTATAGAATTACTAGAGGTATAAAGTCGTTCACCTTTGTAGTCCCTGAAATGTCCTTTTACAGCAGTATTTCTCAACTAGGGTTCCTCCAGAGGTTGTTAGGGGTTCTTTGAGCAATCTCTGTCTCTCTGAACAGTGACCATTGACAACAGTTATTTGTTTAGCTCTCCGTAAGGGGCTCTCTTCTCTCTGTCCACCAATGCAAGGTGGCTCTGCTCTGACTGACCACCAATGAACAGGGGCTCTCTTCACACTAATAATCATTAAGCTGTAGATATAGTAGTTTTTATTGCCCCCCCCCCCCCCCAAGACCACAATGTTATTTGAGGGCTTCCTCTGTGTAAAAGGTTGAGAGAGACTAGATGGCCATAGACTGTACAGTGCTAAGAGAACATTGCTGTACTTGGAAATTGTACTACATCCATACTAGAGGTCTATAGCAGGTCAGTCCTGAAGTCCTTGTAATGTTCAATCACATTGTACAGTGATATGAGAACAATGGTGTCCATATAGTCCCTGAAATGTCTTGGTAGACTGCACAGTGCTATGAGATCATTGCTAATAATATATAAACTTGTATCAGTCTATGATGAATATAGATTTATAGCACGGAAGTCCTTGTAATGTCCCATTACATTGTATAGTGATATGAGAACAATGGTGTACATATACAGTTGTATACCAATACAATCATCATTATTCTTATAGATCAACAGCAAGTCAATCAGGTAGTCCCTGAAATACCATACTAGACTGCCCAGTGCTATGAGATCATTGCTATCTATATACTACAAAGCAGTATATATATTAAAGAGCGACACCAGGTCAGTTCTAAGTCCTTGCAATGTCCCATCACATTATGTAGTGATATGAGAACAATGATGTCCACGGCAATAATTATAGATATATTATTATAGATTGACAGCACATCAATCATGTAGTCCTTGTCTTATTAGAGTGTGTGCAGTGCTATGAGATCATTGCTGTCCATATATAAAGAAGTATCAATAAATGAGTATCGATTTCTAGCAGGTCAGTTCTGTAGTCCCTGATAAGTGATATTAGACTGTCCAGTGCTATGAGATAAGTATAGATCAGTCTGTCCGATCACACTGTACAGTGCTGAGAAGAATGCTGTCCATATGGAAAGTATAGGAGTATAGATGTAGATCGGATCAGTCCCTGCAGCATCCCCATTGCACTGTACAGTGCTAGGACTATGATGAGGCCCCGTAATGTCTGGAGCCCCCGGAACTGTCAGATCCAGAGATCCCTCTCCTCATCATCAATAATATAACAAGCCATCGATAAGCCGGCTCAGAGTGACAACTCCACTACAATGATCTGTGTGTGTGCACAGATCGGGGTGCAGTGTGAGCTCCCCCAGTCCTGGAGGAGGTAGGTGCTCAGAGATCGGGGCACAGTGTGAGCGCCCCCCAGTCCTGGGGTAGGTAGGTGCTCAGAGATCAGGGCACAGTGTGAGCTCCCCCCAGTCCTGGAGGAGGTAGGTGCTCAGAGATCGGGGCACAGTGTGAGCTCCCCCCCAGTCCTGGAGGAGGTAGGTGCTCAGAGATCGGGGCACAGTGTGAGCTTCCCCCAGTCCTGGGGTAGGTAGGTGCTCAGAGATCAGGGTGCAGTGTGTACCCCCGGAGTAGGTAGGTGTGCAGAGCCTCCCTATAGGACAAGAAGGAATCCTTTGTTCTGTCCCGCAGTGTAGAACATACTCCTCCTAGGAAAGTTCCCCAAACATCCAGCTTCGCTGTCCAGTACATAATCCACATAGCAGGGTGACTTACCTGCCTGAGGATGAAGAGTGTGAAGTCCGGAGAGCCCCAGCTCTGCAGCTTGTAAGTCCCCTGGAGGAGCCTCTGTCTCTAGGAGGAGGAGGAGGAGGGGGAGGAGGAAGAGGGAGGAGGGCTTCCTATCCAACTCTCGCCTGCTGCTCCGTACGTGACCGGCGGCCCATTCTTCCCCGTACACTCCGCACACACACTCCTCACATGCTACATTAGCTGCTTTTAAATATCACTTCCCTTATCCCCACCCACAGGAGCACTAAAGAGCTGAGTGGGAGGGGCCTGCACAATCATTTCTCCTAACCAGCGTACTGAAATAAGAAGAGGGCTGGGGAGGCGACGAGCGCCATCTGCTGGTGGGAGAGAGCAGCTTACACCAAGCTGTCGCTGTGAGGTTCATTTACTAAAACCGGTTCTCTTTCCCATTTCGTCTCACTCCCTCATTCTCTTTCTTTCTCTCCAGCTCCCTTCCTCATTCTCTCCCTTTTTTCTTCCCCCTTCCTCCATCCCTCTTTTTCCCTTTCTCTCTCCCTCCCTCTCCCTCTTTCTTTCTTTCTTTCTTTCTTTCTTTCTTTCTTTCTTTCTTTCTTTCTTTCTTTCTTTCTTTCTTTCTTTCTTTCTTTCTCTCTCTCCCCCTCCCCCTCCCTCTGTCTCCCTCCCTCTCTCCCCTCCCCCTTTCTCTCTCCCATCCCTCCTCTCTCTCTCCCCCCTCCCCCTCTATCCTTTTCCCTCTCTCTCTCCACCTCCCTCCCCCCTCTCTCTCTTGCTCTCCCTCCATCCATCCCTCTTTTTCTCTTTCTTTTCCCCCTCACTCTCCCCCCTCCCTCCCTTTCTCTCTCTCTCTCTCCATCGCTCTTTTTCTCTGTCTTTCTCCCCCTTCGCTCTCTCTCTTCATCCCACTTTGTTTCTCTCTCTCCCTCCCCCCACTCTCTCTCCCTTTCTCTACCTCCCTCCCTCCCTTTCTTTCTTTTCTCCCCTCTCTCTCTCTCTCCCTCCCTCCTTCCCTCTTTCGTTCTCTCTCTCTCTCCCCTCCATCCTTCTCTCCCCCTCCCTCTCTCTTCCTCCCTCCATCTCTCTTTTTCTCTTTCTCTCTTCCTCCCTCCCTTTCTTTTTCTCTCTCTCTTCCCCTCTCCCCCTCCATCCCTCTGTTTTTTTCTCTCTCTCTCTCACTCTCTCTCTCTCTCTCTCTCTCTCTCCATCCCTCCATCTTTCTTTCTTTCTCTCTCTCTCCCTCCATCCCCCCCCCTTTTTCTCTTTCTTTCTTTCTCTCTCCCTCTTTTTCTTTCTCTCTTTCCCCTCCCTCCCCTTTTCTCTTTTCCTCCCTCCATCCCTCTTCTCTTTCTTTCTCTCTTTTTTCCCTTTCTTTCTTGCTTTCTTTCTTTCTGTCTTTCTTTCTTTCCCTCCATCTCTCTCCCTCCCCCTCCCTTTTTCTCTCTCTCTCCCTCCCGCTTTCTCTCTCTCTCCCCTCTCTCTCTCCCTCCCTCCCCTCTCTCTCCCTCCCTCTTGCACTCTCTCCCTCTTTCTCTCTCCCTCTCTCTCTCCCTCCCTCTCTTTCCCTCCCTCCCTCTTTTTCTCTCCCTCTCTTCCTCTTTCTTTCTTTCTTTCTTTCTCTCTCTCCCTCCCCACTCTCTTTCTCCCCGCCCTCTGTGTCTCTCTCTCTCTCTCTCCCTCCCCCATCCCTCCTTCTCTCTCTCACCCCCTCTATCTCTCTCCCTCCCCTCTCTCTCCTCCCTCTTTTTCTCATCCTATTTCTCTTTCTTTCTCTCTCTCCCTCCCTCATCCCTCGTTTTCTTTCTCTCTCTCTCACTCCCGCCCTCTTTCTCTCTCTTCCTCTCCCTCCCTCTCTCTCTTTTTTTATATTGCCTTCTCTCTCTCCCTCCACCCCTCTTTATCTCTCCCTATATCCCTCTTTTGCTCTCTTTCTTTCTTTTTCTTTCTCTCTTCCTCCATCCCTCGTTTTTTCTTTCTCCCTCCCTTCCTCTTTTTCTCTCTCTCCCTCCATCCATCTTTTTTTTCTCACTCCCCCCACCCCTCTTTCTTTCTGTCTTATTGTCTTTCTTTCTTTCTTTCTTTCTTTCTTTCTTTCTTTCTTTCTTTCTTTCTTTCTTTCTTTCTTTCTTTCTTTCTTTCTTTCTTTCCTGTCCTGAGTGTCACGACGCCCACTAACACACAGCTCCTTTCTCTATCTGCAAGGTAGAGAGTGTCCTGACTTGCCTGCTCGCCCCCTCCCCCCTCAATAGGCTTTCTCCACACCAGGGAGAAAGCCTTGCATTACTGCGTGGAGTTACAGAAGAAATAAGGACATTTAAAAGCAAAATGGAAGGATGAGGTAAGTGAAGGAGGACTGCACTAAGGTAAAGGAAGCTATTTAGGGAAACAACAAATTACCTTTACAACCCCTTTAACGTGTAAAACCTGACAAACATAGCACAATTTATTAACTAATAACTAGCTTTCCATTGGCTAAAAAAAAAACCTAAAGCTAGCCATAGACAGATTGAAATTTGGCCAGTCCAGAAGAAAGTGGCTGAATATCGATCCATGTATCGGCAGGCTGGTTTAACTGAAGTTGATCCATCAATCAACTTCAGTACAACCAGCCTGTTGTTTTTTTTTCATGTGATTACTGCCGGCGGCTATAGCCACTAGCAGTATGATTGTATTTTGATGGCTGGGAAACCTCCCACTGTCAGAATACAATAGGACAGCTGGAGGGTATTCCCCAAACAACACTGAGTGTGTTAATGGGGGCATTAAGCATTTTTTTGACTGGGGAATTGGCAATGTTCCGGCTGCCATGACCCACCTAATGGTTCCTGAAGCTGGGCGATGAAGTCATTCCCCGCACGGTCTCTCTTCCCTAGAATATCTTCACATTAAAGGCAGCTAGAGAGGTCAGGTATGATTTATTTTAAAGATTTTTAACTGCTTGTTAATATTTTGTAAATCGTTTGAAGTCCATAGCCTGGGCACATGTGCACTTCCGGGCCCCCTGCCATGCTTTCCAGGCTCTGCTGTCCCTCCTTGTGATAACAAATAAACCTATTGTAATATCTATTCTGAGGGAGCTCTGGTCCGGGCATGTGATGGGCTCAGTGTAGAGGAGGGAGCTCTGACAACAGATGCCCCATAGTTAAGCCTTATACACACTACTAGTTTTTATTTTGTTCAATTTAGCCGGTTGAATGGGGAAAAAAAGGGAGCTGATGTACTAACAATTGCTGTGCTATTGTGCTCTGACAGGGGTTCGGCCCACCCAGCCAGAACACTCCGGTCAGCGCTCTCTGAGCCATTGGGATCTGATTGGCAGACCTTTTTCAGTCATGTCCCTTTTTCGGTCACGCCAACTCCAGTGCAAACAGGCCCAATGTTGGGCGGTTTCTACTGAACCAGCCGCCCAACATTCGGCCCGCTTAAGCCTATGAATGACATCACAGCATAGTCTCTGAAGCCAGCCACTGGGTAGAGCACCCAGGGAATAGGTAAGTATATGCATCTTTCCTCCATAGGGAAATTAGTATAGGACGTAGAACGGGGATGGGAGCAGATTGAAGCTTAGTTAGTATTTCACTGGTCTTCTACTTTAAGTGCATACAAATTTAAATAAATAGTTACACCCAAACACCTAATCCCCCTCTCCCCAAAAAAAAAAACATTTGTTGGATATCTATTTACTCTCCGCAACTTCTTCTTTTATAATGTGTAAAAATGTGATACTATATTAGGTTTGAATACTCTAAAATTAACTTTAACCACTTCCATACCAGGCACTTACGCACCTTCCCGCCCAAGCCAATTTTCAGCTTTCAGCACTGTCGCACTTTCAATGGCAATTGCACGGTCGTGCGACGTGGCTCCCAAACAAATTTGGCGTCCTTTTCCCCCCACAAATAGAGCTTTCTTTTGGTGGTATTTGATCACCTCTGCGATTTTTTTTTGCGCAACAACTAAAAAAAGACTGAAAATTTTGAAAAAAAAATAAGTTTTTATTTTTTTCTGTTAATTTTTTTGTAAATAAGTAAGTTTTCTCTTTCAATTACGGGCACTGATATGGCGGCACTGATGGGCACCGATGAGATGGCACTGATGGACATCGATGAGGTAGTACTGACGGGCACAGATGAGGTGGCACTGATTGGCGGCGCTGGTATGCGGCACTGATGGGCACACATAGGCGGCTCTGATGGGCACACATAGGCGGCACTGATGGGCACACATAGGCGGCACACATGGGCAGCACTGATGGGCACTCATGGGCGGCACAGATGGGCACTCATGGGTGGCACTTATGGGTGGCACAGATGGGCACTGATAGGTGGGCACTGGGCATGGATGGGCACTGATGGACACTGTGGGGTGGCACTGATGGACACTGGGGTGGCACTGATGGACACTGTGGGGCAGCACTGATCTACCCATGTTGCCAGTCAGTGCCCATTTGTGGGCACTGATTGGCATCTTTTTTATTTTTGAAAGCTTTTTTTTCTTTTTCAATACTTTTTTTTTCAAGACTTTTTTATTTTATTTACCCTTCCCTGGTGGTCCAGTGTGGTGATCCGAGGGGGGGCTGCGCTGATAAACAATCATCGCGAACCCCCCCTGTCAGGAGAGCCGCCGATCGTCTCTCCTCTACTCTGTCAGACGCGAGTGAAGAAGAGACATCAACGGCTATTCCTGTTTACATCGTGATCAGCCATGACTGGACACGGCTGATCACGTGGTAAAGAGCCTCCGCCGGTGGCTCTTTACCGAGATCGGAGATGCAGGGTGTCAGACTGACACCCTGCATCACCGATCGCCACGCTGCGCGCCCCCACGGGCGCGCGCAGCATGAAATCCTGCAGCACGTCCATGGCTGTCCAGTCAGGATTTCAAAACCACTTCCCGGACGTAAATCGGCTATTAGCCGGGCGGGAAGTGGTTAATGGGCCAGATCCACATACATTTCGATCGGCGCAGCGTATCAGAGATACACTACGCCGCCGTACCTTACCTGGCGTATATTCGAATCCTCAGCGAGTTCGCGCCGTAAGTTACGGCGGCGTAGTGTATTTCTGGCGGCGGATTTCAAATTGGGCGGGTTGGGGGCAGGTTTCATTTAAATGAAGCGCGTTCCCGTGCCGAATGAACTGCGCATGCGTCGCCCCGAAATTTTCCGCCGTGCATTGCGCTAAATGACGTAGCTAGGACGTCATTTTTTTAACTACGCCGTCGTATCTTGGGTGCATATTTACGCTGGCCGCTAGGGGGCGCTTTTGTTGATTTACGCGTCGAATATGTAAATGAGCTAGATACCCTGATTCACGAACGTACTTGCACCCGTCGCAGTAAGCTACGCCGTTTACGTAAGGCGTACGTCCAGTGTAAAGTTACCCCTGCTATATGAGGCGCAGGTAATGCAAAGGTATGGACGTCGGAAACGTCGAAACAGCCGTCGTATTTTACGTTGTTTGCGTAAGTCGTACGTGAATGGGGCTGGGCGTAGGTTACGTTCACGTCGTATGAATGGAGCCAGCGTATCTTAGAGAGTAAATTCTACGTGATTCTGAGCACGTTCGTTCGGCCATGCATTTACATGGGGTCACGCTTCATTATAATACAACACGCCCACTGCCTTGCTACTTTGAATTAGGCGGGCTTACGCCGGCCCATTTACTTTACGCCGGCGTAATTATGGGAGCAAGTGCTTTGTAAATACTCAGCTTGCCTCTCAATGTTACGTCGGCATAGCGCATATGAGATGCGCTACGCCTATCTAAAGATGCGCCGATCTCTCTGAATCTGGCCCAGTGTGTATATATATATATATATATATACACACACACATACATACATACATACATACACATACATATACACACACAGTATATATGAATATACAGTATGAGGTATGGTACAGTGTGGCATGAGTGATCCAGTCCTAGTGTTCATTCCCCTCGGGCCTCCTATTATATTTCTGCAAAGAGGTTCTGTAGCAAAGATAGAGCTCGGGTCTGGGGATAGTACACTAACCTGAAAGAGCTGCAAGCGACTTAATTTGCTGAAAAATTGTTCTTTTTTTTGCTCCTGCATGTTTAGTTAGTGCCTGGCAAGGATTTATTTTTGATTCATTTTGTTTTGTTGTACTATTTTGAAATCTTTTAACAAAAATTAAGCTGTTTGCGTGACAATTTTAAAAATACTTGCTGTCTGATGCCAGCTTGTGCATCCTCCTGATCTCTGTAGTGCACATTTGGGATATAATTAAGTGTTACTAAATCCACAGTAGTAAAATCAGTCTGTATATGCAGTAAAGCATGCTTATGTCCTCTGCATTGTGTAAAACGGCTGTAAAATCCTGTCTTTCCTGATCCTCCCCTTCTTCCACTGACTCCAGACTATTTCCTAATAGAGCAGAGAATTAGGGGACAGGTTGCACATGCTCAATTTGGCTCATTTGTATTGCTAAAGAGTTTTTTATTGGGAGAGTGCATGTGATCAGCACAGGAGCACTGTTCAAACTGAGGGTGAGCGGAAAATGAAAACTTCTCCTACAAGCTTTAAGCAGAGAGTGATACAAGTCACAAGACTGATCTAAAGGCTGATGAGAAAAGGTATTTATCAGCTTATATTTTACTAAAAATATTGGGCCAGATTCACAGAAGAGATACGCCGGAGTATCTACTGATACTCCGGCGTATTTTCAAATTTGCCGCGTCGTATCTTAATTTGTGATTCACAAACAAGATACGATGGCTTTTGGCTAAGATCCGACAGGCTTACGGCTTCGTACGCCTTCGGATCTTAGGCTGCAATACTTCGGCCGCTGCTGGGTGGAGTTCGCGTCGTTTTCCAGCGTCGGGTATGCAAATGAGCTTTTACGGCGATTCACGAAGGTTTTCGCGTTCGTTACGTCGTCGCTAGTAATTTTTTCCCGTCGCAAAGTTAAGCATGCTTTTACATGGCTTAACTTTAGACGAGCCATGTTAAAGTATGGCCGTCGTTCCCGCGTCGAATTTCTTTTGCGTAAGACGTTCGGGAATACGAAAGTATACGAAAGTACGTTACGCACGTCGCCGTTCAAAAAAATGACGTCACGTTGCGCAAAGCACGGCGGGAATTTCAAAACGGAGCATGCGCAGTACGTCCGGCGCGCCTAATTTAAATGGTACACGCCCCATTTGAATTAGGCGGGCTTGTGCCGGACGCCTTTACGTTACACCGCCGTAAGTTTACAGGCAAGTCCTTTGTGAGTCAAGCACTTACGCTGAAAACTTGCGGCGGTGTAACGTAAACGGGATACGTTACGCCGCGGCGCAGGTACCTGAATCTGGCCCATTGTATTTACATGTTCTATGTACTGTGGGAGACCAAATATAGTGAATGCAGGGTCCTGGGTTTAGTAACACTTTAAGGATCTGAAGGTAAATAGTTGATTTGCATTGCTACATATACAAAGAACCATTTATACTCCTAATCCAGTAACATTTCTACTATATGTAGTATATCCCCATGCATTTGTACAACCGTTATAAAGAGAAGTATTTAGGTAGATTTCTAACATTGTGATATACGCCCCCCTTTCTCACATGTAGATTGATCTAGTAAACAATAGGACCAGGAGGAGGACAGGGGGCACTGAAAGTGATCAAGATTAGGGAAGATCTGCAAGACAAAGTGAACATGTGGAGACATTGAACAGAAACACTACATCAGCTTTAAAGTTGTGTGAAAGCAGAGGCAGTCCTAAAAGCACAGGCCTTGATGGCCAGAATCCTTAGTGCGGTATTAGGCCCCGTACACACGACCGAGTTTCTCGGCAGAATTCAGCCAGAAACTCGGTCGGAGCTGGATTCTGGCGAGAAACTCGGTCGTGTGTACACTTTTCGGCGAGGAAGCAGACGAGGAACTCGTCGGGCCGAAAAGAGAACATGTTCTCTATTTTCTCGTTAGTCAATGGGAAAAGTTGGCCCGCCGAGTTCCTCGGCGGCTTCCACACTGAACTCAACGAGGAACTCGATGTGTTTGGCACGTCGAGTTCCTCGGTCGTGTGTACGGGGCCTCAGGCTGTTCTTCCCTCTTCCATCTGAGGAAATCTTTAATTCTAAATAATAAAATAGCAAAAACGGTGCAACAGCATTGTGTATTATCTTACGAACAATGTTTTAGAGACAAATATATCTTTATTGTTAACAACAAAGGAAAACAATAGACGAATACCCTCACATCAATTATCATTTAGTAAGAAAAACAGATCATTGGGCCAGATCCTCAAAAGAGATACGCAGGCGGATCTGCTGTTCCGCCTGCGTATCCCTGTTTCTATCTTTGGAACTGATCCACAGAATCAGTTTCCAAGAGATAGACAGAAGATCCGACATGTGTAAGGGACTTACACTGCCGGATCTTAGGATGCAGTACCGCATCCGCCGCTGGGGGCATTTCGCGTCGAAATGCCGCCTCGGGTATGCAAATTAGCACTTACGGAGATCCACAAAGCTTTTACGCTTCATTTTTTCTCCGTAAGTTTTAGTTTGCAATCGTAAAATTAGGGCTGCTTTTACAAAGTGTAAACTGTTTACACCTTGTAAAAGCAGACCCTTCTGTCCAGCGACGCGTTTTTTTTTTGTTTTAAATTTTTTTTTTTTGCCGTATCTTTTTTTTTACCGACGCAACTTTATTGACCCGGCGGGTCCACAAAGCTCGGCGTAACGTAATTTTGCGCTATGCACGTCGGGAAAATGACGTCACGAGCATGCGCAGTACGGCCGGCGCGGGAGCGCGCCTAATTTAAATGGGAATCGCCCCCATTTGAAGAGGAACGCCTTGCGCCGGCAGAATTTAAGTTACACAGCCGAAAATTTCTAGGTAAGTGCTTTGTGGATCGGGCACTTAGGTAGAAATTTTAAGGCAGTGTAACTTAAATGGGAATTTTTACGTTACGCCGGCTCTTTGTGGATCTGGCCCATTGAGAATAAAAAGAATAAAGAATACAACGGTGGCATTGCATTTGTTATACTGTTGAGGGTAAGTATTCTGTACATAAGTATAATAACATACTGAGTGAACATAGAAGGTTAAGGTATAAAATGGCATAAAGGGGAAGAAAAAGAAAGAGTAAAATAAAAGGGAAAGAGAAAGAGTAGGTCCAAGGTGGCCTTGATAGGAAGGAAGAGAGAGAGAATTTGAGCGAATCCTTAGGATCAAACAGTGGACGTCCTATAGCAGTACAGTCTCAGAATTACCATCCAGTGATAACCTGTCTTTTAGGGCCTCAGAAGTGGAGAAGTCAAGCCAAAAATACCATAACATTTTAGACTTCTCAAATGTATCATTATCCAGCGCTAGCATTTCTTTCATACGCATGATATAATTTACCGTGGAGACCTACAAGATTAAAGGGGTAACATCTGTTTTAAAAAAACAATGGGATAAAATAGTCAAGCTGCTGAGAGAAAAAAGAGTAATAGGCTCAGTTTTTGAGATGCCACCAAGCCCGGAAGCATTGACAGAAGTGCAATCTCCGGAGTAGGTGTCAAGGACTTATCGTTTATCTTATTATAAACAGTAAAAACTTGGGACCAAAAGGGTCGGATCCTGCTACACTTCCACCAGATATGTAAATAATTACCCTCTGCTGAGCCACATCTCCAACAAGTGGCTGGCATAGATGGAAACATCCTGTGTAATGCCCCGTACACACGATCGGATTTCCCGTCGGAATAAACTCTGACGGGTTTTTCCGACGGAATTCCACTCAAGCTGTCTGGCATACACACAGACACACCAAATTCCGACCGCCGAAAACGCAGTGACGTACAACACTATGACGAGCCTAGAATAATGAAGTTCAATGCTTCCGAGCATTGCTTAGAATTGTTTCTGAGCATACATGTTTTTTTCTCCGTCAGAATTCCATACAGACGAACGGAATTTCCGATATGCATTTTTTACACAGACTGCCCATATGACTGATCTCATCAGATACTCTACACAAGGTGATTTACAGTAAATATATCAAAATATTGATATATATCGCTATACATTGCACATATCACAGATGTCTGCACCACTGGACAGAGACCACAGCGCAGCAATCTTTCCAGCACCATAAATCGCATTCTGTGTAAAGCCCTGTACACACGATCGGATATCTGATGGAATCTAATCCGATGGATTTTTTCATCGGATATCCGAAAAAGCTGACTTTCATCAGTCTTGCCTACACGCCATCGGTTAAAAATCCCATCGTGTCCAACGCGGTGACGTAAAACACTATGACGTGCTGAGAAAAATTAAGTTCAATGCTTCCGAGCATGCGTCGACTAAAAATCCGATCGTGTCCATCGCGGTGACGTAAAACACTAGGACAAGGCTGAGAAAAATTAAGTTCAATGCTTCTGAGCATGCATCGACTTGATTCTGAGCATGCGTGGATTTTTGACCGATGGACTTCCCCACAGATGATCGTTTTTTTAACCATAGGGAAAATTTAAAACAGGTTCTATTTTTTTTCACCGATGGGGAAAAAAAAACGATGGGGCCCACACACGATTGGTTCGTCCGATGAAAACGGTCCATCGGTTTGTTTTCATCAGGCAAACCGATCGTGTGTACAGGGCTTAACCTGTCATAGTATTAATAATTATTATTTGTGCCCCACAGTGTCTGCTTACCATTGAGTCACTAATCCTTAGATGTGTCCAAGGACTGCAACACATTGGAGTTGTGCAGGGGCTGGAGCGCATGGCTGCCACTGTGTGCGGAAATGCTGGTCTAGTGAAAGGGACATGTAGGGCCACAGGCGTAGACCGAGATCTTAAAGGGGAGTTCCACCCACAATTTCACTTTTTAAATATAAATACCCCTGTAATACACAAGCTTAATGTATTCTAGTAAAGTTAGTCTGTAAACTAAGGTCCGTTTTGTTAGGTTGTTACAGCATTTAGATTATAATCTAGAAATAGACCGTGGCCATCTTAAGTGTGGGCATCATGAAGCCAGACTGTATGACTTCCTGGATTTCAGCTTTGCACATGCTCAGTGCACAAGCAATGTAATAGGTTTCAGTCAGGTTTGCAAGGACTACTGGGTAACATGATGCCTATCCCAGAAACCCTTGCAAATAGCCTAGGCAAATAAGGAGGAGGAAGTAATGAAGGACTACAAAATAAAGGTATTTACAAGCAACAAATTAAATAAAAATTGTCCATTCTGAACACTATGAGATTAGAGCATGCAGCACAGACAAAACATAAAAAAATGGGTGGAACTCCACTTTAAATGTAAGAGGAGTTGATGAAACATGAAGTGAGCCAGTGTACTACGGTGCCTGCTGGGGGCCACTCTTGTCAGTACATTTGGATAATAGGACTTAATTTTAGCTGGCCATAAAAAGGGGTACTGGATTTTAGTTAAAATATCAAAAACAAACGTGGTTGGTTGGCAATTCCTAGCCTAGAGCTGGGGAGCGCCAACACCTTATTGACTCTAAATAGCAGTTAGCTAAAATTGTACAGAAAAGATGAAGGGGTGACCACAGGAATGACCACTACCTGCTAATTAAAGGCATATTTAATATATTTTGGCAGAAAGTGGAATAGTCTTCTAACTCTGCTTTATTGAAAATCTGAGAAGAATGCAATGCACACAGCATATGTGTATACATGAGCTACTACTATTGTTCGCAAGTGAGCAAAAGAAAATTCTCAAATAAAAAAAAAACTGCAGTGTGGATCTGGGGTTCGGAAGAGTGAATTGCAACACTGAGTAGAATAGACAAAAGATAGCCTTCTGCTTATTGAACATCTGGTAATTAAGGCTTGTGCTTGGCCAGCTATAAAGGGAAGGTGGGGATCCAAATTTTTCCCTTTTTCTTTTTAACATCAAACATTGGCATGTGCTTGGTCAGCTAGACGGTGAGGTTGAGGCCAATATTTTTTTTTAACATCTTGCAACATAGGTGTATGCTTGGCTGGCTAAAAAAGGAGATGGGGGCTGGATTTTTTTAACATCATGGAACTCTGTGCCTGGCCAGTTTTGATGGGAGGACAAGGCCAGTTTTTTTTATTTCTTGCAAGATAGACATGTGTTATGGTCTGTTATAAGGGCAGGTGGACTCTATATTTTAAGGTATGACTAAAGGCAAAACTTTTTTTTTGTTTTGGATAGAGTGGAGAGGGATTAGAACTCTTGTCAGTAGGGTTGCACCGATGCTAGTAATCATGCAAATGTGCTCGATGCCTAATCCGATATTTGGGGGTGAAGAGGCAGGAGTGCTCGCTCCCGGAAGTCAGTGGGTGGAGAGGGCAGAGCAGAGAGCGAGTACTCAACAGGCTGGTAGCAGCGGAAGGTAAGCTGGCTGCGGGGTACAGCCGCATGTTCCGTCAGAATCGGCGACCCAAGCCGCCGCATTTGGTAATGGAAGTGATGTTCCGTGTCTCTGTCAGAGGTTGAACACTGCGACACCCATCTTGGTACACCCTGTACTTGGCCGCAGTAAGCCTGTAACGGAAATCTTGTTAAACCCAGTCATATAGTTCACTAACTATATGGGCTGGGTGTAACAAGATATCCGCTGCTGCCTTCTGACTGTAGGCTTGCTGCAACCAAGTGCAGGGTGTACCAAGACGGACGTTGCAGTATTTGTACTAGCATTGCAAAATCCTTCCTTTCCACGTTTGAATTGTTATTGTCTCAGGCCTCGTACACACGACCGAGGAACTCGTCGGAAAAGACACATCGTTTTCCTCGACGAGTTCCTTGTTAGGCTTGTCGAGGAACTCGACAAGCTTGCTTTGCGTACACACTGTCAAGACAAAATCTCCTCATTCTCAAACGCGGTGACATACAACACATACAACGGCAGGGGAAGTTCGATTCCACTGGCACAACTCTTGGGGCTGGTTTTGCTAATCTCACGTGTTTGCGTGTTAAGTAAAAGTTTGTTAAGAGACGATTTGCACTTTTCAGTCTGTTACAGCTTGAAAAATGTGTTATCTCCATTACAAATGCTACTTTTACTCCCGTCTCATACTTTATTCTGAGCAAGCGCGGGTTTCTTAGCATACACACGCTCAAGTTTCTCGTCGAAAACCAGCCCGACGAGGAACACGATGAGCAAATTCAGACTCCCGTCGAGGAAAAAGAGAACTTGCTCTCTTTTTTACTCGTCGAGTTCCTCGACAGTTTCCTCGATGAAAAATGTACACACGACCGGTTTCCTCTGCAAAAAAGCTCTCCCACCAAGTTTCTTGATAGATTCTGCCGAGGAAACCGGTCGTGTGTATGAGGCCTTACTCTCATCTCATCATTTATTATTCCACCAATTGCCAATCGGTCAGTGCCACCTATCATTGCCCATAAGTGCCTCCTATTACTGCTGCCCATCAGTGCCAGCCATCAGTGCCACCTATCAGTGCACTGCTTATCAGTGCTGCATAATCAGTGCTGCATATCAGTGCCCATCAGTCAGTGCCACCTATCAGTGCTGCATATCAGTGCTCATCAGTCAGTGCCACCTATCAGTGCTGCATATCAGTGTCCATCAGTCAGTGCCACCTATCAGTTTAGTTCCCATCAGTGCTGCATATAAGTGTCTTCTCATCAGTGCCCATCAGTGCAGCCACATCAGCACACATCAGTGAAGGAGAAAAATTTAATATTTACAAAATCGTGCTTTGAAAACTGTCACATAACATTAAAAAAAAAGTATCGTAATCAGTATCGGTGAGCACTTGAAAAAAAGTATCAGTACTTGTGCTCAGTCTTAAAAAAGTGGTATCGGTGCAACCCAATCAGCTTTTATTGCCATATGTGCCCTTGTTAGGCAGATGAAAGTAAAGGAAAATCACAAATTTTGGGTTGTCACCAAAAAAAAATAGAGGGGAAATCTTCCAATGGGGACACTAGCTCTGGTGACCTTGAGGTCCCCAAGGAATTCCCTCAATCTGCAGGAATTTCCTCTCACTTCCTGATTTAGCTATTGGACATGAAGTTGAGTGAAATCTCTGCAATGAGACACAGATGGAGAAAAAAATAATTGGCGAGGATTATAGCCTTCCCTTACTCTATCCAAAATAAAAATAAACGTTTTGCCTATAGTTCTACTTTAAGCGCAATTAAACCTACCTTTTGTGTTACTATAAAGCAACAATCATGCTGCCAAAAAAAAAAAGGATAGGTCAGGCACATTTTTTTTGTTTGTTTTTAAGCCTTTACATTAATTTGGGCTAGCTTGTCCCTCACTAACATGTGATGCCACTGGACGTGTGGTATATGCTGTATGTAGCTGAGGCTACATACAGGATACTGTGCTGTGTTCTGGGTTCAAGCCAAGACTTTCTGTTTCCTACCCGGAACACAGTAGAGTCTATCACAGCGGCGCTCAGCCATTAACAGAGGAAGCCTTGTACTCATTGATAGAATATACCGCTTTCTATAAATGGCTGAGCACCGCTGTGATAAACTCTACTGTGTTCCGGGTATGAGACTGGAGGTCTCGGCTCAAACCCAGAACATAGCACGGTATGCTGTATGCAGCCACAGCTACATACAGCACATACAGCGGCCTCACGTTATAGTGAAGCTGGCCCAAACAAACTATGTAAGTACTATAAAAAGATGGAGTTTAGCTTTAAAGTTCTAGCGCAGCAGCCTATGTCAAACTCTTAGGCCTCGTACACACGACCGAGGAACTCGTCGGGGGAAACACATCGATTTCCTTGTCGAGTTCCTTGTTAGGCTTGTCGAGGAACTTGACAAGCTTGCTTTGCATACACACTGTCAAGACCATAACTCGTCGTTCGGGGGAAGTTTGATTCCACTGGCACAACCCTTGGAGCTTCTTTTGCTAATTTCATGTTACTGTGTGTTTAGTAAAACTTTGGTGAGAGACGATTTGCACTTTTCAGTCTGTTACAGCTTGAAAAATGATCTCCATTACAAATGCTACTTTTACTCCCGTCTCATATTTTATTCTGAGCAAGCGCGGGTTTCTTAGCATACACACGCTCGAGTTTCTCGTCGAAAACCAGCCCGACGAGGAAATTGAGACTCCCGTCGAGGGAAAGAAGAACTTGCTCTCTTTTTGTCTCGTCGAGTTCCTCGACAGTTTTCTTGATGAAAAATGTACTCACAAATGGTTTCCTTGGCAAAAAATCTCTCCCACCAAGTTTCTTGATGGATTCTGACGAGGAAACCCGTCGTGTGTACGAGGCCTGATACTGATGGCATGCTGGAGATCCAGACTGATCCAACCCACCCCCTGCCCAATACAGGAAGAATGAGCATTATTGATTGTGACTGTGGAGATACACACTTGATTTAATGACTTTATAGCTGCTAAAGTCAGGAATACTCCAACCCTATTTTACTATATTCAGAAGTCAAGCAGAGAACATTGCAAGCTATGTTTTTAAAAATCACCACATCATTCACAATTAAATTTTTTGATTTGGGAATTGTCTGGTCATCCTGGTTACTCCCCAACTTTCCCTAGACCCCATCCCTAACTCACTCATAAAGGCCTGTACACACGATCAGAAAATATACCACATTCGCTGATCGATAATACACAGCTTTCAAGAGCCTATCAGGACAGGTCGTGCAAAATGACCCGATGGGACAAGCACGAAAATGTTTCATGTACGCTACAAGACCGTACGATTTCCGTTTAATCAGAACAGTTTTCATCTGAAAATGCAATACAGATACAATATAATACATTACATTGCATTTGAAATGTTATTCTGTTGTATGAGAATTTTTGTAACTTTTCATTCTCAATATCAACATAGAGACTACCATGCGAAAAAAAAAAAGCGGACGATCATTAATCCGATAATCTCATCATGTGTGCAGTGCTGCTTTCTAAGTAAAAGACATTTGTTGTCGGAATTTCCGACAACAAAAATTTGAGAGCTGGTTCTCAAATTTTCTGACAACAAAATCCATTCTCGTAAATTCCGTGTGGACAATTCCGACACAAAATACCACGCATTCTCTGAATCAAGTACGAGACGGGAGCACTCGGTCTGGTAAAACTAGCATTCGTAATGGAGATAGCAAATTTGTCATGCTGTAATGGACTGAAAAGCATAAGGCTGAAAAGCGCGAATCGTCTCTCACCAAACTTCTGCTAACACAACTGGTATTGACCTTCCTTTTTCTAGTGCCGCCGTACGTGTTGTACGTCACCGAGTTCTTGAAGTTCGGAATTTACGACAACATTTGTATGAACGCGTGTATGCAGACAAGTTTGAGCCAACATCCGTCGGAAATGTATCCACGGTTTTGTTGTCGGAATGTCCGATCGTCTGTACGTGGCATTAGTGTAACTGCAGCGTTTCCTAGTGAGTAGAACTGACCTGCTCTATTCACTCATTATCTTTAGCTTTGAAATAGGGGAAATTCTTTATTCTTAAACCTTGAAGAATCCTTTTTTCTTGCAAATACTTAAGCAGAGCAGCCACAGTCCACCACATCATCCTCCTCTAGGTGAACAGTTTCAATACTAGGCTCCTTATCATCCAATATCTTAGCATTACAAATACATTTCCTTATGTCGACCCCATGTTGCATCTCTGTTTTGTAATCGCAATGATCTTATGCTCCAGCAGGTGGATCATCTGCCATTTTCAAATCTTTTTTATTTTTTATAGTTTCTAGGTTATATCTTAACCATGTCTTTTTATTATTTACTCAAGATATACAGATATACTCAACCATGACTTAGAAATGTTTCAAACTGAACAAATCAAACCAGGTGCACAGGTGGGATTGGGAGTTATTTCATACTCTCTATGATCTCATAGATTTAATCTCCATTAGCGAAGGATCAAACACATATCCTAACACGATATAACAGACACCATTGTCATAGCAAACAAAACTGTTCTCATAAAGTTTGTCTCAGTAATTACCATAAGCTTCCAGTAACCTTCTCAGTTAATGTATAACTAAAGGCAAACTTTTTTTTTTTTACGTTATGGATAGAGTGGAGATGGGTTAGAACACCTGTCAGTTTTTATTGCTGTCTGTCACCCCCATTAGGGATATTCTCCCTCTGTTTGTTCTGTTTACCATTATCATTGAATGTGGGCACAGATGGTGAAAAAAAAAACCTAAAAAATCTAAAACGAAAAACAAAAGTTTTTGCCTATAGTTCTACTTTAAATATTATCACTGATGTCATTTAACAAAAATAATAATATTATAAAGCAATACAGGGCTTGACTCCAGCGTTCTTGTACCTTTTCGACAGCAGGAACGCCGTTCCCATTAGCAGCCACGTCCTGCAGGACTAGCCTGTGAAGTATGCGAGCTGTGTGGCAGGCAGTGGCTTATCAATAGGGGTGGGGGGGCGGTCTGCTCCAGGTGCCACATTTGGGGGGGTGTCAGGCTGGCTCCACCGGGCCACATGTCCATGAGGTGAAAGCTGTTGAAGTAGCTGGTCTGCTCCTTCATCCGGGCAGCCTGTTCGGATCAGCTTTCGGGTCCTGAGGGGCAGAAACGACCTAGCTGCCCCATGACCGTGAAGGGAAAAAACTATATTTTATTATATCTTTTCATGTGACAACACTGAAGAAATTACACTTTGCTACAATGTAAAGTAGTGAGTGTACAGCTTGTATAACAGTGTAAATTTGCTGTCCCCTCAAAATAACTCAACACGCAGCCATTAATGTCTACAATGGCAACAAACGTGAGAAAGAAGCTAAGGGTAAAGGTGATGGACTGGCCAAGCATGTTTTCAGACTTAAACCCTATTGAGCATCTGTGGGGCATGCTCAAACGGAAGGTGGAGGAGCGCAAGGTCTCTAACATCCACCTGCTCCGTGATGTTGTCATGGAGGAGTGAAAGAGGACTCCAGTGGCAAAATGTGAAGCTCTGGTGAACTACATGCCCAAGAGGGTTAAGGTAGTGCTGGAAAATAATGGGGGGCACACAAAATATTGACACTTTGGGCCAAATTTGAACATTTTCACTTAGGGGTGTACTCACTTTTATTGCTAGCAGTTTAGACATTAATGGCTGTGTGTTGAGTTATTTTTAGAGGACAGCAAATTTACACTGTTATACAAGCTGTACACTTACTACTTTACATTGTAGCAAAGTGTAATTTCTTCAGTGTTGTCACATGAAAAGATATAATAAAATATTTACAAAAATGTGAGGGGTGTACCCACTTTTGTGAGATACTGTATATATATATATATATACACACACACTTTTGTTTTTGAAGTGGGGAGGGGAAATCTTGGGTAAGTTCCCACACTTTATCCCAGGACTTGACCCCCGAAGTAATAATATAGGTATACAGTATATCCCCAGCACATGCTCCAGCAGCAGATGATGGCTCCCACAGAGCTCATCTCTACCTCACAACAACAGGCATGCATAACATATGAAAGAAAAAAAAATACAGGTATATGCGCAAGAAGCTAATAGTCCTGTCCTCTGCCAATTAGCAGCATTTGGTATCATAAAAGGACAACGTGAAACTAATTATAGTGTGATCAGTCTGTTGTTGAAAAAGGAGTGCTGTTTGCCTTACCATCGCAGTGTGCCAGCTCAGGAAACACGTCCATTACGAGGTGACGCCATCTCCCTGCAGCCATCCCTGCTTTGCTTCTCAAGCCTCGGTCTGCCGCCAAGTTCCTCCGGACGCCGGCTTCCACCTGATGGAGTGATACCAGCCCAGCGAGCGCCGCCGTAGCTGCTCGGATTCAGGAAGTAGGTCGTAGAAGTGGTCAGCCTGACTTCATTTGGAAATTGATATGCTGGTTTTTACACACCTAAATGTGAGTGCATATACTATATGCTAATTAAAGTGTTTATCCAACGTCTACTCTTAGAGGCGCCTCTCTTCTTGTTGTTTAATAACATAGGAAAGCAATATACATTTTATGTGTATTATGTGAAGCAGACCACCTGAGATCCTCCCTCTGACAGGTTTCACTCAGTAAGAGCTTATTTGTAGAATGGGAGCTATCAGATGGAAGGATGGCTTCATATACATATCAATCAAACAAATAAGACAAGTATAAAAATCAGCCTTACTAATATTATTTCAACTAGACCTCAAAATGTATCTAGCACATGCTAAAGCGAGACAACTTTGTCACATATCAGAAAAATTCTTATACAAAAATATATACACATATACTCAAAGATAGATTAGATAGATAGATCTCCTCCCCCTGATCATTGAAATGTATTCACACATAACCTTCCTTAAAAAAACACTAGAATACCAAAGCACAATCATTACATTTAACTTTTTAGATATCAGAAAACTCACCTAAATATAAGCCTCAGACAAAATCTCAACATTTGCAATGTTGTTTTTTACCGACAGTTCACAAACGGTTACAAAAAAAAATTGTAAGTAAGGCCAGCTATACAAGGTTCGAATTCCGAAATAATTTTCTTTCGAAAATCTTTTTACATCATTTTTGGTCGAATTTTGCACCATTAGTGGGACACAGCAACAGCCGATTTTCGCGTGGCTATCGAATTTGAGTGATTGGGCATGTTGGAAATTTTTTGAAAAACAAACAATTTTCTAATTAATGATGGGAGAATCGTGTGAGAAATATAATTTACACTTACACTTACACTTTCAAATAATTCAGACCATGTAGAAATCATGAGTTCATTAATGTTAATGAGACACAAACAGGGATGGATAAGAGACACAAACTATTTAAAAAAAGAAAAAAAGACCAACAATTTTGAAAACAATATTATTCACTTTCTACTATAAAACAGTCAATAAAAAATTGAAAAACTCTAATTTCTTCACCCTTAGGTAGATGCAAAAACAATTGGCAGACTCCGCATACAAAAATAGTAATAGGCAGACAGCGATACAGGTAGAGGGCCTTTAACCACTTCAGCCCCGGACCATTTGGCTGGCCAAAGACCAGAGCCCTTATTGCGATTCTGCACTGTTTAACTGACAATTGCACGATAATGCGGCGTGGCTCCCAAAACAAAATTGATGTCCTTTTTTCCCCACAAGTAGAGCTTTCTTTTGGTGGTATTCGATCACCTCTGCGTTTTTTATTTTTTGCGCTAAAAAAAAAAAAGGTCGAAAATTTTTAAGAAAACGCTATATTTTTACCTTTTTGGTAAAAAAAAAAAAAAATCGCAATATTAATTGGTTTGGGTAAAAGTTATAGCGTCTACAAAATAGGGGATAGTTTTGTGGCATTTTTATTAATAATTTTTTTGTTACTAGTAATGGCGGCGATCAGCGATTTTTCTCATGACTGCAACATTATGGTGGACACATCGGACACTTTTGGCGCAATTTTGGGACCATTCACATTTACACAGCAATCAGTGCTATAAATATGCACTTATTACTGTGTAAATGTGACTGGCAGTGAAGGAGTTAACCAGGAGGGGGGCGCTGAAGCGGTTAAGTGTGTCCTTGGGATGTGTTCTAAATTTAGGGGGGCTGGGCTACGTGTGTCACGACAATGATCACTGCTCCCGATTATAGGGAGCTGTGATTAATGTCCTGTCCTTGTTTACATTAGAATTTCCCCGTTCTTCCTCTCCATGAGACGATTGCGGGTATGCCGTGGACATCGAGTCTGCGGGACCCGCGATCACACTCACGAAGCTTGCGGTGGGCGCGCACCCACAATGCTGCGTCTTAAAGGCAACATACAGGTACGTTGATATGCCTGTCAGTGCCATTCTGCCGACGTATATCAGCGTGAGCCGGTCGGCAAGCGGTTAAGCTGGATGCAGCACACTGTATTTGTAAAACTGCTGTCTCCTAAAGCAACTGAACTTTCAACAGTCAGTATAGATCTGCACACGTAACTCACAGTATCCCGTTGTAGATATTTTCTCACATCTCACAGTATCCCACGGTAGATCTTCACACTGAGCTCCCAGTCTCTCACTAGACTTCCAAGCAGCCAGATGCTCTTGGATAGGCCTCAGGCTTCTGTCCTAGCAACCGAGAGCAATACAACACACGTCCATCCAGACAGCCGTCCAGGAGTCACAGAACCCCAATCACCTGACTCCTCTCAAATAAATAGGCTCTCCCAGCAGGCCACAGGGCCAAAGAGACTTTTTCCACTTGTCTGGCACAACCTTTCCACTCCTAACCCGAATTCACTATGCCCTTGTTATTCTAATACCACAGGTGGCAATTCCACCTAATGGCAGAAGAGACCGGTGCACCAAATTCAGGTTTAGGGCAAAAGCCTGTGCATCACCCTAGCAATTAGCCAGACTAGTTACCACCTAGCAAACTACATTCGTGAACAGCCCTGTTTAGGACCAGGGTGCTACACACATTATTGTACTGCAGGGGTAGGCAACCTTGGCACTCCAGCTGTGGTGAAACTACAAATCCCATCATGCCTCTGCCTCAAGTCATGTCTGTGATTGTCAGGGTCCTGCAATGTCTCATGGGACTTGTAGTTTCACCAAAGCTTGAGGGCTGAGGCTGCATACCCGTGCTGTACTGCATTGCTAATATGTATGATAGCGTATATATATACAAATAGAAACAATGCAGATGCAAATGTATGAATGCGGCCTAAAAAACCTTCATGGAAATTATTTTTTCATTGTGTACCTGGAGTTCAGCTTTTTTTATTTTTTCACAAGCACCCAGAGGGCTGCTACTTAGGAGTGTCCAGCTGCAGCTTTCTCTGTATTAACCCTTACATCCGCTAGAAACAGCATTAGGTATATTCAATTTATATCCATTACTACTGTACAGTGCGCCTACTGCTCTGCCAAATCATAATTCACTCCCAGACATCCCAGAATACTCTCTTCTATGATCTGTAGTATCTGCCAAAAATAGTAAAAGTGCCTACTCTCCTGAGTCATCCCTTAAGGCTAGGTTTATACTTGTGGCAGTGCTTGCCACCCCCTGAAAATGGATCCACAGTGGATCATTTAAGAAGTGTTTCACATGCAGCGAGGACGTTATATGTTGTTTCTTCACTGCCTGTTTTGACCCTTTTTTCTGGAGGTGCTATTTGCTGATTGTGGTCTAGGCATGTGTAAACCCCCGTTTATCTGCCTTTACACCTTCTGTAGGGTCAGTGGGGGGGGGGGGAGTAAAAAATGGGTTTCAACTGATTTCTTCCCTACCCCCCAAAACAGCAAGTGTGAATGAGCCCTTAGACAGGACTATCTGAAAGAAGGCCAACATTATTCTAGTTTACGCATGTCCCGCAACGGGGACAGGTCAGGCCCAGCATCTCCGTTCCTCCACTAGACAGGAGGACGAACTGTCCCTGGGTAGACAGGCGGACGCCCGTATCCGTCACCGGGACCCCAGAGGGTACAAATGCGCTGAAAACCCCTGGTGAAGTGGTGGGGGGCCTCAACCTTTGGGGGGCAACGCCCGATTGTCGGAAGGCAGACATCACCTCGCGGTTCTCCTTCTCTTTGGCAGATGGGCGGTGCCTTGCCATTTGGTGTGAATTCCCACTGCACGTCTCACGCAGGGGAGGGTGGCTCCTCCCACTTGCAAGAACTTGTCCGAACACGTTGTAGACGCGTGCTAGGCCGCACGTACGCCCAAGCTTAGCGATGCGAGGTTAACTCCCTCGTTGCCGGACAGTTCTAGTACACAACATCAGACACTCTTCGCTCTTTAGTAAATGACCACTCACTTTTTCTGGTTGCCAAGGGTAACAGCCGAATCCGGGACGAGCCCCCACGTGTAGCCGCTGATTGTTTTGGGATTGGCGTATTAAGTTACCCTGCAGTGTGTCTAGGGGTGATAGCAGTGAGCCAAAACAATGAGCGAATGTCCAGACAGTGAATAAAGGTTTTTCCAATGCTTTATTTCCAGGCCAACACGGCCAACATCAATTAGGAAAAGAAAGGCTGATGAAAAGAAAGGGAGATGGAATCAGTTTATGAGTACGGAAGAAGGGAAGAGACTACTGGAGGAATAGTTTGGGGAGAGAAGAGTCTATTTGGGTAGAAGCAGGATGGGAGAGGCTGAGGGGCTGAATTTGGGGAGGATCCGCCCGTCTCCGGCGGGGAGGAAGAGGAGAGGGAGGGAAAGGGAGGGGCGGGGGGTGGTGGGGGGGCTTATTTATTTATCTTGAGTTTGTGTATTTTTTTTTTTTGTGTGTGTGTTGAGGTTTGTTTTGATTTTATGTTTTGGGAGGGGTTAGGTAGGGTATAGGGAAGGACAAGGGAATAGAGTGGGGGAAGAAATGTGAGGTCAATTCAGTGGTATTAAGAAACGGGAAAATAAGTTATTGATAAGAGGAGGGCTGGCATAAGAACAGGGTAAGGGGACCAGAGAGGTACTGGTTTTGGTTTATTTTTCTTATATTTCTGGATCCCCTCTTGTCTCTTTGCTAACCTTTCATAAGACTGTAGTGATAAGAACTATATGTTTATGTATCCATTGTATGGGTTATATGAATCCTTTGTGAACTTGACCATAAAGAAAAAATAAAAGATTTAAATATGAAAAAGAAAAGAAAAGAAAGGGAGAACCTTGCGGTATCAGGCCTGGATATTAATTGAGCAGTCCTTGCTCAATTGAGTACCAAATTATTACTCGTCGTCACTCTTAGTTGAGTGGGTGTAGTGCCCCCGGACAGACCCCTCTCACAAGCCTGGCAGCCGAAGTGTCACTTAGGATTTTCTGGGAGGAACAGATCTCTCTCACAGACCTGGCTCTAGGGCCTCTGCCACAGGCCAATTACTTTAAATGAACTAATGGATGAGCAGAGCGAATCCTCCCAGTTGATTTTTAACATAGGTCACGGATGACAGCAAAGCGTACCTGTCAGCATTCCGGTCACCAGATCCCCGATTGGTTCGTCCAAGCCCTGTTGGACAACCTGCCTCCGTGTTCTCCTCAGCCGACCCCCCAATCGAACGGCACCCAGCCTGGGATCCTCTCAATAGAACTGGGAACCCAGTAAGTCACTGGGGTCCCATTTTACCTCCGGGTGAGGGTTTGTGTAGCCTGCAATTTTGGCCAGGTGGGCTGCGCTGGCGGGGTCAATGGATACGTGCACCCAGAAGGTGGATGCCGCACCTGGAACGAGGACCCCGCAAAGATTTTAGAACACATGACACCTGTCACAGATATACCCTTCCCCAGCATGCCTTGCGAGGGAAAAACTCCTCTAATTGGTTGCTGAGGAAAACTTGCTCTGCCAGAACCCCACCAGCGCCAACTGCCAGCCAGGGATGGTACTGCATCCCTGGAGTACAGATTGACCCAGTGGACATTTCTGGAGTGACAGAAGTCCCAATTTAAATAAATTGTGAATGGGAGCAAAGTAACTCTCCCATTCTCCACTAACTTTAGCGTAGTGCCCATACTGAAAGTAAGGGGGCGCTACACGCAGATGCCTACACCTAGCATCTGAAGCCAGGATTGACATTATAAAACCACTTTCCACCTTTCCAGATTACAAACAACAGGTTCACTTTAATGCCATCCCCATTATAAAAGTGTATTTACACTTTATAACCAAATTGGGATTACACCTAATTTATATTTGTTACATTCCCCATTCACATAGCAAAAAAATAAAAAAATATTGCAGCATACCTTTTTTAGATGCTCTATTCTGGACTTTCCTGTAAAGAAACATTGTACATAGTTTGCTTTGTTTATTAGAGAGCTGGGTAGCTTTTTGCCATAAATTACCCCCTAACGCCAGTGCCCCTTCACCCTTTAAGGAGTTTCTGATGTCGAGAGGCAGGGCGGGGTTTATGATCATGTAAGCGCTGTGATTGACTGTGCAACAAAGAGAAAAAGTGGCACATCCAGATAGGGTTGTCCCGATACCGATACTAGTATCGGTATCGGTACCGATACTAGTATCGGTATCGGTACCGATACCGAGCATTTGCCTGAGTACTTGTACTCAGGCAACAGCTACAATGCTTCACCCGATACCTGGGCAGTCAGGGTGATCAGTGCGATGGGGGAGTTACAAGCACTGATCACCATGTATAGATATAAAAGTCTGACAGCCGATCCTCTCTCTCAAACCCCCCCACCGTGGCTTTCAGCGGTGATCGGTGCTTCTCTCCCACACACGACCACCGTTGACTGTCCCCCATCCTCCTCCAGTCCCCCTCTGTTCTCATCCGTGTCCCCCTCCATGCTGCTCTGTGTCCCCCTCTCTTCTCTGTGTCCCCCTCTGTGCATCTGTCCCCCTCTCTCCTCCATGTCCCCATTCCGTGCATCTGTCCCCCTCTCTTCTCCTCCGTGCATCTGTCCCCCTCTCTTCTCCCTGTTCCCCTCCATGCATCTGTCCCCCTCTCTTCTCCTCTATGCATCTGTCCCCCTCTCTTCTCCATGTCCCCCTCCGTGCATCTGTCCCCCTCTCTCGTCCGTGTCCCCCTCCATGCATCTGTCCCCCTCTCTCCTCTGTGTCCCCCTCCATGCATCTGTCCCCCTCTCTCCTCCGTGTCCCCCTCCGTGCATCTGTCCCCCTCTCTCCTCCATGTCCCCCTTCCGTGCATCTGTCCCCCTCTCTTCTCCTCCGTGCATCTGTCCCCCTCTCTTCTCCCTGTTCCCCTCCATGCATCTGTCCCCCTCTCTTCTCCTCTATGCATCTGTCCCCCTCTCTTCTCCATGTCCCCCTCCGTGCATCTGTCCCCCTCTCTCGTCCGTGTCCCCCTCCATGCATCTGTCCCCCTCTCTCCTCTGTGTCCCCCTCCATGCATCTGTCCCCCTCTCTCCTCCGTGTCCCCCTCCGTGCATCTGTCCCCTTCTCTCCTCCGTGACCCCCTCCGTGCATCTGTCCCCCTCTCTTCTCCTCCATGCATCTGTCCCTCTCTTCTCCCCCTCCATGCTGCTGTCCCCCTCAATATCTCAGGATGGAAAGCGGAGGTAGGAGCTGGTAAACCCGGCTCCTTCTTTTTCTGAAACTGAAAAATCGCAACCTCTTGTGATTACGATGTCTCAGTTAATGAATGAAGAGAAGCCGCTGTCTTCTCTCTGGGGAATATGTGTCCCTAGTCCCTTTCCCTGTCTCAAAGGGGAGATGTCAGAGGTCTGTTAAGACCCCTGATATCTCACCATAGCCCCCCAACAGGGCTGATAAAAAAAAATCCAATAAATAATAATAAAAAAATTGTAAAAAATAATAATGATTAAAAAAAAACACTAACACTGTCCCCGCACCCCCACCCCCTTAAAAAAAGAAAGCATTGTAAAAAAATAAAAAAATAAATTGTAAAAATAAAAAAAAATAATTGTAAAAAAAATTAAATAAAAATAAAATAAAAAATACTGACACGTGTGCCACTGTCACATGAGATTAAATAAAAGTATCGTAATCGGTATCGGTGAGTACTTAAAAAACAAGTATCAGTACTTGTACTCGGTCTTAAAAAAGTGGTATCAGGACAACCCTACATCCAGATAAGAAGAAAAATGTGTTGGTTTATCAAAGGTTTAAAAAGCATGACACACAAGGTATCCAAACTGTTCAGCAAACGCGTTTCACAGAAAATGGTTATTTATTGCTGTGATTGACTGTCACATGATCAAAAAGCTCCCGATCGCAAATAGGTGACGGTAAATGTGGTGGGAATGCACTCACTCACTCACTCACTCTCTACACAGGTTTACATTTAGCTATGCAAATATGTGGCCTCTTAGCATCAAAGCCCACCCGCCGAGAGGCCACATATTTGCGCCCTCTCGGCGCCAAGAGGTTAAACCTGTGTAGACTGTGTAGGCAGATCTTCATTATAAGTTATATGTAGATTTGAATATCTTCTGTCTTAACAAAGGGTTAAACATTTCGAGCCTAAAAATCTTTCATTCTATGTTAATGAGGACAAGATTGGGACAGACTCACTATAATGCCCCGTGAACACAATCAAAATATCGTTTAAAAAAAATACCGCTTTCAAAGTGATCATACGATAATCGAATCGTTAGTACTTTAAATGTCGTCCGAAAATTTCGAAGGGACAAACAAAAAATTTTCATGTACTATACCAGATTCTAAGATTTTTCTTTAATCAGTACAGTTTTCATCCAAAAATACAATACAAATGCACTAAAACACATTACATCAGTTCCGAATTTGTATTCTGTCATATAAAAAGTTTCATACTTTAGTAACCTATTCATACTCTATATGGAGAT
The DNA here is from genome assembly GCF_905171775.1 of Rana temporaria. NCBI lineage: Eukaryota > Metazoa > Chordata > Amphibia > Anura > Ranidae > Rana > Rana temporaria. The sequence goes on from NC_053492.1 coordinate 155,166,592, forward strand.
TAGCATCCAAACAAAAAAAAACGATAATTTGTCCGATAATCTCAACGTGTATACTAGGCTTTACTTTGTTCAAGAAACCTTGCAGTCAGCCATGACACCTTTTCCTAAGAAACATCTAAGGTGAAAAATAAGGTTTTAAAAATGTAGGCATGCTGTATAAATGGGAACACATAACAAATACATGGTGGGGTTTCCTTTTAAGGTTATTAATGTATCCAGAGTTGCATTAATCTGTGTCTTTTATAATGGACAATTCAATCGATGTAAACTCTAACTGCATGACATACTGTTTGCTAAAGCACTGTGGGGTTTATTTACTAAAGTAAAGGCAAATTCACTGTGCACTATAACATTAACTGAGGGATGGAGATGCGATTTCAGGAGTGTTACATAATTGCCTCCACAGATCTGCCACCAACAAGTTAATTCATGCATTGTCATTTTTTGACTAGCTGACCCAGTTTGATGTGGTCCGCATCCAGTTTGGTGGTATTTTAGTTTGGTAGGCATGTTTTGGTTTCACCCCTGTTTTTTGTCTTTTCAGTGCTCTCATTTGCCAGACCAACCATAGATAGGGGCGGTTCTATGTTGCCTTCTGCTCCCTGTCTATTAGTTAGCACACCTGGGTTCCTCCTTTTGGAGGCCTTTAAATTCATAGTTAGGACTGCAGTTACATAGAGTGCCGTGACGTGGCCTGCAGCTTCCCAGACATTTGCAAATGACTGCAACTAAACCTCTGTTTTAATTACATACAGTTAGACAGATGAATTTGGTTTTGTGCTTCTTTGATTTGGCATTTTTGAGCCTGACTATTATGGTAAGAATTTTTGTATTTTCCATATGTATATTTAATCGCATTATGCTAATCGCATCTCATTTAAAGTCCCAACCTTCCATTTTTTAAACCCTTTCAGGGATGGAGGCCTGTGGTGGTGCAAACCACATGCCTCATTTAAAGTCCCAACCCCACTTTTTCCTATAACATTAACTGAGGGATGGAGATGCGATTTCAGGAGTGTTACATAATTGCCTCCACAGATCTGCCACCAACAAGTTAATTCATGCATTGTCATTTTTTGACTAGCTGACCCAGTTTGATGTGGTCCGCATCCAGTTTGGTGGTATTTTAGTTTGGTAGGCATGTTTTGGTTTCACCCCTGTTTTTTGTCTTTTCAGTGCTCTCATTTGCCAGACCAACCATAGATAGGGGCGGTTCTATGTTGCCTTCTGCTCCCTGTCTATTAGTTAGCACACCTGGGTTCCTCCTTTTGGAGGCCTTTAAATTCATAGTTAGGACTGCAGTTACATAGAGTGCCGTGACGTGGCCTGCAGCTTCCCAGACATTTGCAAATGACTGCAACTAAACCTCTGTTTTAATTACATACAGTTAGACAGATGAATTTGGTTTTGTGCTTCTTTGATTTGGCATTTTTGAGCCTGACTATTATGGTAAGAATTTTTGTATTTTCCATATGTATATTTAATCGCATTATGCTAATCGCATCTCATTTAAAGTCCCAACCTTCCATTTTTTAAACCCTTTCAGGGATGGAGGCCTGTGGTGGTGCAAACCACATGCCTCATTTAAAGTCCCAACCCCACTTTTTCCTATAACTCTATATGGAGATTAGCATCCAAACAAAAAAAAACGATAATTTGTCCGATAATCTCAACGTGTATACTAGGCTTTACTTTGTTCAAGAAACCTTGCAGTCAGCCATGACACCTTTTCCTAAGAAACATCTAAGGTGAAAAATAAGGTTTTAAAAATGTAGGCATGCTGTATAAATGGGAACACATAACAAATACATGGTGGGGTTTCCTTTTAAGGTTATTAATGTATCCAGAGTTGCATTAATCTGTGTCTTTTATAATGGACAATTCAATCGATGTAAACTCTAACTGCATGACATACTGTTTGCTAAAGCACTGTGGGGTTTATTTACTAAAGTAAAGGCAAATTCACTGTGCACTACAAGTGCACTTGGAAGTGAAGTCGCAATAGATCAGAGGGGGCCATGAAAGGAAAATAAAAAACAGCATATTTGTTTGCACATGATTGGATAATAGAAATCAGCAGAGCTTCCCCTCATTTCAGAGCTTCCCCTTAGATCTACAGCAAGTGCACTTCCAAGTGCACTTGGTAGTGCACAGTGGATTTGCCTTTAGTAAATCAACCTCTGTATATTCTAAATCATTGCCATTTAACCAGTTGGTAACCGCCCTATAGCCAAAATACGGCTACAGAGCGGTTACTGTACTCTAGGAGGGCGTCAATGTACGTCCTCCCAGAGACTGCGTTGTGCGCGCCCGAGCGGGCGCGCACACGCGATCGCCGGTGCTCGCCGGGTCTACGGGACCCGCAGCAACAGCACTCGCGGTAAGGAGCCAATGGACGCGGCTCCTTACCACGTGATCGCGCCGTCCAATGACGGCGCGATCACATTTGTAAACAAACCCTGCGGCTGGGTCAGATGCAGGTCATCTCTCTCCTCTCCTCACACCGTTGCAGCGTGAGAGGAGAGGAGAGAGATTTTTCAAATCAATAGTAAGTGCCAGCAGTCCCCAGCAGTGCCCAGCAGTCCCCAGCAGTGCCCAGCAGTGCCCAGCAGTGCCCAGCAGTGCCCCATCTTTACCCCAGCAGTGCCATCTGTCCCCTAGGAAGTGCCATCTGTCCCCCAGGAAGTGCCATCTGTGCCCCACTAGTGCCATCTGTGCCCCACTAGTGCCATCTGTGCCCCACTAGTGCCATCTGTGCCACCTGTGCCCCACAAGTGCCCCAACAGTGCCACCTGTCCTACACCAGTGAACACCAGTGCCACAAAAGTAAAAAGTAAAAGTAAAAACACTGCCACATCAGTGCCACAACACTGCCACCTGTGCCCATAAGTGCCACCTGTGCCCATAAGTGCCACCTGTGCCCATAAGTGCCCACAAGTGCCGCCTGTGCCCACGAGTGCCGCCTGTGCCCACGAGTGCCGCCTGTGCCACACCAGTGCCGCCTGTGCCACACCAGTGCCGCCTGTGCCACACCAGTGCCGCCTGTGCCACACCAGTGCCGCCTGTACCAAACCAGTGCCGCACCAGTGTCATCTGAGCCACACCAGTGTCATCTGAACCACATCAGTGCCGCCTGTGCCCATCAGTGCCACCTGTGCCCATCAGTGCCGCCTGTGCCCATCAGTGCCACCTGTGCCACACCAGTGCCGCCTGTACCAAACCAGTGCCGCCTGTACCAAACCAGTGCCGCACCAGTGTCATCTGAGCCACACCAGTGCCACACCAGTGTCATCTTTGCCACATCAGTGCCGCCTGTTCCCATCAGTGCCACCTGTGCCCATCAGTGCCGCCTGTGCCCATCAGTGCCACCTGTGCCACACCAGTGCCGCCTGTACCAAACCAGTGCCGCCTGTACCAAACCAGTGCCGCACCAGTGTCATCTGAGCCACACCAGTGCCACACCAGTGTCATCTGAGCCACATCAGTGCCGCCTGTGCCCATCAGTGCCACCTGTGCCCATCAGTGCCACCTGTGCCCACCAGTGCTCATCTGCACCCCACCAGTGCTCATCTGCACCCCACCAGTGCTCATCTGCACCCCACCAGTGCTCATCTGCGCCCCACCAGTGCTCATCTGCACCCCACCAGTGCTCATCTGCGCCCCACCAGTGCCATCTGCGCCCCACCAGTGCCATCTGTGCCCCACCAGTGCCATCTGTGCCCCACCAGTGCCACACCAGTTCCACCTGCACCACTGCAGTGACGCCTGTGCCCACCAGTGCCGCCTGCTAATCAGTGACCCCAGAGCCACAGCAGTGCAACCAGAGCCACACCAGTGCCACATTTGCCCATCAGTTACACCTGCGCCACTGCAGTGCCACTAGTGCCCACCAGTGTTCTGCAGTCCAGCCTCACTAGCCACCAGTATGGCAAAAATTTTTTTTACCACCGAGCAGGCCTTCCAGAAACTATGGGCGTCTGATGACAGCTGTGAGGAGTCTCTGTCCGATTCCGATTCGGCCTATGAGCCCGTAACAGGAAGCGGGTCTGATACTGATTCAGAGGAGGAACCTGTGCCCGTTAAAAGAAGACGTTCTGGCGTGGAGCAGCCTACTACTAGTGCAGTGCCGTCCACCTCGCAAGCAGTGCCGTCCACCTCGCGAGCAGTGCCGTCCACCTCGCAAGCAGTGCCGTCCACCCCGCAAGCAGTGCCGTCCACCCCGCAAGCAGTGCCGTCCACCCCGCAAGCAGTGCCGTCCACCCCGCAAGCAGTGCAACAAAGGTCAGGCACCAGTAGGGTGTCCTCTCTGCCCCAAAGGGATAGGGGCCATGCCAGCCTTCCCTATGGCCTTCAAAACCCCCTGTGGCTGCCTTCGAATTCTGGAGCATCAAGTATCCCCCCTTTCACCGCCCAACCAGGTGTACAGGTGAACACCGATAATTTTGACACGATTGATTTTTTTCATTTAGTTTTTACAGACGAATTATTGTCATCTATTGTGGCCCAGTGCAATCTCTACGCTCAGCAATTTATTCTAAGCAACCCCGATTCCAGCTATGCCCGCCCCTTTCATTGGAGAGACCTGACCGTAGAGGAGTTTAAAATATTCTAAGGCCTGACCTTCAATATGGGTCTCTCAAAAAAAAACAAAGGGTACGCCTATTGGTCTACCAAAGCCATCCACCACATGCCCGTCTTCTCATCCCGTATGCCCAGATCCCGATACTTCATGATTCTACGGTTCCTCCACTATAATGACAACACCCAGTGCCCTCCCCGAAATGACCCTGCTTTTGACAAATTATTTAAAATTCGGCCACTTCTAAATTTTTTTTCTGAAAAATTCCCCCAGTTATATACCCCTCAACAAAATATATCAGTAGATGAGTCCCTTGTAAAATTCCACGGCAGGCTGGGCTTTAAACAATTCATCCCAAGCAAAAGGGCCCGATATGGGGTGAAGATGTACAAACTGTGTGACCGAGACACGGGGTACATCTACTCCTTCATTGTTTACGAAGGGAAGGACTCCCAACTACATCCCCCCGAATGCCCCGAATACATCGGAACAAGTGGAAAAGTCGTCTGGGAGCTCATCTATCCACTACTTGGAAAAGGATACCACCTTTACGTGGACAATTTTTATACTAGCTTGCCCCTGTTTAGAAATCTTTACCGGAGAGACACCCCAGCATGTGGCACAGTGAGAATAAACAGAAAGGGCTTCCCCCAAAAATTGGTGAATCAGAAGCTGAGACGAGGAGAGACGACGTCTTTACGGAACCAGGAGCTATTGGCTGTCAAGTGGAGGGACAGACGAGATGTCCACATGCTCACCACCATCCACAATGACACCTACGTGGAAGTCCCCAAAAGAAGCGGCCCAGTGCAGAAACCATCTTGTGTCTACGACTACAATTTATTTATGGGTGGCGTAGACTTCAATGACCAGATGATTGAACCCTATCTTCCCTCCCGAAAATCCCGTCACTGGTATAAAAAAGTGTCCATTTACTTTTTCAGTTTGGCCTTCTATAACTCTTATGTTATCTACAAAAAAGCAACACAGAATCCCGTTCCATATCTACTCTACCAAGAAGACGTTATCACCGCCCTTTTGTTCCCTGAAATGCCACCAGACATTCTTCGCACTGATTGCGTGAGCAGACTTCACGAACGGCACTTTCCTGACAAAATCCCCCCCCGTCGAACAGGTGCAGCCCGTCAGAAGAAATGTCGGGTGTGCGCCAGAGGAGGAGTCAGAAGAGACACAACAGTTTATTGTCCCGATTGTCCCTCCCAACCAGGCCTCTGTTTAGGTGCATGTTTCCGCCGTTACCACACTATTGAAAATTATTAGGTAAACAAAATTCAAATTCCCTGTCATTTTCCTCCACACCCCTTATGCCACTGCACTGTACCTACCTCTGCCTTCTCCGTTACCGACCCTGGACTGTTTTATACGACCACGATTTTGCCTAATGCTAAAAATACCTCTGCTTTCTCTGGAACTGACCCTGGCTTGTTATACGACCACTCTTTTGCCTAACCCTAAACTGTACCTACATCTGCCTGCTCTGGAATTGACCCTGGACTGTTTGACCACGTTTTTTGCCTGCCCCTTGGATTGATCTTTTACCCTGCTATGCTAGTGGGAACACAGGAGTCTCACACATGTGAGGGGCTCCAGAATTGTTTTTCTGGATGAAAAAACTAATTTTTTAGTTTTCTCATTCCCAGATTAGGGTCTGGTTGCCCGGAGGCTTCAAAGAGATTTGGGTGGGAGAAGCCTCTACCCCTGTCCCCATTCTTTCCTGGCCTTACTACCAGGACCAATATTTTGGCACTGCTGGCTATGTACCGACTATGAACAATATTGCTGCCTGGACAATTCCATTCATTGTCGCTGACCACGTCCCTGCCTGCTGCCTGGATCAGGGCTCTCCTCCTGTGGACAATTGCACTACTAAAAACACAGGTAATCCTTTTTTTTTGTACCCATTACTCAGCAGAATGTATTTTAGGGTGTAATTCTTGGTATGTACATGCTGTGTTAGAAATATGAAGGGCCTTCAAAAATGTGATAGATTGTAAGGAAATTGGATGTGTAATTTGTGTCCCTACAACACCTGATGGTGCTTCTTGGATGTTGGGTCTCTATGTGGCCAGGCTGTGTAAAAGTCTCACACATGTGGTATCGCCATACTCAGGAGGAGCAGCAGAATACATTTTGGGGTGTAATTTTTGCTATGTACATGCTATGTGTTGGAAATATCCTATAAATGGACAACTTTGTGTAAAAAAAATGCGTTTTAATTTTTTTTCCACATTTTCCAAAAACATCTGCAAAAAAATAAACTGTTCAAAAGACTCATTATGCCTCATAGATTATACGTTGGGGTGTTAGCTTTCCAAAATGGGGTCACTTTGTGGGCGTTTCCATTGTCCTGGTGCTCCAGGGCCTTCAAAAGTGTAATAGGTGGTTGAGAGATTAGATGTGTAATTTATGCTCCTAGAATGCTTGAAGTTGCTACTTCGGTGTTGGGCCTCTGTATGTGGCCACGCTGTGTAAAAGTCTCACACATGTGGTATCGCCATACTCAGGAGGAGCAGCAGAATATATTTTGGGGTGTAATTTTTGCTATGTACATGCTATGTGTTGGAAATATCCTATAAATGGACAACTTTGTGTAAAAAAAATGCGTTTTCATTTTTTTTCCACATTTTCCAAAAACATCTGCAAAAAAATGAACTGTTCAAAAGACTCATTATGCCTCATAGATTATACGTTGGGGTGTTAGCTTTCCAAAATGGGGTCACTTTGTGGGCGTTTCCATTGTCCTGGTGCTCCAGGGCCTTCAAAAGTGTAATAGGTGGTTGAGAGATTAGATGTGTAATTTATGCTCCTAGAATGCTTGAAGTTGCTACTTCGGTGTTGGGCCTCTGTATGTGGCCACGCTGTGTAAAAGTCTCACACATGTGGTATCGCCATACTCAGGAGGAGCAGCAGAATATATTTTGGGGTGTAATTTTTGCTATGTACATGCTATGTGTTGGAAATATCCTATAAATGGACAACTTTGTGTAAAAAAAATGCGTTTTCATTTTTTTCCCACATTTTCCAAAAACATCTGCAAAAAAATGAACTGTTCAAAAGACTCATTATGCCTCATAGATTATACGTTGGGGTGTTAGCTTTCCAAAATGGGGTCACTTTGTGGGCGTTTCCATTGTCCTGGTGCTCCAGGGCCTTCAAAAGTGTAATAGGTGGTTGAGAGATTAGATGTGTAATTTATGCTCCTAGAATGCTTGAAGTTGCTACTTCGGTGTTGGGCCTCTGTATGTGGCCACGCTGTGTAAAAGTCTCACACATGTGGTATCGCCATACTCAGGAGGAGCAGCAGAATATATTTTGGGGTGTCATTTGTGGAATATACATGCCATGTGAGAGAAATAACCTGTTATAATGACAATATTGGTATGAAAAAAAAAAAAAAAAAAAAAATCTTAATTTTGCAAAGAATTGTGGGAAAAAATGGCAACTTCAAAAAACTAACTATGACTCTTACTAACTACCTTGGAATGTCTACTTTCCAAAAAGGGGTCATTTGGGGGGTATTTGTACTTTATTGGCTTGTTAGGGTCTCAAGAAATGAGAGAAGCTGTCAGTACTTCAGGTGTGATCAAATTGTTCAATTTTCAGAAATTGGTACCAAAGCTTGTAGACCCTATAACTTTCACCCAGACTAAATAATATCCAAATTTTTTTTTTTTTTTTACCAAAAATATGTAGCAGTATGCATTTTAGGCCAAATGTATGAGGAAAATTACTTTTTTACAAAATGATATGATAGAAATGAAGAAAAATTCATTTTTTTTACAAAATTTTCGTTCTTTTTTCATTAATAGCGGGAAAAAAAAAAACGCAGAGGTGATCAAATACCACCAAAAGAAAGCTCTATTTGTGGGAAAAAAAGGACAACAATTTCATTTGGTTACAGTGTTGTATGACTGAGTTATTGTCATTCAAAACGTGAGAGCACCAAAAGCTGAAAATTGGTCTGGTTATTAAGGGTTTTTAAGTGCCCAGTTGTCAAGTGGTTAAAAAAATAAATACACATTTTTCAGTCTATTTGCTGCTAATCTTTTCCATTGTTTTTTAGCCACTTCCTGCCTACATGCGCTGCCTCAAACTTCCATTGCGCAGCATTGCTCTAGACCAGCATCCTGTTAGTGACAACAGTGGAATAAGCCTGAGTAATATGTGTCAGCTCAGCAAATTGCAGACTTTAACAGAGGTGCCTATTACAGGATGACAATGCAGGAGTACAATGGGGAGACATTTGCCACCCTAAAACAAGAATTGCATAAACAAGGACCTTCATGGCAAGATTGCCAGGTAATTTTTAAATGAAATTGGTTGAAAAAAAAAAATGTAAAACTTAAAATTACATTAACAAGGTAAAGATTTTAAGAGATTTTAGTAACTGGGTAAACACTTATTTTAAACAAAAGTTTTTTATTACTTATTAGGGATTTCATAAATAAAGTAATTTCTAAATGAAAAATACGCTAGTTTTAGCAGAAAGCCTTTGCCTTTTAGGGGATTGCTGAACACTGTCACCATTGTAATGAATGCTAGCTTAGTGTTGTAATGACTCCCGTACACACATGCCTGTTTACCAGATTAATGACAATACATGATGGATCAGTGCCCTCATCGTGGTCATTGTGCAATAATTCTTAACACACTTTATGAGAACTACTGGTTCTTGTAAGCTGGTTGTAACAGCCTCTGTCTGCCTCGCTCTATACATTACTGCAACTGGTCACTTATTGCCACTCACAGTAAGAACATCTGATAACATTTTATGACAGGAAAAGTAGTGTGTTTTGCTGCTAGATGGTACTGTACACCTGAGGTCAGCTAGCTTTTTCCACTATGTCAATTTACAACCATTAGACAGCACGCAGGGAATGTATAGAGATGTATAGTTGGTTTTCAACTTTTTTCACTCATATTTATGCTATTAATGCCACCTTAAACTCATTACCATCAGCCCCAGTACCCGTACCTTCAGACCTCACATCAGCCCAAGTTCCTGTACCTTCAGACCTCAGATCCGCCCCAGTTCCTGTACCTTTAGACCTCAGATCAGCCCCAATCCATGCACCCACACACCTCAGATCAGCCCCAGTTCCTGCACCTTCACACCACAGATCCGTCCCAGTTCCTGTACCTTGAGACCTCAGATCAGCCCCAATCCATGCACCCACACACCTCAGATCAGCCCCAGTTCCTGCACCTTCACACCACAGATCCGTCCCAGTTCCTGTACCTTCAGACCTCAGATCAGCCCCAATCCATGCACCCACACACCTCAGATCAGCCCCAGTTCCTGCACCTTCACACCACAGATCCGTCCCAGTTAGGGTGACCACGTGTCCCGGATTGCCCGGGACAGTCCCGCATTTTACAGGTCTGTCCTGGGCACATTCATTCCAGGACAATACAGTGTCCCGGAATTAAACTGACACAGCCACCCCCCCCTCTCGGGCCAAAAGGCCACCACACCACTGCTTTACTCACTGGCCGGGAATGCCTGGAGAAGCACAATCCTGCCCCCTGCTTGTGATTGGAGAAATCATAAATCCCGTCCTCTTGTGTCCAATCACTATGCTGTGATTCATTACAGCACAAGCTGATTTTTGGGAAGGGAGGGTGTCTCTGAATGGTAGTTTGGAAATGTGGTCACCCTAGCCCCAGTTCCTGTACCTTCAGACCTCAGATCAGCCCCAATCCATGCACCCACATACCTCAGATCAGCCCCAGTTCCTGCACCTTCAGACCTCAGGTCAGCCTCATTTTATGCACCCACACACCTCAGATCAGCCCCAGTTCCTGAACCTTCAGACCTCAGATCAGCCCCAATCCATGCACCCACACACCTCAGATCAGCCCGAATTCCTGCAACTTCAGACACCAGATCAGCCCTAATTCATGCACCTTCAGACTTCCGATAAGCCCCAATTCAAGCACCTTAAGACCTCAGACCAGCCCCAGTTCATGCACTTTCAAACTTGAGATCAGCCCCAATTTCTGCACCTTCTATCCTCAGAAAAGTCACAATCCATGTACCTTTACGCGTGAAATCAGCTGCAGTCACTGAAACTTCAGACCTTAGATCAGCCCCAGTTCTGCGTCTACAGACCTCAGATCAGCCTCAGGTCCTGCACTTTTAGACCTCAAATCAGCATGAATAGCAACATTATCAGACCTCAGGTAAACCCCAGTTTCTGCACCTTCGTACCTCAAATCAGGTCCATTTCATACATCTTCACACTTTATAGCAGCTCTGATTCATGCACTTTTACACTTCAGAGCAGACCCAATTCATACAGCTTCGCACCACAGATTATACCCAATTTATGCAGCGTTGCACCTCAGATCAGACCCAATTTATGCAGCTTTGCACCTCAGATCAGACCCAATTTATGCAGCTTTGCACCTCAGATCAGACCCAATTTATGCAGCTTTGCACTTCAGATCAGACCCAATTTATGCAGCCTTGCACCTCAGATCAGACCCAAAGTAGCTGAGAGGGCTTATTCATGTTGTATACTGCTGCTTGCAGCCACTGGTGGGCCTACACTAGTACTCGGAGGAGAACAAACCCCTGGGAGCCTGGGATGTAGGATGGCCACAGGCACAGGAGGGCAGTCCAGGCTTTGTAATTGACAGCATATGGCATTGGTGCTTCCAGGTGCCACTGGAAAACAGACTGTGTGCCTGATCGGGCACACTTGCCATAGGTTGCCGTCCCCTATGGTACAAGTTACCATCTTCTTGATCTGTGCATTGTTCTGTGTTGTAGATGGTTTCATTCTACTTCCTGACAACAGCAGCAGCAGCAATTCAATTTGTTTATTGTGTTCCTTTGACTAGAAATTGATAAGCTGCCAGAGCTGTAATGTGTATACAAAAAATGTATTATTTATTATTCCTAGTCAATGACAAAATGTCTGAAGGCTAACAGACTGCAGTAAGAACTGAAGGAGCCTTTTGCTATAAATTACATTAGCTACATACAGCTCAAGCAGCTGGTTTATGGTCTGGACAGATTTTTGCATAAAGTGCGGTCTATAAAGTCGCCCATTCACAACCAGCTGTATAGTTAACATGATGACTGGGCACACTGCAGAGCAATAGTAATCACTCCTGGCTCTAATGCTGGCAACATACTCTTCTTTTACTGCTTGTAATTCACCCATTTTTAAGCTGGGTCATACATGTTCCAGTTTGACAGTATAATCTCCTTTGGATCTACCAACTTTCCAACCAGGAAAAAGTTATATAAAATATAGTTTTGGTGTATCTAAAGAATAATTGTATGAAGGTTGTATAATCAGGTTGTATTGTGCATGGTCAGCTTAACGGGCTGATTTACCAATGTAAAAGCTTACCTCCACTTATTTTTATCTTTACATAGAATGGGTAAGTTCAAATTTATCTTATTTTTATTTTATTTTATCTGTGTCCATATTGGGGAGATTTCCCTTCACTTCTTGTCCTTGTGAGGCCTGTACAGGAAATAGGAGAGGGTGGGATAGAGGGAGGTATATCATCAGAGGGATAGGAAGGCATTGCAAAGTTCCTATTAACCAAAGTTGATAATGCTGATCTATAATATACTGTATGTTTATGCTACTATGTATGGTCATATTTTGATTACTCAAAGTATATGATTTTACGTCATTTATTGGGTCAGAGAGGTATTGTTTGTTTGTTTGTTATGGATTTTGTTTAGTTTCATTTGATTTAATTTATGTAAGTCAATGCATCCTTTCGGGTTGCCCCTACAAGGATTTATATTTCTTATTGTATTTAAAAAAAAGGTTTAATAAAAAAAATTACTTGATTTAAAAAAAATAAAAAAAGTTTTCTTTAGTAATTTATTTATTTTTGTTTTTACCTGTGTCCCCCACAGATGGTAATACAAAAAAACAACAGAGGCTCTACCCTTCTTTGCTCTGTAATATAAAATAAAATAAAATAGAGCAGAAATTGGGCTTGAAGTGAGCCTGTACAAGATCGAATGTTTGAAGCAGATAAGGTTTGCTTCACTTTAGTATATTGCCCCATAAGGAGATCCTGTCAAAATGCTTTACAATTTAAAACAAAATCAGTCACACTCTAAACTAAAGCAGATGTATATTGACCTTTCCAGTGGCCCATATCTTAACTTTTGCTGCACTACAGCCCCCCACCCCACATGTGATGAGCTGTGTAAAATCTGGCTACAACAGATTCCAGAGAACTCAGATGACTGGGAATTCAGTATACTTTGGCACAGGTACAGCGTTCGCTGAACAATAATAGCAGTTCACTGGTTTCACCCTTTGTTTGGATTTGCTCTCAGTGAACTAGTGGTATAGCTTATGACTTTGCAATACTAACTTGTAGCTAAAAGACACGTTTTAAGGCCTTAGGAGATCGAGTGACTAATATGTCTTTTTTTAATCACCTGAAAAAGAATCTTCAGGCATTATGTTAAATGATTACCTAATCTTAATACGCTATCCAGTAAATATTGCAACTGCAATTTTACAGACCTCAGAAGGCCGGTGTCTCTTGCCACTCATTCTGTGCTGTGAAATGAACACCTTGTAGCAGGGCTGGACTGGGACAAAAATTTGGCCCTGGACTTCATCCAGACTGGCCCACTTTGACAGGTCTTTCCCATGGCGGCCGGACAACTCCCGCAACCCCCCCCCCCCCCTGGCCACCCAAGCCCCCTCTCCCCCTTCACTAGCCACTAGCCGTTCTACTTTATTAGAGTAGAACGGCTGGTACTTTTATAGGCAGCACCAGTGGGGAAGCTAGACATTATTTCACAGGGGGGAAATAATCAGTTTGGTGCCCCCCCCTTATGGGACAAGATTAGGCAGAAGTGAGAAACTCTCAGGCCATAGCTGTTGAGTCAGCTGTCTGTCCCCTTCCCAATGCTCCTCTGTCGTCGTCCTTGCTCCTCTGGTCCTCCCCCTTCTTCTCTGTTCCCCCCAGGTGAGCGCTGCGGAAAGGGAGAGGAGGTGAGCGCTGCGGGAAAGGGAGAGACAGAGGAGCGGAGGGGGGCGGTGGTCTGCTGTCACTGAAGCCGGCCCACTGAGCCATCGGCCCACCGGGAAACTTTCTGTAGTCCCAATGGCCAGTCCATCCCTGCCTTGTAGGGCTCATCCACATGACTGAAATGGGGGTGTGCAGCATGCATGGGCATATAGAATCACCATAAAAACATTCCGAGGATCCTCAGCTGCAGCGCTTAATGGTCCATGGACATGCATGTGTGCATTTAGACCAGGTCATACATCAGTGTGCATGCCTGTGCTTTACACAAGTGCCAGTGGCTACCGCTGCATTTTGTAATTGTAAATTGGTATTTAAAATAGGCGCATGTTGCGCTATCCAATAAGGTGCATGAACAATTCATAACACTTTCTTTTTTTCCATCACTTTCATTGGGACAGATTTTTTTTACCGTTTCATGAATTTTATGAATCAATGATCTATACAGTAAAACCTTGGTTTGAGAGTAACTTGGTTTGAGAGCGTTTTTCTAGACAAGCTAAATGTTTTAATACATTTTGCCTTGATATACAAGCGATGTCTTGATATAAAAGTAGCGTCATGTCACCACTGAGTATAAAAAAGAAGAGAGGAGCCTCTAAGTGTAGCAATATGGTTACATTTAATGAAGGTACAACATTTAGCAACTTATTGCTACACTTAGAGGTGCCTCTCTTCTCTTTTATACCGTGTAAAACAATTGCTTTGATATACAAGTGCTTTGGATTACAAGCATGTTTCTGGAATGAATTATGCTCGCAAACCAAGGTTTTACTGTATAGCTTTTATAAGTTTATTAATTCACTGATTAGGTATTTCATCAGCTTATGAATTGTGTTATGAATTGTTCATACACCTTATTGGATAGCGCAACACGCACCTTTTTGATACTTGTTTTTGTATTGTTATGTGTGATACAGTGAGTGCAGCTGTCTTTTGATTTGTGATCATTCATACTTTGAAGATTTTTTTTTAAGCTGGCTACACATTATACAATTTTTGGTTCAATTTCCTTTAGATTTACATTCAACTATGTAGTGCAAGGGCCTGCCTGATTGTATACAACTTGAAAATATTACGATTTCACCTCATATTATATGGTTTTAGTTAATCTAAAAGAAGATTGTACAAGAAAATTGTAGCGCATAATAATTTAATTTTAATTGTAAATGGGTGGCTGTATTCAGTAGTTGTGGCTCCTGGGGAAGTTTTAATGGGGGGTTTCGATGGTCATGCATGCCACACGGCCCTCTTTTTGCTATGCTAATTAGACTGCCTTTAAAGTTGTAAAATATACCTAAACTGTCTACTTAAAAAAATGGTAGCTGTGCTTCAGAATCAGCAACGAAAGAGAGCCTGGGGCTACTTTGGCAGACAATTTTTCTTATCAGATTCGTGTTTAGGTCATTAAGGTGGGCTGGGGGTATACAATAGTTTAGCTTTGTATCTAGCTTTGGGCCACTTTAAATAGTTTCACTGAAGATAATCAGAGTAATCAGTACAGTCCTAATAACATAAATTTAAACAGTAAGGGTTGATTTTGATCATTCCAAGATCAAAACAACAGTGTGACTCCCCACTTATGGGGCAATGCTCTAACCTAAACATTTTTGTAATCAGTACAGTCGGCTGGACTACAGGATTGGAGACTTGTTTGTTTATAGAGTACTAGGTTTCCAGCAACAAATGAATGTGTTAAAAACCATACTGGCCCGGTGTACTGTAATCTTGCATTTTGGCAGGATAAAACACATATTGTTGTGCAAGTAAAATATGCCCCTGCACTTTGAAATAGATCTTTTAGGCCTCGCACACACGACTGGACATGTCCGCTAAAACTGGTCCGCCGACCAGTGTCAGCGGACAGATCCGATCGTGTGTACAGGCTAGCGGACAGATTTCCAGCGGACAAATGTTTCTTAGCATGCTAAGAAACATGTCCGCTGGGAAGCTGTCCGGCGGACATGTCCGCTGGTTAGTATGTCTAACCAGCGGACAGAAATCCCGCGCATGCGTCGAATTGATTCGACGCATGCGTGGAAGCATTGAACTTGCGCGATAGAGAACGTCGGTGTCGTCTACGTCACCGCATTCTCTCTCTGCGCGGATTTCGGTTTGATGGTGTGTACAGCCATCAGACCGAAATCTCCCAGCGTACATGTCCGATGAAAACGGTCCGGCGGACCGTTTTCATCGGACTGTCCGCTCGCCTGTACGGGGCCTAAGAGGCTATATTATGAGCAGTGGGGTATTGGTGGCAGAAGACAGATAATGGCAGCAGTAAAGAGCCCTATTCCAAGTGAGCATTGGGTGGCTACCTTACAAGGTTGGCAGGCTACATTTATTTTTACTAGCAGCAATCCTAAATTATAAAAAAGTATAATACAGGTATTTGCCCCCATTTCCTGGGCATAGACTCCCGTGGGGGTCACGCCCCTCCCCCGCAGTCTTCTGGGAAACACACAGGTCCCAGAAGACAGAAGGGACCAGTTCGCAGCAAGGACCATCCGCAGTAGGGAGCCACGAAGTGAAGCTGCAACGCTTCACTTCCTGATTCCCTCACCGAGGATGGCGGCGGGGGCAGCC
The DNA here is from genome assembly GCF_905171775.1 of Rana temporaria. Classification (NCBI taxonomy): domain Eukaryota; kingdom Metazoa; phylum Chordata; class Amphibia; order Anura; family Ranidae; genus Rana; species Rana temporaria. Next base: position 155,182,802 of record NC_053492.1, read on the forward strand.
GAGAGCAGAGCGATTGATCGGCTTCAGCTGCCGACATTGCGGGCACCCTGTTTGTTGTAGCTGCTGGCTTTTAATATTTTTTTTTTTACGGACCTCCGCTTTAAAGATCTACAACTATTTCTATGTGCACAAAAGGCCTATTTCTCTCAAATATTGTTCACAAATCTGTGTTAGTGAGCACCTCTCCTTTGCCGAGATAATCCATCTACCTCAGAGGTGTGGCATATCAAGATGCTGATTAGACAGCATGATTATTGCACAGGTGTGCCTTAGGCTGGCCACAATAAAAGGCCCCTCTAAAATGTGCAGTTTTGTCACACAGCACAATGCCACAGATGTTGCAAGTTTTGAGGGAGCGTGCAATTGCCATGCTGACTGCAGCAATGGCCACTAGAGCTGTTGCCCTGTAATTGAATGTTCATTTCTCTACCAAAGGCATTTCAGTGAATTTGGCAGCACATCCAACCAGCCTCACAACCGCAGACCACGTGTAACTACGCCAGCCCAGGAACCCCACATCCAGCATCTTCTACTCCAAGGTTGTGTGAGACCAGCCACCCGGCCAGCTACTGCAAAAATCGGTGTGCATAACCAAAGAATTTTAAAGCTCATCTGCATACTCGTCGTCCTGACTGCAGTTCGTTGTCATGATCAACTTGAGTGGGCAAATGCTCACATTTCAATAGCGTCTGGAACTTTGGAGAGGTGTTCTCTCTAATTCATGGACAAATCCTGTTTTTCACTGTACATGGCAGATGGCAGACAGCGTGTATGGCATTGCGTGGGTGAGCAGTTTGCTATTGTCAACACTGTGGATCGAGTGGCCCATGGTGGCGGTGGGGTTATGGTATGGGCAGTGGCGTCACTGGGGGGTGTGGTCAGCACCCGGTCACACCCTCTAGAGGGATGACTCCATCCCGACTTTCCCGAGGAAGGCCCTAGCATTTTTTTGCCAGCTGTTATATTATTATATTATCCAGAAAAGCTGACTTTGTGCCAGGGGCGGACTGACCATTGAGTCACTCGGGCACTGCCCGAGGGCCCCATGCCACTAGGGGGCCCCATCCGGGTTGCCAGGCTCAGGGACAGTATGTAAAAATCTGTGTTTTTTTTAGATCTGTCCCTGATATGTCCGAAAATGACATGCTTTTAATGTGAATATCCCAAGATTTTAGCTGCCCGCCTCTGCACTACCTCCTGGCGTGGTGGTCATCTGTAAGCCAGAGGGGCCCCATAATCTTCTATTGCCCAGGGGCCCCATGAGTTGTCAGTCCGCCCCTGCTTTGTGCCCAGATCGCAATTCCAAGACATACATTTCCTTCTGATGTTTGTGCTTTAGCCTCTTTTATACCACACTGCACCATGAGTGCTGTTCTTCAGTATTCCTTACCCCAAACTATCCGTCTATCTCCTTCTTTATTAGCTTTTAGAGGATCCCTGAAAACCCTCCTCTTCAGAGAAGCCTATCCTACCCACATCTAAGAACTGTATTTTAATTTTGTCCATCTGATCACCCCCCACATCTACTACCCTCTGTTCCACTTGACCCTCCCTTCTAGATTGTAAGCTCTAACGAGCAGGGCCCTCTGATCCTTCCTGTATTGAATTGTATTGTAACTATAATGTCTTCCCTGATGTTGTAAAGCACTGCGTAAACTGTTGACGCTATATAAATCCTGTATAATAATAATAATAATAATAATAATAATAATAATAATATTAATTCACACTGCCACCGCTGTAACATTTCTGCTGGCAAAATTCTATGCACAACTACTGTATAATACATACTAGTTTATACCCACCTTTATTAAACTTATACTGATGTTTTTTAAAGTTCTCTAGTTTTTTGAAACTGACAAATTGTGAGGCTTTTTAAAATCTGTAACATCAGATGGTAAGAATTATATTTTTATTATAAAGAGATGAAATGATAACTTTCATTGCTGTGAAACTAGAACTACACAGCAAGAGGAGACAAGTTTCTAATTAATGAACTCACTTTATCTTGGCCACTAGAAAATAAAACATTTGCTACCATGACAACTAAGCAAATGGAATTTAACAGCTTTCACTGAGAATAGCAAGCACAGATTGTCTGGAGTACAAGAGAAATGTGCTCTGAACATGCCGCATGGCAATTACAGGGAGAAAACATTATTGCAGGTAGGGCAATAATGGTCAGATGTGGCTTGCTAAGGTATTAAGAGTTTGCTTAGGTTTTAAAATTGTAGAAAGATATTCCAAGGCTTACATAAGAATTTAAAAAGACCCCTAACCAATACTATTGACTTTATTTTGATTTGTTAATAAAAGAGAAAATTGAGTACTGTCCGTGATACTTTTTTCATTTGCACTAACATACAATTTTTCATGGACAAGCTTTCCTGTATGTCCCCTTCTTCAAGGTCTAAGCAGTAGTGATTCACAAAAGCTTGGACCTTGAAGAAGGTGACATACACCGAAAGCTCGTCCATGAAATATTATATGTTAGTGCAAATAAAAAAAGTATCATGGACAGTACACAATTGCACTAATACGGATACAATCACCTCAAGTCATATTTGATAATAATAAAGCAAAGTGGTTTATCAGGTGCTTCTGGGTTAGACCTTGGTACCACATTGTTAGGCCCTGGCCTTGAACCTGGGACCTCTGCTGTGTCTGACAGTGACTCTGCTTGCTGAGCCACCTGGAATGCTGGACCGTTCCATAGACAATTCTTTGAATGATCTTGTCTTGAATATTGTTTGCCTTGAACCTTGAACTCATTGCTCCTCCCATGAACTTCCTGATTTAAGTCATGTCTCTGCACTTCCTGGTCGCCAGAAAATTGTGCCTTCACCAGTCAATATCTTGCTCCCATCTCTCCTGCTGCCGACCGTATCTTTGATACCATTTGTTACCGACATTTGGCTTGTTCCTCGACTACGGTTCAACTGAATCCCAACCTGCTTCTACTGAATCCCAACCTGCAACTATTTGTTACTGACTTTTGACTTGTTTCCCGACTACGCTTCTGCTTGATTCCTACCTGCTCTATATGCTACTGGACTCTGGCTTGATACTAACACGTAGTGAACCCCCTCTTCACTATCAGGAGCTCTAGTGAATACCGGTTAGTGCTTTGACCCCGCACCTCAGTTGAACCTGTGTCATCAGCCAGGGTGACCTGTGTGTATATCTTCTCTGCTGCTTTTGGTGCAGAGTAGAGTTGAGCTCTGGACAAAACTTTGCTTGTTCAGGGGTTCAGAAAACCCTGAACTTTCAATGTTTGTCAAAGAGGACATTTACCCCAAAAAAACGAATTATCTCTACCTCAGAGCAACAGTAGACCAGAGATTATAAATAACTGCAGGTTTCTTTCCAGGATCACAGGGGATCAAGAATCTCATGTTAGAGAAAAAGGAAGAGAAATGAGGAGGTGGGTTCCTTGGGGTTTCTACGTGTTCTGGTCCATCTGATCCCTTGCTATCCCATGGGAATCTGGTTTTGTCCATAAAGTGGTACCATGAATGTGCTTTATATAATTATTCCCATTCATTTATGTCTGAAGAAGCAGAGGTTTTCTGTGAAATGTCTTAATTGTTATAATAATAGTCACCACCATCCATTGGAAAAATATGTGGTATATTCTGATAGATACCTGTAATCGCTTGATGTATTCCTAGAAGATTTGATACCAATAGCTGGATGGTAGAGTGCATGCATAGGAGAATATTCTCTCTATGAATGTAACAGTTGTGCTTTTTAAAACAAAATATTTTGCTTAATTGAAAGCCATTTTAGACCCTTTACATGGGGCAGACTCTGGCAGCGGATCCACCTACTCAGTGTGGAATCTGTCATCTGATCCCCACTGAGCAAGCGGACCCATCCTACTGTTCTCTATAGGGCGGTCAGATGGAAACGGACCACCTGTCCGTTTCCACCCAACTGTCATCCATTCCAATCCGCCAGACAGATGGAGAATGGATCCCTATCTGTATGTTTTTAGTGAATATGATTGAATTGAATGTCGAGGGGGGGGGGGTCAGCAGATACATGTCTGCTGACATCAGCTGCTCCATGGAGAGTAATGGATGGTTTGATCGGGTCCACCTGAAAAACTGACAGGAGGACCCGCACGGTCCATCAGTGTGAAAGGGGCCTTAGGGTGGAAACTTTCATATGAATAAATATTGATTTTAGATGAATGACTGATTATTGTAATAAATGTAGCATACTCACCCCCTCCCAAATCCTCCATGGCAATTGTTTGTTTAGTATCGAACTAATGGAATGTGGTGTTGTGGGATCTAATTTCATTCTATCTGTTTAAAATGGCAATAAAATTATGATTCGTGTACAAAGCATTGCCAAGTTATTTACAAGTAAAATAAATACTTTTGTCTCAATTTTGCACTTTAAAAAACTAAAATAAAAAAAAAAAATGAAGAAAATGAATACAAACAATCAAAAAAAGTTTAATTGGTTAGAAAAAAAAGGGTTTATTAGGGTAAACTAAGAGATAATAAGTGGTTAAATAGGAATAAATTACATTTATTTAACTAATATCATACACAGATTGAAACATATTCCTTTATTTAATCTACATATCAATCAGTAGAGTAGATATAACAGTAAGGCTGGGTTCACACTACGATTTTCCCGTCAGTCAGCTGCATACGATTTATATGAAAAACCGTATGCGGCTGAAACGGACGGGAACGTATGGAACCGCACATATGTGCGTTTTCCATTGACGTTAATGTTAAAGAAAAACGTATGCGTTTGCCATACTGTTTTAAAAACGGCCGCAAAACCGTGGTTGAACACGGTTTTGCGTACGTTTAAAAAACGTTTTGCCAGCAAATCGTACGCACCTGGATGCATCTGAGTGCATACGATTTGCAATGCATTGTCTATCTATACGTTTTCCCGTCTGGGCCCGTACGTTTTCAATACTGAAATCGTATGCGGCTGACGGACGGGAAAATCGTAGTGTGAACCCAGCCTAACAGTAATTTTGTATGTTTTGCTTATGAAAAGTGTTTATAAACACTGTATAAGACGCTCAGTTTTTTTACATCAGAAACTGCAACGGCTGCTTAAACAGCAACTTCTAGCTAATCTATTTGATATTTGTGAATTGCCTGTAAGAGTTAGGGAGAACGAGCGACAGCTGGGCAGAAACCTTGATAAGTCAAGATTTGAACCAAACCCAAGAGAAACCATCACGTGACAACGAGCTTTGATCCTAATCAGCTGGGGCCGTGGAATTCGCCATGTAACAAAGGGGCGGGGATGCTGGTGACATCCTTGACTTAATATGGCCACATTTGAGGAAGGCCATTGACCAAAAAATGGTGAGTAACCATATTAGGTCAATTATATCACCAGCATCCCAGCCTCTTTAGTACATGTAGCTGATTGGGCTGGCAGCCTGCTATCATATATAGTTACATAGTTGTTGGTAGAGTTCAATAAAGACACCAGTCCATCCAGTTCAACCTGTGTCAACCTGTGTCAGTGTCTGTGTGTGTGATTAGGTCATTGCCAATTCCCATATCTCTGTATATTGTGCTTGCTAAGGTACCCATCTCGAAAGTTTTATAAAATATTGACACTCATTGCGGACACCAACTGTGGAAGTAAGGTTCACATCCTAACCATGTGTCCAAAACTAGTTAAACATACATAGAGCTCTGATCTGCTTGGCTTTTCTTAGTCCAGTACAGTTTGGCTCTTGGAAATACATACAATACTACAGAATTTTAATATTTTATGGTCTCAGGTGGTGTGATCACAATGTCAGCATAAATATGTTTTGCAAGAAGCTAAGTAAAAGAATACAGTATCTAGTATACGCAGGGTAATCACATGAGCTCCTTCTGGTTGTTAGCCGTTACTGTACAATGACTGGTAGGAAACCATTGTTTGTACACAGTCAGATTGCCTAACAAACACATGACATCTACAATCCCAGCTGTATTATATGTAGATTCCCACATCAAATATTAAGCAGCATCCTGTAAATCCATAGTGCTCTTAGAAAACTAAATTTAAAAGTAATTTTAGATTTTCTGAGAAAACAAATGCTTCTTCATCTCTACAGTATGTGCACTGTGGATAAAGGCCATAGTCCTATGTTATTACCCAGTAAGGAGTGTAGATTTAACAAGTGACAAAGCATTCTGCCACTTGGAAGTCTAGCTCAGCAAAACACGTTCTAACGTGCCTTGTAATATGACTGTGTCACTGAATATTTCTCAAGTACTTTCCATGCCAGCCAACAGATATTATTCAGCATGTAGCCTCTGCAAACAATATCTTGATATTGTTTCTACTTTCCAGTATAATATTATATTTTTATCTAAATTACATGTAATCAGAGATGATAGGAACATCCACTGAGAATTTGCAGCACAACAAACCCTATCGTGCTCTGTGGTTAACCTGTCTCATGACAACAACAAGCAGCAGCTGGGGGCAAATTCTTCAGCGATTACTGTTAGAATGGGAAAAGTGCTGAGATATGTTGAAGACAGTTCACCTGTGAGGACTCACTACAAAATGACACTTGGTATTTTAAGCCTGAAGCAAAAATGTGTTGTATCATATTTTTTTGTGTAATTAATGTAACCTGAATTTGAACTTTTAATAACGTGAACACTAGTTCAGGCTTTACTGAGAATTATAAATTATGCAAAAAAGTTCAGAATGTTGCAAATGGCCAGGCTTCTACGTTGAGGAAAGTAGACATGATCCCTAAGTGGTTTAGAGCCAAGCAACAGATGGGGCAGGGAGTTGGGTTGTCCTATGTCTTCTGCCCCTCTGTGTCCTAAAATTCCTTCTTCGGGTCCTGTGAGGGTAGCAGTCATGTGCTGAGTCTCCTGGCACATGTCATTGGTCTACTTTTAATTTATGCCTGATCATGCTTAAAGTAGGCACAGAACAGAAACGGGAAGCACTGTCTGAATATGTTCAGTTACCAGTACTCTCACCTAAATGTCTGCCTTTATTATAGATTAATCTGAATGAAGCTCAACAACAGATTCATGAAGGGTGTGATCAATGCTTGATTTAGGCGTCTGGGACCTGTAGCATTCCCTTCCTGCAATTTCTGTGCAAACTGCGCCCAGCTATACAGTGAGCAGAGATGTCACCTTGGCACACAATGTAATAGAACTGAAACAAACAGGGAGCTTGCATGGTCAACGTAAGGATTCATTTACTGTTAAAATTTAGTGTTTCAGTTAGCCATAGACAGTTCCAATCATGGCCGGTTCCTGCTGAACCATGTATGGGCAGGCTAAATGTACCCAAGTTTATCGATCAACTTGGGTACAACTAGCTTGCCGATTTTACATGCGATTATTGCTAGTGGCTATTATACCAGCTCCTCGTGCTGCCCCACTGGGGGAACACACTGGCTCAACACTGCCTGTGTTGATGGGGGAATCGAGCGATTGCAGGAAAGAAAATTGCTCCATCTATGGCAGGCTTTAGGGTCAGTGTTAAGCCCCATACACACTATCAGTTTTCCTGACAGTTTTCTCTTCAGGTTTACCAAAACCATCTAATATAAGGTCAAACCTCAAGAGTTTCAATTTGTATGCAATCAGGCAGGCCCTTGCACTACATGGTTTTGGTAAACCTGAAGAGAAAACTGACAGGAAAACTGATAGTGTGTATGGGGCTTTAGGCCTCGTACACACAGCCGAGTTTCTCGGCAAAAAACAGCAAGAAGCTTGCTGTTTTTTGTTTTTTTTTGCTGAGGAAACCGGTCGTGTGTACACTTTTCAAGGAGGAAACCGCCGAGGATCTCGTCGGGCCAAAAAGAAAGCATGTCTTCTTTTCCCCCGATGGCAATGGGAAAATTTGGCTCGCCGAGATCCTCGGCGGCTTCACAAGGAACTCGACGAGCAAAACGATGTGTTTGGCCCGTCGAGTTTCTCGGCCGTGTGTACGAGGCCTGACTGTTAAGATTAAAGTGAACCTGTTGAGAATGTGATCATTTAGACTGATTATATGTTAAAAATTCTGAAGCAGATGACACCTTCATTGGAAACCGTGACAGAATCATCAGTAGATCTAGAGATGTAGGCAGATGAAGTTACAGAGCATTGAAAAAGTATTCATACCCTTTAACATTTTCCACATGTTTCAACCAAAAATGTAAATGTATTTTATTTGCATTTTATGTGATAGACCAACACAAAGTGGCATATAATTGTGAAGTGAAAGGAAAATAATAAATGATTTTCATTTTTTTTTACAAATAAATATCTGAAAAGTGTGTCTTGCATTTGTATTCAGCCCCCTGAGTCAATGCTTTGTAGACAGGGCCAGACTGGGAATAAAAATCAGCCCTGGAAATAATTTCATATGAGCCCCATAGCATTATACCAGCCCAACAGCATAACGTCATTATTTTCTTGTTTATAAAAGGGAAAACCATGCATTTTAAAGCATGTCTGAATAATGTATTATATATAGATAGAACAGATATGAAAGCACATAGGGCTTTATATATATATATATATATATATATATATATATATGTACACACACACATTATATATATATATATATATATATATATATATATGTATATATAAAATACACCCACCCACACACAAGAGCAAACTCCTCTCCAGACTGGTCCAGGGTCCGGTCTTACCTGCTGAAGTGAGGAAGAGGCACCGTCTCTGCACAGAGACCAAGCACCTCACATTCACAGCAGGTGGTGCCATTACGTCACTGCCCTTGCTTCCGCCCCGGCCGAGCGTGGCGTGTAAGAGCTTGCCTATGCCTGGCAGGCTTCGGGAACTGTACATGCGCAGTTGCACTGTCGGCCCACAGCCATTGTTGCACTGTCGGCCCACAGCCATTGTTTTTTCAGGCGCCACTGCCTGTAACGGGCATTTACGGGTGGGCGGTTGGCAACACTGAAGCAGCCCCAGGGCAGGCGGCCTACCGGGAAATCTCACGATATCCAAGTAGGCCAGTCTGGCCCTGTTTGTAAAACCACCTTTTCGCTAAAATTTTATTTTCTACCAGATTTGCACATCTATTGAGTGACATTTTTGACCATTCTTCTTTGCAAAATAGCTCAAGCTCTGTCATTCTTCTTTGCAAAATAGCTCAAGCTCTGTCATCCTTCTTTGAAAATAGCTCAAGCTCTGTCATTCTTCTTTGCAAAATAGCTCAAGCTCTGTCATTCTTCTTTGCAAAATAGCTCAAGCTCTGTCAGATTGAATGGAGAGCATCTGTGAACAGCAATTTTCAAGTCTTGCCACAGATTCTCAACTGGACTTTGCCATTCTATATGCTTTTGAGCTAAACCATTCCATTGTAACTCTGGCTGCATTTTTAGGGTCGTTGTCCTGCTGGAAGGTGAACCTCCGCCCCAGTCTCAAGTCTTTTGTAGACTAACAGATTTTCTTCTAAGATTGCCCTGTATTTGGCTTCATTCATCTTTCCATCAACTCTGACCAGCTTCCCTGTCCCTGCTGAAGAAAAGCATTACCACAACATGATGCTGCCACCACCATGTGTCACGCTGGGGGTGGTGTGTTCAGGGTGATGTGCAGTGTTAGTTTTCCACCACACACAGAGTTTTGCTTTGAGGTCAAAAAGTAAAATGTTGGTCTTATCTGACCAGAGCACCTTCTTCCACATGTTTTCTGTGTCCCCCACATGGCTTCTCGCAAACTGCAAACAGGACTTCTTGTGACTTTCTTTCAAAAATGGCTTTCTTCTTGAACCCCTTCCATAAAGGCCAGATTTGTGGAATGCACGACTAATAGTTGTCCTGCAGACAGATTCTCCTACCAAAGCTGTGGTTCTCTGCAGCTCCTCCAGGGTTACCATGGCTGCTTCTTTGATTAATGCGCTTCTTGCATCCTATGCATTAAAGTGAAAAAACACCTGGCAATCACCGGCCCCCCAGCCTCCTCCGTTTTACTTATCTGAGCCAGTTCACCTGCTCGGCACATCCCCGCCGTCTTCCTCTCCACGGAGTCCCGGCTTTGATTGGATAGATTTATAGCAGCGCAGTCATTGGCTCCCGGTGCTGTCAATCAAATCCAATGACGCGGGCGACGGCCAGGCACACCACAACAGTCAGTTCACTCTGGCTCAGTAAACAGTCTAGGGGGTGTCTTTTTAGTATTTATTGTTGAAGAAACTTATAACAGGAGGAAGACAATGGGGAATGGGATATTCCAAATTGGTTGAGGACACTTCTGCCTTAGACCCCTTTCTCACTTAAGCGCTTTGCAGGCGCTATAATGCTAAAAATAGTGCCTGCAAAGTGCCCTGAAAGAGCCACTCCTCACACTCCAGTGGAGCGGTGCACTGGCAGGATGCTAAAAAAAAGTCCTGCTAGCAGCATTTCTGGAGCGGCGAAGTAGCAGTGTGTATACCGCTCCTCCACCGCTCTTGCCCAATAAAATTAATGGGCACTGTGGCTATACCACTGGCAAAACTGCGCTTTGCGGGTGGCTTTAACCCTTTCTTGGCCGCTAGCGGGGGGTAAAAGCACCCTGCTAGCGGCCGAATATCACTGCAAAATTGACGGTAAAACTCCGCTAAAAATAGCGGCGCTTTACCGCCGACGCACCCAACGCCCCAGTGTGAAAGGGGCCTTAGTGACAGCAGCAAACTAACAGGCAGACTGGACCAGTCTCTATAGGTTCATGGATGGGGACCATGATGTAGGTTTTAGCAAATGATGCTCTACTCAATCCTGCAACAGAATCAGTCCATAGGTGCAGCCTCTTGTAGAGTAGTTCAGCTTTCAGTAAGAGAGATTCCACCTCCGCTCACAGCTTCTTTCCCCCAACAGGGAGGAAAAATAAGATCTCAGGGCTCCAGACTACTTAACAATATCCCACACACCATCTGGGCACACCACCCCAGTGATAGCTAGACTCAGCTCAGTAATCAGACTGGTAATTTGAATTCTCCATCTCTAAGCTCCAGAAACTTCTTCCAGAGACAAGTGGAAGCAGTCAAACTCCCAGCCTGTGAAGCCCTGAACAGACATTATCAATCAAACACTGTTCCCATGACTACAGGTAAAAAAAAAAGCAAAACAAAATGGAAAAAAAAAAAAAATTGGGCAGTGTCAATGAACTATTAAGGTAATGATTTACTATAAAAACAAAGACAGTTGCCTCAAAAAAGCCAATGTTAATTTGCAAAGAGAAGTTTCCCTGAGCTTGCTAAATAAGGGGATGCTGTAATCACTTCAACCAACCATCAATGCTGGCTAAAATCCTGTTGTTTTTTTTTTTTTTTGTCAGTTTCCCTTGTACACGATTGGCTATTCAAATGGAATACTTGTTCACCTTATTTAATAAAATTTACAAAGTGAACATTCTCTGCAAAATTAAACTATCATTTGCCAAGTAAACAGCCTCTACTCCTTCAGTAAATCAAGCCACAAGCCTTTTCCTGTCACCACTTATTTGTGTTTCTATTTTTAGGACAGATTGAGGGTTTGTGGCTGTTTTGCGCACACAGCTGATCATTTTCAGAAGTGTATTTTTTCTACAAACATTTCAATTACTCATTCTTCCCTGATATAGTCTAGTCATCACTGGAGCCACATTTCCATGTAACAACACAGTCTAAGTTTAATACAGGCATACCCAACTGTTAAGTACACAATGGGGTTTATTTACTAAAGCTGGAAAGCTGTAAAATCAGGCTCAGTTTTGCATAGAAACCAAGGAGCTTCCAGGTTTTATTACCAAAGCTTAATTGAACAAGCTGGGGTTAGAATCTCATTGGTTTATATGCAGAAGTGAGCCTGATTTTGCACTTTCCAGCTTTAGTAAATAACGTGTATCAAGCATTTTTATCCTTTTTACAGATGCGTTTGCATTAAACAGCATTGAGGGCTCATTCACAGTTTTTTTATTTTTGCGCTTTCCCGCACAGGGGGCCAGATTCACAAAGAGATACGACGGCGGATCTCCTGATCCGCCGTCGTATCTCTGAGATCCGACGGTCGGATCTATGCGACTGATTCATAAGAATCAGTTCTGCATAGATCTCCCTTAGATCCGACTGGTGTAAGTGACTTACACCGTCGGATCTTAGGCTGCAATCTCCCGCCGGGCCGCTAGGTGTCGCCTCGGTCTTTTACGCGTTGGATATGCAAATGAGGAGAACCGCCGATTCAGAAACGAACGCTCGCCCGTCGCTTTTTTTTTACGTCATTTGCGTTCGGCTTTTTCCGGCGGATAGTTACCCCTGCTATATGAGGGGTAGCTAATGTTAAGTATGGCCGTCGTTCCCGCGCCGAGTTTCAAATTTTTACGTCGTTTGCGTAAGTCGGTCTGGAATACGGATGGCCGCAAATGACGTTGCTGCCGAAAACAATGACGTCCTAACGACGTCATTTGGAGCATGCGCACTGGGAAATTTCGCCGGCGGCGCATGCGCAGTTAAATCGGCGCGGGAACGCGCCTGATTTAAATTGTACACTCTCCCTAGCCGCGGAATTTGAATTCCGCCGGGGGAGTTACGATCCGCCGGTGCAAGTTTCGAGGTAAGTGCTTTGTGAATACTGCACTTGCCTCGCAAAAGTGCACCGGCGGATCGTAAATCACATAGATTACGCGGATCTAAAGATCCGCTAATCTATGTGAATCTAGCCCAGGGTGTTTAGGGCAGCCCATAATTTCAATGTAAAATGGGGCAATGTAATGTTCTATGTGTGTGGAATGTGCAAAAATAGTGCATGCATGATTTTTCAAATCACGCAACACCAAACCTCATGGTACTGCAGAAAGCAGCACGTTTTTGTGGTGTAAAAAATGCACAATTTTGCATGTGTTCCCACACCTAGTGTGAACAAGCCCCATTACATTATTATTCATCAAATTACAAATTTACCCGGTTTGCGTGTATGCTTGTACTAATATCACTCATATACAGTAGGTGTAATACAGTAAATGGAGAATTCGATTTTAATAACAACATATGCATCAAAAGTGACCTTTACCAAACTTGTAGCACGTAGGCTGAATGCTTGTAAATAATGTTTCATTGTAGCTTTTGTGGCTGCACCAAAAAAAAAGAAGAAGAAATCCGTACCTTGAGATAAAGCAGAATTTACTCCTGAAATGCTGACAAAGATAAAAGGAGGCATACAATTAATGCACAGAAAACTTTATTCAGCACTCTTAAGTGGTACTGAAAATTGAACTGAAACTGTGACCCAAAGCTTCCCTCTCCAATAATGGAGCCAGGAGGTTAAACCAGAGTGGAATGTAATTTCAGTTCCCCTTTACGTCAGTTAACCTGAAGTGATCATCTTACACTGATGTGACTACATCAGAATGAGTTCTGATTGGTTACAGTCACGAGTTTAAGCACTTAAAGGGTCACTAAAGGATTTTTTTTTTTTTTAGCAAAATAGCTTTCTTTACCTTACTGCAGTCCTGGTTTCATGTCCTCATTGTTTGTTTTTGCTTTGAAGTAGCTGTAATCCTTCTCTGATCTCCACGCTTCCTGCTTGTCTGGCTCCTTATGAAAAAACTCATGCAAGCTTCTCACTGTGGTCCAGGATCAAGAAGGTGTGATTACTGTGGCCCAGATTCTCGTAGGGCGGCGTAAATGTAAGCGGGCGTAGCGTATCGTAGTTACGCTACGCCACCGCAACTTAGAGAGGCAAGTGCTGTATTCACAAAGCACTTGCGTCCAAAGTTACGTCGGCGTAGCGTAAATGTGCCGGCGTAAGTGCGCCTAAATCAAATGAGGAACAGGGGGGCGTGTTTTATGTAAACTATTCAGTATCACGTCGAATTTTCAAATTAAATTACGCCCGCTCAATGCCTAGTCGACGTGAACGTAACTTATGTCCAGCCCCATTCACGGACGACTTACGCAAACAACGTAAAATACGACGCTGTTCGTACGTTTCCGACGTCCATACCTAACATGACTTACCCCTGCTTTATGAGGGGTAACTTTACGCCAGTGCATGTCTTATGTAAACAACGTATCTTGATACGCCGGGCCCACGTACGTTCGTGAATCGGCGTATCTAGCTAATTAGCATATTCAACGCGGAAATATACAGAAGCGCCACCTAGCGGCCAGCGTAAATATGCACCCTAAGATACGACGGCGTAGGAGACTTGCGCCGCTTGTATCTAGGCAACTGTGAGGCGTATCTGATTCTATGAATCAGGCGCCGAGTTGCGACGGGCCGCACTCAGAGTTACGCCGGCGTATCTGGAGATACGCCGGCGTAACTCCTTTGAGAATCCGGGCCTGTGTGTCTAAAACTCCTCAGAACCAATCAGATTCATTTTAAAAACAAACACTGCCCTGTGTTTGTTTGTTTTTGTTCTGTGTGTCTCTGTACTTCACAGAAACATGAAACTAGTTTAAAAACTAAACTAAACTGCAGGCACGTTATATGATTGATTTTTATCTATTTTTAATCATTTTTAAAAGGAGATAGTTAACTATTATGTCTCTATACCCTGTAAACAGTCATTTCAGCAAAAAAAATGTTTTCCTTTACTGCTCCTTTAAGAGTAAAAATTATTTATGGAATAAGGCCGCAAATCTTTTTTAGGCCAGAAGTATAATAAACAGCATATATGACAAAGGGAATAAGCATCTCTCCCTGTATCTTTTTTCTACTTAATACTCTGCTGAACCACTGAGGCTTGATTTACCAAGGACAAGCTTGCTTTCTTGGCAGGGCTGAGCTGTATACTTTTTGCCTTGCTTATGTTTCCATTTGTATACAAGATCATGATCACATTGACAAAAATATGTGTGTCTGAGTGATGGATAATCTAGTTAATTAATAGTTAAAGAACACATGATAAAACAATAATTTATTACTATGAATTTTCATTACAAGGGTTTATCCCCAGTAAGATTGGTGTGAATAAACTCAAGTGATAGATGCCCCAGTCCAAAATGGTATTTTGGGGCATGGCAGGCCACTTTTATTAAATAAACGGAAAGTTAAAGTGATTGTAAAGGCTTGTTTTAATTTTTATTTTAAATAACAAACATATCATACTTACCTCCACTGGGCAGCTAGTTTTGCACAGAGCAGCCTTGAACATCCTCTTCTGGGGTCCCTCTGTTGCTCTTGCGACTTCGCCTCGCATCAGATAACCCCCTTAGGAGAAGAGCTCTCCATGGGGGTTCCCTTGTAGGTACGCTCCCGAGTCCAGCATTTGTCCATAGACACGAATGCCGGACTCGGCCCCACCCCCGGCGCACACGTCATTGTATATGATTGACAGCAGCGTGAGCCAATGACGGTTCAGTAGGAATTGGCTGAGATTCGAACCGTGTGTGGGCAGGTTAAATGTACCAAGTTGATCGATCGCTCAACTTGGGTACAACCTTCCTGATGGATTAACTTGTGATTGTCGCTAGTGGTTAGCATATCTGGAAGCAATAATCACTGTCTTCTTCTGGCAGGGATGGCTTCCCTCTCCTCTCTGCCGGGAGCAGACAATTGCTCGTCAGGAGGGATTCCCCTGTCAGCACTGTCTGTGTTGATAAAGGAATAATGCTAATTTCTTTCCTGCAACCTGCGGTTGCAGGAAAGAAATTTGCACTGTCTATGGCCTGCCTTAATAGAATGTTTAAAGGATCAGACCGCTCATAAGTGATATTAGAGTTGCAGGTGGAGCCTGGTGAGCTGAGTAAAGCAAGCCATACGCGATTCGATTAGCTGGGACTGGCCAAGATTCAAACCATGTATGAACAAGCTGATTGTACCCAAGTTGAGTGATCACACAACATGGGTACAACAAGCATGTCCAATTTTTTATGCGTTTAGAGCCAGCAGCTATTGCCATTAGTAATAATCACTGTGTATTCTCCTAGCTGGGGAGCTTCACAGGAGAGGTAGCTCTGCTGGAGGAATTCCCCCATCAACACTTAGTATGGTAATTGGGGAATCAAGCGATTTTCTTTCCTTCCATCCATGGTGGAAGGAAAGAAAATGGTATCATCTATGGCCAGCCCTAGTCCCTGACTTCATAGGCCTCATTCGCACAGGTGTGCTTATGCGTACACCCATGTGAGGGCTGTGTTTTGCTTGCACAGGATACACAGGTGATCCGTGCATCCGTTTGCAGGCAGTCCTATTCATGTTAAAGGGGACATAGCGGCTGCACAGACACAGCCACTGCTCCCAATAAGACATTTATGTGGGTGCCGGTGCCTGTCCCTGAATGCAGTGTGTGAGACATACACCCATATTGATGTCACATTGGAAGCAGGGGCTGTGTCCGTGCAGCCGTTACGTCCCAATAGACAGGAATGGGACTGCCTGTACATAGATGACAGAACACCTGTGCATCCCGTGTGGGCAAAATAAGGCCCTCAAACAGGTATACTGTATGTCTGTGTGAATAAGGCATTTTATGCTTTTAATTCTACATCATTGAGCTCTCCATGTTGTTATTGCTAAGGGCCCTTTCACACGGGGCGGATCAGTAATGATCCGCCTCCGTGTGTTCGTAAGCTCAGCGGGGATCGCTCCGTATATCCCTGCTGAGCGGGCGGCTGACAGGGTGGTCCCCGCACACTGTGCAGGGACCGCCCTGTCTTTTCTTCGCTCTCCCCTATGGGGGATCGGATGAACACGGACCGTGTGTCCGTGTTCATCCGATCCGATCCGCAGACGGAAGAAAAAATAGGGTTTTCTTCTGTCCACAAAATCGGATCTTTGCGGAGGCGGGTGATTACATAGGGACCAATGTATGTCCCTTTTTCATTCGCAAACGGATGGATGAAAAAGCGGACATACGGTCCGCACATGTGAAAGGGGCCTAACTCTTTTATTCTCGGCCTGGGAGATTTGGGTACAAAATAAATGTAAAAAATCCAAGATGGAGAGGGGGAACCCTTTATATTGGCCACAGCTGATGTGAATATCTAAAACCTCCAGTACAGAGATCTCATTAGCAGAGTGTGAAAACATAAAACAAGAGTTATTACCTGTTAACTCATCTTCCAGGAATCGTCCAGGACGGCTTACAGAGAGATAGGCTCCTCCCACCTAGCACAGGAAACACATGATCCACATTATAAAATACAGCCCACAGGCAGTAGCCTTTCAGTATTAATAAATAACCGAAGGCACAGAAAAAACAATAAAAAAACTCCCACTCCCAACCAGTTTAGGATTACATCATTAGACTTATAAAAACAAGGGAGGAAACTGACACCGTCCTGGAAGATTCCTGGAAAATGAGTTAACAGGTAATAACTTATTTGCCCAAGTCATCTTCCAGGAATGGCTGACAGAGAGGACAAAATAGAACTACCTGTTCAGGGCGGGACCACAGCTTTAAGCACCTTCCCCCTGACAGCCTGTTTCTGGTTAGAGAACAGGCCCGATCGGTAATGTTTATGCAGGTTTGGAAGATGGATCTTACAGATCCGGGGAGGAGAAGCGCTGACCTTTCCAGCCCAAGAAATTGCCTCTGTTCTGTCTGAATAAGCTTTGACGTTTTCCAGAGGAAACAGCGGTGATGCCTGGTAGGCTTCCATCATTGCATATTTCAATCACCTTGTGATAGTAATATTTTGACGTGTTATTGCATTTATCTGGGCTCCAGAAAAGAAGCAAACTAGATCTCATCCTGCACAATGTTCATTCAATGAGATACCCATGGACATTTAGATAATAGGCCCTAGTAATTATCCAGCGAGTTTTTTCCCCTAATGCTAGATATAGATTTATAGACATATCCATGCATATCCAAAATGGATATGCTCATACCGATGACCTTTCTTCACTTTGAATGCTGGTACGGCAGCTATGAGTGTGTGGAAAGGAACTGGGTAAAAAAGAACCTGGCAACTTCTTGAATGACAGGAGCTCTGCCCAAAGTTGGAAGTCTGAGTTCATAAGGCACATTGTGATGCTGGTGGTAAGATATGCAGATCACCACTCCAGAAGATTGAACCTGTAGTAGTAACATAACAATTACTTTGACTTGCTACAGCTGTTCTGATAGGAAGGCTGTGTAAAAGATGCAATGATGTTTTTAACATATACAGAGTACTGAACCTAAAACATACCCAGTCAGGTATAGGGGTCAGAGACATAGCAAGATGTGAACCCATCTACAGGCCATATTCCTGCCCATTAGTGCTGCAAGGAACGCATCACAAGAAGGAGCTGTCTGCATCTGCAGCAAAATGGCAGTTTACACCACCAGTCTTACAAGTTTTATACTGCTCTATAAATCCTGTTATCATCCTGATAGCTTCTGACAAGTTCTTTGTCAACTTAGATGTAAGCATCCACAGTATTGTATTGGGGAGGATGCTATAAATTGATTAGCAGAGTGCTGAACTATTCAATGAACAGCTCTGAAAGTCTCTGCCTATGAAGGAGAAGGGGTGTATGCCTTTCCTCCAATCAGCTGCCTTGGCTGTATGCCCAGACTACACTTCCAGTGCTGAACAGGAAGAGAAAATCTTTCTAAAGCATATATAAAGTTGAAGACAGCAGATATGCAAGTCAAGCCCATGCAGGGAGATCTGCACCATCCCCATGCACCATACAAGGTCATTCACCCCACTGGGCACATGCCCACATCCACTCAGGCCACATGCACAAATGTGACTAAAGTGTAGAAAGGAGTTAACGGGTTGCAGCTTCTGCTGATCTCTGAGATTTCTAGCCCCAGCTCTGCAGATTGTAGGTGTTAAGGCCTCTTCCCCCAAATGACCACATTAATGGTGGACAGGAACACAAAGCACATTCACCCTGTATGCAAACACCCACGGCAACCAGTACCAAAAGTGGACATCCTCCTTAAGGTAACCACCTTGTGGCCATCTACCGAAATTAAAGCAGGTGTCATGGTGGAACCAGAGTACATGGTGTAGCTTTGTAACTCAGATTAAGTCTGCTGTAATACTCCTGGGAAGTTTGAAGTCCGCTTACTGCTTCCCTAAACGTTCTCCCTCCCTGATGTCTGTTGATGATGGCACCAGGGAATACTCACAAAACGACCCTATAGTTGTCCATTCAGGGGGACCTGCAGCCTAGCAGGCTGCATACTGTCCTGGCTTACCAACATAGTTTACCTGCCTCTGCAGACATGGGCTCCTCCCCCCATCTAGAGGTAGTCAGGGTCTCTGGGTGCCTCTGCTCCAGCCATGCAGTACTCCCTTCAAAAGATTCTGGGAAGCCAGTGGCCGTGATCCATCCATATTAATCAGCAGCAAACATCAGGATTTCAGCCAGCAATAGAGGATATGGTGTTTGACTAAATGTGAGTAAGGGAGGCCTCCCGTTGAGCCTCAGTGCCCACGATGATAGCTGCTTTACCTCCGGCGGCGAAGGAGCCTTTGTGAAAATGAAGAAAAAAAGTTTGTCATTTCTTTTTCCAATGCTCTTTAGGAATCCCTTAACCTGGACTCCATTTCAAAGAGTGTTGCAGCACTGGAGCTGGTATACAGGCAGTAGATAACCTGTACTTGCAGGCTCTGCATCTGTCCCTTAGGTGGTTCCCTTTTTGCTCCCATCCTTTGTCCTAGAGGGAGAGGACACAAGGCATAATGAGACTTTTACAAAGAAAGTCAAGGTGCAGAAGATCACCCCATGACCAGCACCCATACACCTAGGAAGCCCGCCACTAGTAGGGAATAAGGGGCATATAAACACAGCCAGACTCCCCAGACCAGCCCTGTCGGTCTGTGGAAATTACAGAGAATCATCTCAAAACCCCTGGTGCCCCCATCGCCAGGGAGCAAGAAAAGAGGAACCCCCATTTGCCTCTTTCTTACCTTAGAGCCAGAGTCTGCAGGTGTCCCAGGCCTGCTCCCCTCCTTACAGTCCCCTCCCTGGTGACTTACAAATGCAGGACAAAATGGCATCCACTATCTTCTCTGTAACCCTGAAAGGTTGAGCAGTGAGGATCCCGGTCTGGCGCTGTGGATTGGACGCCCCCCCCCCCCGGAACAGTGCATGGAGCTTGTAGCCCCGACCAACAGGTCAGTGTTTGCTACCAAAAACATGGCTCCCAAACCACTTCCTCCGCTCTGCTTTCAAGGTAGGAGCACAGACCACTATGCTATTGAGCTGAGCACCAAACTTCAGGACACCATAAGTCCACACTGTCCCCCCGGAAGACTCACCTGAGTCAAAATTCCACACTGCCAGTGTACCTGAATCTACAGGCATGCTACCGACCAGACTCGTGTGGAGAGAGGTGGTCCCCTGGAGTAAAAATTCAAGACTCCCTTTTTCAGGGCAGCCCAAGAAAGCCCGAGCTACCTGCCTCCCCAGGTTCACTGTCCCTGTTCCGGGAAGCTGTACCCGGGAGACCCCTCCACCTATCACGTAGGCCAGAGAAAAATTACTAATTTCTTCAGAGTATCTATCTGGCCGGAGAAAACACAAATACTGCGGGGGCTACTGCCTGTGGACTGTATTTTATAATGTGGATCATGTGTTTCCTGTTCTAGATGGGAGGAGCCTATCTCTCTGTAAGCCTTTATTGTAAATGGGTAGACTGCTATTGATATAGATACACCCCAATAATAAATGTAATGTGTCTGCAGTACAATGATAGTCCTACAGGTCAAAAGTATATATAAATGAACATTTGTGCTGCAATAAAAATTATACATGATTCAAACAATCGTAATCTGCATACATAGATTTGTTGTTTATATATATATATATATATATATTTAATCACATGAAAAATTAACAATATAAATATTATCCTGACACATACAAGTACTATACCACATTTTACATACAAATACTATACCACATTTTTACTGTGCCATTTTGAGTCATTCATTTGCAGCCGAAAGGAAATATCATTGTTGAAGTCACTGACCAGTACACAGTGTACATCATAAAATGAGATTGCACACTGCCTTCCTAACATATGAAACAGCTGCAACTATAAATGGTTTATTGATATTTGTAGAGGGTGAAATAAAAAAAAAATGAAATAAAAAAAATAAATTTTTTTTTTTGCTTACTTCGGAAATTGTAGGCCTATTATTTAGTCTGAAGTGCCACAGTTATATGTTAAAGATATTGTTAGGATGCAGCATATTAAATATAGCATTTGGACGCCTGTAACTTGAAAAATGTTTCCCTGCCTTCTCCACTTTGTGATGTATCACAATATGGCAGATTCAAATGTGTTTCACAAATGTTTACTTTTATTTTATGTTTCTCATTTTCTGAAAGAAGTTACTAGCTGAACAGAACAAGCTATCTAGTTATGAAATCAAGGTTTTCCCAGGAAATACTTGACTGATCTAATAACAGATATACACAATTCTGCAAAAGAAAATACAGTCTATTAATGTTTAATATTGAAATAAAACATCAAGAAACTCAACACTTTCTTTATTCTCCTTTTCTCTAGTTTCCAGATGGAGATACCCAGTTCTCAAGACACGCTAAGCACCAAATGAAGTTACCCTCTTCTCCAATTTCCAAATCACAAGATAAAGTTACCTTCAGCTTCATTTCCCATTACACCCAGTGGGCCGGATTCAGATACCTGAGCGTATCTTTATACCAGGGTAACGTATCGGAGATACGTTACGCCGATGTAACTTTGGGCGCAAGTTCTGTGTTCAGAAAGAACTTGCGCCCTTATTTACGGCAGCGTAACGTATGGGTTGCGGCGTAAGGCTGCGTGATTCAAATGGGGATGTTGGGGGCGTGTTGTATTTAAATTTGACCTGACCCCGCGTTTTTTCCTTTTTTGAACGGCGCATGCGCCGTCTGTAAAATATCCCAGTGTACATTGCGCCAAAGTACACCGCAAGGACGTATTGGAATCGACGTGAACGTAAATGACGTCCAGCCCTATTCGCGAATGACTTACGCAAACAACGTAAAATTTTCAAAATTCGACGCGGGAACGACGGCCATACTTAACATAGGATACGCCGCACATACCCCTCATATAGCAGGGGTAACTTTACGACGGAAAAAGCCGAACGCAAATGACGTAAAAAAAAAGCGCCGGGCGGTCGTTCATTTCTGAATCGGCGTAAATACTAATTTGCATATTCCTCGAGTAAACATATGGAAGCGCCACCTAGCGGCCAGCCAGAAAATGAAGCCTAAGATACGACGGTGTAAGACACTTACACCTGTTGGATCTTAGGGATATCTATGCGTAACTGATTCTCTGAATCAGGCGCATTGATACGACCTTCCGCACTAAGAGATATGACGGCGTATCAGGAGATACGCCCTCATATCTCTTTTCTGAATCTGGCCCAGTGACTTTAACTTCTTCTCCAATTCTCCAGTTGTCAGATGAAGTGACCCATTTCTCCATTTACCCAACACCAAATGATGTTACTGTCTTTTCCAATACCTCAAACACCAAGTAAAGAAGTGGGCTGGTTAGATTGTGACGGCATGATTATGTTACCTCTGTGATGTGTCTAGGGATGATGATGATGATGACGAGACGCAATAACGGAATGTCCAAACAGCAGGGTGACGTTTTCTGTGCTTTTATTTCTTGCCCAAAATGGCAAACAGTTAACTTGAGGTGGATAGAAATAGGTTGGTGAAAGGAGAATTTGCAGATTCAGGCCTATGGATAAACGGAAGCAGTCCTGCCTCCAATAGGACTTTAACTCACATCGCCACTCCAGCCGGAGTGGGTAAAGTGTGCCTGGACAGGCCTCTCTCACTGACCTGGCAGCCAGGGTATCACTTAGAACTTCTGGGAAGGAACAAGTCTCTGCCACCGACTTGGCTCTAGTAGGACTTAGAATTTGTAGTGAGACCTCTGCCACAGGCCAGTACTCAGGAACATGGATAGTAGAGCGAATCCTTCCAGTAAATATAATTTGCCTGAATCTCCCTCAGGTAGACTTCTTAATTTGGGGTCACCGACTGATAAGTTACAACATATAACTTATCAGTGTCCGGCCACCCAGATCCTCGATGGATCGTCTAAGCCCTGTTGGATCACCTGCCTCCGCGCTCACCTCAGACCGACTCCCCACCGAACAGCATAACTCGCTTGGGATCTTCTTCATGAAATGTGGGGACCCAGTAAGTCACTGGGGCCCCTTTGCAGTTTTAGTTGCTCCGGGGCCATGAGGGCCCAGAGTCAGGAACTCCACGTAGCACGTGCGCCCCGGCCTGGTAGACCATATCGCCGGGGCCCGTGATGTGCGCACACCCTAAAGGTGGGTGACGCACCTGGAACCAGGAACGGGCGAAGACCCCCACAAAATGGTGTCTGCCACAGAAATACCCTCCCCCAGCATGCCCCACGAGGAAAACACTCCTCTGATTGGCTGCTGAGGAAAAGCGCCTCCGCCTGGTACCTCTCTGGCGCCACCTGCTATCGAAAGATGGAACAGTATGTTTGGAACACAGAATGGAACCACAGGAAGCCCAGCACAGCAGAAGCCCAATTTAAATGAATCAACATGGATGAGAGCAAAATAATTCTCTCATCCCCTCTAAATTTCACATAGCACCTGTACCAAAAGTACACAGGCGCTACATTATCTTCTTCAATCCTCAAACATCCGGTAAAGTTATCCTTTTCTCCAAGTGGCTGTTTATTAAAAGTCAGCAGCTACAGTTTTTGTAGCTGCTGACTTTTAATTTTACATAGGAGACTTTAGCTTCTCTTTAAGTTGCCTACTTCTCCAATTTCCCAACAAGTAAAATTATTTTTTGCTTCAATTCTCAAACATCCAGTAAATTTACCCCTTTCTCCAATCCTCCAAACACCAGATGAACGTTCCTCTTATGCAAACCCCTAACACCAAATTATGTCACTTTCATCTCCAATCTGTAAACACCAAATTAAGTTACCCAATCTCCAAACGCCAGGTGAAAAGAGAAGTTCCAAAGGACGAGGGGGACCACCACATGATTTCAACTTAGGCACATCACTTAGTGGTGATCCCACTCGTCCTTTGGAACATCTCTTTTAATCTAGATTAGAGGGTTATTTCCTTACCAGCCCTACCATCCAAGGCTTTCCCTTTTTATTTCTTATGCCGCAGTACACACGACATGAGAAAAATTCAATTTTTCAAACTGGTCGTGAAAAACGGTCGTGTGTAGGCTCCAGAGCATGTTTCGCAGCGAGAAAAATGGGCATTAAAAATTTAGAACCTGCTCTAGTTTTTCTTGACGTGAAAAATGGTCGTGTGTAGGCTTTAACGACGGGAAAAAAATGCGCATGCTCAGAAGCAAGTTATGAGAAGGGAAATTTGCATAATCAGCCCAAAGGGTGGCGCCATTCGAATGGAACTTCCCCTTTATAGTGACGTTGTACATGCTGTACGTCACCGCGCTTTGCTCGAGCATTTTTTATCACGATCGTGTGTATGCAAGGCAGTCTTGAGAGGAATCACATCAAGAAAAACATTGTTTTTTTCCATGACATTAGATCAGGCCTTATTCTGAATCCAGCATCCCCTGCATTGCATCAAACATGCCCTTTTCTTAGGATTTACATCCTTTCTATCCTGTGTATGCATCAATGGGTTCTGTAATATATCTTTTACCTCCTAGTGAAGGCTCTGTACAAGTTGAAGTGTTGAGGTGTTGGTACAGACATGTATATGATTGAATGTATATGTGCTGTATAAAAACCCTTGATGTACTTAATTGCAACCTTTAAACTGCATCACAATTTAATGTTTAATTGTTAACTAATAAAGAGTTATATTTTTATATCAAAAGCATTTTTTTATATGTATGTTTGTTTGCTACCTATACAAAGTCCCATTCCATGTATGCATACAATAATATCCTACAGATTTCAATCCCAGATTTTACTTTCCAAGCCACCACACTACAGTGTGTATAGCCCTCAAAAATTCCCATTTGCATGCTTGCATTTTGCGAATGGAAAGTGTAGGGCGAGTGAGGAGCGGGGATGGACCAGGCTGACCATTTTCTGGCTGAAACGATCAGCCAGGAAACTGTCAGCCAGAGGACACAGTGTGGCAGGGCTAGACTGCCCTGGCGCCACTTTGAGCAGAGGCTTCAGCGCCCCCCCTCTCTCTCTCTCCTCTTTCTCTTCTTGTGATGAAACTTACCTCTCCTCAGGGGCGTTGCTAGGTGGCAAAAAGACCAGGGGCTTCAGCCCGAGGTCGAAGGCCAGAAGCAGGGGGGATGGTGTATGTGACACAGGCATTTTTTTTTTGGGCTGGCCCGTGACCTACATACACTGACCTGCATACACTGACGGTAGTGTCCTACCTACACTGACCTACCTACACTGACGGTAGTGACCTACCTACACTGACGGTAGTGACCTACCTACACTGACCTAACTGACCTACCTACATTGACGGTAGTGACCTACCTACACTGACCGTAGTGACCTATATACACTGACCTACCTACACTGACCTGACCTACACTGACCTGACCTACACACACTGACATTTACATCAGGGGAATTGCTAGGTGGCAAAAATACCAGGGGCTTCAGCCCGAGGTCGAAGGTCAGAAGCAGGGGGGGGGATGGTGTATGTGATGCTGGCTTTTTTTTTGGCTGGCCTGTGACTAACATAGACTGACCTACATACACTGACGGTAGTGACCTACCTACACTGACCTACCTACACTGATGGTAGTGACCTACCTACACTGCCGCTCGGGGCTAATAATGGAGACCTAATTGCTGGAGACTCAGGGCTATTCGGGGACCCATTCGGGGCTCCAGCCTCCCAAGCCGGGTATCCCGACGCCCCTGCCTCTCCTTAACAGAATAAATAACAGAGTAGGAGATGTAAAGGAAGCCCTCAATGCTAGACCTGGCTTCAGAAAAATAAGCCTGTTTGTGCTCACAAAAGAAAATCAGTGTCTTTTGATTTCCTAAGAACAGGCAGTGTGTGGGTACAACTGCTTCTGACCACTTTATGAACATGAGTGCCTGTGGGTGGCCATTCATAGACAACAATTGGTTAACAGCAAACAGTCCAGACTGCAATGTTGTGTGCGCTGCTCACGTCTACAGTACATACACGACTTTACATTGTAGAGGTATGAAACAGACTGCATGGGAGCAAATAAGGAGGAAGCACCTGTTTGCACATGGTAATTTGAATTTCTAGGTCACACAATCTGTCTGGGGTGTGTCTAACATACATATGGGAAAAGTAATGGGCCATTTACAATGTAAGGATAGCTGCAGCTGTTTGTGTACAGGTTGGCATGGTGCAGTTAGCCTTGGTCTTAGTGTATAATCATGTATTGCATACCCTTGGTTGTCCATATCTCTGAAATCAATGATAATCACAGTGACTGGCATTGGGCAAAGCATGTACTGACAGTGGGAACTGCACAGTGCTGATGTTTTCCTGCAGTGGTTAGTACTTTGTGTGAGAAGTGCTGGAGTCTCATCCCTCTCTATCCAACTTGTCTCAGCAGCTCTTCTGTGCTGTGCAAGGTCACTGATTAAGGCTCAGCTGCAGGGCTGACACACTGTCACAAAGGTCAGCTCTTTCCAATTTACATGAATCCTGGCAACTAGATCATCTGCGGGAAAGATCTTCTTTAAGCTTCCAAATACATTTAGACAATAAAGAAGATATTTTTATAGATATATCATTTCAGCTTGATCGGAGGGTTGAGTTTAAAACATTAGAAAAATGTGATCTACGGACAACTGCTTGAATGTTGTTCAGGCTACAAAGTAAAAAAATAAATAAAATAAAAAATTGGAATGCTAAAGGTAGCAATTTGGAGGATTGGAAAATATATACAAAAATATTAGTTTCTTCATTATCAGTGTACTATTCTAGCTTTATGTAATACGTTTAGGCTTATCACAAAAAAAAAAAGGTTGGCATGAATATATACACACAAGTATGTTTTTCTGTTTTTAGTCTTGGAAAGAAATGCGACCAGTTAAAGAGGTTTGTAAACTCAGAAAAATAAAAAATAAACTCTGTAAGACAAAGGCATATTGAGCTATTCGGAATCGCTTACTAGTTCATTATGAAATACTTATGTAGCGCTACCCCCGAAGGAGCCGCTGATTGATTTGGGATCGGCCTATTTAAGTTACCCTGGCGTTGTCTAGGGGTGCAATTGTAGAGACAAATAGTGAGCGAAGGTCCAGACAGTGAATAAAGGTTTTTTCCAATGCTTTATTTTCCAGGACAACACGGCCAACATCAACATCAATTGGGAAGGACAAAGTTGATGAACAGAGAGAGAGGAAGAACCTTGCAGTATCAGGCCTGGATACTAAATAGAGCAGTCAGTACTGCTCTGCATAGTACCAATTTGTAACTCGTCGCCACTCCAACTGAGTGGGTAAAGTGCCCCCGGACAGACCTCTCTTTACATGGCTGGCAGCCGAGACGCCACTTGGGATTTCTGAGAGGAACAGGCCTCTCTCACAGACCCGGCTCGGGCCTCTGCCACATGCCAATTACAATAACTGAGCTAGATAGATAGATGGAGCGAATCCTCCCAGTAGATTTCTGCATTGGTCACCAGATGACAGCAAACATACCTGCCAGTACTCTGGTCACCGGATCCCCAATTGGTTTGTTCAGGCTCTGTTGGACGACCTGCCTCCGGGTCCTCCTCAAACCGACTCCCCAATCGAATGGCACCCAGCCTGGGATCCTTTCAGTAGAATCGGGAACCCAACAAGTCGCTGGGGTCCCCTGATACCTCCGGGTGAGGTCCCAAATAGTCTGCAATCATGGCCAGGTGGGCCACGCCGGCGGGGTCCATGGATGTGCGCATCCTGAAGGTGGATGCCACACCTGGAATGGGACCCCGCGAAGATTTTAGAACACATGACACCTGTCACAGATATACTCCTCTCCAGCACGCCCCCTTGAGGGAAAAACTCCTCTGATTGGCTGCTGGAGAAACTTACTCTGCCAGAACCCCTCTGGCGCCAACTGCTGGCCAGGGATGATATTGCATCCCTGGACCACAGACTGACCCAGTGGACATTTCTGGAATGACAGAAGTCCCACAATTTTGGAAAAATAGAGAATGGGAGCAAGGTAACTCTCCCATTCCCCACTAACTTTAGCGTATTGCCCATACTGAAAGTAAGGGGGCGCTACACTTACATTAGAACTAAGCTGTTCCAGCGGCGTTCGCACACCGCTGAGACGGATGACATTTTCCCCAGAGTTTCTTCCTGGTTCACGGGCTCTGGTGCTGTGATTGGCTGGAGCTGCGATGTTGTCACGTGGGAGCTGCCATTCACGGCACAGGGCACGAAAGGAACGGCACCGGAGGCCGTTCCTTCAGAGCGCATGCACCAGTGATGTCACTGGCTTCATGTATTGTAAATATCTCCTCAACCGTACACGCTTAGGAGATATTTTCACTACCTATAAGTAAGCCTTATTATAGATAGTTAAATGTCAGCAGAGGAAGTTTACTTCCTCTTTAAGCTGATCATACATTAGTAGAATTTCAAAATTATTTTTGTACGAACATTTGTACAAAAATTATCAATACATTCAATGACTTCATGAATGTGGTTTGAAAGTACTTCAGAATTTAATTTGCTTTTACCATAACATTTTTGAGTGAATAAACTTTCCTGAATGAAAAAACCCCATATACTATAATATATGTGTTTGTTCAACAAATAATTTCCACAAATTTTCTTGCCACGAAAGTGGATTTGATCCCATTAAGGCCTCATGCACACTGTACGTTAAAATAACGTTATAAAAACGCTAGGCGCTTTGCAGTGAGTTTTCCAGTATTTTTTAAGGAAAACGGTCGTGTGTATGTTTTACGTAAGAAAACTGTCGTGGATCTCGACGAGAATAAAAAGAGTTCTCTTTTTTCTCGTCGGGAGTCTCAATTTCCTCGTCCTGTTTCTCGTCGTTTCTAAGCACACACACATTTGTGTGTGTGCTTAGAAACCCGCGCATGCTCAGAATAAAGTATGAGACGGGAGCGCCAGGGTGGTTTTGGCCAATTATGGCTCAGGGGGTTTAGTACACGCCCCACACTATAAAAGGCCACCTGCAGGTCGGCCTTGTGTAGTGTGTTGCGGTGGTTAGAGAGAGAAGACAGAGAGAGAGAGTCATTTTTTGTAGATAGATAGAGCAGACAGGCAGGCAGGCTAGTCAGTTAGTTATTTGGCTTTGGCCAATTATGGCTCTCCGTTTTTTGCAAGCTGTGATTGGCCAAGCATGCGGGTCATAGTGCATGCTTGGCGAATCATCAGTCAGCAATGCACTGCGATGCCGCAGTGAATTATGGGCCTCGAATTTGGTGCGAACGGCCCGTAACGTTCGTATTTCGACGAAATGTCGAACATACAATGTTTCGAGTCGAGCGTGAGTTTGACTCGAACACGAAGCTCATCCCTATGAGGGATCAGTCCAGAACTACATGGGAGGATATTGTGAATGGTCTCAAGGCAGTTGGGATCACAGTCACCAAACAAACCTTTGGTAACACAATACACCGCCATGGATTGAAATCCTGCAGTTCCCACAAGGTCCCCCTCCTCAAAAAAGGCACATGTACAGGCCCATCTGAAGTTTTCTAATGAACATCAAAATGATTCAGAGAAGGATTGAAAGAATGTGCTGTGGTCAGATGAGAACAAAATTGAGCTCTTTGGCATTATTTCGACTCGCCGTGTTTAAAAGAAGAAAAATGCTGACTTTCACCCTAAGAACACCACCCCTACAGTCAAGCACGGAGGTGGAAACTTTGAGGGGCCAATGGACGGGTTCATGTATTGTAAAATCTTGGATGAGAACCTTCTTCCCTCAGCCAGAACACTGAAAGATGGGTCGTGGATGGATTTTCCAGCATGATAATGACCCAAAACATACCACCAAGACAACAAACAAGTGACTCAAGAAGAAGCCCTTTAAGATCACGGGGTGGCCTAGCCAGTCTCCAGACCTTAATCCTATATAAAATTTATGGAGGGAGCTAAAACTGTAAGTTGCTAAGCGACAGGCAAGAAACACTAATGCCACGTACACACGACCGTTTTTCATGTCATGGAAAAAAATTATGTTTTTCTCGACGTGATTCTTGTCAAGCCTGCCTTGCATACACACGATTGTGAAATAAAATGCTTGAGCAAAGCGCGGTGACGTACAACACATATGACGGCACTATAAAGGGGAAGTTCCAATCGAATGGTGCCACTCTTTGGGCTGATTATGCAAATTCCCTTCTCATAACTTGCTTCTGAGCATGTGCGTTTTTCCCCCGTCGTTAAAGCCTACACATGACCGTTTTTCACGACGTGAAAAACAACGAGAAAAAATAGAGCATGTTCTCAATTTTTAATGCCCATTTTTCTCGTCGAGAAAAATGCTCTGGAGCCTACACACGATCGTTTTCAATTTTTCTCATCATGAAAAACGGTCGTGTGTACGCGGCATAAGGATTTAGAGGAGATCTGTAAAGAAGAGTTGACCAAAATCCTTCCTGAGATGTGTGCAATCCTGGTAACCAACTATAAGAAACATCTTACCTCTGTGTTTGCAAACAAGGGTTTCTCCACCAAGTACTAAGTCATGTTTTTCTTGGGGATCAAATACGTATTTTACTCACTGAACAGCAACTCAAT
Organism: Rana temporaria; assembly: GCF_905171775.1. Lineage (NCBI taxonomy): Eukaryota > Metazoa > Chordata > Amphibia > Anura > Ranidae > Rana > Rana temporaria. Next base: position 155,213,380 of record NC_053492.1, read on the forward strand.
TTATAACATTTATATCATGAGGTTTTTTTTCTAGATTTTTCGTTAATATTCTGTCTCTATCATTTAAAATACACCTATGCGAAAAATTTCTTTGCAAGTGGGCAAACTTACAAAATCTGCAGGGGATCAAATAATTATTTTCCCCACTGTATATGTACATGTTACTGCTTATGTACTGCCTTTTCAGTCATCAGTGATAAAGTGAACTTTGTACACAATAACGCAGGGGACATCGCTAATAAATGTATAGCTCAGCACATACCGGTAATGTATATATAGAGTCACACACTAGTTGCCCTTGACTAGCACTGGGGCTTGACTAATTATAGTATTAAATCTTCAGAAGCATGGTGTTATTTGCTGAGATTTATGTATCAAATGTGGCGGTTTCTGCCCCTTCTGCTTTGTCGTTAATTACAAAGGGAGTTTTTCTTTGTAGTTATATATAATAATAATTCCCTATAACCAAGACATAAAAAGGTCAGTGCAAAGCATTGGAGATAAATTAGCTGACAGAGTAATTTCTGAGTCAAGGGACAGGCTGGTTGCAATCAGTATGCGCGGGGTCAGTAAGAAGCAGAGCCCACAGGTTTTCATGTATCCCGTTAATGCAGTGCTGTTTCAATTTTTTTTGGCCCATTATGATTATAGCACACATACATTTACACATCCTGTGGCTGATAGTCAGTAGCACAATCTTGTATTTACTGTACAAAACAAGTTCCAGATTACCAGTGCAAACAGGACAGGTCCTAGTAGATGTTATAAAAAAAGGGTGTAATACTGCGCTGTCTAATTAGATGTTCCTGTGAACGAAACAATAAAATACTAATGTGATGCTGCAAAAATGAACATATAAGAAATAACAAGCTGCGCAATGGGTGTGAGTGTATCCAAATGAGCCAATACGATCATTGAAACACAAAAGCGTGATAAAATACATCAATGATGATTCTAGTGACACATTCCTGATGGGTGATAGGATGTCCTATCTGAACAATAGTCCAATGAGCTCTGAAAAGTGATAAAATTAGCTTTTTGCTCTGCCCTCACCAAAGATGGCTGGAGGGGTCACCCTGGTGGCAGCATCCAATTGGACAGCAGCCCACCCAATGACCGTGCGGAGCCCTAAGTGGAATAGATATTTCTCTTGTTCCCTACTCTGCCTGCAAGGCGGACACAACGGCACCACCCATGTCACTACATGGGTGGTGCCGTTGTGTCCGCCTTGCAGGCAGAGTGGGGAACAAGAGAAATATCTATTTCCCATTGGGTGGGCTGCTGTCAACCTGCCTACAGGCTATATCTGACATGCTGCAGCTTCTATTGCACACTGTGAGAAGCTCAGTGTGCGCAGTGAAATCAAAGTAAGCAATTTCAGCACAGGAGAGGAGTCCGTACAACCGTGCAAGATGCAAGGTAAGGCTGGAATTCATCTTTAACCACTTCATTACTGGGCACTTAAAGTGGAGTTCCGGCCACAATTTCACTTTTTAAATATAAATACCCCTGTAATACACAAGCTTAATGTATTCTAGTAAAGTTGGCCTGTAAACTAAGGTCCGTTTTGTTAAGTTGTTACAGCATTTAGACACTTTATAAAATAGAAATTGACTGGGGCCATCTTAAGTGTGGGCATCATGAAGCCAGACTGTATGACTTCCTGGATTTCAGCCTTGCAGATCTCGCACATGCTCAGTGGTGCACAAGCAGTGTTAGATCAGGTTTCAGCACCTGTGCTGTCCAAGTCACATGATTCTTTGAGACTGGGGAGTGCACAGACTCCTGGAAAGTTACACCCACTACATTCCCAGGAGTCTGTGCGGTGTAGGTTAGGAAGCATTAAGCACCTAGGTGCAGGAAGTGGGGAGATTAACTATTCTGCCTAGCAACAACACTTTGAAGGCATCTAAAAAAATAAAAAATAAATTCGTAAAGGACTAATGACATTTTTTTAAAACTACTGATGTAATGTTATATTTATGGGTGGAACTCCACTTTAAACCCCCTTCGTGCCCCGACCAATTTTCAGCTTTCAGCGCTGACGCATTTTGAATGACAATCTCGCAGTCATACAACACTGTACCCAAATTATATTTTTATCATTTTTTTCCCACAAATAGAGCTTTCTTTTGGTGGTATTTGATCATCTCTGCGATTTTTATTTTTTGCGCTATAAACAAAAAAAGACAGAAAATTTGGAAAAAAAACACAATATTTTTTACGTTTTGTTATAATAATATCCCATTTTTTTTTTAAAAAAAAAATTTTTTTCCTCGGTTACGTATTCTTCTACATATTTTTGTTAAAAAAAATTGCAATAAGCGTATTTGATCGGTTTGCGCAAAAGTTATAGCACCTACAAGATTGGGGATAGATTTATGATTTACTTTTTATTTTTTTATTTTTTACTAGTAATGGCGGCGATCTGCGATTTTTTTTTTTTGTCAGTCCTGCGATATTGCGACTGACATATCGGACACTTTTGACACAAATTTGGGACCATTCAAATGTATACAGTAATCAGTGCTATAAAAATGCACTAATTACTGTATAAATGTGACTGGCTTGGAAGGGGTTAACACTAGGGGGTGAGGAAGGGGTTAAATGTATTCCCTGGGTGTTTTCTAACTGTGTGGGGGGAGGGGACTGACTGGGGGAGGTGACCGATGCTGTGTCCCTATGTACAAGAGACATAGATCGGTCTCCTCTCTCCCTGACAGGACGAGGTGCTCTGTGTTTACACACAGAGCTCCACGTCCCTGCTGTCACCGCCGATCGCGTGTACCCGGCGGACATCGCGGCCACCAGGTACACGCATCGGCTTCCCAGCGATGCGCCGGCACAGTGTTTACTCGCTGCGCGCCCCCCAGTGGCGTGCGCGGGTAATGCACATAAAATGACGTCCAAAGACGTCCACTTGGCACTTGAGAGCCGCGCTGTGGACGTCTTTTGTCTATAGCGCGGATCTCAAGTGGTTAAATTGTGGAATCTTTTGTTTACGTGTAACAGAAACACTTTAAACTTAACCAGAGGCAGAAACATGACTCACTGGTTAGAGCTATGACATTCTCTGTTCAGTCATTCCCATATGAGACATTGTACATAGATTTGTTTGTCAGGTCAGGTGCTGTTTTGTTCTTTTACATAAGTATGTACACAGGTCTCGGTTTCCAGCGAGAATCATTGTATCTGTATGACTGTCCCGGAGATGTAAAAACATTTTGGGGACAGCAATGGCGGAGAATAGTTCAGCTTTCACCATAGAGCTCTGTGGAACACATTAATGCATAAAATAAATAAATATGCTACTGAGCATTCTCTTTGTACTCATTTGTAATAATATTAGGTTTGCTGAGCTCGCTGAACAAAGGAAATGCTTGCTCCACGCAGGCAATAAAATATTCCTTGATTTAGGTTCTGTCAGGGAAGGGCTTTTTGAACATTATATTATGTCTCTTGTGTCTGAATTATTTACTTTCTGTATTAGAAACGTTTTAAGCCAGGTTGAAAAAAAATCTGGGCGTATGTAGAGAAACTGATATGTAATGTATCCTTTCGCTGGTCACATAAGGACATTCTGTGCTTAAATCATAGCAGGATTATCTCCCATGGGTTTTGCAACACATCATGGAAATTTTCTAAGATGAGGGGCCTTTCTGATATTACAGTGCAAAATGGATCACTGTGAACCAGGGGCTGATGTAGACTGAGGAACGCACTGTGCAAAGGAATAGTTTGGCCCCATCTTGGATGCTTGGCCACTTTGCTTTACAAATACAATTAAAAGTGAGACCACCCAGCCATTGTTTGTTCCCCTTGACAAACTCACATGGCACCTACAGCAGTCACTGCTGGGCACAGTGGACAATTTTTAATTTGCAAAGGTCTGCACACTGCTCTTAAAGCAGAGTTCCACCCATGTTTTTTTTTATTAAAAGTCAGCAGCTACAAAAAGCATAGCTGCTGACTTTTAATAAACCGACACTTATCTGCCCCACGGTCCAGCGATTCGGCCGCCCGCTCCTCTCCCCCTCCTCTCCTCTGGGCCGTCATCGAAACTGTGGGCACCCAGCTTGACAGCTTACGGCTTCACAGCCAGGCGCGCACTGTGCATGCGCGAGTCAGGCTGCTCTCTCCTATTGGCCAGACGTTTTTCTGGGACCTGAGTTGTGTCTCAGAAGATCGCTGGCAGGGAGGGGCCACCTAGGGCGAGAGGAGGAGTCGCCTAGGTGGCTGAAGATAAGAAGGAGGAAGTGGGACAGGAAGTCCCACTAAAAAGATGTTACCCACCCCCGAAAAAAATGACATCATGTCACATGTTAGGGGCGAGGAGTGCTTAAAGCGGAAGTTCCACTTTTGGGTGGAACTCGGCTTTAACTACACCATTCAGCAACCGACAATATATTATTATTTAGGGTGCGTAAACCTCTCCACAGTGTATCAATCTGTTAGTAAGCACACCACATAGCCAAACTGCTTTAGCAATAAGTTTGTATTAGGCATATATAGTACATACAATTATACAACATGTACAGATAACTAAGTATGTCATTTAACATCAAGCATAATACAAAGATATACACTCCAATGTTGAATCATAGAAACAAACATGCATGCATATGGGTGCTATGAGCTACACTTAAAACGTAGAGCTGATGTTTAGAAATGCATACAGGAATTCAGTACCCTTGATAGTGTAATGAAAAGAAAAGCTGAGCCAGACCCTGATAAAAAGAGAGAGGGAAAACCAATGTTTTGCGGATGTAGGAACCCCCCTTTCTCAAGAATCTCCCTTCTCAAGTAGCTCTGCCGTTCTTACATGCCCGAAACATTGTTTTTTCCTCCTTCTCTCTCTGTTCACCAGAATCTGGCTCAGCTTTCCTTTTCATTACACTATCAATTCCTGTATGTATTTCTGAACATCAGCTCTCTTATGTTTTAAGTGTGGCTCATTACACCCATCTCATGGCATGCATGTTTGTTGCTAATATTCAACCTTGGAGTGAATCTTTGTTCTATTATGCTTGATGTTAGATGACATATTTGGTTATCTGTACCTGTTGTATTATTGTGTATTTATTTGCCTAAGGCCTCGTACAGACGACCGAACATGTCTGCTGAAACTGGTCCGCGGACCAGTTTCAGCAGACATGTTCGGTCGTCTGTACGGCCGAGCGGACAGGTTTCTAGCGGACATTTGTCCACCCGACCGTTTTCGAGCGGACAAATGTTTCTTAGCATGCTAAGAAACATGTCCGCTGGAATCCTGTCCGTCGGACATGTTCGGTCGTCTGTACAGACTCACCGTACATGTTCGAGCGGCCGCCATCCCTCGCATGCGTCGAATCACTTTGACGCATGCGTGGAAGCATTGAACTTCCAGGGCCACGCACGTCGCCGCGTCATCACCGCGGCGGCGGCGCGGACACGTCACCGCGGATGGTGTACGCGCGGATTTCTGTCTGATGGTGTGTACAACATCAGACAGAAATCTCCGGCCGGACATGTCCGCTGAAAACGGTCCGGCGGACCGATTTCAGCGAACAGTCCGGTCGTCTGTACGAGGCCTAATACAAACTTATTGCTAAAACAGTTTGTCTATGTGGTGTGCTTACTCTATCCACTTCAGCCTCGGAAACATGTACCCCCTTTCTGACCAGAGCACTTTTTGCGATATGGCACTTTAACTGACGATTGCGCAGTTGTGCGACGTTGCACCCAAACAAAATTCCCACAACTAGAGCTTTCTTTTGGTGGTATTTGATCACCTTTGTTTTTTTTATTTTTTGCGCTATAAACAAAAAAAGAGCTTCAATTTTGAAAAAAACACATCTTTTACTTTTTTCTATAATAAATATCCCCATATTTTCTTTTAAAAAAAAATTTTTTCCCCAGTTAAGGCCGATAGTTAGTCAGGTTGAAAAAAGATACAAGTCCATCCAGTTTAACCAACAGAAAATTAAATACAAAACCTCCATATACAAAACTCTTAACCCATAGCTGATCAACAGGAAGGTTATAAAACCCAATGAAGTATGGTCCAATTTTCTTTAGCGGTGGAAAAAGTTCCTTCCTGATCCCCTGAAGCCCTCAAATAATTCCTGGATCAGCAATCTCATGTACTATTACCTATAAATGTTAATACGTATCCAGTTATATTATGTGCATGTAGGAGTGCATCCAGCTCTTTTTTCAAACTGGATTCACATATGTGAAGCCGCGGTTTCTCAGCAGTGCATTTCTATCCACGGATTCAGGAGAGATTCAGGTCCGAATTTTTTCTCGAATTTGCACCCGAACCAGACCCAAAAACGCACAGGACCCTTTTGGAATTCACACTGCGGCCCCCCTGGACCTGTGTGAACCAGCTCCATTGAGAGCTGGTCACACCAACCTCATCCAATTCGCCCACATGTGAACCCGGCCTTAAACAATAATGCTGATGGTGAAAAATATTGTCGCCATCATACAGTAATACTATGGCACCAAAGCACAGTCGGGATGGGTGCGTTATTTCACACATTTTTGACCAGGTAAAACAGTTCTTATAGAGTATACACACTTCACCTTTGTGTTTAGTTGCTATGCTGGAGATGACATTTCACTTGCAGTATCGAACAATTCGAGAGTTACCCCCTTGGGATTTCAAAGGTGACCACTAAAGGTAAAGTTTAAAACATCATAGAACACCCATTCAACTACATCAATAGGGATTCAGGGACTCTCCTTTATGTCCAATGTGCAAGTGAGACCATGGGGATCTCTTCCACATGATCTGGGAATGCCCCAAGCTCTTCCGTTATTGGACAGATGTTATTGGAGTTATTTCAAGGGTATTTAGCTTCCAAATTACTAGAGATCCTATTGTTTGTTTGCTGGGGGCTCTTGAGGAGGAGACTTTGACTCCACATGCACATGTGGCAATTCTACGCCTATTGTATCTGACACTTAAACGGATTGCTCGTTACTGGATGTCTCCTCGAATCCCAACTAAGAAACAATGGATTGAGCAAGTGAATACTATCCTTATCCGTGAGAAGTTGACGTACCAACACAGAAATGTCTCCAAAATGTTCTATTCTTTGTGGCAACCCTGGTTGGATGTTTCAGAACTTACACCGCATGTCCACATTAACTGGTAATGAATAGACTACTTGAGGATTGGGGTTCATTGGGAAAGAGAGCCGATCAGTCATTGATTGGATATATGAGGCTAGTCTGCTATTTTTCTTTTATTTTCCTATTTCTCTTTATTTTTTTAAGATTGGTCTTTTTTTTTTTTTTTGCTTTTGTTTTTCCTGTTTCCAATATACGATATGGTGCACTGTATAATTATTTTACTGCTGACATCTTATTGTTATATGAGTATTATATTTGTTTGGAACAGTGTACTGTTTATGATGTATATGTTGGTTTTTACTTAAAGCGGTTGTAAACCGCATAAACTTTTTTTTTTTTCCCCAAACCTGCAATGCAAAAGGCATAATAGGCTAGTATGCACCGCATACTAGCCTATTATGAAATACTTACCTCGGAACGAGGTGTGTACCACTTACCTGGTCCACGCCGAGCAGGATGTCATCTTGCTCCGGCGTGTCTTCCGGGTAACGCCGCTCCAGCGCTGTGATTCGCTGGAGCGGCGATGACGTCTAAAAATTATTTAAAATCGGCAGGGTCCGGCGGATGCCGGTCCTTCAGCCGTAGATTCCCCCCTGCGCATGCGCCGCCCGCATTGCGGGGGGAATATCTCCTAAACCGTGCAGGTTTAGGAGATATTCTCCTTACCTACAGGTAAGCCTTATTATAGGCTTACCTGTAGGTAAAAGTCCAAATAGTGGGTTTACAACCACTTTAATAAATCTTTTTTTCTGATAAAAAAAAAAGTTGAAAACATTTGTAGTTTTATTTTGGACAATAGTAAAACATGTAATCAGATCTGTATATATCGTGCGGCAAAACATGTGTATACAACTAAGATAACATATGGCATCTATATATGGCGAATACAAGCAATTTGGAAATTTTATAATGGAACAAACACCCAGCACGTTTCAGTTTCTCTTTTCTTCAGGGGTGTATTATCCATAAATGGGATTGCAGTAGGTAATTCAAAACAAAATGCCAATTTTAGATCACCAGCGCTGCATAAATATAAAAAAAATGATCTTGGGTACCACTTCCCATTAAGGCCAAAGGAGAGCTCAGATCCAAGTGCCAGGGTGCCAGTCAGCAGAGGCTACTAGGGCCAGAAACAGCCCACCCGGAGGTTGGTCCACAGTGCAACAATCACTGAAGAGTGAAATACTATGTCCAGGCCAGGGGTTAAGTCCTGGGGAAAAAAGTGTGGGAACTCCCACCCAAGATCCACTTCCCCACCCCACAAAAAAAATGATACGCTCATATGCATAATTACTAAACCGCATGTTTTTTTTTTCTCGATTCATTGTACCTTAGCAATCCTTTATATTACTGTCCGCTTCCTGTAAATGGATTAATCGGGTAGTGTGCGGATATTCCGTCACTTCCTCGATGCCGCAATGTCTCCTGGGAGCTTTTGTCATTGTTCCCAGGAGACATTGCAGAGGTCTGCCGCGAGTTATTGTGGGATTTAGAAAGAACTTTAAGCAAGACTTCCGCAATGTCTCCTGGGAACAATGACAAAAGCTCCCAGGAGACATTGCGGCATCGAGGAAGTGACGGAATACCGCACACTACCTGATGAATCCATATACAGGAAGCGGCCAGTAACATAAAGAATTACTAAGGTTCGCCTGCCCCTGACAGTGACTCGAGCTGGGCATCGCCGCTTAGTGAAGGATTGGCTTGGGCGGTTTGGCTGCTCTAGTCCTGCAAAGGGAACTGCGTTCCTGCTGTGAAAAAGTGCAGGGACTCCATTCCCACGCGTTCCCGCAGAACTTGAGCCCTGGTCCAGGCCATAAACTGAATTGACGTATGCTTTATCATGAGAGGAACATGGATCTGCTTCACAGTATGCCAGGCATTTGTTGCTGCAGGATGGAAAAGAACTTCTAGTAAGAAGAACCGACAAGACTGTAATCCTTGAAGTGTCATTTATTGGATAGTAAAACAATAGCGCTGATGCGTTTCGGCAATAGCCTTATGCCCCGTACACACAATCGGAATACCGACCGTGTGTATGCGTCAGACTTTTTCCAACTGAAAAACTACTGGAAAAAAGATAGAGATCAGGTTCTCTATTTTCCCGTCAGGAAAAAATCCAATCGGAATTTCCTATCGTGTGTACAAATTTTGATGCGAAAAATTCTGACGCATGCTCGAAAAACAAATCAACGCATACTCAGAAGCATAGAACTTAATTTTCTCGGTTTGTCGTAGTCTTTTACATCACCGCGTTCTTGGCAGTCAAAAGTTCACCAAACTTTTGTGTGACCGTCTGTATGCAAGGCAGGCTTGAGCGGAATTTCGTCTGAAAAAACTTTTTTCAGATGGGAAAACTGATCGTGTGTACAAGTCATAGCTAGTTTAAAACAGATATGGCAAGATATACAGTATATATATATATATATATATATATATATATATATATATATATATATATATACTCACATACACCAGAGCGCTTCCCTTTTCTCTTGCATGTTGGAAAAGGACTTCTGCCTGTGGATCATCCCGACAGCGGGCATGCGTCCCCCACCGATCACTTGCGGTATGCAGTTATGTAAAACAATTTTATGCCACACATATTTTAGGACAGAATTTCTGATTTTACTTTAAAAACATTTTTGAATGGCCTTTTAGATGTCTGTGGGTCAACAAACAGATCTTTGGTAGTCAATATAAAAGAATATAATGCAAATATAATTCTACGGTAGTTTCTGTTTTCTGTATACAAAGCCTTATGAAGACATTCATTGCACAGAAATGTGCCATTGTAGTGCTGTGCAGGAAGGGTTAAAGCCTTGTCAAATGAAAGCGGTCCCTTGGCTGTGTTTTACAATGCATTCTTTTGGTTTCAGGTCAAATCTGCTCTTTTAGCCGGTTCAAACTGACATTTTATACCCAGAGCCCTTACCAGAACATGGCTTATAAAACATTTCATGATTTTTATAGGTCACTGTCAAAACATCTCTGAAGGATGGAGTTGCAAAAGGTAATAAAGTGAACATAAGTGTAAACCAACAGCGCTGGAGAGAAGACAGCTGTCTGCCCTGGGATTTGTTATGTTATTATTGCAAATTGCAATTATGTAGGAGGCTTTTATATTGAGAACCCGGAAGGGGATTATACCGAATGAGACAATATTACAAGGATACACCAAGGGGTCTGTCTCTTAATTTCAACACATTTTCTCTTCTCATTTAACAGATGCTGCTTCCACTGCTACGTTTTGTGATTTATGTATATGCTTGTTTGAAGACTGTTCCTTCATAAAAAGACTCAACTCAAAGACAAGTAAAGCAATCATGTGGTCCAGTACGTTATTAAAACAGGAGCACTTTCACAATCGGACAACACACATAACTTTTAATCAGCATCTATTGAATGCGCAAATGCCTTATAATTACATGTAAATTAATTAAAGTGATATTAAATCCTCAATTTTTAATGCACTTTCAGCAGCTGTTATAATTGTTAGCTTAGTAAGCAGTTTCTTATGATTGTTCCCTACGCTCCTGTTTGGGTGGCTACTTCCTCCTGCAGCATCCTATGGAGTCCCTCTTGCATGCATGGACTAGGGTTGTGTCTCTCTACACTACGTGCATAAATAGAAACACACAGCTCTGTAGCTTTGGGTGGCAAAGACACTCCCCTGCTCCTTCTTCCACTCCCTCCCTTCTTCAAACTAACAGTTTGACTCCAGGCTGCTCTGTCAAATTGTAATTCTTTCCTGTGAACACTGAAAGTTCAGGGAGATAGCACTGAGAGAGCAGAAGCCAGTAACACTGAGGCCTCGTACACACGACCGTTTTCCTCGACAGAATCCATCAAGAAACTTGGTGGCAGAGCTTTTTTGCAGAGGAAAACAGTCATGTATATGTTTTTCGTCGAGAAAACTGTCGTGGAACTCGACGAGAAAAAAAGAGAACACGTTCTCTTTTTCCTCATCGGGAGTTTCAATGTGTCGTGTTTCTCGTAGGGCTGGTTTACGACGAGAAACACGTTCGTGTGTATGCTTAGAAACCCGCGCATGCTCAGAATAAAGTATGAGATGGGAGCGTGCCTTCGGTAAAAGTAGGGTTTGTAATGGAGATAGCACATTTGTCACGCTGTAACAGACTGAAAAGCGCGAATCGTCTCTCACCAAACTTTTACTTAACACGCAGTAACATGAGATTAGCAAAAGCAGCCCCAAGGGTGGCGCCAGTGGAATCAAACTTCCCCTTTATAGTGCCGTCGTACGTGTTGTATGTCACCGCGTTTGAGAACAACGAAATTTTGTCTTGACCATGTGTACGCAAAGAAAGCTTGTCAAGATTCTCGACAAGCCTAACAAGGAACTCATCGAGGAAAACGAGGTTTCATTTACGATGAGTTCCTCGGTCGTGTGTACGAGGCCTGAAAGTTGCAAACTGCAAGTGCTGGGCGAAGAATTTTAATACATACTTTGCTGGGGGGTGTTATTTTTTTGTGCTCATTGTGTTAGGCTAAATAAAAATACTGAGGGTTTAATACTTCTTTAACACTAAAAAAACAACCTTTTTTTTCTCCCCCGTTAATAGAAAGATATCATATACTATTTTCTTCAGATTGTCTAGCACATTAGAAATGTGTCCTGGTGAGATAACACTGATCCTTTATAGCAGGGGTCGCCAAACTTTCTAAACAAAGGGTCAGTTTACTATCCTTCAGACTTGAGGGGGGCCAGACTTTGGGCATTGGGACTAGAAAATGTCCACATGTCAATGGGAATAAACAATGCCCTATCGTTGGTGTTACTGGGAGGAATTATGCCCCATTGTTGGTGTCATTGGGAGGAATTATGCACCTTCATTGGTGCCATTGTGGTGGTGGGGGGGAGAAATTATTCCCCATTGTTGGTATTTGTGGATGAAAATAATGCCCCAAGGGCCAGATAGAGGCAAGCAAAGGGCCGCATCTGGCCCTTGGACCATAGTTTGGAGACCACAGCTTTATGGCAACAGGTGCTCCTTCTAATCCAGGAGTCTGAAACCTACGGCCTCTGGGCAATGTACAGGGAGTGGGCTGCACCCCGCCCACCAGCTTGTTAATATGAAAAATTAACCCTGGATGCTCCCGCTGTCTTATCAGCGCTGCTGTGTGTGTCACTCCCATGTTCCCATTTAGCTTCCTGCTCCGCTCTGTCTCCCTCTCTGCTTGAGGCAAGGTAGGAAAGGGCTGTGCAATATGCAGGGGGTGTGTGTAGGGGGATCTGTGTAATATGTAGGGGGGCTGTGTAATGTAAAGGGATCCAAAGGTACAGGGGCTGTATAATGTAAAGGGGTCCAGAGGTGCAGTGGGCTGTGTAATGTAAAGGGGTCCAGAGGTGCAGGGGGCTGTGTAATGTAATAGGGTCCAGAGGTGCAGGGTGCTGTGTAATGTAAAGGGGTCCAGAGGTGCAGGGGGCTGTTTAATGTAAAGGGGTCCAGAGGTGCAGTGGGCTGTGTAATGTAAAGGGGTCCAGAGGTACAGGGGGCTGTGTAATGTAAAGGGGTCCAGAGGTGCAGGGGGCTGTGTAATGTAAAGGGGTCCAGAGGTGCAGGGTGCTGTGTAATGTAAAGGGGTCCAGAGGTGCAGGGGGCTGTGTAATGTAAAGGGGTCCAGAGGTGCAGTGGGCTGTGTAATGTAAAGGGGTCCAGAGGTGCAGGGGCTGTGTAATCTAAAGGGAACCAGAGGTTCGGGGCTGTGTAATGTAAAGGGGGTGAACTGGCTTTGTATTAGTGAAGCACCTTAAAGTGAGGTAAACCTGTACAGTAAAACATTGGATTACGAGCATGATTCGTTCCGGAAACATGCTTGTAATCCAAAGCACTCTTATATCAAAGCAAATTTCCCCATAGGAAATAATGGAAACTCAAATGATTCGTTCCACAACCATTCATTCATAAATCCTTCAGTTTATAGTCCATATGAAAAGATGATAGCAATGTGAAAGCGAGGCTTGAAGCACATGTGGAGCGCAGCCTGGAAGGGACGACGTAAATGGCGGTGAGGAGAATGGTCTATGTGGACAGCTTTACCCCGGATGCCTCCATACTTAGATTTGCCTGTATTAATCATCAACCATGTGAGTTTCTAAATGTTGTACCTTCATTAAATGTAACCATATTGCTACACTTAGAGGCGCCTCTCTTCTTTTTTATACTCAATTGTGACATGATGCTACTCTTATATCAAGACATCGCTTATATCAAAATCTTGTCTTGCAAAACGCTCTCAAACCAAGTTACTCTCAAACCAAGGTTTTACTGTACTGTTATTACTATGTTAGGATTATTATTATCCTCATTTATTAGCATGTGAATGTGTCCCTCCATGTTTTCACATACATTGAAAACGGCCCTTAAGTGGAAAAAGGTTGCTGACCCCTGTTCTAATCCTTTGTGTTCCCATTAAGAAATGTTTCACTCAATTCTTCTTCTAGTTCTGGATGAGCACCAGGACAAGAAGTGAGAGGAAATCTTGCCAGTGGAGAAACAGAAAACAACAAAACTTGAGGTTCCAGTTTCCTAAATCATATAATATTTAACCAATTATTTTGGCGGAATTTAAGTCCCAACTCCAGTCAAAACCTGTTTTATTCCAAAAGCGTTTTTATCCATATTGAAAGCTCTCTGAAATAAGTGGGTTTAATCATAAAGACTCAATGGGGGTTATTTACGAAAGGCAAATCCACTTTGAACTACAAGAGCAAAGTGCACTTGGAAGTTCAGTCACTGTAGATCCGAGGGGGACATGCAAGGAAAATAAAAAACAGCATTTTAGCTTGCACATGATTTACAGTGACTGCACTTCCAAGTGCACTTTCAGTGCAATTTCAAGTGCATTTTTGCACTTGTAGGGCCGGATTCAGATACATTGGCGTATCTGTCCGGCCCGCGTTACGCCGCTCTAACTTTGGGCGCAAGTTCTTTATTCACAAAGAACTTGCGCCCTTAGTTAGAGCGGCGTAGCGTATGTGTTGCGGCGTAAGGCCGCGTAATTCAAATGGGGATGTAGGGGGCATGTTTTATTTAAATTTCCCTTGACCCCGCGTTTTTTACGTTTTACTTGTACGGCGCATGCGCCGTCCATAAAATCTCCCAGTGTGCATTGCTCTAAATGACGTTGCAAGGATGTTATTGCTTTCATCGTGAACATAAATTACGTCCATCCGTATTCGCGAACGACCTACGCAAACGACGTAAAAATTTCAAAACTCGGCGCGGGAACGGCGGCCATACTTAACATTGGCTGTGCCTCATAGACCCAGGGGTAACTATACGCCGGAAAAAGCCGAACGCAAACGACGTAAAAAAAAAGCGCCGGGCAGTCGTTCGTTTTTTAATCGGCGTAACTCCTCATTTGCATATTAGTCGCGTAATAATACGGAAGCGCCACCTAGCGGCGGGCCTGGAATTGCAGCCTAAGATCCGACGGTGTAAGACACTTCCACCTGTCGGATCTTAGGGATATCTATGCGCAACCTGATTCTATGAATCAGCCGCATAGATACGACCGTCGAAACTCGGAGATACGATGGCGTATCAGGAGATACGCCGTCGTATCTCTTTCTGAATCCGGCCCGTAGTTTGCACTTGTAGTGCAAAGTGAATTTGCTTTTCGTAAATATCCTCCAATGTCTCAATTAGTAAGCCCTTTATTGGGCGAAATACATTGGGGCTGGTGGGTGACAGGCAGAATGTCACTTTGTGTACTTATGCCATTGGAATATATTACTTTTAACTTTCTGTGATGCCACCAATGTGCGTCCCATTTATTTCTGTGACAGTTTCCTGTAGTGTGTGGACACACTCTTGGGTGGACACCCATTAACAGCTGGAAAAACAAGGAGCAGTGTTTTGAAGCAGTGTGGATCATTGCTGGTGTTGCTGATGATGTGGGTTAGTTACTCCTCCGCCCAAATTTGGTATTTAACCACTTGCCGACCGCCAATGACAGATTGACGGCGGCAAAGTGGTTGTAGAATCCTGACTGGACGTCATATCGCGGCGATCGTTGTTGCAGGGTGTCAGTCTGACACCCCGCAACACCGATCTCGGTAAAGAGTCTCTCATGGAGACTCTTTACCACGTGATCAGCCGTGTCCAACCACGGCTAAACACGATGTAAACAGGAAGAGCCGTTGATGGCTTTTCCTCACTCGCGTCAGACGCGAGTAGAGGAGAGCCGATCGGCGGCTCTCCTGACAGGGGGGGTTCGCGCTGATTCTTTATCAGCGCAGCCCCCCCTCGGATTGCCACACTGGACCACCAGGGAAGCCCATCCTGGACCAGGGAAGGGCAAAAAAAAAAAAGGGGGCAAAAAAAAAAAGTCTGGGCAAAAAAAAAAAACGCATTAAAAAAAAAAAAGATGCCAATCAGTGCCCACAAATGGGCACTGATTGGCACACATGGGTAAATCAGTGCCGCCCCACAGTGTCCATCAGTGCCACCCCACAGTGTCCACCAGTGCCACCCCACAGTGTCCATCAGTGCCACCCCACAGTGCCCATCCATGCCCAGTGCCCATATGTGCCACCCATAAGTATCCATCAGTGCCACCCCACAGTGCCCATCCATGCCCAGTGCCCACCTATCAGTGCCCATATGTGCCACCCATAAGTATCCATAGGTGGGCACTGGCCATGAGTGCCCATCTGTGCCGCCTATGAGTGCCCAGTGCCGCCCATGAGTGCCCATCAGTGCCGCCCATGAGTGCCCATCAGTGCCGCCCATGAGTGCCCATCAGTGCCGCCCATGAGTGCCCATCAGTGCTGCCTATGTGTGCCCATCAGTGCCGCCTATGTGTGCCCATTAGTGCCGCATACCAGCGCCGCCAATCAGTGCCACCTCATCTGTGCCTGTCAGTACTACCTCATCAATGTCCATCAGTGCCATCTCATCGGTGCCCATCAGTGCCGCCATATCAGTGCCCATAATTGAAAGAGAAAACTTACTTATTTACAAAAAAAATAACAGAAAAAAATAAAAACGTATTTTTTTTTCCAAATTTTCAGTCTTTTTAGTTGCGCAAAAAAAACAAAACGCAGAGGTGATCAAATACCACCAAAAGAAAGCTCTATTTGTGGGGAAAAAAGGAAGCCAATTTTGTTTGGGTACAGTGTAGCATGACCTCGCAATTGCCATTCAAAGTGCGACAGTGCTGAAAGCTGAAAATTGGCTTGGGCGGGAAGGTGCGTAAGTGCCTGGTATGGACGTGGTTAATGTTCAGTGCTCGTGTTAAGGTCAGCTGAAAGTACTTGAAATTACCGAATTGAGGTAAACTACTAGTACTGAATCTTTAAACATCCTCTTATAGTTAGTTATTATTATAACTTTGTTCTGCTTTATGTTTAGTCTTTTTCGTGTTGATATTTTGCAATGCAGTGTTTTTATAAACTAAAAGTAGAGAAGTTGTTCTATACGTCTTGTTACTCTGACCACTGTTGGTCACTGGGACGTTATTGACTGTAAGCAATGCACAGCCAGCAAAACTCATACAACGTCTTGACGAACATCTTCAAACCACCGACACACCACAAAGTAACCAACAGGAAAACCTATTATTTAAAAGGAAGAAAAACAAGTTGCTCACTAAAAGCTACCTGTACATTTTAAATGAAACCTAAATGTAAAGATTGTTTTTTTAATCTAGATAAAGTGGGAAAGAGTTAAAACCTTTTTCAGGTCTTCATTGCCACCCATGCCCATGTTGGAGATATTTTTCTTCACTTTCTGTCTTTGTGCCAGCACTGGATACAAGACAAGTTCTGTCCTGGATGCAAAGAACAATAAAAGCTGAGTTTTTGACTCTTCTTGACTCTTATCACTATCAACCCATTTCATTTTCCCGTGTTTCCAAAACATGTAGCTTGATTATTCCTTTTTGTTTGAATCAGCCCATAGTCATTTTAGATTTAGAAGTGGTGTGATTGTGCGTTCTTAATACAGCACAATGGAACAATGGAACATGACGGCACTTTATAAATACATCAAATTCAAATATGTAGGACAGGGAAAAAAAGCAAGTATATTCCTCATACTGTTATACACACACAGTCGGAATTTCCGACAAGGAAAGTTCAAAGTGAGCTTTTGGTTGGAAATTCTGACCGTGTGTAGGCCCAGGGGCGGACTGATCATTGTGGCCCTCGGGCACTGCCCGAGGGCCCCATGCCACTAGGGGGCCCCATTAGGATTGCAAGGCTAAGTAAAACCAGGGACAGTATGTAAAAATCTGTGTTTTCTTTTTACATCAGTCCCTTATATGTCTGAAAATGACATGCTTTTGATGTGAAATTCATCCGATTTTAGCTGTCCCACCTCTGCATTGCCTCCTGGCGTGGTGGCCATCTGTAAGCCCGGGGGCCCCATAATCTTCTATTGCCCGAGGGCCCCATGAGTTGTCAGTCCGCCCCTGTGTAGGCCCCATCTGACTTTTTCTGTCGGAATTTCCGACAGCAAAAATTTAAGAGCTGGTTCTAAAATTTTCTGACGGGAAAAGTTCTTGTCGGAAATTTGATCGCCTGTATGCAATTCCAACGCGCAAGAAAACACGCATTCTCTGAATCAATTCGATGTATGTTTGGAATCATTGAACTTCATTTTTTTTGGCTCGTTGTAGTGTTGTACGTCACCGTGTTCTTGAAGGTCGGAATTTTGTGTGACCGTATGTATGCAACACAAGTTTGAGCCAAAACTCCATCTGAAAAAAATCCATGGTTTTCTTGTCGGAATTTCCGATCGTGTGTACGCGGCATTAGTCTCATCTAAATTAGCAAGTGCTTGCATGGAACAGAGGACGTGGGACAAGTTGCTGACCATTTAATGCTCTTTACTGCAAAACCTGACATAGTGCTTGAGGCTTGACTGGGTGCTTAGCATGTGTAACAATGTGAATTTATGGTTGAACCATATTCTTTGTGTAGCGCTACCCCCGCAGGAGCCGCTGATTTGTTGTTGGGATCGGCATATTAAGTTACCTTAGTGTTGTCTAGGGTGCAGGTGGAGAACAGAGTAGTAAGCAAATGTCCAGGCAATGAATAAAGGGTTTTCCAATGCTTTATTTCCAGACCAACACGGCCAACATCAACATCAAGTAGGAAGAAAAAGGTTGATGAAGTAAGAGAGGGAACTTTGCAGTATCAGGCCTGGATATGAACCGAGCAATCCTGCTCTCAGTAGTATCAATTGCAGTTCGTCGCCACTCTAGCCAGAGTGGGTGAAGTGCCCCCGGACAGACTCCTGCCACAAGCCTGGCAGCCGAAGTGTCACTTAGGTTGCTGGGAGGAACAGATCTCTCTCACAGACCCGGCTCCAGGGCCTCTGCCACAGGCCTATTACTTTGGATAAGCTAGATGAATGAATTGAGCAAATTCTCCCAGTAGATTAAAGCATAGGTCACCGATGGCAGCAAAGCATACCTGTCAGCATTCCGGTCACCAGATCCCCGATTGGTTTGTTCAAGCCCTGTTGGATAACCTGCCTCTGGGTTCTCCTCAAGACGACCCCCCAATCGAACGGCACCCAGCCTGGGTTCCTTTCAATGGAGCTGGGGACCCAGTGAGTCACTGGGGCTCCTCTCAGGAACATGGAACTCCGTGTAGAATACGCCCTCGGTCAAAAGGGCCATCGCTGGAGTCCGGTGGATGCGCGCACCCTGAAGGTGGATGCCGCACCTGGAACATTGACCCCGCGGGAAGAAGAAGGAGGACCCCCGAAAGAATGGCGTCTGCCACAGATATACCCTCCCCCAACAAGGTCGGAATTGAAACTGTGCACTCGGGCCCGAGGGCAACATTTCCAGTCCTCCCAAAGAAAATCCTAATGTAAATGCTTGAGCATATTACTCTGTTTGCAAGAATATAAAACTGTATATACATATCTGTCCTGCATTGTAACGTTGCAGAACACTGCCCCTAGTGGTCAGTGCGCTGGTACTGTGGTAGTTCTTTTTTTTTTTTCAAGAAGTAGCAGTGAAAGGGAAGTGAAAAAAAAAGTAGAACAGTACTTTTCTTGCTGTTTCTTCCTGGACTGCTGTGGATAAGCCGGCAAGGTCCCCCTCTAACTGACTAAACCCAAACCCCTCCCAAGAGTTCTTCACAAAAATGTCATGTGGATCTGGAGGAGCAGGGGGGAAAAGGGGAAACGATCCCTTCCCAGCTCCACCCAGCTCCCGATCACATACCCACTCCAGCTATCCCTATAATCCCATCCCGGCACCATCCATCCCCCCAATCCCATCCTGGCTCCATCCATCCTCCCTGATCCTATCCCCGCTCCATCCATTCCCCCTGATCCTATCCCTGCTCCATTCATCCCCCCTGATCCTATCCCCACTCTATCCATCCCCCTGATCCTATCCCCGCTCCATCCATTCCCCCTGATCCTATCCCTGCGCCATCCATCGCCCCTGATCCTATCCCCGCTCCAACCATCCCCGCTGATCCTATAACCTATCCATCCATCCCCCGATCCCATCCCTACGCCATCCATTCCCCTGATCCCATTGCAGCTCTATCCACCACCTCAATCCAATCCCGGGTCCATCAATCCACCCAATTCCATCCCAGCTCCATCCAGCTTGTGGCAGGTTAAGGGGGAGAGCCGCACCGACGCACTAGCCTGGTTAGTGCCAGGGGGTGGGGGTGTCACCAAATATTACCGCATCAGGTGACTTGTAGGAGGAGACCTCTCTTACAGCCCTGGCTCAGGAGTCACTGGAGTGGGGACAGTGAGCTTGAGAGTGCAGCGAGGTAGGAGTGCCTGGGGTAGTTGTAGTAGCCTGGCACAGTGGCAGGGTGATGATCCTCCAGGGATGGCTGGAACTGTAGGCAGCAGTAGGGATGGTTGTAGGTCAGCGACCCAGAAGCTGGCAGGTACAGGAACAGCAGGAAGCTGGAGCAGGGTGAGACAAGCCGGGTTAGGTGCAATACAGAGCAGCAGACAGTAGCAGGGTCAGACAGGCTGGGTCGGAGCAGGTTATCAGACGGTTGGATACAGGAGACTAAGCATGCTCAAAGGTACAGGCAAGGTCTGGCAGCAGGTAGGCAGATAGAAGACTGAGCAGGGTCAAAGCAAGCCAAGGTCGGGATTGGAGATATCTGGTGGTCAAGCAGAGCCATGTCGGTACAGGTAACAGATAAACAGGTATGCAGATTGCTGGTACTGAGCTGAAGATCAAACAGCAATGCATCATTGCAGTTGTTGACTTTTTAAAGGCATAATGGCACCAAGTAGCGCCAGCGTGCACGCGTGTGCACCTGACGTGCATCGGCGCATAGGCACGGATGGATGCTGTTGCCTATTCTGCACAGAAGCACGTGTGTGCAGGCGTGCACGCAAGAGCCTTCTTCCCAT
Source organism: Rana temporaria (assembly GCF_905171775.1). Taxonomy (NCBI): domain Eukaryota; kingdom Metazoa; phylum Chordata; class Amphibia; order Anura; family Ranidae; genus Rana; species Rana temporaria. The sequence continues at coordinate 155,233,884 of NC_053492.1, forward strand.
ACCAGCAGGTCCCTGACACCCTGATCTGTAATACTGAGCTGTATTCCCTGATCTGTAATGCTGGGCTGTATACCCTGATCTGTGAGGCTGAGCTATATACTCTTGACACTATGGGTGGAAGCCAGTGAAATACAGGGGACGGAGTGGGTGGATTTTATAAGGGGTGGGGCTCATGAGACGTGAGTGGGGGTCAAAAAGGAAGGGTGGGTGCAACACTACATTGTCCTAAAAGTTTAATAAAATATCAAAACAGAGTGCTCAAAAGTATGCGAATCTTGGGAAACCTGGGGTATCCTAGATGAAAAACAAATGGTAGTGTATGAGCCAGTGAATTCTGGGCATGGCTGAGATAAAGGCACATACTGTATACAAACCCTCACCTTGTAAAGCAATCCATTCAGTTTGAAATATAAATGAATGGAACATTTTTATGTATATATTTGAAAAATGTAAATACCCCTTTTCTTCTTTTTATAAGTGATCACATACCCTCTGTTCTCACCTGCATAATGAGCTCAAGATTGAGAAACAGCAGCACACTGGTCTTCCCAGTGAAAAGCTATGCAGAGGCTATGTCAGCAAAAGTCTAATCATTAGAGGAAAGCAGACTGAGTTCCCAGCACAGCCAAAAAAACTGACCATGTTGTGCTCTAACACCTAGTGTGGTGAGTTTTTAATAGGTAAGCAGAATGACTGGCAGGAACACCAGGTGTTTCACTCAAAGGAAGCAATACAAAGAGATCAGGATACTTTGTTTTCTCCAAGTACATGGCATAGAAATCACATATTAGGAATTTGAAATGTTGGGTTTACATAATCTTTAATAGTCTACTGAAAATATGCATAATCATACGTTCTCTGTGCAAGTCTGTTGGTAATCAGTGACTAAGGCCTCGTACACACGACCGAACATGTCTGCTGAAATTGGTCTGCGGACCAGTTTCAGCAGATATGTTTGGTCGTGTGTACGGCCGACCGGACCGGATTCCCGGCCTAGCGAACAGGTTTCCAGCGGACAAATGTTTCATAGCATGCTAAGAAACATGTCCGCTGGAAGACTGTCCGTCGGACATGTTCGGTCGTCTGTACGACTCACCGGACATGTTCGCTCGGCCGAAAGCCCTTGCATGCGTCGAAGTGATTCGACGCATGCGTGGAAGCATTGACCTTCCAGGGTCGCGCACGTCGCCATGTCATCGTCGCCGCGATGGCGCGGCCACGTCACCGCGTTCGCTGTCCGCAGGAAATTTGGTCTGATGGTGTGTACAGCCATCAGACCAAAATCCGCCAGCGGACATGTCCAATAAAATACGGTCCGCGGACCGTTTTCATCGGACATGTCCCGTTGTGTGTACGAGGCCTCAGAGGCATCAGGCAATACTCAGTGACTATGAGACATCTTGGAAAATTAGCAAGTTTGGTTCCATGCCAATGTCAGCCACTAACAAATAAGCTGGCAGGGTGAGTGGGGAGTGGCTTTAGCCTATGGCCTAAAAAACAAAAAATGGTAGCACTGGTAGGCCCTTAGACCGGTAGGCCCCGGATCCTGTCTCTACTAAAGAAGCAGCTCTGCATACATCTGTGAACTCAACTGTCAGACCATATTATCTCTCAGTCAGGACACAAAAGTAGTGGATATCTGAGTAGTAATCACAATGAGGGTAATTTACTAAGATTGGAACAGACAGAAACGGATGTAGATGCGCATGGCAATCAGCATTTAGCTTTAATTTTCAAAGTTTAACTAAACAAGCTGGGAGTTAGAAGCTGATTGGTTACTATGCACAGCTGCTACACATTCTGCCTGCTCCAGTTTACTGTTTCAATGTTTTTATTGAAGTATTTTCACAAAAGAGACTACAAAAGATATGACAATAGATGCAGATCCTTCACAGTGTAAAATACATAGAGAATATGTTATAATCCTAAAATGTTTAAAATAAAAAAGGATAGAAAAGGCGTTATTCCAAAAAGCTTCACAAACAGTATAAAATGCGTTGTCCATGGGGGGGACCCCAAACCAGCTTGGCTCCCACTGCTGTCAATCAAATCCAGTGACACGAGAATGGCGGCGAGGCCGAGTCCTGTTGTCTGTGTCAATGGACGCAGCAGTGGGACTCGGTAGCTACTCTCCGTGGGGGCACCTGAGGAAGAGGAAAGCGGATCTCCTTGGGGCCTTACGATCAAGAGGAGGAGCCAGGAGCATCAACAGGGCACCCCAGAAGAGGAGGATCGGGCCGTCCTGTGCAAAATCCTTGCACAGAGCAGGTAAGTATAATATATTTGTTATTTTTATAATAAAAATGCGAACATTTACAACCACTCAAGGTCAGTATGTAGACCACAATAGCTTTGAGATACACCTGGGATAAACTGTATGCATTTGTAGTAGGGGGGCCTATATCTCGCACTGGAGGGAAGCCGCACCACTCGTCACTCCAAAAAGGAGCCTTCACCCTGAGTTAGCAGCATACTCTCTAAATTTAAAAGAAATAGGTGAGAAGACCTAGGAGATGTAGTAGCCATCAAAGACAGAGAAGGGAAAAGGAAAAGAGGGGGGTTTAGGAGGGAGAAAGTAAAATAAGACCTTGAACTGGAGGTCCAGCTCGCATTTTTCTATATAACTCTGTTCAACAGAAATATTAGTCAAGAAGATAGTATCTCTGAAATGTGCCCTTGAATTTTATCGAACTCTTGACATACAGTAGATATTCCACAGGGGACATGGTTACTATATTGGAATAGTGAGACAATAATGTCTACTCCAGTTTTAGTAAATTCTCTCAAAATGGCTGTTGGGAATGTGAGTGAGTCGCACACTAATACCTCCATCAACCGTCCTTAGTGGCGCTTGTATCCTTATTGCCAGTCAATGAGGAGAGCACCCACTCTGCTCTGATTGCCTGGGGGTGGCAAGCCTGTGCTGGGCTTCCTCTGTGTTGAGCAGCAGGCTGCTTCATCTGCCTATCCTTGCTGCGCTGCCTAATTGGCCAGTGGCCACTTACCCCCCTGTCCCTGGCTGCACTGTTCTAATTGGCTGTGCTTATTTAATGCCAGATTAAAGGATTACAAGGGCTCTGGGCTTGTAATAGAATATGCTGCCTAGCTCCCTTTTCATCATGTCCTGCCTGCTGTGTTGCTTGTCAGTTGGATTCCCTATTGCTAACCCCTGCCTTGTACCAAGATTAATTATTTGGACTGCCATCTGAACTTGACAGTCCCAAATCAGACGCTCTTTTCTGTCAGAGATTAGCCTCGAAATTTCAGGTGCCCTTCCTTGCCCCATTTGTTTAGACCCAGTGCCAAATGACCAGACATTATAGCATAGTGCTCTAAGAGCTGGGTCCAGCCAAGTACTGATAGGCCTTCTTGCCTTAAGAAAACAGGCTGCTAAAGGCAAAATAAACTATTGCCAGTTAAAGTTTCTGACCTAAGTATTCAGCTGTTTGTCACAATGTCATATTGTGCACAGTGTAAGGCCCAGTTCACACTGCCACGACTACATAACTTTGAAGCCAATATCCCGGAGCGACTTTGGCACAGAAGTCAATGCATGTCGTGCTGAAGTTGCACCAAAAGTAGTGAAGGAACCTTTTTCTAAGTCAGAGCGACTCAAGTCGCTCCTATTAGAACGGTTCCATTGCACTTAATGGGGCGCAACTTGTAATGCGCAAAAGTGCTCTCAAAGTTGGAGCGCACGTCGCACCAGTGTGAACCCTGCCTAAAATAGTCTCAGTATCCTTTGTCCAGTCATTTTGTAGAGCTAGAAGACCTACCGTGATATATGTTGAAATTTGAAGCTACTTCTACAACAGACCACAGATGCATATTTCAAAGCTTGTTATTTTTGATCATTTGGTCTTTTGAGCCCTGTGCATGCTAAACAAACAATTTCGGTCACTTCCAGTCCGAAACCCTGAGTCCAGGCTGTTCTGATAAGATCACAGGAACATTATGCCAGAGGACACGCAGTGCAGAACAAGCCTGTCATTTATTTCTCTTCATCTGAAAACTCAGCACACCACTATTGAGAATGATTTTTAGGGACAGTAGGAAAGATGATAAAATTGTATAGCAGACAGATCCAGTGCATATTTCTAGATTTAGTAATGCCATTAAAGTAGACTAGTGAGGTGATGGCAACTGGAGGAGACTTGATGTGCTGGGATTTGAATATGTCATTTGTTTGCTTGGCGCTATTTCTCCTAACGTTGCAGGAGTAAAACCATAAAGTATAGGTTTGGAAACCAAGTCACAGTGGCATATAAAAGGTGCTACCACTAACATACAAGTGTGAAAGCGGTTCTCTTTCAATATTTATCCTTTACATTTTAGTCAGACCCACTATATCTTATATTTAAAGAGAAGGTTGTATCAATATTTAGATTGATGTTGTGATCATGGGTGGGCTGGCAGCCTTAGGCTTGGGGGGCAAGTCCAGTCAAGTGGCCCATAGAGCATGGAAAAGTGATGGATCGAGGAAAACAGTCTAAGATTTTTCATGATCACAAGAGTTCGCACAGAGGCCCCCCTTACATCAGAGTCCGCAGAGAGGCCCCCCTTACATCAGAGTCCGCACAGAGGCCCCCCCTTACATCAGAGTCAGGCAGGCTGTCTGATGCTTTTTTGGGTTAAAACTTCCTGTCCAGTGCCCACACATGCCCGGGGAGTGTGGGTAGGGCAGACTCAGAAGGAGGAGGAGCAGATGAGCGCTATCTCTTTTCGTGTCTGTGCAGAGAGAGAAGGGGATGTCAGCGCTGGTTTGCGCTGAGGCTGAGCTATGTGTGAGATGAGACATAGCTCAGCTCTGCAACCATCTACCTCGGAGCTGACACAGGCATGGCTGCACAGTGGGAGGTGAGCAGCGGCCGTGACCTGTGTTAACAGAGCTCCAGCAGGCATATTCCTGCTCTGCGAAAACAACATTTGGTAGTGGCGGCCGGTGGCTGTGCATAGTGTCACCAGCCCGGGGGGAGATTTCCACCCTGCCCCCCCTGCTAGCCCTCCCCTGAGCCCTGTTGTGATGTCTCCTGCATAAGTGCAGGGGACATATGAAAGTATTCCTGCACTATAAGCCATTCCACCCTGCACAGCACTGCTCTTTATGACTTCACTAGTACCCCTCTGCTTGGCACATTCTGTATTAATAAGTACATGTAGATGGAGGCAGCCCTATGCCTCTATGCCTACTACCAATTTGTAATCCATTAGTACAAAACAATTTCTACGTTTGAAAGATTCAATCACTTTTTTTTTGTTACTCATCCCTTATTTGGCATTGTAAGAGCTAACTATATTTAGAAATGAAATTGTTAAGCAGGAAAGACTTTGTGGTTGTTGAGTGTATTGCATGAATATCCAAGGATATATATTGCAGACTCTGCAGTAAGGGATATGAATAACCATGCTCAAGCCTGTCTTTTAATATTATAAGATCACATCTGCTAATGCGGTATAGCTCAATTAGTCATGCAGTATACATAAATAGAACAGACCAGGAAGAATACAGCGGAATTTTAATGTCATGCATAAAATGAAGACTTATATTGATAACACTATTTGAAGTGAAAACACACACACACACAGTTTTTGGGGATGATCTAAAAACAATGACTAAGAAACAAATTGTTCATTATATTAGGCATACTACCAGCGGCTGGTGCTCAATATTTTTTGGGGGGCAGCAAACCAACGCAGGAGCCGGGTGGGAAGATGGGAAGGCGGGGAGGCAGGGATCCCCCCCCCCCATCAGGTCTCAGGACCTATTTCCTGACTGGATGGGAAGTTAAATAGGAAAGACAATAGCGAATATTAATTTGCTATTGTCACACAACTGGGTGGGCTCAGGACGCAGGCTCTAACCACTTCCCGACCGCCGCACGCCTATTTATGTAGACAGAATGGCACGGGCAGGCAGATTGGTGTACAGGTACATCCATTTGAATCTGCCACCCAGCGGGCGCGCGCCCCCCTGCCACGTGCGGCTGCTGGTCCGGGGAACTTGATGTTCCCGGTGAGTACCGCGATTGCGGTGGGCAAGAGCAGAACAGGGGAATGCTTTTGTAAACAAGGTATTCCCCTGTTCTGCCAAGTGACACTGGCACTGATGACTGTTCCCCGTGATCGGGAACGGTCATCAGTGATGTGTCACGTGTAGCCATGCCCCCTAACAGTAACAATCACTTCCTAGGGAACACTTAACCCATGCAGCGCCACCTAGGGGTTAACCCCTTCACTGCCAGTGTCATTTTTACAGTAACAGTGCATTTTTATAGCACTGATCGCTGTAAAAATGGCAATGGTCCCAAAGTGGTGTCAAAAGTGTCCGATGTGTCCACCATAATGTCGCAGTCATGATAAAAATCTTTGATCGCCGCCATAACTAGTAAAAAAATAATTATTAATAAAAATGCTATAAAACAGTCCCTTATTTTGTAGACGCTATAACTTTTGCGCAAACCAATCAATAAACGCTTATTCCAATTTTTTTTTACCAAAAATATGTAGAAGAATACTTATCGGCCTAAACTGTGGAAAAACATATTTTTTATATATTTTTAGGGGGATATTTATTATAGCAAAAAATAAAAAACATTGAATTTTTTTCAAAATTGTCGCTTTTTGTTTATAGCGCAAAAAAAAAATCACAGAGGTGATCAAATACCACCAAAAGAAAGCTCTATTTGTGGGAAATAAAGGACGTAAATTTTGTTTGGGAGTCACGTCGCATCGCCGCGCAATTGTCAGTTAAAGCGACGAAGTGCCGAATCGCAAAAAGTGGCCCGGTCTTTAACCACCAAAATGGTCCGGGCTGAATCGGCTAATCACATGCTTAAAAAAACAAACAAAAAAAAACATTGAAATCCATGCATTTGGTGCCCTGCATCTAGAATAGGGGCAGGGCAAATGGATTAGGGATGCGGCGCCCCTGCACCCTGTATTGGGTGCAGGGGAACCTCCACTTTAAGGTTCATAGGCAAGCTATTGTCAATAAAAAGAGGATGGGGAGCAGGAACTTACTGACAGGCTTACCAAAGCTAAGCAAAAACAGTACCATGCATCAGAAAGAGGGTCCTTTTAATGGTGAGTTTGAGGGTGACTCAAATTCTTTAAAGCAAATTCTTTCCATTTATTAAATCGTATGCCCTTGTTTAAATTTGGATAGTAAAACATGTTTTTTTCTGCCAGTAAATACCTTATACAGCCCACTTCCTGTTTCTTGTCTGGTCATTAGCCTAGGCTTATGACATCATTCACAGCTCTCTCTCTCTCACTCTTGTGAGAGTTTGCCAGGAAGGCAGGGGGAGGAGTTCTAAGAGGGCCAATCAGAGCTGCAGGGCTTCAGAGCTGGAGGTGTGTCATATTCGTCAAAGTAAAGACTTTAAGTATGTGTTTGGTATCAGTGCCGATACTAAGCATTTGCACGAGTATCAGCACTTGTGCAAATGCGCAAATGCTATCAGTACCCATCAATGGCAGCCTACCAGTGTCCATCAATGCAGCCTTATCATTGCCCATTAATGCAGGCTATCAGTGTCCATCAATGCAGCCTAATCTGTGCCCATCAATGCAGCCCATCAGTGCCCATTAATGCAGCCTCATCAGTGTCCATCAATGCAGCCTCATCAGTAACCAACAATGCAGCCTACCAGTGTCCATTAATGAAGCCTCACCAGTGCCCATTAATGCAGCCTCAACATTGCCCATTAATGCAGCCTACCAGTGTCCATCAATGCAGCCTCATCAGTGCTCATCAATGCAGCCTAATCAGTGCCCATCAATGCAGCCTATCAGTGCCCATTAATGCAATCTCATCAGTGCCCATCAATGCGGCCTCATCAGTGCCCATCAATGCAGCCTCACCAGTGCCCATCAATGCAGCCTCATCAGTGCCCATCAATGTAGCCTATCAGTGCCATTCAATGCAGCCTCAGCAGTGTCTATTAATGCAGCCTATCAGTGCCAATCAATACAGCCTCATCAGTGCCCATCAATACAGCTTATAAGTGCCCATAAATGCAGCCTCACTAGTGCCCAGTGACACAGAGCTTGGATTTAACACATTCTCGTGCGCATCAGCACATGCATGCACCCGTAACAGATGTTGGCTCCAAACAGGCTATTTAAACTCGGATTGGTTCTGCTTTGTCTTTCAGCCTTCCTTATATCCTGTTATTCTGTATCCTGATTTCAGTTGCTGACCCGGCTTGTCTGACTACTCTGAAATCTGCTTGCATGGACCCCGGCTTGTCCTTGAGCTCCGCTTCTGTCTGCTCCATTTGCTTCTCTTCCACCGATTGGCTCCTGACCTGGCTTGTACCCTGACCATGCTCTTGCCTGCTCCTCTGTACCTGATCCGTCCTGCCAGTATATGACCCGGCTTGCCTGACTCTGCTTCCTGACACATCCTGATGTGCCTGCTGTTCTATAGTCTGCTGCCAGTGCATGCCTCATCTGACCGCTGTCGCCAGTACCAGCCTGCTTTAGTCTACCAGACACCAGCTGCCTAGCAGCCCATGTGCCTAACTGAAGACTACTGAGGACCTCTCCTGCTTGGTGTGGATACCCACTCTGCTACTGGCAATACCTACAGGCACTCATGCCACTCTGCACTCCTGCGCCTTCTGTTCACACTATCAGGGGTCCCGAGTCAGAGGTGTAAGAGAGGCTTTCCTTATCATTTCAGGCTCTGCTACCAGGTACATGATAGATCAGTGATGGAGAACCTTGGCACCCCAGATGTTTTGGAACTACATGTCCCATGATGCTCTGGCACTCTGCAATGTAGATGAGCATCATGGGAAATGTAGTTCCAAAACATCTGGGGTGCCAAGGTTCACCATCACTGTGATAGATAGTTACCCCAGAGACACTCTTCACCAGTTACCATAGGCAAGCGATCAACCACTTATCTAATGCGAGATATCAGTCAGTCCGTTACCTTAGGAAAGATCTTCTACTGAGTATTATAGGCAAGCTGGTAAATCCAGGTCTGAATGCTTCAGACAAGCTTACAGCTGGCTACTATAGACAAGATATCAGTCATCCACTTCTAGAGAGGCATCAGCTCTTCATCAGATAAATTGATAAATTCCCAAAGTGCGTTTAGTAGCCATTAAAACAATCTGCAATCAGTGGCATTAAAAAATCTAATTAGGATAAATCAGAATTTAAGTTGTAACACTTTTAAAAAAAAAAGGCTTTCTACTGCTGAAGCTTTTGGTCAAGCTGTGAGAAATAATTGACTATATAATACATTTATAAGACACCATTATATCATTTAATCTACTGTATATCAACCCCTTCTTTAGCTTACTTCATATTACATCAGTTCAGAATTTATATTTGTTCTCTCTCTATAATTCTCAAGAAGTTACTTCTTAAAAGTTGAAATTCAGCTATTTCTTTTAACTTTATTATAAAGTTAAAGTAAAGTTTCTTTGTAATATTTGGTGGTTTTGTTATAGATATTAAAAGTATCAAGCTAGAACTGAAAGTCCAAATGATAAACAGCGCTGATTAAAGTTGGTTGAATGCCCAACTGCATAAAGGCATTCATGTGATGACGATGTAACAGGAATTTCCTAAAGTGATGGGTGCTTCTAATGGTAAGTTTGTGATGGATCCTACACCTGCTCCCAATCTTCACCACAAGTGAGGCACACCCCCCTTTGGGGTACAAACTCACCAGAGGGCCAATGTCAATATATATAAGTAAGCCTTAAGCGGTATCTTTCACTGGAACATCCGTCAACAATGCTGGGGTCAGTGTGGGTTTGTACTCCATATACATATAAAGACAAGAAGGCACCAACATAGTGTAATCCCGCTTTTAACCTCCTGGGCGGTGTTCCCGAGTCTGACTCGGGGTGAGATTTTTGGGCTAGGATCGGTAACCCCGAGTCAGACTCGGGCTCGCCTCGCTGGATGTACAGGGAGTTTTACTTACCTTGTCCCTGGATCCAGCGATGCCACCGCGCTGTGTGAGCGAGCAGGACCTCGCTCGATTCACACAGTGCCTCCGTGTGACGCCGATCTCCGTTCCCTGCGACGTTACGACGCACGGGGACGGAGAACGGCGCCAAATTCAAAAAAGTAAACAAACACTATACATACAGTATACTGTAATCTTATAGATTACAGTACTGTATGTAAAAAAAACACACCCCCCTTGTCCCTAGTGGTCTGTCCTGTGTCATGCATGTCATTTTATATAATAAAAACGTTTCTTTCTCCCTGCAAACTGTAGATTGTCCATAGCAACCAAAAGTGTCCCTTTATGTCAAAAATAGTTTTAGATCAGCTAAAAAACAGCGATAATAAATTATAATCACTTGCAGAATTGTGCGATAGCGATTTGTGGGGAAATTCGTCATAAAAAAAAAAAAAATAATGACAGCGACAATTCTGCAACTGAGCAAATTTCAGTGATTTTGATTTGATTACATTATTGAATAATTTTTATTATAATTATATTATTATTTGTTATAATTATTTATAATTATTTATTATATTATAATTTATAATTTTGTTTTTAAAAAAATGTCATACCCGGGATGCCTATTAGAAGCTTGTTTGGTCAGATTTAAGTGAGTTATTTCTAAAAATGACAGACCTACAATATAAAACGCCAAATTTCCTTGCAAATAATGGTACCGCTTTCAGCATGTTTTTTCTGAAAGAATCATACCGCCAGGGAGGTTAATAGTAAAAAAAAGTACCCCTTTTGACACTGTTGATAAACCCCCGCTCCAAATGCACGTACCGTCAGTATACAGGTGATGAGCATAAAGTAAGAGTGACTTTTGAATGGTGTCTAAAGCCCTAGAGGTTTGTGTGTGGTTTTCACAGCACTAGTCTTCCTTCCTGGTCTGTGTGAACCACCAGTGAAGCGCACTCATAACTTCCGGTTTCCGGATCGCCGTAATAGTCCCGCCCTGACCAGTTTCGTCATCCAATCGACTTCAACAGAGGACGCGGCTATTCGGCGTGGACGTGCAAGTTATAAACACCCTCCTGTCAGCTGATTGGACACAAGAGGCACATGGATCGCCTCCATTGGTCCATCCTAAGCAGGATAAACTGCTATAGCACAGAACTGGGGATAAGAGGGATAAAAGAGCACGTCGCGATCGTATAGCTGCACATATTAGCTGAGGATTAGGGAGAACATAATAAAATGCTTGCAGTCCCGGCAGCTAAACTAATGTTAGTGCTATCAAAGATAGCGGGAGCAAATAAATACTAGCAACATATAATGTCTGGTAGGATTCTTCTGGGGTTAAAGACAACCATTCAGAAACTATAAATAAGTGATATTCATAAAGTACAGGAATACAGTGCCCGCAGTTATACTCCATAATACCGCGAGAATGTATCTGTCACATATCATGTTGAACATACAAGGTTGTTTTCCACATATATATGTATAGACAAATATAGAACTAACGTGAACATATAAATAAACTGTATATAAAGTCCGCAAAAAAAATATGCATTTCCATATAGTACATATCAGTATTAAAACAATAAAATCTATGAATAGATTAAGATCAATATATATACACACGTAATAGTTGTGTATACATATATACGAAACAGACCAGGAAGGAAGACTAGCGCTGTGACAACCACACACAAACCTCTAGGGCTTTAGACACCATTCAGAAGTCACTCTTACTTTATGCTCATCACCTGTATACTGACGGTACGTGCATTTGGAGCGGGGGTTTATCAACTGTGTCAAAAGGGGTACTTTTTTTACTATTAAAAGCGGGATTACACTATGTTGGTGCCTTCTTGTCTTTATATGTATATGGAGTACAAACCCACACTGACCCCAGCATTGTTGACGGATGTTCCTGTGAAAGATACCGCTTGAGGCTTATATATATTGGCCCTCTGGTGAGTTTGTACCCCGAAGGGGGGGGTGCCTCACTTGTGGTGAAGATTGGGAGCAGGTGTAGGATCCATCACAAACTTACCATTAGAAGCACCCATCACTTTAGGAAATTCCTGTTACATCATCATCACATGAATGCCTTTATGCAGTTGGGCATTCAACCAACTTTAATCAGCGCTGTTTATCATTTGGACTTTCAGTTCTAGCTTGATACTTTTAATATCTATGTGTTCTATTAGCCTTTGACTTTTTTGGACTTGAAATAGCTGCTTTTCTCCCATATTCTTATAAAGAGTGATAATGGTTATTTTACCCTGTTTATTTATTCAACTGCTAAATTAACCTTTTCAGAGACACCTTAGTTCTGTGGCGCTGAGACGTGCATCTAGGCCTGGTGTTGCACTTTTTGTTTGGTTTTGTTATAGGTTTGTTTTACATTACATGTCTTGTATATCTGTGCCCAGACCTACAGTATGTCTTGTTTTATTGCATTGTGGATTAAGAAATATAAACATTGTATACCTACACAATTTAATGTCCAAAACATTGTACAGTATATTTAATGACAATTTAAATTTGTGCGGTTTATTTGTCTTAAAGCGGTTGTAAAGGAATTTTTTTTTCCTTTAAAATAACAAACATGTTATACTTACCTCCACTGTGCAGTTCGTTTTGCACAGAGTGGCTCCGATCCAAGTCTTCTGGGGTCCCCCGGCGGCTATCTCTGGTCCTCCCCACAAGTACTGACCACAGTCATGCGAGAGCTCGCATGGTGGTGAGTAGTTTCGGGCGCGTTCCCGTTATACAGCAAGCGGCCATAGCCACTCACTGTATCACTCGGCCCCGCCCCTCGGCGCGCCACGTCACTGGATGTGATTGACAGCAGCGCCAGCCAATGGCTCCGCTGCTCTCAATCCATCTGCTTTAGCCAATCAGCGGCCAGGCTGAGCGGCGAAGAGGATCTCGGGACCGCACGGGACTTTTGACGGGTCAGGTAAGTAAAACGAGGGCTCGGGGGGGGGGGGGGGGGCGGCAACATCAGATGTTTTTTCACCTTAATGCATAGATTGCATTAAGGTGAATTTTTTTTTCATTTACAACTCCTTTAAGGGTGTGTCAGAGTGGTTCAAAATTATTCAACCCCCCAATGCTGTAAAGGGTTTTAGGGAATTTAGTGTACATTTGTAATTGTATTCAGAATGAAATCCTACAAGGACTTCTTAAAGAACCATATGCAACTAAAATGACATCAATTGGTTTTGTAATACAGTAGTAAATGTTTATTTTGTGAATTCTTCATTTACACAATTATTCAACCCCTTAAAGACTACCACTCTGAAGAACAGAGGTTCATTGAAGTGTTTTCAATCAGGTATTGAAAACAACTGTGGATGTCAGGGAGCAGCAATAAAGCCTAATAAGCACCAATTAGGCAGCTTTAAAATGACTGTGATACTCAGCTCCTTCTAGACATTTACTGGTGTGGTTACAAACATGGTGAAGTCAAGAAAATGGTCCAGGAAGACAAGAGACGAGGTGATTACTCTTCACAGGAAATGCAATGGCTATAAGAAGATTGCAAAGATGTTAAACATACCAAGAGACACCATAGGAAGCATCATTCGCAAATTCAAGGCAAAGGGCACTGTTGAAACGCTACCTGGTCGTGGCAGAAAGAAGATGCTGACTTTGACTGCTGTGCGCTACCTGAAGCGTAGAGTGGAGAAAAGTCCCCGTGTGACTGCTGAGGAACTGAGAAAAGATTTGTCAGATGTGGGTACTGAAGTTTCTGCTCAGACAATACGGCGCACACTGCGTAATGAAGGCCTCCATGCCAGAACTCCCAGGCGCACCCCCTTGCTGTCTCCAAAGAATAAGAAGTCGACTGCAGTATGCCAAAAGTCATGTGGACAAACCACAGAAGTTTTGGGATTGTGTTCTGTGGACTGATGAAACAAAATTAGAACTGTTTGGGCCCATGGATCAACGCTATGTTTGGAGGAGGAAGAACAAGGCCTATGATGAAAAGAACACCTTGCCCACTGTGAAGCATGGCGGGGGGTCAATCATGCTTTGGGGCTGTTTTGCTTCTGCAGGTACAGGGAAGCTTCAGCGTGTGCAAGGTACCATGAATTCTCTTCAGTAACAGGAGATATTGGATGACAATGTGATGCAGTCCATCACAAACCTGAGGCTTGGGAGACGTTGGACCTTTCAACAGGACAATGATCCCAAACATACCTCCAAGTCCACTAGAGCATGTTTGCAGATTAAAGGCTGGAACATTTTGGAGTGGCCATCGCAGTCACCAGACTTAAATCCGATTGAGAACCTCTGGTGGGACTTAAAGAAAGCAGTTGCAGTCCGCAAGCCTAAGAATGTGACTGAACTGGAGGCTTTTGCCCATGACGAATGGGCGAAGATACCCGTAGATCGCTGCAAGACACTTGTGTCAAGCTATGCTTCATGTTTAAAAGCTGTTATAACTGTAAAAGGATGTTGTACTAAGTACTAAGATTGAATGTCAATTGGGGGTTGAATAAAACTGATAATGATCTGAGCACAGAAAAGACATTTGTGGTTATTTCATTATAAATGTTATGTTATATTTGTCTGACCTACACGTGCCTCTTTGATTTAATTGTAAGCAGGATGACTGAATGATCAAAATCAATGTCAAACTGGCCAAAACAATTAATTTCAGTGGGGGTTGAATAATTTTGAATACAACTGTAGTTACAGAACAAACATTGGATTAGTGGCTCCTAAGGAAGTGAACGACACTAGCATCACAATCGTAAGCAAGGACTTGATTAGACAGCAAATAGAAAGAGACAAATGGAAAGAGTATGGTACAATTGCAAACCTACCAAGACATGGCTATCCACCTAAACTGACAGGCCGGACAAGGAGAGCATTAATCAAAGAAGCAGCCATTGTTGAAAGAAAGCCATAAGAAGTCCTGTATGTAGTTTGCGAGAAGCCATATGGGGGACACAGCAAGCTTGTGGAAGAAGGTACTCTGGTCAGATCAAACCAAAATGTCACTTTTTTGCCTAAAAGCAAAACGCTATGTGTGGGGGAAAACGAACACTACACATCACCCTGAACACACCATCCCAACTGCAACATGGTGGTGGCAGCATGATGTTGTGGGGGTGCTTTTCTTCAGCCAGAGCTACAATGGAATGGTTTAGATCAAAGCATATTCATGTGTTAGAATGGCCCAGTCAAAGTCCAGACCTAAATCCAATTGAGAATCTGTGGCAAGACTTGAAAATTGCCGCTCACAGACGCTCTCCATCCAATCTGACAGAGCTTGAGCTATTTTCCAAAAAAAGAATGGGCAAAAATGTCACTCTCTAGATGTGCAAATCTGATAGAGACATCCTCAATACAACTTGCAGCTGTAATTGCAGCAAAAGGTGGTTCTACAAAGTATTGACTCAGAGGGGCTGAATACAAAGGCACGCCACACTTTTCACATATTTATTTGTAAAAAAAAATAAAAAAACATTTATCATTTTTCTTTCACTTAACAATTGTGTGCAACTTTGTGTTGGTCTATCACATAAAATCCCAATGGAATACATTCACGTTTTTGGTTGTAACATGACAAAATGTTTAAAATTTCAAGGGGTATAAATACTTTTTCAAGGCACTGTACATATAAATATAATTTAGTGTGCAAAATATAGTAACAATTGCGCAACCCAAAAAACAAACAAACTGTGCAACCAAATATTTCAGATGTGCGTCCTTCACATATATCAAATGTGCGTCCTTCACATAATAAAATTGAAAGCACTGGGAATGTATCATATAAATCCTTCCCAAGAATGAATGTAAAACAAACACTGAAACAAACCGACTGAATTAAACGTCCATAACAAATGACATTCACTGTGGATGGATGATGGATGGATCCTTAGGTAAAAAACGCAGGTTTAAAACTGTTACGAAAATACGAACAAGTCTAAATAGGAAAACTTGCGTCTTACGAAATACGAACGGGTCCGAATAGGAAAACTTGCATCTTTTTACGAAATTACGAATCTTTACGAACCTACGGAACGAGACGAAACAAAAAAAAAAAAAACGATTTTTTTTGTTGTGCACATGTCTACCAATTCTCTTATGAGGTTTTCCTTCCCATATAATAATAACACTAGGCCACCTACAGGTGAGAAGGCTAACTGCACCTGCCTACATGCTGGAAACTCACCCTTTTATAGTAAGGGTTTAGACAAAAGCTTTCTTACTGGTCCTCTTAAGCAGGCAGACCTAAGTTTAAGGTCAGGCTGTGCATTATGGTTAACTATGGCCCATTAATTTGCCAAAATCATGAAAATAAAGAATTCCCCAATAACCCATGGCAGCTTTGAACCTAAACCTCTTCCCTGTTCATTTAATAAAGAAACACGTTTCATGAGTTTTGCATTTAGAGCCCTTTCACACTGAGCCGCATTAGGTAAAGCAGTGCTAGTTTTAGTGTCGCTTTACCGCTGTTTTAGCTGCGCTATTCGGTCAAAGAAAAGGGATAAATGCGCCTGTGTAGCGTCGCTGCCGAATCGCTTTGCATGCACTTTGGCAGCGGTGCCCATTAATTTCAATTGGCAAGAGCCTTGGAGGAGCGGTGTATACACCACTCCTCCACTTGGGCTTTCACATACGGGTGGCAGGGGAGGCGTATATTAGGCAGGGGAGGTGTATATTTTTAGCACTTTAGCGCCTGAAAAACGCCACAGTGTGAAAGGGGTCTAAAGCTGAAGTAATTTCTGATTATCTACAGCTACACCCAAACCACTGATTTTCCATTTAAAAAATTTCACAAGCGCAATTGAAGCAAAATCAAATTTAATTTCTACATTGTTTCAATTTGCTCTGCAACAACTGTGATACTGCTTCACATGACAAGTTCGCTCTTTTGTTATGACAAAATGCTCCATTACTTACATACTCCATACTCTAATGATATCGGTTTGACATGAAAACAAACATTTTATCTAGATACTAATACACTGCCTAGAACCCAAGCAGATCTCAAGCTGGATTAGCATCATAGCTGAAATAATCAGTATTATGAAGCTGTAGCAACATGGTAATATCCCTCTTGCGCTGAGCCAAAGTGACAACTACAGTTCAGCCAAGCTCTAGCAGTAATATTAGCAGTAATATTAGTTGTGACCTGTGTGCTATTCATACAGTAGTAATATAGCGTATCCTAATAAATCACTTGAGATAATACGTTTGAGGCTATGGAGAAACTTGTAGAGGTTGTCATAGTCAATAGGAGTTATTTGGCTCCATCTAATGGTTACAGCATTTTATATAATCTTAGGGTTGACATTGAAAGAAAAGAGTAAATCAATAAAAACATCATCAGGAACATTACTGGAGCTTAATGCATATCTGTACCAAAGAGTATAGTAAAACTAAAATGTTCTGAAAGGTTATAACCCCTATTGTTTTTTTGCTGCCTTCTGCATTCCATTAGGGAGATTTACCGTCACTTCCTGTCCCACAGCCGCAGCAGGAAGTGAAAGGGAATCTGTTGAAAGTGAGGGAATCCCTGGTTTTCACCAGAACTAGTGTCCCCCTCTATTGCTATTTTAGTGACAACCCATAATTTGTGATTTTATTTCACTTTCATTCTCTCATTCTTCCATGGACAGGACATGTGTCTCAGACTTTCTTTCTCTCCACTTCCTCCTCCTTGGACAACAACCCAGAGACAGGAAATCCTATTCATAATTAATTCTGTGATAAACAGCACAGCAATTTACAAATACAAACAGTAGCGAGCAGCAGATTCCTACAACAGCAATACACACTACTCAGCTGTGAGGAACTTCGGGACTGCAATCTTTGAAAATTTGGCACATGGACTGCCGGATCCCAAAGCCTGGCCGCACATCTGCATAAGCGAGAAGGCAACAAATAGAAGCTGACATTTCTCAAAGCAAAATTTTTATAAAGAAAAACCCATATTCATTTTCTGTTGTGCTAAAAAAGAACAGTGTAGGTACTCACCAGAAATGAGGACTCTTGATATGGGTTGTAAACTTAAATATTTTAGCCCCTCGGCTCCCGGATGTCTTATCCTTGGAACGTATGGGGGCTGCGTCCCTTGGATAAGACTGACGGCCGTCTCAGTCAATCAGGTTCACCGATTCTGGTTATCGGTAACCTGATTGGCTGAAGCGTCATCGAGGGCAGGAGAGGACATCGAGTGACGTGGAAGCAGTAAGGTAAGTGCATTTTACAGGGCACAGCGGCGACAAAGGGCACAGTGGCGACAAAGGGCGCAGTGGCATCAATTAAAGGGCACAGTGACATGCACCGTGGCAACAATGGGCACAGTGGTGACAAAGGGCACAGTGGTGACAATGGGCACAGTGGCAACAATTAAAGGGCACAGTGACATGCACAGTGGCCACAATTAAAGGGCACAGTAGTGACAATTGGCACAGTGGCGACAATTGAGGGGCGCAGTGGCTGCGTTTGATGGCATGGCACAGTGGTGACAATTGATGGCACAGTGGCTGTGTTTGATGGCATGGCACAGTGGTGACAATTGATGGCACAGTGGCTGCGTTTGATGGCATGGCACAGTGGTGACAATTAATGGCGCAGTGGCTGCGTTTGATGGCATGGCACAGTGGTGACAATTGATGGCACAGTGGCTGTGTTTGATGGCATGGCACAGTTGTGACAATTGATGCCACAGTGGCTGCGTTTGATGGCATGGCACAGTGGCTGCGTTTGATGGCATGGCAATGTTTGATGGCATGGCACAGTGGTGACAATTGATGGCACAGTGGCTGTGTTTGATGGCATGGCACAGTGGTGACAATTGATGGCACAGTGGCTGCATTTGATGGGCACAGTGAGGCTGCAATTTTTATTTTTTTGCGCTCCCCAAGAATTTTGAGCACCAGCCACCACTGATCCTAGATCAATGAATAGAACAGTGTGGGTAAGGGTTTTACCAGCTAAAAAAAAACCTGACCAATGTCTTGGTTTTAGCCTATCCTTCCAAACCACATGCACTGCAGGTTGATGCTAGTCGGTGACGGACATTTGCGGCCAGTTGCATATGTGAGGAGGAGCCTGACTCTGGCTGAAAGAAACTATCCCACTTACAAGTTGGAGGTTCTGGCCCTCAAAAGGGCTATAGCAAACAAACTACATTTGCTTGGTTTCCATAGCTGCACTGTCCGTTGGTTCAAATCTTACCAATCTCATCGCACCTTCAGTCTCACTTACAACTCCACTTCCTCCTCTCCAACTTCTCTTACCGTTGGGGTCCCCGAAGGTTCTGTCCTTGGACCTCTGCTATTCTCGATCTACATGTTCTCCCTGGGTCAGGTGATAGCCTCCCATGGCTTCCATTACCATTTATATGCTGATGACACCCAAATCCATCTCTTTGCCCCGCAGCTCACCCCATCAGTCTCCTCACGCATCACTGATTTACTAACAGACATATCAGCCTGGATGTCAAACCACTTCTTCAAACTGAATCTATCTAAAACTGAGCACTTAATATTTCCTCCCCCACGTGCCCCTTCCCCTGGCTTCTCTATCAAGATCAATGGCACATCTATCAGTCCATCCCCACATGCCAGGGTGCTGGGGGTAACCTTAGATTCTGAACTGTCCTTTCAGGTCCACATCCAATCCCTGTCCAAATCATACCACCTTAGCCTCCGCAACATTTACAGAATACACCCCTTTTGAACTAATGACACCACCAAGCTTCTAATTCAATGCCGCTGCAAGACTCGTCCACCTTACCAACCATTCAGTGTCCTCCACCCCTCTCTGCCACTGGCTTCCACTCACCCAACGAAAAAAATTCAGTACTCACAATAATTGGCAAAGCCATCCACAACTCCAGCTACATCAATAACCTAGTCCCAAAATACCAACTAAGCCACTCTCTTCAGTCCTCCCAAGACCTCCTGCTCTCTAGCTCCCTTGTCACCTCCTCCCATGCTCGCCTCCAGGATTTCTCCAGAGCTTCTCCCAACCTTTGGAGCTCCCTACCCCAATCTGTCCGACTGTCCCCTAATCTATCCATCTTTAGACGATCCCTGAAAACTCTTCTCTTTAAAGAAGCCTATCCTGCTTCTAACACTGTTTTACTTCCTTCAATAGCTCATCCCCCACAGCTATTACCTTTTGTATCAATTGACCCTCCCTTTTTACATTGAAAGCTCTATTGAGCAGGGCCCTCTGATTGCTTTTGTACCAAATTGTAATGCAACTGTAATGTCTTCCTTTATTTTGTTAAGCACTGCGCAAACTGTTGGCGCTATATAAAACCTGTATAATAATAATAACTAAAGGACTACCTCTACAGAGCTGACTTTGTGGTCAAGACTGACAACAATATGCTCACTTACATACTCACCACCACCAAGCTGGATGCCACTGGGCATCGAAAGTTGCCCAGTGGATTCAGGATTTCGAGCCAGTCTGAATTACCATGGGCAATTGGGATGCTGACACTCTCTCTAGAAGGCCTCACAGCCTGTATCCTCAGACAGCTGAATGCAACTGACTCCAGAAGGGGTACAAGCTTTGTTCCAAGGGGCTAAGAGGGCGATAGGAGCCAAAGTCATTGAAATTCCTGCTGTTGGTGTTCCTGGGTATTACTGCAATCTTACCCAGATTAGGTGAAGGCCTACCCAGGCTGTCAAAGAACAATCTGCGGAGAGACCAACAGGAAGGTCCCCTTTGTCAGCTGAAGCTGAAAGCACTAGAAAACAAGAAAAAAACAGACTTACTACTAACAGACATCCCATAGGAAGTGTGCCTAGTTTACGTAGATTGGCTGCAGTGAAGAGACAGCGAGATCTACCAACAGGGCCCTTCGGACACTCCAGATAATACATGGCAGCTGTGTTTGAGAGAGACTGTATTATCGGCTTTACATGATGAACATGGTCATCTAAACCCAGAAAGAACCTTCAATCTAGTCTGTGACCACTTCAATTGATTGGCCCTGCATGAGGGTTGAAGTTGAGGGCTACTGTCACTCATGTCTAGGATGCATCCAGCAGAAGACTTTACCAATTAGAGCTGCCCCCATGGGACACCTGCAAAGTCAAGGCCAATGGAAATGGTGTGCGTTGATTTCCTGTGCATAAACCCCAAAGGTAGTGACTGATCATTTCACCCAGTGCGCCCAGGCATTCCCAACCAAAGAGAAGTGGAATAGGACTCCAGTGGCAACCTGTGAAGCTCTGGTGAACTCCATGCCAAAAAGGGTTGAGGCAGTGCTGGAAAAAATTGGCGGCCACACAATATTGAGACTTTGGGCCGAATTTGGACATTTTCACTTAGGGGTGTACTTTGTTTTGTTGTCAATGGTTTAGACATTAATGGCTATGTTGAGTTATTTTGAGGGGACAGCAAATTTACACTGTTATACAAGTACAAGTACACTCACTACATTGTAGAAAAGTGTCATTTCTTCGGTGTTGTCACATGAAAAGATATAATAATAATATATTATTCATTTTATTAATATTAATGTTTACAAAAATTTCAGGGGTGTACTCACTTTTGTGAGAGACTATATACTGTATCTGCCTTTGTTACTGCTCATTATTGCATGCTGGGTGAAGGTAAGTGTTTAAGCTATATTAAATGGGTCAGGTGTGTGTTTCTTTCTTTTAGCTAATAACAATGTTGTTATTCGGTGACAGGTGGAGGGTTGATACATTTTACATTTGTTTCTAATCATGTTTTGAGTCCAATAAACTGTTACAATTTTGTTACTGCATAAACGTCTGGGGTCACTTTATACCCTTTGTCCTGTGAAAACTCTCCCACTATTTAATACAGCTCTTTTGTCTGGTATGTAGACCCACGCTGCAATAGAGGGAATGATGGATGCCTAATAAGTTGCATAGTGATTCCCCTTTGTGGAGTGGCCAATTGCTCTGTTATGCAAGTGTACTATTATCTCTGTAATTTGGATTTTCTTTACATCATTACTTTCTTGTTACATCGTTTAACCACTTTAGCCCCGGGCCTGTTTTTCAGAGTCGGTGTTTACGAGACAAAACCATTTTTTTTTGCTAGAAAATTACTTAAAACCCCCAAACATTATATATTTTTTTTCTAACACCCTAGAGAATAAAATGGAAGTCATTGCAATACTTTTTGTCACACCGTATTTGCGCAGCGGTCTTACAAGCGCACTTTTTTTGGAAAAAATTCACTTTTTTAAATGAAAAAATAAGACAACAATAAATTTGGCCCAATTTTTTTATATATTGTGAAAGATAATGTTACGCCGAGTAAAATGATACCCAACATGTCACGCTTAAAAATTTTGCCCGCTCGTGGCATGGCGTCAAACTTTTACCCTTGAAAAATCTTGATAGGCGACGTTTAAAAAATTCTACAGGTTGCATTTTTTGAGTTACAGAGTAGGCCTAGGGCTAAAATTAATGCTCTCGCTCTAACGATCGCGGCGATACCTCACTTGTGTGGTTTGAATACCGTTTTCATATGTCGGCGCTACTCGCGTATACGTTCGCTTCTACGCGCGAGCTCGTCGGGACGGGGCGCTTTAAAAAATTTTTTTTTTGCTTTTCGCATTTATTTTTATTTATTTTACAATTTTTAACACTGAAAAAAAAAAAAAAAATTATCACTTTTATTCCTATTACAAGGAATGTAAACATCCCTTGTAATAGAAAAAAGCATGACAGGTCCTCTTAAATATGAGATCTGGGGTCAAAAAGACCTCAGATCCCATATTTAGGCTTAAATGCAAAAAAAAAAAAAAAAAAATTTGGAAATGTCATTTTTTCAAATGACAAAAAAAAAAATGTTTCTTTAAGACGCTGGGCGGGACTGACGTTTTGACGTCACTTCCGCCCAGCGGAGCTATGGGGACGGGCGAAGGAGATTTTTCCTTCAGTCTCGTCCCCGCTCAGCTGCCGGATGGTCGCGATTTCCTCCGCCGCTACCGACGGCTCCGGTAAGCGGCGGAGGGCGCGGAACAGCGGCGGGAGGGGGGGGGCCCCTCTCCCGCCACCGATAACGGCGATCTCGCGGCGGATTCGCCGCGGAGACCGCCATTATCGTTAACACGGCCGCCCACAGAAGAGATGAATATACGGCGGTGGGCGGTCGGCAAGTAGTTAAACTTCAAAAGGCCTCAATATACAAAGTTTGCCCTTATTATATGATCTGGTGTTAATTCTTTAAAATAGAGTTATCGCTGGGTGTTTTTTTTTATCAGTGATTTTGTTTGTGATACCTAGTGTTTGTGATACTTGGTGCAGCCTGTTACTCCACCAGCACTTCCCTTGCTGCAGATTGTTACTCCTCCAGGCTAGCTAGCAAAGCATGTGTCACGTACCTTGGAGGGTGAGCCCGACGTGCAGGAAGTGGCAGCCGTTACTCCTCTGATTCCGGGACCCCTGGTAGAGTAGACAGGGGGAACGGAAATACAGGGTCGCACAAGCGCCTAGAGAGACGCTGATGCAGGGGCCGGTTGTTGCTTCTGCAGGATCTGATGGAGTCTCTGGAAGGCAGGTGCAGCCTGGCAAGTAGCAGACCGGAGGGAAGATGTCTTGTAGATCAAGCAGCAACAAGTCCCAGAAGACAGTGCAAAGTCCCAGAAGCCGGAGAGAAGCTGGACCAGCCGATCAGGCACAGGAGGGTCAGGATGGTAGAGGGGTCGTCAAGCCGGGTCAGTAACAGGCGGGCGGCAGAGTACCAGGGATGAGGCAGAGGGATGGTCGGAGCAAGCCAAAAGGTCAGGGCAGGCGGAAGACAGGGTCAACAGGAACAAGCCGGGTATCAGGATCTGGATCAAGCAGGGGTAACAGGTACTGGCAGGTTCAGGAAACACTTCAGACCGGACAGCAAGGGGCCAGACTCTCAGGACGCCTTAAGTACCCCGTTTTGGCGCCGAATTGCCGTTTGCGCGCGCCCGTGCGTCGTTGCCGCCGGTGCGCGCGCCCGTGCGCGCCGTAGTCCCACGAACGCGCGTGCCCGCGCTCCGTTGCCGCGATTGCGCGCGCCCCGCGCACGCCGATGCGCCGCTAGCGCCATCTGGTGGCTGAGGTATTTCATGACATTGCCCCCCTCCAATGGGCAGCCTCCGGATGCCCAATCGAGACTTCTCCAGTGGATGCGAGTCCTTAAATGATTGGATTAGCCTCTCAGCATGTATGTTGTCCTCTGGTTCCCATGAATTCTCCTCGGGCCCATACCCCTTCCACTTAACGAGGAACTGAATTTGGTTGCGTCTCCTCCTGCAGTCAAGGATGGATTCTACCTCAAATTCTTCTTCCCCATTGACTAATACCGGTTCTGGGGGACCAGTATCTCGTTCAGGAAAGGGGTTGGGAACATCCGGCTTGAGCAAAGCAACATGAAAGACTGGATGAATTCGAAAGGTTTCTGGTAAGTCAAGTTCGTAGGCTACCTCATTTATCTTTCTTTTAACAGAGAAGGGGCCCACAAATTTAGGGCCTAGCTTCTTCGTGGGACATGCAAGTCTTAAATTCAGAGTGGACAAATAAACTTTGGTTCCAGGTTCCAGATTGAGTTCTCCTCTTCTTCCCTTGTCAAAGATCTCTTTATTGCGTTCCTGTGTCTTAGTCATTGTCTCCTGCAGGATCCTGTTATTTGTGTTGAAAAAATTTAAAGTGTTGTGGACAGCGGGTACCGTACTTTCCGGAATAGAATTAGACAGGAACAATGGATGAAACCCGTAGTTGGCATAAAAGGGTGACTGTTTGGTGGCGGAGTGAATAGAATTATTGTAAGCGAATTCCGCTAAGGGCAGCAGGGACACCCAATCTTCTTGAGAGAAAGAGGAGAAGCAGCGGAGATACTGCTCAAGAGTCTGATTTGTTCTCTCCGTCTGCCCATTCGACTGTGGGTGGTATGCCGATGAAAAGGAAAGACCGATTTTGAGACTACTGCAGAGTGCCCTCCAGAACCTGGAAGTGAACTGCACCCCCCGATCGGACACGATGTCCGCTGGGATGCCGTGAAGTCTAACAATTTCCCTGATGAAAACTTTGGCTGTTTCCGGGGCAGAGGGTGTGCCTTTCAAAGGGACAAAGTGTGCCATCTTTGAGAGCCTGTCCACGACCACAAAGATAGTGGTGAAGCCTTCTGATGGGGGAAGTTCCACAATGAAATCCATGGAGATCATTCTCCATGGTCTCTCTGGCACTGATAACGGTTTAAGGAGTCCCCAGGCTCTAAGCTTGCTTCCCTTGTTGCGAATGCACGTGGTGCATGACTCCACATAGTCCTTGCAATCCTTCAGAAGTTGAGGCCACCAAAAGGTGCGTTGCAAAAGTTCAGAAGTTTTTTGTATCCCAAAGTGACCAGCCAACTCATGATCGTGACACGAGCTCAGAACATCAATTCGTAGACTCTCGGGCACGAATATCTTGTCCTGATGCCATAGCAAACCGTCCCTGGACTGCAGCTCCGAACCAGATAAAGGGGAAATTCCAGCAGAGGCTTGCCTGATTTGAGGTAATAAGTCCCTTTGTAGCAACAGAAAGTTTCCTGATGACAAGATGGTGTCAGGGGGCTGAGAGACCCTGAATCTCCGTACATGCGGGAAAGAGCATCCGGCTTGGTGTTTTTTGACCCTGGCCTGTACGTGATGTGAAAGGAGAATCTCGTAAAAAAAAGTGCCCATCTGGCCTGGCGTGGTTTAAGTCTCTTGGCCACCTTCAGGTACTCGAGATTCTTGTGGTCGGTGTAAATCAAAATTGGGTACGCTGCGCCCTCCAGGAGGTAACGCCACTCCTCCAGAGCGGCCTTTATTGCCAACAACTCTCGGTCCCCGACGTCGTAATTTCTTTCCGCTTCAGATAACTTACGGGAGAAGTAAGCAACGGGGTGTAACAGAGCCTTGGGGCCCTGTCTCTGCGAAAGAACTGCCCCAACCGCGGTTTCAGACGCATCCACCTCAAGAATGTACGGCAAACTCGCGTCGGGGTGTCTGAGAATGGATGCCGAAGTGAACAAGTCCTTCAGGGTTTCAAAGGCTGTTTGGGCTTCTGTAGTCCAACGGAACCAAGCAGTCTGTTTGGTCAAATCCGTTATAGGAGCAATGATGTTGGAGAAGGCTCTGATGAATTTCCTATAAAATTTCGCGAAACCGACGAATCGCTGAACGCCCTTTCGGTCAGTAGGTGCTGGCCAGTCAAGAATCGCGGAGACCTTCTGGGGGTCCATCTCAACGCCTTTTATGGAAATTATAAGCCCCAGGAACTGTATACTTGAGCGCTCGAACTCGCATTTATCGGGTTTGGCATACAGTCCGTGAGTTCGGAGACGCTCAAGTACATTCCTGACGTGTAGCCGGTGTTTTTCCAGGGAAGGGGAGAAGATCAGGATATCGTCCAGATAAATGATGACAAAGAGGTCCAGGTAGTCTCTAAAAATGTCATTCACGAAGTGTTGGAACGTTGCTGGGGCGTTACAGAGCCCGAAGGGCATGACTAAATATTCGAAGTGCCCGAAACGGGTACGAAAAGCGTTTTTCCACTCATCCCCTTCACGTATGCGGACTAAGTTGTAGGCCCCACGGAGGTCTAGTTTGGTAAAGACAACCGCGGACCCAAGACGTTGAAACAGTTCAGGCACCAAGGGGAGAGGGTACCGGTTCTTAATTGTTATTTTATTAAGTTCCCGATAGTCCACACAAGGGCGAAGGGAATGGTCCTTTTTTCCACAAAAAAGATGCCCGCTCCCGCGGGTGATGTGGACGGGCGGATGAACCCCTTCCTCAGGCTGTCATCGATGTATGTCCTTAAGGTCTCTAGTTCCAGTCCTGTTAAGGGAAAGATCCTTCCGAAAGGAACTTCGGCACCTGGAAGGAGTTCAATGGGGCAATCGTAGGCCCTGTGTGGTGGAAGGGTCTCAGCCCCCTTCTTGCTGAAAACATCCAGGTAGTCATGGTAAGCTTCTGGAACAGATTGACGGGTCTCGATGTCGAAGTCCATACAGAGTAAAGGCAGAGGAGGAGATGACACTTGTAAGCAGTGCTGTTGGCAGAACAGAGAACCGAAGCTGACCTTGCCCGTGGTCCAGTCAATCTGTGGGTTGTGAATTTGAAGCCATGGTACCCCCAGTATGACAGGAAACAGGGGAGAGTGAATCACATCTAGGCATAGCAATTCATGGTGATTTTCAGCAATGGTGGTGGGAAGAGGCTGGGTTTCTCGGGTGACTGGTCCGGATTTTAACACCGAGCCATCCGCTAGGTAAACAGAGAGTCCAGTAGTCCTGGGACGAAGGGGGATCCGGTGCTTGATGGCGAAGGACTGGTCCAAAAAGCAGCTGCAGGCCCCTGAGTCAATTATAGCGCTGACTTGGATAGACTCTCCTGGAAGCTGGAAGAGAATAGGAATAGCCAGATGAGCGGAATTACTTGGCAGAACAGGTAGGTGAACGGAAGACATGGACAGACACTTACGAAGTTTGGCAGGGCAGGTCCTCACGTAGTGCCCGGCCTCTCCGCAATACAGGCATAAGTTGTTGACCCTGCGGCGTTGTCGTTCTTCGGGCGTCAGGGAAGGGCGGAGGAGACCCAGCTGCATGGGCTCTGAGGTGTCAGGAACAGATGAGGCTGAAGGAACCGGAGGGACTATACTGGAAACGGGAGGCACCCGTGGCAACATCCAGACCGGACGAGATGGGGCAGTGGTCCTTTCCGTTCTGCGCTCCCTCAGGCGCCGATCGATCTGGATGGTCAGGTTAATTAATGCATCCAGGGTCCCTGGAACCCCTACCCGGGCCAGTTCGTCCTTCAGTGGCTCAGAAAGACCAAGGCGGAATTGGTAGCAGAGGGCCGAGTCATTCCAGGTTGTGTCTGAGCTCCATCTGCGAAACTCGGACACATAGTCCTCTGCTGGTCTGCGACCCTGTTGCAAAGTACAGTTCGCAAGCATTGCGGAAGGCCCGGTATTTACTACGCTCACCCGCGAACCTCTCGGGCATAGGGACTTTGGGTTCGGGCGGCAGCATGATCACGGATGGGGAAGCAGATGCCCCAGAAGCCGCTGCAGTGGTGGCGGGAGTAGATAGAGCCTGGACACGATTCTCCAAACGCGTGTAGCCTTCTTGTAGGGTTCGGACGGCCTGGGTCAGTCCCTCAAGATGGCGGCAAAGTTCCTGCATAGGATCCACTCCCTGCGCGGGCTTGGACATGGCTGTCCGGTACTGTCACGTACCTTGGAGGGTGAGCCCGACGTGCAGGAAGTGGCAGCCGTTACTCCTCTGATTCCGGGACCCCTGGTAGAGTAGACAGGGGGAACGGAAATACAGAGTCGCACAAGCGCCTAGAGAGACGCTGATGCAGGGGCCGGTTGTTGCTTCTGCAGGATCTGATGGAGTCTCTGGAAGGCAGGTGCAGCCTGGCAAGTAGCAGACCGGAGGGAAGATGTCTTGTAGATCAAGCAGCAACAAGTCCCAGAAGACAGTGCAAAGTCCCAGAAGCCGGAGAGAAGCTGGACCAGCCGATCAGGCACAGGAGGGTCAGGATGGTAGAGGGGTCGTCAAGCCGGGTCAGTAACAGGCGGGCGGCAGAGTACCAGGGATGAGGCAGAGGGATGGTCGGAGCAAGCCAAAAGGTCAGGGCAGGCGGAAGACAGGGTCAACAGGAACAAGCCGGGTATCAGGATCTGGATCAAGCAGGGGTAACAGGTACTGGCAGGTTCAGGAAACACTTCAGACCGGACAGCAAGGGGCCAGACTCTCAGGACGCCTTAAGTACCCCGTTTTGGCGCCGAATTGCCGTTTGCGCGCGCCCGTGCGTCGTTGCCGCCGGTGCGCGCGCCCGTGCGCGCCGTAGTCCCGCGAACGCGCGTGCCCGCGCTCCGTTGCCGCTAGCGCCATCTGGTGGCTGAGGTATTTCATGACAGCATGGGTAGGCCTGACACTGCTTCAGCCAGGCCTCAATGAACTGCCTTTTGTGGGCAGGGACCCCAGGCCCCTGTAGTGTAAAAAAAGTTCAGGTGATAGCTATCCTCTATTCAGCTACCACTCCCAGATAGCTCTCTTCAGGCCCTGCCAGTCACCCTGGCTGCAATGACCTCTTTCCATTGCCCTTTCCACAGTCCTCACTTCTGGTTCTGCACCCATCTTAACTGCAATCTCCCAGTTCTCTCAGGCTTGCATCCCCAGTCCTCCTGACTGTGCTCACTCACCAGCCCTCCCAGCTGAGACCAGTAGTCCTCCCTTGAGACTCTTAGAAGTGTTCTCTCCCACTGTCCTCTGCTTGCTTTCTCATATGCCATGGGTCACCCCCCGACTGGGGAGCTCCCTGTGGGCCATGACAGCCTCCACACTCTCTCACTCCAGCTCTTCCACCCAACAACTCCTCACCAAGTTGGGAATTGGTCAAGGCTCCTTAAGATACCCCAGGCAGCCCCACCTCTCTCCCCCTCTTTTCCTTCTAGCACTTTCTAGAAGGAAGAGGGAAGCGAAAGTGAAGTGATGCGGCCTATGAGTCACCAACTGCTACCATGCGCCACTCCCAGCCCAGAATGAAAACAAACAGGCCTAGTAAATTTACCTACTCTGCCAACAACCTCTAGCACCTACCTAACTAGTGGGTGCTACATTAGTGTTTGGGTATTCAGCTGGGTGTGTCAGAGAGGCTGAGGTTTTGGAAAGAACAAGGCCAGTGTCAGAGGACCCATCTCAACCAGCAGATCCTTTGGGGATAGCCCTACAGATAATATGGATAAAAGATGCTGATATTCAATGATTATTAAACTATCTCACGTTGGAAAGCGCTGCACAAACTGTTGGCGCTATATAAACCCTATATAATAATAATAATAATATTTGTACCAAATTCCTACTCATAAAAACTAATTCATAAGCCAGGACAAATCAGTAATCACTTGTTAAAAGCAGAAAAATAAAAACAGCCCGCACAGAGCATGTAAATAGTCCTGCAGCAGCGCTGCAAACCCCTGGTTTGGAAAAAGAAAAAAGCTGTGTGGGATGACTCGATCAGATGTAGTTTAGGTATGTGCTCCAATCACCAAAAGGCATTCACCACGTGGGGGGATATGGGGTCCCCTTCGGGGGAAACACTCACCAGATGGTTTCTTTATACTCGCATTTCCATATAAATCACCTCACGTATCACCTTCAGATGTTTGGAAACTGCATACCCCTCTCCTATCTTGATCACCGTTATTGTATTCACTTTCCGGGTGTA
This sequence comes from Rana temporaria, assembly GCF_905171775.1. NCBI lineage: Eukaryota > Metazoa > Chordata > Amphibia > Anura > Ranidae > Rana > Rana temporaria. The sequence goes on from NC_053492.1 coordinate 155,264,030, forward strand.
GTGTCCGCAGATGTATGAGGAAATGAAAAAACCATATGGTGCAATATCGTTTTTGAATATTTAATGTTACCCCAAAAACAGATATACAATGGTCCCCTCATAAAAACGTGCGTACCAAAAAATACATTAAATCAGGCATATAAAGGTTTCTTTAGCATTTCTCACTGTTAGGTGTAGACCCCTGAAGACCGCTCTATAGGCTTTCCTGTGGCTGTCACTTCCTGGTTTCTCCCACAGTGGAACGCATACGTCACTTCCGGTCGGGTGCTGGATAGCAACGCTCTGACGTTTCGTCCGTTCGGACTTTTTCCAAGAGCGTCTTGAGGAACGCTCTTGGAAAAAGTCCGAACGGACGAAACGTCAGAGCGTTGCTATCCAGCACCCGACCGGAAGTGACGTATGCGTTCCACTGTGGGAGAAACCAGGAAGTGACAGCCACAGGAAAGCCTATAGAGCGGTCTTCAGGGGTCTACACCTAACAGTGAGAAATGCTAAAGAAACCTTTATATGCCTGATTTAATGTATTTTTTGGTACGCACGTTTTTATGAGGGGACCATTGTATATCTGTTTTTGGGGTAACATTAAATATTCAAAAACGATATTGCACCATATGGTTTTTTCATTTCCTCATACATCTGCGGACACTACACCCGGAAAGTGAATACAATAACGGTGATCAAGATAGGAGAGGGGTATGCAGTTTCCAAACATCTGAAGGTGATACGTGAGGTGATTTATATGGAAATGCGAGTATAAAGAAACCATCTGGTGAGTGTTTCCCCCGAAGGGGACCCCATATCCCCCCACGTGGTGAATGCCTTTTGGTGATTGGAGCACATACCTAAACTACATCTGATCGAGTCATCCCACACAGCTTTTTTCTTTTTCCAAACCAGGGGTTTGCAGCGCTGCTGCAGGACTATTTACATGCTCTGTGCGGGCTGTTTTTATTTTTCTGCTTTTAACAAGTGACTTTTATTTTTAAGCAGCTGCTTTTACTATTATTTTATTTATTGTGTTTTATCGTGATTAGAATTTTTATTGCCTAGACTTTGTAGCTTACTCCTAAAGCGCAGGAGTAACTTGTACTATCAATAGAGGGCCACCAATCAGTACTATTTTATATACAAATCAGTAATCAGTTTGAAAATCGCAGCACTTAAATTTAAAGCGGTATTAAACCCAAAACCAAAAATGAAATATATTGTAGCTTATTAATCATTAGATGACTGCATTCATTTTCTTTTTTATGCTTTTTTCCTTCTGTTTTTACCTAGTGATCCGGCCAGTCATACACCTCTTGTATTAGAAAGGCTCCACTCTGGATGATGGAGCACAGGGGGCACATTTAGATAGCAGCATTGTCAGTCTGGGGGAAGGAGAGTATTAAAAGAACTAGCAGATTTAACAAATTGAAGCTGACCTTCAGCCCATACTTTATATTCAGTTACAGCAAACAGTATTTTTCCTTTTGGGATGAAGTTTTTACATAAAGAAATAGAAGCTGATCATTTCAAGCACCCCTGCCAGCGTTAAATGATCCGTCTCAACCCTGTAAGTGCAAGAGAGCGTTTCTTGTGAAAAATAACAGACTTAGGCCTCGTACACACGACCGAGGAACTCGTCGGAAAAGACACATCGTTTTCCTCGTCGAGTTCCTTGTTAGGCTTGTCGAGGAACTCGACAAGCTTGCTTTGCGTACACACTGTCAAGACAAAATCTCCTCTTTCTCAAACGCGGTGACATACAACACATACAACGGCAGGGGAAGTTCGATTCCACTGCCTAAACTCCTGGGGCTGGTTTTGCTAATCTCATGTGTTTGCGTGTTAAGTAAAGGTTTGTTAAGAGACGATTTGCACTTTTCAGTCTGTTACAGCTTGAAAAATGTGTTATCTCCATTACAAATGCTACTTTTACTCCCGTCTCATACTTTATTCTGAGTAAGCGCGGGTTTCTTAGCATACAGACGCTCGAGTTTCTCGTCGGAAACCAGCCCGACCAGGAACTCGACGAGCCAATTTGAGACTCCCGTCGAGGAAATAGAGAACATGCTTTCTTTTTGGCTCTTTGAGTTTCTCGACAGTTTCCTCAACGAAAATGTACACACGACTGGTTTCCTCGGCAAAAAAATATCTCCCAGCAAGTTTCTTGCTGGTTTTTGCCGAGAAACTCGGTCGCGTGTACGAGGCCTCACTAGATCACCAGAAGAAAGAAAACTAATAGAGTCATCACATCTAAGAATTGGTAAGATGCAATATAATAAAATGTTTGCTTTTGGGTTTAAAACTGCTTTAAGCTAGAGACAGCAAAGAAAGGAACATTTTCAGAAGGATGTCAGCCACGCTCGCCTCTGGGTTTTCTTTAAATGGATTTGCCCGGTATCGTGCTAGTACAAATATAGAAACAGTTTTAAATAGAAGGAAGTGAAGAAGTAAACTGTACAGCATTTCTGTTGCTGGCAATTCACTTCCTCAGAATATTTATTTTGTGCAGAACAACAAATATATGTGCTCACAGTTTGCTTCTTATCCCTTGATGGGTTTCAGCTGTGTCCCGATACTACCTTTTAGTTCAGCCCCATCATCAGGAAATGGGGGCATATATATTGTTTAATGAACTAAAGTCCATTCCTCTCAACACTGCGGAACGTGTACCTGGATGAATGAGAAATACCAAGCCTAACCTAAGTGGGTGTTTCAACCTTCTTTTGCATCCCCTACTGTTATGTCACCAGAGTAATGAAAGGAAGCACTGTGTAAGCTCAGATTTACAAACTAAAGGTCACACAAGACTGAGGACACTCCTCGCCCCCATGTGACATCACTGGACAAGTGAGCTACCAATCACCAATGGTAGTGCTGTCATGTACAGTAAGGGGATGCTTGCCATACTCAAAAGTACCAGACACCCTTTGCTCCTACAAGAGGAGCAGAATAGCAGAAAGCAAAAGAAAAGTATGTGCTATTGGGGAGGGTAGTAGTTTAAGCTAAACTAGCATAAAAAACTTTGAATCCATTTTGTGCGCCTTTACACATCTTCTAAAAGTAGTGTTGACATCAGCACTGTGCTGTACATAGTCCGTACAGAGAGCAGAGCTGTAGGAGGGACCCAGGAGGCTCCACCCACTACAGACTGCCTGCAGAAAACTACAGAGGGGCGGATACAAGACCAGTCATCCTGCACAGGGAGAGAGCAGCAGTCACCAGTCTTTATTACAGGAAGCTCCTACACAGAGGCAAAGATTCACACTGGGTTACTGCACAGATCTGGAAGAAATATACAAATCAGATAGAGGTTCAAGTTAGAATGAACATGCCTCTTAAATAAGAAAAAAACATATTTGCGTGAGCCTGAGTTTAGCTTTAAAGCGGATGTGCCAGTAAAAAAAAATATTAAAAGCCAGGAGCTACAAATACTGCAGCTGCTGACTTTTAATATTAGGACACTTACCTGTCCTGGAGTCCAGCGCCGTCCGCAGCAGAGGACGAGCGATCGCTCGTCTCTCTGCTGCTCCCCCCGCCATCCTCAGTGAGGGAACCAGGAAGTGAAGCGCTCCGGCTTCACTACCCGGTTCCCTACGGCGCATGCGCGAGTCGCGCTGCGCCCGCCGATTGGCTCACACGCTGTGTGCTGGGAGCCGAGAGTTCCCAGCACACAACGGGGGACAGACGGGAAGTCTGGAAAAACCCGTCTTTTGCCCGTGACGTGTGGCCGGAAGTGGGTGCAAATACCTGTCTTTAGACAGGTATCTGCACCCCCTCCCCCCTGAAAGGTGTCAAATGTGACACCGGAGGGGGGGGGCGGGTTCCGATCAGCGTGAGTTCCACTTTAGGGTGGAGCTCCGCTTTAAGTGAACCTGTTGCTGTGCTCGTGTGGCAAGGCAGAGGTTAACTTTATAGAAATTATTTTGTTTTCAGGGATCAAAAGCAGCTGAAAGCAGGGCTGAGACAATAGATAGGCAGATAAGGGGCTCTCCCCCCATAGATAGTGCCTGAGTACCAGGGGTCAAGTACTGGGAACCCCCCCCCCCCCCCCCCCCCAACCTCAAAAATAAAAAAGTGTGTGTGTGTATATATATAGATATAGATAGATAGATAGATAGATAGATAGATAGATAGATAGATAGATAGATAGATAGATAGATAGATAGATAGATATCTGTATATAAATTTGCATGCTTTAATCAAATAAATATAGAACAGATGTAACAACAAAATAATTTAACCTGTATGCTATACTGACAAAAAAAAACCACAGTGTGTGATAATGTATAAATGTAGACTCACTGGTGCCCATCATTGCAGCCTCACTGTGCCCATCATTGTAGACTCGCTGTGCCCATTTATTGCAGACTTGCTGTGCCCATCATTGCAGATTCGCTGTGCCCATCAATGCAGCTTTACTGTGCCTATCAATACAGCCTCACTTTGCCCATCAATGCAGCCTCACTGTGCCCATCATTGTAGACTCTCTGTGCCCATTTATTGCAGACTTGCTGTGCCCATCATTGCAGACTCGCTGTGCCCATCAATGCAGCTTTACTGTGCCCATCAATACAGCCTCACTGTGCCCATCAATGCAGCCTCACTGTGCCCATCATTGCAGCCTCACTGTGCCCATCAATGCAGCCTCACTGTGCCCATCATTGCAGCCTCACTGTGCCCATCATTGCAGCCTCACTGTGCTCATCATTGCAGCCTCACCTGTGCCTGGATTATACACAGCATGGATCTCCTGCTGTGTCACGGAGCTTAGGTCTGCAATGTTTGGCATCTTTGATAGGCGGAGTACTGATTCAATTCCGGGAAATTGAATAAGTGTTCCGCCTATGACAGAAGCTGGTCTAGGAGGCAGGACTTTGTTACAGTGGATGGCTTCCGAACATTGCAGTTAGGTTCTCAAAAGGAAGGAAGGAGGGAGGGAAGGACTCTGCACCTTAGCCTCCCAAGATTGGCCCTGGGCACCGTTGCAGCCACATCGCAAAGTACAGGAAAAAGTACAGTACAGGAACGCCAATCCCATGCTTTCCCGTAGGACTCAAGCTCTGCTTAGTACTGTTATGTCACCTACTAGTTAAAGCAGTCTCCCACCTGGCACTGTGTTGTCTGCATCTGTGGCAAGCATCGGACTGTCACTTACCCCTGTGAGACTATCTTTCTCTTATACCTTGGCGGTTGGCTTGTTTTACTGGTCCTAACCTGACGTACTAGTATATTGTGACAATGGGGTTGATTTTCTATACGCAAATAGACTGTGCACTTTTGAAAGTGCAGTTGCTCTAGAGCAGGGATATGCAATTAGTGTCCCATCATGCCTCTGCCTCTGGGTGTAATGCTTGTGGCTGTCAGAGTGCCTCATCGGATTTGTAGTTCTGCAACAGCTGGAGGTTCGCAAATTGCATATCCCTGCTCCAGAGCTTAGTAAATGAGGTAAAGCTTCACTTTACAAAGAACAACCAATCACATGCAAGGAAAAAAAAAAACACCATCATTTTTGCTTGCACATGATTGGATGATGGAAGCCAGCTGAGCCTTCCCTCATTTACTAAGCTCTGGAGCAACTGAACTTGCAGAATGCAATTGCACTTTCAAAAGTGCGCAGTAAATTCGACTTTAGTAAATCAACCCCAATGTGTTAACCACTTCAATACCAGCCACCGTCATATGACGTCCACAAAGTGTCTCTACCATCCAGAGTGGACGTCATATGACGTCCTGGAATTTGAAGGGGGATATCTGAATGATGCCTGAAGCGAGAGGCATCATCCAGATATCTATCTCGTGTGCCGGCGATTCTGCATAACATAAGAACGATCATAGTGGCGGTTCCGCTGCTAGATCGTTCTTACAGGCGGCGGGAGGGGACACCCCCCCCTCCCGCTGCCATCCGGTGCTTCCCCGGGCTCTCCCGTGCCATCGGGGGCCCGGAGAAAGAATCGTCGGCGCTGGCAGGAAGTATAGAGATGACTGGTGACCAGATGGTCACCAGTCATCTCTATGACCGTCGGAGGATGTGATGACGTCACGCCCGGGTCCTGTAAGTAAGCAAAGCCGCGGTTGCGGCTGTAAGCCACATTATTCATGAGATCAGTAAAAAAAATTCACCGATCTCATGGTTTCCAGCCTGGAGGAGAGATGTGGGGTCTTATTGACCCCCCCGCATCTCTCCATAAAGAGGACCTGTCACACACATTCCTATTACAAGGGATGTTTACATTCCTTGTAATAGGAATAAAAGTAATAAGAAAATAAAAAATAAATAAAAAAAGTGTAAAAAAATAAATAAATATGTAAAATAAATAAATAATAATAATAAAAAAATTAAAACGCCCCTGTCCCCGGTAGCTCGCGCGCAGAAGCGAACGCACACGCAAGTCCCGCCGACATATGTAAACGCCGTTTAAACTACATATGTGAGGTATCGCCGCGTGCGTTAGAGTGGCAGCAACAATTCTAGCACTAGATCTCCTCTGTAAATCTAAACTGGTAACCTGTAAAAAAAATTCAAAGCGTTGCCTATGGAGATTTTTAAGTACCGAAGTTTGGCGCCATTCCATGAGTGTGCGCAATTTTAAAGCGTGACATGTTAGGTATCTATTTACTCGGTGTAACTTAATCTTTCATATTTTACAAAAAAAATTGGGCTAACTTTACTGTTTTGTTATTTTTTTAATTCATGAAACAATTTTTTTCCCCAAAAAAGGCGTTGAAAAATAATTGCGCAAATACCGTACAAGATAAAACGTTGCAATGACCGTCGTTTTTATTCCCTAGGGTGTCTGCTAAAAAAAACATATATAATATTTGGGGGTACTGCGTAATTTTCTAGCAAAACAATTATGATTTGTACATGTAGGAGAGAAGTGCCAGAATAGGCCCGGTATGGAGGTGTGTATAAAAGCCCTGTATGGAAGAGGTTAATAAGCTTATAGTTTATGACAAGACTGTATTTCTGTTTTTTTTTTTTTTAAATGTGCAGGTAGTAAATATACAGAGAAAAGCTGCCTCTTACCCTGCCATCTTTAGACATGATACTCTCTATAGCATTTATTTCCGGTAAAGTGCCAATTGTTCTTTACTAATGTTGCCCTTTCCTGTGAGCAATTATATTGGTTTGATTTATGTTCTGAAGCATTAAAACAATTTTGTTTAAATTAAATTAGTCACTTGCCTTCTCTTGCTAATGTACAGGACACCCAGTGTACAGGACAACCAGTTTGAGAACAGAACACTGTGTCATAATGTATATGTGCCCATGCATCAATATTCAACGTATGGGCATTGCTTTGCTTTTGGCAATATTGTATGTTTTTTGAAAAGAATGTGTTCCAGGCAGTTAAATACATGGGAGATTCTGTGTGTTCTCTATGTGAGGGCAAAGAGTGCATGCAGGAGTGAAATTAGACAAGGAAGATTTCCTGCATAGTCTAAAAAATAAGGTTATCTTCCCTGTGGTTAATTAGCAGACAATGACATAATGCATTCAGCAGCCTCCCCATAGTTATGCTATAATTTCTTGTATGAAATCTGTAATTTATATTTGTATATGCAACATTCTCAGGCCTAAAAGATAACTATAGATAATAAATAAAAAGCTGCTCAGCTATATCCATTGTTGGATGGTTTGAATGAAACATGAAGACTTTGTTACATAATGATGTTCCTTGGTAACCATAACCCCAACTAGCCATTACAAAAGATGCAGCAATGAAGCCACAACACCCCCTGGTCACGGCACCTCCCACCAAGCCTGTTCCTGGCTGACAACGCGTCTCTACCACCCTCTATGACTCCTGCTTTATAGACCTTCCCATCCATCTCACCCTACACTCACAGAACTTCCACCTCTACCACCCACTCCTCTGTAACCATCAGCTTTGTTGCACAATGTTTCGAAAACAAGCACACTTTTTTGCTGACAATAATAATACAACATAGTAATAACAACTATGCACATGCACAGCACTGTGAGATCAACAATATGGCTCAGTTTACCAAGTTTTAATCTTTATTCCAAAGGGAATAAATGAAGTGATTTTCTTGTAGAGCTGGAAACCTAATTGTGTTAACTAAGCTGCTTAAAGCGGTCCTCCACCCTAAAGTGGAGTCCCGCTGATCGGAACCCTCCCCCCCTCCGGTGTCACTTTTGACACCTTTCAGGGGGGAGGGGGGTGCAGACACCTGTCTAAAGACAGGTATTTGCACCCACTTCCGGCCACACGATACGGGCGAAAGACGGGCATTCCGTCACATCCCGTCTGTCGCCCGTTGTGTGCTGGGAACACTCGGCTCCCAGCACACAGCGTGTGAGCCAATCGGCGGGCGCAGCGCGACTCGCGCATGCGCCGTAGGGAACCGGGCAGTGAAGCCGCAGCGCTTCACTTCCTGGTTCCCTCAGCGTGGATGGCGGGGGGAGCAGCAGAGTGACGAGCGATCGCTCGTGCTCTGCTGCGATCGGCGCTGGACTCCAGGACAGGTAAGTGTCCTATTATTAAAAGTCAGCAGCTGCAGTATTTGTAGCTGCTGACTTTTAATATTTTGTTCCCATGGCACATCCGCTTTAAGCAAATTTGCTTGAAAAAAAAAAAATCTTCTTCTTGTTTTCTTTATTTAGAGAATTTTTTTTTTGTGCATTCAGAATTTAGTTAATTCAGGAGTGGGATTTTTTTTAATAGCTGTTTGAACATCAAAACTGCATTTAAATTCACTCTGTGCCAATTGGGAAAAAATAGAATGTTCTTAAGCTATATTCTCTGAAGTTGGAATGGTATTAATGGAAACAATTGTGTAAATTGGAAAAATACCACATGAAGACCACTAGATGGAGTTGAGGAGCATACTAATTTCCTATGACGCTCAGGATCATCTAGTGACCATAATGTGGTATTTTCTCCATTCACACAGTTTTTTTTTTTTTTTTTTTCAAAGAGCCATATTTAAGAATACAGCCTGAAAACATTTAGGGGCAAATCCACATACATCTGTGAGATACATATGTGAGATACGCTACGCCGCTGTAACTTACTTTGCTATTCTTTGAATCCTGAAAGAATTTGCGCCGTAAGTTACGGCGGCGTAGGGTATCTCTTGCGGCGTAAGGGCGCGGAATTCAAATGCGGCTAGTAGGGGGCGTGTTTCATTTAAATGAAGCGTGGCCCCGCGCCGAACGAACTGCGCATGTCCCGTCCGTCAAAACTCCCAGGGTGCATTGCTCCAAATGACGTCGCAAGGACGTCATTGTTTTCGACGTGAACGTAAATGGCGTACAGCCCCATTCACGGATGACTTACGCAAACGACGTAAAATTTTCAAAATTATACGCGGGAACGACGGCCATACTTAACATTGAGTATGCCACCAGATAGCAGCTTTAACTATACGCCGGAAAAAGCCGAACGGAAACGACGTAAAAGAATGCGACGGCCGCTCGTACGTTCGTGAATCGTCGGAAATAGCTAATTTGCATACTCAACGCGGATTACGACGGGAACGCCACCTATCGGACGTCGAAAAATTGCATCTAAGATCCGAAGGCGTACGAAGACGTACGCCTGTCGGATCTAACCCAGATGCCATCGTATCTTGTTTTGAGGATTCAAAACAAAGATACGACGCGGGAATTTTGAAAGCACTTTCTTTGTGGATCTACCCCTTAATATACCCCTTTTCACTAAGCAAAATTACATGCAGCTTTCATGAACAGACAGCTAAGCAAAGTTATTATAAATGAATAATAAGAAAATTATTATAATAATTGTGTTCTTTGCACTTGTGTTTTTCCATTTTTGTATGTATTGGATTATTATACATTATATACGGTGCTTTCAACATTTATTTTGCTTTCTTTTTTACTGTTTTTTATTGTTTTATTTCCATAAATTACATTTTAAAATGAGGATGATGGGAGCCCAGGAGCAACGTAATTATATGTGAATCTGGGCCTATGGGACTATGGGATGTGTAATGTGCATAGAGCAGTGCACATGACCGCAACTAACATGCACTGCTTGTTTCAAACAAATAGTGATGGAGCAAAGGAGATGTTCGGGAGCTCACAGAGGACATTAAAAGGAGGCAGACAAACACAGCAATGCCGCATACACACCATCACTTTATGTGATGAAAAAAAAACGATGTTTTAAATCATGAAATAAAACAACGTTTTTGAAACTTCATTTTCAAAAACGACGTTGCCTACACACCATCGTTTTTAAAAATGCTCTAGCAAAGCGCGGTTACGTTCAGCACTCTTTTCCATTGAAGCTAGCTTCATAACTTGCTTCTGAGCATGCGCGGGTTTAAAAACGTTGTTTTAAAACGTAGTTTTGCCCACACACTATCATTTTAATTGACACAAAAAACTACGTTTTGAAAAACGACACAAAAAATTGAAGCATTGAAGACATAAAACAACGTTTTCCCCCACACACGGTCATAAAGTGATGGTGTGTACGCGGCATAAGAATAAGTATATCAATTAAGGTCACGGTAAAGCTTAGTGCATCTTTAACCACTTCCCGACCTCCTCATGTACATATACGTCAGCAGAATGGCACGGACAGGCACAAGCACGTACCTGTACGTCCTCTGCTTGACGTGGGTGGGGGGTCCGATCGGGACCACCCCCGGTACATGCAGAGGTCGGGTCCGCTCGGGGAGCGATCCGGGACGACGGCGCGGCTATTTGTTTATAGCCGCTCCGTCGCAATCGCTCCCCGGAGTTGAAGAACGGGGAGAGCTGTGTGTAAACACGGCTTCACTGTGGCGGCGCATCGATCGAGTGATCCCTTTTATAGGGAAGACTCGATCGATGGTGTCAGTCCTACAGCCACACCCCCCTACAGTTGTAAACACACACAAAGTAATCCCCAAATGTTACAGCGCCCGCTGTGTTTAACTCCCAAACTGCAACTGTCATTTTCACAATAAAGAATGCAATTTAAATTCCTTTTTTTTGCTGTGAAAATTACAATGGTCCAAAAAATGTGTCAAAATTGTCCGAAGTGTCCGCCATAATGTCGCAGTCACGAAAAAAATCGCTGATCGCCGCCATTACTAGTAAAAAAAAAAAAAAAAAAAAAAAAAAAAAAAACTATCCCCTATTTTGTAAACGCTATAAATTTTGCGCAAACCAACCGATAAACGATTATTGCGATTTTTTTTACCAAAAATAGGTAGAAGAATACGTATCGGCCTAAACTGAGGAAAAAAAAAATTTTATATATGTTTTTGGGGGATATTTATTACAGCAAAAAGTAAAAAATATTGCATTTTTTTTAAAATTGTCGCTCTATTTTTGTTTATAGCGCAAAAAATAAAAACCGCAGAGGTGATCAGATACCACCAAAAGAAAGCTCTATTTGTGGGGAAAAAAGGACGCCAATTTTGTTTGGGAGCCACGTCGCACGACTGCGCAATTGTCTGTTAAACCGACGCAGTCCCGAACTGTAAAAACCCCTTGGGTCTTTAGCCAGCATATTGGTCCGGGGCTTAAGTGGTTAAAAACCACCTTAATGTTACCTTCCACATGAACTCCAATACATTTCGCCAACATGGTGAAATTTCAAACTAAATCTCCAATTGTTAATGAAATTTTAGAGTATTGAAAAAATTCTCAATTTTGCTTATCCCTAATAAAAATGATATCAAAGCATGCGATTGTGGTTGACAGTCGCAGGTGCCAACGGCTTGCAGCACGTATGGAAGAATCTCCTCTGCTGACTAACTTATTCTGACAGCCCCTGAAAGAATGCAGTGACTGTCCACCTGATCACTTTCCATGTGGCTCAGTCTGTTTTTCGAACTGAATTTTGTTGAGCCTGGTGGTGCCAACAGAGCCAACCATGGTTTGCAATTCTGTTGGTTCAGCAAAAATGATCTGAAATTTTTGCTGTGACGGCCAACAGAATTCTAAAGGGGGGTTTACAGCGCCCTTTAAAGGGGTTGTAAAGCTTTGTTTTTATTTTCTAAATAGGTTCCTTTAAGCTAGTGCATTGTTGGTTCACTTACCCTTTCCTTCGATTTCCATTCTAAATGTTTTTTTTTCTTTGTCTGAATTTCTCACTTCCTGTTTTTCCTCAGTAAGCTTGTCCCCATCATCCGAGCTGTTCACAGCGTCTCCCCGCAGGGATGTAGTCCCAAGGGAGGGGGCGAGCACGCTGACTAACCCCCAGCCAGAACAGCTCGGTTGATGGGGGCAAGCTTACTGAGGAGGAACAGGAAGTGAGAAATTCAGACAAAGACAAAAAACCTTTTTAGAAGGGAAATCAAAGGAAAAGGTAAGTGAACTAACAATGCACTAGCTTAAAGGAACCTATTTAGAAAATAAAAAATGAACCTTTACAACACCTTTAAGAATTTCCCCAGTATTTTTGAAAAGAAAACAAATGGCAATTTTGTCTTATGCAAAGTTCCTGCAAACAACTGTAGCACTACCCCCGAAGGAGCTGCTGGTTTGTTTTGGGTGGCACATTACCTCGGTGTCTCCGCCGTCTAGGGTACTTGATGAGAGTTGTAGTAAATGGAATGTCCACACAATAGGTGTCTTTTCTTTGCTTTTATTACCCAGCCGGGTAAAAACAGTAGAACTTGGTGAAGAGTGAAAAAAATAGTAGAAATGGAGAACAACAGATTCAGGTGTATGTAGATAGGAAACAGTCCTGCTTCCAACGACAACTTCTACCTCACCACTCCAGCCAGAGTGGGCACAGCGTATCTGGATAGGCCTCTCTCACAAGCCTGGCAGCCAGAATGTCACTCAAACTTGGGGTTAAGTCTCTGCCACAGACCCTCCCAATGGTTGAAAATATTGGAAATAATAGTGGTCCGGAATCCTCCTTAGCAGATTCGACACTCGGATCTCCTTCAGGTAGTTTTGGTTAGGTTACCGACCGATAGGCGACCAATGTCCAGCCTCTCAGTACACGGTTTCCCTGGTCCCCCGTGGATAGTCAGGCCCCTCTTGGAACACCAGCCTCTCTTGGCACTCCTTAAGCAGACTCTCCACTGCAAAGCTTCCTCCAACAGGACGCACAGCTCAGGACCTCATCAGATTGGGGATCCAGTCGTTCACTGGGCCCCAGCGGTAGATCAGATGCTCTGGGCCAACGTGGTCCCGGAACCAGGATCACTGCATAGCACGTGCACCCCGGCCCAGAAGGCCATTTGCCGGGGTGCCGTGGAATGGCTACCCTGAAGGTGGGCGCCACACCAGGAAAATGGCATTTGCCCCATAAATACCCCTCCCCAGCATGCACAGCGAGAAAAACCTCCTCCTGATAGGCATCCAAACCCTTGACTCCACTTCTGCCACCTGTCGGCCTGGGGTGTGATCAGCACCCCAGAAACGACAGCATGAGCCCACTGCACAGCCAAAGCTGAGACAGAGGCTTCAAATTTGAACAGATTATCCTGGTCAGAGTCACTTAACTCTCTGACCCCCTCTAAATTTACACTAGCACCGGTTCTGAAAAGTAACCAGGCGCTACACAACATTTAGCAAGAATTTTTTTTGTACATAATGGTACATAGCTATACACAATAGAATTCATTAGAACGGTGTTGGTCCTACACATGAAAATGATGGAGGGTTTAACATAACCCTACAGGAAACCTTTGGTATATGTGTTTACAAAATGGGAACAATGGGAAATCATAAATAAATAAAATAAATACAATAAAATAAACACAATAAAATAAACAATAAAAAGACCCACTCAAATTGATGAAATGTGTTGTCATATATTTAATATAATTAACTATGTATAATATATGAGGTTATTATGTTTTAATGTTTTACTCTTACCAGGGTCAGGCATGCTTTAGGATTAATAGCAATGGTTTGCTGGCATGAAACGGTAATCCTTGTGTATGGTAGTGTCTCCAGGGCAGGCAACCCCATGCTGAGATGATGTGCCTGACAGCAGAAGCACGGACGCTGAAAAGTGTCCACATTCATTGCTCTCTAATACAATGAGCTGAATGCAATCAGGCTTAAGTATCTCCGCCAAACAATGCATGCAATGGCTGATTTCAAATGGTCAAATAAAGTATTTGGTTTCCAAGCTTTACAAGTGTATCTGGAACAGTCAATTGCATACTATCAAAGGTGAATTGTAAGAAAATAATGTTTATGTTAATTATAATGATAGGCATAGTAATAGATATCAGAGAGAAATGAATACATATAAAAGCCAAAAATCAATAAACATTTACAGAACTATCTATTACATTTGGGATTCTGGGATTTCAGAACAGGCGTGTTTCTATAATTCAAAGCACCATATTTCAAACCTATGGAAGTATAGTGAATATTATACAAGATTTCCCTTGCCTGACATCTTATGTTCAATTTTTCCGTGTTATGAACAAACTTTCTGGGGGGGAAATACCTGGTGATTATCTCAGCATGCATGACTTTTAACAAAATGCAGCACGTGCTTTATGCTTTTTTCTTCATGTTTTCTGAAATATATGTATTTCTGCAAAAAGAGAAAAAACAAAAACAAAGCCGGCTCAGGGATGTTATTTAAAGCATAAGTGCACTTTCAAACAAAGTGTGCTTATCCCTTTTAAACCCCTCTATCAGTTCTAAATTAACCCCTACCCACCCTCCTCCCCAAATCCATATGCATCTGTATCTTGGAGCTGTGGGCTCCAGCTAGATTAATCTGTGTAGCTCCCGTCCTCATAGACTACAATTAATCACTTCAATACCGGGCACTTTCACCCCTTTCCTGCCCAGGCCAATTTTCAGCTTTCAGAGCTGAGGAAAGGAAATGCCTATAACCAGCATTTTTTTACATGTGATAAGCTGTGATTGGCTACAGTTGATCACATGGTAAAGCGCCTACGTCACTAATTGCCGCACTGCATGTCCCTGCGAACGCACATGCGCAACAGGAATGTTAAGGACGTCATATCATATGACGTCCTACCAGAACAAGAGTGGTCCAGCCGACAGTCATTGTACAATTCATTGGGCAGGAAGCTGGTAAAGACCCCCCAAGTATCTCTGGTCTTGGAACACGGGCCCAATAGAAGTCAATGGCGATGTTGTTCTACTGGAGAAGTTTTCTCTGAATCCCTGCACTGCTGACAATGTTTAACCAGACAGAAAGTAATCAGGCCCGGATTTAATCCCAAGGCCGGGTCCTTCAATGCCACCATTTCCCCCCCACACACACACACCATCACAAAGGGGGCTTCTGAGCCCCCCATGTGATAGAAATTTGGTAGAAATAAAAATGTAATTACATTAAAAAAAACCACCCCCCACCAAAAAAAACTGAAAGTACTTGTGATTTGCATATTGTGTTATTGAAGACATACCTAGTGTATTTGTGCACTGTTTTTGTACAAGAATAACTGTAAATATATGCATTATGCAGCATACCTAGCAAGGAATTTAGAACCTTAGAGTCAAATATTCTGCTTGGCACTGTAATCTCATCCTGGAGGGGACCCAGATGCAGAGCAGTGGTGATGGGAGAGTCATAGCTGCCTGGAAGATGTGGAGACAGATGACCACTGGACTGAATGTGAAGGTCCTGAGTCAGGAGAAGAGGGCTGGGACGTCTCGGGCGCCAGTTTTCTTATAGGTTCACTCCAGGATTTCCTTCTTGCCCATGAGCAGGAAAAGTAAAAGACCCCACCCATTTGCCTGACAACGTGACGGAACATGGGGACTTGTTGATTGTAGTCGCTGGTCGGAACACCAGGTTGGAACATGGGGACTTGCTGCCGGTGTTCTGCCGAGGAGTGCTTTTCTCAAATGCTCGGATCTCAATACAGAAAGGGGCAGATGCTTTTCCCAATACAGACCGGACCTTCCGCTTGTTTGTTTCCTTCCCCCCTCTGGTGCCACATTTGGTACCTTTCAAGAGTGGGGGGAACGGGGACCTTTTTTTGACAGGTCCTCTTCCATACTTCCAGAAGACGGGGCCACAACGCCGTCTTTTGGAAGTTTGGCTCCCCTCCTCCCTCCACCGCCTGGCCACTTAGAAATCACAGGCTTCACTGCCAGGTTCTCTTACCAGCAATGGCGGCGGTTGCACCCGACAGACATTTTCGAAGATCGGCTGCGGTGCCAACTTTGTGGGCTCCCTGGACAGGTAAGTGTCCATATAATTAAAGTCAGCAGCTACAGTATTTGTAGCTGCTGACCTAATTTTTCGTGGGGTGGGCAGACCTCCGCTTTAGGTACTATCTTCAGCGTAAAGAAGAACAAGGAGTCCTGGAAATGGTGGTTTGACCCCACAGAGCCCTGATCTCAACATCATAAAGTCTGTCTAGGATTACATGTAGAGGCAGAAGGATTTGTGGCAGCCGACATCTACAGAAGATCTGTGGTTAGTTCTCCAAGATGTTCGAAACAACCTACCTGCTGAGTTCCCTCAAAAACTGTGTGCAAGTGTACCTAAAAGAATTGATGCTGCTGTGGATTTCTCTTTTCAGTGATAAAAAAAAAGCGATTACACCTATATTTATGAAAGCATTCTTAATTTACAGCATTTTTTTCACACCTGACTTCAGTCTGTATAAGCAACTCTATTGCCGCGTACACACGGTCGTAATTTCCGACAAGAAATGTTCGATGTGAGCTTTTGGTCAGAAATTCTGACCGTGTGTAGGCCCCATCGGACTTTATCTGTCGGAATTTCTGACAGCAAAAATTTGAGAGCTGATTCTCCAATTCTCCAATGGGAAAAGTTCTTATTGTAAATTCCGATCGTCTGTATGCAATTCCGACGCTAAAAAAACACGCATGATTGGAATCAGTTCAACGCATGCTCGGAATCATTGAATTTAATTTTTCTCGGCTCGTTGTAGTGTTGTACGTCACTGCGTTCTGGACGGTTGGAATTTTGTGTGACCGTGTGTATGCAACACAAGTTTGAGCCAAAAGTTTTCTTGTTGGAATTTCCGAACGCGTGTACGCGGCATTAGTTAGCCTATTTGTCCATGCACATTTGGGTGTTTACAGGCATATTTGCAGAGAATTATTTTCGTCCTGAAAAAAAAATCCATCACAAGTAGGTTTTTGAGAGGAGCTTTTGGGCAGAAAAAATGTATGATACACATAAACACGCTTGAGCCCTCGTTCACACCAGGCCGATTTGGCAAATTGCATGCCAAAACGGAGCCTATTGCTGGCAACGCCACTGTCTGAATCGGTGCGATGCCTACTTTGTGGCGCGGCACCAATTCCCAATGCACAACTTTTGGCGACTCCGGGGGCGATTTCAATATGAACCCGCACAGATGTCTGTCAAATCGCCCCTGAAGTCGGAAATGCCAGTTTGAAATCGTACAAGTTCAGCTGGTTGTAATCCCCAAAAAACACTAAAACCTTTCTAATAATTTTTTACCCGTACCCTTTATTTTTTTTAATCAAAGCGGTATTAAATCTAAAAATGAAAATGTCATATATTGCAGCCTACTAGTCCTTAGATTTGGTGGCTGCTTTTGTTTTGTTTTTTTAGGCTTTTGCCCTCTGTTTTCAACTAGTTATCTGGCCAGCAACACACCTCCTGTTTTAGAGCGCCCCCACTGTGAGCGAAGGAGCACAGGGGGCACCTTTGGACAACGGCATTGTTAATCTGAGGGGAGAAGATTATTAGATGGACTAGCAGATACAATAACAAATTAAAGTCAAACTCCAGCTTACACTGCAGTTAGAGTAACAGTTTTGTTCCTTTTGGGATACAGGTTTCACATTATTAAATATTTAATTAAAGCTAATAACTGAATTACCGCTATCAGTGGTAAATGGTTTGCCTCAAGATTGTGGATTTGGGGTTTTCATGAGCTGTAAGCCATAATCATCACAATTATGACAAATCATGGCTTGAACTATCTTGCTTTGCATGTAATGAGTCTATCTCATATATTAGTTTCACCTTTAAAATTGCATTAGTGAAATAAATTAACTTTTGCACGATATTAAAAATTTTCGAGTATCACCTGTATATATCTGGCATACTTGTGGGATCCCTGTGGCATCTGGAAATGAATTTAGTAAGCCACGGTATTACAGTGATCTCCCATGGATTCAGGGTCCCATGCATATGCTGGTGTCGTACTGTCTGCAGATATTAATTGTAATGGTGGAAGAATGGACGATGACTTTTACAAATAATTTTTAATAAATATATAGAAATCCTGAGAATGAGTAGGTTTGTCTGATTGTATAGCAGGTGTCAGCGTTATGATAAGTTATGGCAATGACATTGGACTTAGCAATCAATCATATTGTAGCCAATGTTTTTACTGTATAATCAGGGGAAATTCGTGTGCGCGTGTTATACGTCGATCCCTGCTGTCTGAGGGAAGAGGAGCGAGCGCGGCTGAATTGCATAGAGCCGTGATCTCCCTTCTGTGTATGCGGCGCTCCGTTACGCACAGCCATGCCTCCTGGCCCGCATTGGACTACTGTACGGTCTATCATATGAGCAGGGGCAGGAGGCATGGCTGTGAGTGATGGAGCACCGAGTACACAGGAAGGAGATCACGGCTCTATGTAATTCAGTGGCGCTCTCGCTCCCCCTCTTCCCTCAGAGACAACAAAGATGATCTAACATTTAAAGGTAAAAACTGCACATCGGCACTGAACAGGCAGAGCATTTTGATAAATTGATAGGCTGCAGATGGGCACTAATCAAACTGCATTGCAGATCAATGCTGCAGATGAGCACAGATCAGGCTGCACTGAAGCTGCAGATGGACACAGATCTGGCTGCATTGAGGCTGAAGATGGGCACAGATCTGGCTGCATTGAGGCTGAAGATGGGCACAGATCAGGCTGCATTGATGCTCAGATAGCATTATTTTGCTTCTAAGCTACACGGAGAAAGGCGGAAACCAGCGTTTCCATACCTGGCATTGGGAAGTCAAACCCACAATAACCGCAGAGGAAAAAAAAACTCACTTATTTCTAATGGCCATCCTTTTATATTTACAGCTGATTTCATACAATAGGGAGGGGAAAGGGGTGGAAAGTACAAGTTATTTTTATACAGTACAAGTTATTCATTTTATCTAAAAAGCTCCTTCCCTCCTTCTACCTTTTTTTATGGAGTCTGGAGGGCTTAAGTGCTAAAAAAGATAAGAAAGTGGTTTAGCAGAAAAAGCATTTTGGATTTAATTACAGACCTATGCATCCTTGAGTATCGTACACAAACCAAGGCTTGGCAGTTGTGACCTTTTTCTTTTCTGCCACTATTTTTAACTGTATATGTTATATTGTTTGGCTTTTTCAGAAAAGCAATGCATATATAATTTCATTTTATTGTAATAAAAACATCCGAAAGCTTATTTTGATTGGTTGCTTTTATTGAACTTTGCACATAAAAGCTATAGATGACATACACGTCTTAAATTTGAGTCCATGTCTTTTCATGTACCTTACATTTTTATGATTGGGTCAAAAAATAACTGTTCCATATTGCATTACAGTACCTCATCAATCCCATTCAGAAAGTCATTTGAAAGATACAGTATTTTTTTTTCCTTTAACAAATATTGCATGTCTAAAAAGGTAGATTTATATTATGTAATCATTAGAAATTGTCCACAGTTGGCTCTTTCGTGCAAGTTTTGTCCAGTAATGAGTACATTGTGTATAAGGGAAAAATGATCTGACAGTATTTTGAAAATAAAGTAATGATTCCAAGCCTTAGGGGATCAAAGGACGAGCGTGCAGTGTGTGAAATGCTATTAGAAGTTATAATTATCAGCTGGACTGTAGTCTGCTTTAATCCTATCTATGTGTTTATTTGCTTCAGTGGGCACATTATGAGGTACACTTGAGTTCAATGCAATTTGTTGAAATAAGTGCTTATATACTTACTGTAGCAGCAATCACGTTATCTTACTCCTTTAACTGGTCATAAACATCAGAGAGCAGCCAGCATCAATGCCTTCCTTGCAAATTAGGTGGTTGGCACAGCAAGGGGTCAATGTAAAGCTATTGAATGATTAAAAATATCATGGGTAGTGCAGGCTTTAGTGTTTTAAAAATCTTGTTTCTGTATAGTGTTTGATATTATGTGTCCATGGGGGAGTCCATAGTTGCTTATTATATGTGTAGCGCTACCCCCGTAGGAGCTGCTGGTGAATGATGGTTATCTCCCACCCTGCACAGCCAGGCACACACATTTTCCATGCCCTCTAGAATCAAGAATCTTTGTTTTTGTTTTTTTATTAGGGGATTTGAACTTGGATTGGGAAGGGTCAATATGGGATGACCACTCGATTAGCAGAACACTTCAGGGACTTAACTTTTATACATCCGTTTTATACACATTCCTTTCTTCTACCTCCAGCACAAACTTGCTTGTAGAAAGTCTACATCCCAGGACCAGCTAGTACTTTGTGGATGGTCTAACAAGAGCACATTTAGACCATAGAAAATGCCCTTTGCAGGCAGGGACCACAGGCTCATTTGGTCTAACAAAAATTAGGTACTTGGTGCTAGCTGTCCTTCTCTGTGGCTACTGCTCCCAGTACCACCTCTTCAGGCACTGCCAGCCCACCTTGCTGCAGTTGCCCCTTTCAATAGTCCTCCCTGCAACTTCTCCACAGTCCTCCCAGACTGACTTTGCATCCATCCCAGACTGCTTGCACCCAGTCCCTTCAGGCATGTCTCTCAGTCCTCTGACAGTATCACTAACCAGCCCACGTGTCTTTGTCTCTGGGGATTGTGTTCTCCCACTGTCCTCTCCTTGCTCCCGTGCTTCCTGGTCAGGATCCCCCTGTGTGTCATGAAGAGGGGTCCCTTCTGCACTCGAGCCAAGGCCTGAGTTCACCCCCCCCCCAGACTGGGGAGCTACACTTAAAGGCCCCAACAGCCAAACACTCCAACTCTATCTTCCAACCAAACTCCACACTGCCCCAGCTGGGCTGACCCAGAGTATTGTAAGGGACCTGCCCCCTGGGGTTAGGGCCCTCAAAATACTCCAGGCAACTCCACCTTACTTCCCTTCCAATTCTTCTAGAAGGTTCCAGTCAGGCCCATCAGAACAAGACAGGCAAAACAAGCAACTGCTTGGGGCCCCGAACTGGCCTGGGGTCCCCAAGCAGGGCCCAGTGGCAGAATTACCAGGCCCTGTAGTTTTGCCAGTTCAGGGGGGGCCCGCGGTCTGCCCATGTGAGGAGCCCACACGCCTGTTCACTGGCTGCTGTTGTGAGGGCGGCATGTGTTGGTTCGTTCCACCGCGGGGCTGGGGGCTTTCGTTCACTGAGGGGAGAGAGAGAAGGCAGAGGCAGCCTGAGACTGTGGACTGCCCCGCCCCCGCCTATCCAGGGACAGAGAGAATGTAGGGAGGTGGGGCAGACACTGCTGACACCAAGTGAGAGAAGGTCGTGGGGGAGGAGCTGCAGAAGGTTGCGGCCCCTGTGTAGAGACACGTGGAGCAGAGGGAGCCGAGAGAGACATGGAGCCATGCAGGGGAAACCAAGAGGACACTGACAGAAAGTAAGTGTCTCTGATCCCAGTGCTGCCAATGTACCCAGTCAGTCCCCACCACCACCACCGCTGATTCCATCCCACCCACCCCCCACCACAGCCACTCATCCCTACCCCCCCACCACAGCCACTCATCCCTACCCCCCCAGCACTGACACTCATTCCACCCACCACTGACACTTATCCTACCCCCCACCAGCACAGCCACTCATCCCACCCCCACCACAACTGACACTCATCCCTACCCCCCACCCCACCACTCATCCCCCCAGCACTGACACTCATTCCACCCCCCACCAGCACAGCCACTCATCCCCAACTCTGCTGGGGACACCTGCTGTGGGGGGGACTCTGATGGGGACACCTGCTGTGGGGGGGCCTCTGATGGGGACACCTGCTGTGGGGGGGACTCTGATGGGGACACCTGCTGTGGGGGGACTCTGATGGGAACACCTGCTGTAGGGGGGACTCTGATGGGGACACCACCTGCTGTGGGGGGACTCTGATGGGGACACCACCTGATGTGGGGGGGCTCTGATGGGGACACCTGCTGTGGGGTGGACTCTGATGGGGACACCTGCTGTGGGGTGGGCTCTGATGGGGACACCTGCTGTGGGTTGGGCTCTGATGTGGGGTGGGAGGGGGAGGAGGGAGTAAGAAGTATATTGGATTTAGTTATTGTGCACTTTTTTTATTTATATGAATTGATTTTATGGTACAGTGGCGTTTTTTGTAAATGTTCAATTGTTGAAAATGTTCAAATTTTATGCACATTATATGTAACAGCAGTATTTGCACTGTAAACATTTTTTATTTATATAAAGTGTGGGTGAACTTAACCTGTATCGCTATGCTGTGGTTCCTGTAGGCTTTGCGTGCGTGCATGCGGGGGGGGGGGGGGGGGGGGGGGCGGGGGTTTGGTGGCCTCCATGTCCATTTTGCTTGGGGCCCCCAAATTCCTTCAAACAGCCCTAGTTCCAGTAGATTCTAAAAGTAGGGGGGAGGTCTCAGTTATGCTGCCTGTGAGTCATCCATCTCTCCCTGGATCTCTGCCCAACCCAGGAAAAACACCCAGGGGCCTGCAGAGGTGGGGGCACTGAAGTGGCAGAGTTCTCCCCTCCCTCCTTCTCTCCTTGTTTGTCTCTGTCCAGAACTAGTGTTCTGAGCATAGGTGTGTGTCTGTCCAGAACTGATGTGTCTCTGATCATCTCCTGTACTATGTCTGTAAT
This sequence comes from Rana temporaria, assembly GCF_905171775.1. Classification (NCBI taxonomy): domain Eukaryota; kingdom Metazoa; phylum Chordata; class Amphibia; order Anura; family Ranidae; genus Rana; species Rana temporaria. The sequence goes on from NC_053492.1 coordinate 155,286,728, forward strand.
CTCTGACCATCTCCTGTACTATGTCTGCAGTCTCTGATCATCTCCTGTACTGTGTCTGCAGTCTCTGATCATCTCCTGTATTGTGTCTGCAGTCTCTGATCATCTCCTGTATTATGTCTGCAGTCTCTGACCATCTCCTGTACTAAGTCTGCAGTCTCTGACCGTCTACTGTACAATGTCTGCAGTCTCTGGCCGTCTCCTGTACTATGTCTGCAGTCTCTCACCATCTCCTGTATCATGTCTGTAGTATGTCTGGGGGTCTTTCTAACAGACTCTCTGACAGAAGCCCTCTCTGTGTTCATCAGAGAGGCCCCCTTCAGGTCCCAATAAAGTACTCTGCTTCTCTTCCTGTATTTTGTTTATAGTTAAGAGATCATGTAAGAGTAGCACTACCCCCGAATGAGCTGCTGGTTTGTTTTGGGCGGCATGTTACCTCTATTTCCTTGCCATCCAGGGTATCAGATGAGAGTTGAGAAAAAGTTCAATGTCCACACTTTAGACTTCTTTTTCTTTGCTTTATTTGCCCAACGTGGTAAAAGGATAAAAGTAGTAGTTGAAGAGGTGGAAGGGTAATAGAGAATAGGTTCAGGTGTATAACTTTGTTCACAAACACTCCGGCTTCCAGCAACGCAGCTTTCATCGCCACTCTAGCCAGAGCGGGTATTGTGCACCTGGATAGGCCTCTCTCGCTAACCTAGCAGCCAGGATGTCACACAAAATCTTGGTAAAGTCTCTGCCACAGACCTTCCCAAAGATGGAGACACATTCGGTCCAAAATCCTCTCAGCACAGGATTAAGCACCCAGATCTCTCCTGAATAACTTCCAGTGAACTTAGAACTGACAGGCGACCATCATTCAGCCTTTCGGTAATGGTGCGTCCTTCAATGAAGTCCTATGTAACTATATAATTATGTAACTTATATTAATAATATTTTTCCTTGGCTTTTGCAAGGGTGCTGACTGCACTGCCTGAAGAACAGACAGCCACTAGTGGAAGAATTTACAACTTTATGTATGGTGTGTACAATAGTTCAAAATATGCACTCACTGAAAACACACTTGGGAGGTGGGGCCGACATCCTCTAGAATTTTGTTGTTCTGCCGCACTGAAAAAGTTGACGCCCACACCTGATTTATGTACCTGTCAGAGAAACAGGTACATGAATTGGTCAGAGACTGGTAACAGTCATAATGTCCGTACTGGACACACCTACCTCAATTCACTTCCCCCTGTCACATTGACAGATGCATGACCATCTGATCGGCTTACTTTTGATTGACAGCTACTGTCAAATAGTTGATTTTGAATTCACTCACTGCCACCCACTGTTAAAGTGGTTGTACACCCTGTGCAACCACTTTTCCCTACAGGTAAGCCTATAATAAGGCTTACCTGTAGATACTAGAAATATCTCCTAAACCTCTACAGTTTAGGAGATATTCGCCATAGAACCGGTGTCGACATAATCGGCTCATGCGCACTAAAGAAAGGGCACGAATGATGTCACGCGATTCCGACCAATAGCAGAGCCAGAGTCCACGGCCCCCAGAAGGAAGAGAGGGTTGAAGATGGACGTGATCAGAGAGGGGACATCGCTGACATCACAGGCTTCTGCTGCAGGTAAGTGGCACATAATGGGCTAGTATGCAATGCTTTTACTTTGCAGGGAACAAAGAAGAAGTAAAACCCATCAGGGTTTACTTCCTCTTTGATTTAACATGTGCATTGGGAAAAAAAAAATGTTGTTTTGATTCCTTAACCTAGTTATTTAATTGTGTTAAATTCACTTGATTCGTTAAATTCGTATTTGGAATTCGTTTCGTGTCTTTTTCAAATTTTCTGTGAATTTAAAGATTTTTTTGGAAACATGGAAATATGGAATCGGTTGAATCGAAAACTTTCGTTTTTTTTTTCGATTAGAATGTGGCAAAGTGAACAAACAAAAGAAAAATCTTCATGAAATGATTACAATGACTCTTTAAAGTTGTTGTACACCCTGCATAAGCACTTTTACCTACATGTAAGCCTATATTAAGGCTTACCTGTATGTGCTGGAAATATCTCCTAAACCTCCACGGTTTAAGAGATATTTAAAATAGAGCCGTGCACCAATGTCATCGGCGAATGCACACTTTAGAAAGGGGTTTCTAAAGGGGTAATGCCGTAACTGGCGGCTCCGGAGCGCATGCACTAGGTGGATGCTGTATTTGTTGTATATGCAGTTACAATTTTATTGTCAGGGGTGTAAGATTGTTACGCTGCCTGTTTGGAAAATATTTTTTCTATTTTTTTTTTGTAGTGGCTGGAAATTTAAGCCCTGTGGGGCAGATCCACAAAGAGAGTACGCCGGCGTATCTAGTGATACGCCGGCGTACGTTCAAATTTCCCGCGTCGTATCTTTGTTTTGAATCCTCAAAACAAGATACAATGGCATCTGGGTTAGATCCGACAGGCGTACGTCTTCGTACGCCTTCGGATCTTAGATGCAATTCTTCGGCGTCCGCTGGGTGGCGTTCCCGTCGTATTCCGCGTTGAGTATGCTAATTAGCTATTTCCGACGATCTACGAACGTACGAGCGGCCGTCGCATTCTTTTACATCGTTTCCGTTCGGCTTTTCCGGCGTATAGTTAAAGCTGCTATTTGGTGGCGTACGCAATGTTAAGTATGGCCGTCGTTCCCGCGTCAAATTTGAAAATATTTTTTTTTGTTTGCGTAAGTCGTCCGTGAATGGGGCTGGATGTAATTTACGTCCACGTCAAAACAATGACGTCCTTGCAACATCATTTAGCGCAATGCACGGCGGGAAATTTACGGACAGCGCATACGCAGTTCGTTCGGTGCGGGGACGCGCTTCATTTAAATGAAACACGCCCCCCTACTCGCCGATTTGAATTATGCGCCGTTATGCCGTGAGAGATACACTACGCCTCCGTAACTTATGGCGCAAATTCTTTGTGGATTCAAAGCTTCCAAAAGTAAGTTACAGCGGCGTAGCCTATCTCACGCTGCACCCATGCAATTGTATGTGAATCTGCCCCTGTATGTCCAGCATAACTCTCAGTTGGAGTTGGCATTGGTTTGCAAACTCCACACTATACCTCAAAAGAGCACTGTAATTTATATAGAATAACAATGATTTAAAGGGGTTGTAAAGGTTTGTTTTTTATTTTCTAAATAGGTTTCTTTAAGCTAGTGCATTGTTGTTTCACTTATCTTTTCCTTCGATTTCCCTTCTAAATGTTTATTTCCTTTGTCTGAATTTCTCACTTCCTGTTTCTCCTCAGTAAGCTTTCCACCATCATCCGAGCGGTGTTTAGTCAGCCAGAACAGCTTACTGAACACCTTACTGAGAAGGAACAGGAAGTGAGAAATTCAGACAAAGAAAACAAAGGAAAAAAAACATTTAGAAGGGAAATGGAAGGAAAAGGTAAGTGAACCAACAATGCACTAGCTTAAAGGAACCTACCGTATTTAGAAAATAAAAAACAAACCTTTACAACCCCTTTACGTTATATGGTCTGTATCATACATTCTATTTTTCCTAAATTGATCATATACAGTATAAAGTCATTTGCGCATACAACCATCTTTTATCTTTGACTTTTTTCTCAATGTAGAACAGGGAGGCCGTTGTACTAGGGCAGATGGGGAATTCTTACAATGTTGAGAGCTGTGTGTTTCGTATTCATCACACTGGATCACTGGGGGCCAGCTGTAGACAACAAAACCTTGACACCCGCTCTGTCTGTCCTTTATGCTATTTTTAAAACATGATAGAAAGTTTACTCAAGGTCCATTCACTTAGTGTGTCGCTTATTCAAGATCCTAAACTGTGTGGGCTACAGAACATGTGCTATAAAAAGAAACAACAAAAAAAAAAAAATATCTGTCGCTGGCAAGTGGGAGTGCTGGAAAAAGGAATAATTTACTGTACATGTTGTCCATGGAAGCCAATCAGAATTCTACTTTCATATTCTTTACAGTAGATTTAAAAATTAAAAGAAGGATCTGATTAGTTCCTGGATCAGTAGATCCAGAGATACAGGAAATTTAAGATATATGCAAACTTGTTTTAATATAAATATTTGCCTTGAGTATGGGTCCCATGAACAGGAGCATAATTGTCATGAGGCAAGGTGAGAATACTCACCCTCATGTGATAACCTATCTGTGCACGGGGGTAAATTTAGGACCCCTAAACTTTGCCACAATGATGGTATACTCACCACCCTTTTCTGCATATCACATGAAGCTCTGACTCAAGTGTTACTATAGCTAGGCATTTTTCAAGTTTTTACACATAACTTGTAGTAAAGGAACAGAATTGTGTGTTTTGACCCCATAGACTTTTAAATGGGAGCACCTGAAAACACGTTGAAACAGATGTTTTTCAGGTGCTCCCACTAAAGTCTATGGGGCCAAAAACACATGATTCTGCCCCAAGAAGCTCACATACTTTTTCTGAACATCACATTACTCAGGGGTGAACGATCCTATTGAGAATAATGGAATTCATAAACTGGAGAACTGTCACAAAGGGAAGACCTGTAAGCACGCCCCCCTTCACAGGTATGAGGCGTGATGTTACATGAGGCTTCAGTTTTTTGATTCTGGCACAGTAAAAGTATTTATTTTTTTTGTTCACACCTACTAGAAGGCCATTTTAAATGAAAATCAAAGTGGGACTTTAAAGCGGAACTTCATTTTTTAAATCAACATGAACTATTTTTAATGTGTGTTCATTTATTTATTCTCAAACGACCATTTATTCTAACCTGTACCAATCCATTGAGTTAATTTACCACTAAGCGGCCCCGTGCCTATTTTATGATACTAATTCACAGCCGAGTTAAAGGTATCTATACTCTTGTTCTTTTAAGTGCTTACTCAAGGAGATTTTCATATATATATACACAGTATATAATCTTTATTTTAACTTCTTTACATAAAAAAAAAGAGAAAAGGCACATAGAAAACAGTGGCCCAGATTCAAGCAGAATTGCGCGATATTTGCGGGGGAGCAGGGCAACGATTTTGCCCTGCGCCCCCGCAAATATTTTGCGCTGCCCTCGATTCACGGAGCAGTAGCTCCGTGAATTGCGAGGGTGCGCCGGCAAATTTGCCCGGCGTAAGCGCGCGCAAGTTAAATGATCCCGCCGGGGGCGGGAATCATTTAAATTAGGCGCGCTCCCGCGCCGAGCGTACAGCGCATGCTCCGTCGGGAAACTTTCCCGACGTGCATTGCGGCAAATGATGTCGCAAGGATGTCATTTGCTTCTAAGTGAACGTGAATGGCGTCCAGCGCCATTCACGTTTCACTTATGCAAACGCCGTGAAATTCTAATTTCACGGCGCAGGAAGGCCGGCTATACTTTAGCATTGGCTGCCCCTACTATTAGAAGGGGCAGCCTTGCGCTAAAAGTAGCCGTACGGAAACTCCGTACCTGGCTTGCGCGGGGCCCGCGCAAGCTTTTGAATCAGTGGTAGTATGCAATTTGCATACTACACGCTGATACACAATGGGAGCGCCCCCTAGCGGCCCCCGCAAGAATGCAGCCTAAAATCTGCGAGGCATAAGAGCCTTATGCCGCGCAGATTTTAGCCTGCAGTCGGTGTAACGAGGTTCCTGAATCAGGAGCACTCGTTACACCGGAGCAAGTAAGCACTTGCGCTGCGTAACCTATGGTTGCGCGGGCGCAAGTGCTTCTTGAATCTGGGCCAGTGTTATTGCAGTGCGGTTAGAAGAAATGCTCATTACAGTAACTACAAGGTCTCAATGCATGTAAACAAAAAGTGCTATAATCCATGTCCCAGGAATGTATGTAAAAGAAACAAAACAATTCCTAAAGGTAACACAAATGTAAGCCCATTGGCATTCCACGGCAAAAATAGATAGGCAAACTAATATGAGTGGGTAAAGTGAACTCCTGCGCTGTCTAAGAAGTGAAGGAGAGGGAGACAAACTAAAAATACTGCTGCTAATATAAAGGTCTACCTCGATAGACTAAAGTGAAGCAAAATGTATCAAATAAAATACTTGCGCTGTAGAATATGGGACAAAGAGTGAAAGTAGGTGATACAGCTACAAAGTGACTAGTGATGATAATATTATATAACATATAATATAACAATGAATAATAAAAGGACAATCCTTAATAGAATCCGGCACTCTGAAAAAGTCCAGATCTGGCACAATCCTGCCGTGTATTAGTGTATTTCATCAAGAGTGAATCCAATCTCCAACGGTGCAGGTGTTGTATAAATGATAATACAAAAAACACACTTTTAAGGAAGAAGCACGGAAAATAGTTCTAGAAAAAGTACATATAAGACCCTTGGATCCGGAGTATGGGTGGGATAGAGTAGTTGAGCCAACACCAAGATCACATGTATACACCTCTGGTGGACCCAGCTGCTCACCTCAAATTAACCGCAATGTGTTTAGGTCAACCTGGTCTGGATGGTTATAGTCCACAATTAGGTAGCACATATAAATCTCCGTCCGGTGTGTTACATGAAAAAACAAAGTAAAAAGACAACAAAAAGCTGATGGTGAAATAACGTCACAAAGGGGGCTGATAATTGGGATCTTGGCGAGTGGGAGTGCACTCACATGTAGGTGAGAGATCTCAGGCTCGTATCCACGAGCACCGAACTCGTTAGTCCCTCTATTTTTCCTCTATTTTTTCTGCTAGATCTTAGGAATCGTGGGCTAGCTGTTTGGTCTCCCCAAGGGTTCACAGCGTGTGGAGATGTCTCAGCTGGTATGGGCTTGTAGTGACTCCTATTCCTCTCTCAATACCTCAGATGGAGCGCTCAGATGGCATGATGATGGGGAAGAGGTGAAAAAACACACCCATAGTGTAACCCAGTCAGCGGTACAAACAGGTTTATTAAAAACAAAATAAAAACTCACATAAAAACTCAGGAACTCTGCAACAATCCTACGAGTGGCGAACTCGTGTGTCTGTTCGTCAGATGCTGGAGTGTGTCCTGCCTGCCAATCCCGACGCGTATTGTCACGGTCACGTGACTTCATCCCCTGATGAAGTCACGTGACCGTGACGATACGCGTCGGGATTGGCAGGCAGGACACACTCCAGCATCTGACGAACAGACACACGAGTTCGCCACTCGTAGGATTGTTGCAGAGTTCCTGAGTTTTTATGTGAGTTTTTATTTTGTTTTTAATAAACCTGTTTGTACCGCTGACTGGGTTACACTATGGGTGTGTTTTTTCACCTCTTCCCCATCATCATGCCATCTGAGCGCTCCATCTGAGGTATTGAGAGAGGAATAGGAGTCACTACAAGCCCATACCAGCTGAGACATCTCCACACGCTGTGAACCCTTGGGGAGACCAAACAGCTAGCCCACGATTCCTAAGATCTAGCAGAAAAAATAGAGGAAAAATAGAGGGACTAACGAGTTCGGTGCTCGTGGATACGAGCCTGAGATCTCTCACCTACATGTGAGTGCACTCCCACTCGCCAAGATCCCAATTATCAGCCCCCTTTGTGACGTTATTTCACCATCAGCTTTTTGTTGTCTTTTTACTTTGTTTTTTCATGTAACACACCGGACGGAGATTTATATGTGCTACCTAATTGTGGACTATAACCATCCAGACCAGGTTGACCTAAACACATTGCGGTTAATTTGAGGTGAGCAGCTGGGTCCACCAGAGGTGTATACATGTGATCTTGGTGTTGGCTCAACTACTCTATCCCACCCATACTCCGGATCCAAGGGTCTTATATGTACTTTTTCTAGAACTATTTTCCGTGCTTCTTCCTTAAAAGTGTGTTTTTTGTATTATCATTTATACAACACCTGCACCGTTGGAGATTGGATTCACTCTTGATGAAATACACTAATACAAGGCAGGATTGTGCCAGATCTGGACTTTTTCAGAGTGCCGGATTCTATTAAGGATTGTCCTTTTATTATTCATTGTTATATTATATGTTATATAATATTATCATCACTAGTCACTTTGTAGCTGTATCACCTACTTTCACTCTTTGTCCCATATTCTACAGCGCAAGTATTTTATTTGATACAAACTAATATGAGTGGTATCAAACTGTGCATGGTCTGTACAACCTTCACACTACTGCCATTTCTGTGAGTAGGGCAGCAGAGCCGCAGGTACCTCCCCACAGTGACTGGCTATTAAAATTTACCAATCAAGTCACAGAAGGGGGGAAAGCTGCTAAATAGATAAGAACAGAAACACGCCAAAAGGCAGTAATAAAGAAGTGATAAGCGCTCCAAACTGTAGATAAAACTACTAAGGTGAGTATCCACAACAAAGTGTCTAAACCATATGTATCAGTAATGACTGATAATAAGTGAAATATAAATGGTGACAAAAAACTACTCCATTCACGTCTAATCAAAAATATGTGAACAAAAAGTAAATAAATATATGTGAAAAAATAGTGTCCTTTAGATGAAAAGAAATGTCCCTTTAAACAAGGATGTAATAATCAACCAATGTGACAATCTTCACAGGAATTTCTAGTGGTTAATCAACATATAGTAGGTACCCTGATGAAGTCACGAGGTGCGTGACGTAACGGCGTAGGGATCGAGATCACGTGACACCATCGCAAGCCGAAGGCTGTCAGAGGAAACGTAAGACGGCGCTGCAGACGCCGCGTCTTGTATTACTTTTTGCACAGTAACACCTTATCTATGTAAGAGTCCACTTTAGCTTACCAATAAAGAACCCCCCCTTTTTTAACTATATTTCACCATTGGAGGCATCCGTTTTTTCTTTCCCTTCCCCTTCCCTCGCTCATACGGTATACTGAGCACTTCTTACAGGTCTATCATTCACTGAGACCAGTGCCAATATTAGATGAAAGTGGCTGCTGTAGAGGAAACCATCGGGAAGGATTGAGACATATATCCCTGGACACGCTTACACCCACGCTACATGCAATACCTAGTAGCAGTAAGGTGAGAGTTCTGGGAGACCCGCTATGGATGCTTTTTTACTATATGTTGATTAACCACTAGCAATTCCTGTGAAGATTGTCACATTGGTTGATTATTACATCCTCATTTAAAGGGACATTTATTTTCATCTAAAAGGACACTACTTTTTCACATATATTTATTTAATTTTTGTTCACATTTTTTTGATTAGACGTGAATGTAGTAGTTTTTTGTCACCATTTATATTTCACTTATTTTCAGTCATTACTGATACATATGGTTTAGACACTTTGCTGTGGATACTTACCTTAGTAGTTTTAACTACAGTTTGGAGCGCTTATCACTTCTTCATTGCATTTATATTTTGTGTATTGTGAACACTACTAGATATAGCTGCTCTAAACGACACTTAATATTGATTTTTTAACACTGATTTACTCATAGTAGCGCAAAATTTTTGCTTGTATTCACACCAAAAGGCAGACAACATGCAAAAAGAAAAAATAAATAAAATAAAACCCTCCTCAAAAAAAAACGGGGTGCAAGAAAAACAGGTGAAAAAGATAACGCTGGTATAATTGAATGTCCTATATGTTTCCACCTCGTCCATGTCTAGAACAATGGAATCAGATGCCTCTTCCAAAAAAGGATAAAGGAAGAGTTCATTGATTAGGTTTGTTGGTTCACTTGGACAAGTTGCAGAAATTAGGGGTCAGCTAAGGCTAATAAAGCAACATCCAAACTAGAGGAGACCATATTTGACCCGAATGTATATCGCTTCCAGGGTAATCCACTCCTTGGCCTCCATAATCTCTGTTACCTTCTTGATCCAGTCCTCATGGCTAGGAACATGGGCGCTCTTCCAATGGATTGGTGTGAGCCTTTAGCTGCATTAAGTTAATGAGGGAGAGCACTTTGTTTATTGCGTACTAGAAGGACAGTGGGGACATGGAGCAAGAAGTGGGCCAGTTAGAGATGAAGGTCAATCAGTATCTCAGCTATGCGATCCCTGACATCCTCCCAGAATAGTCTAATCTGGGGATATTCTCAACATATATGCAAGAGCGTACCTCTCAGGCTGCAGCCTCCCTAACAGAGATCAGTAGCAGAGGGGTATAACTGGGTCAGAGCCATGGGCACGCAATAGCACCTTGTCAATAATTTGTAGTTATTTTCTTGCATTTTAGTGTCTATTAGGAAGTTTATTTTTTATTCAGGTTAATTCACTATTATACACATTAGTCCCTGTCCCAACATAGAAGGGCACCCCATTGGTCATCTGACCACACCTGGTTCACAAGTCTGCCAGACAAGGTAATTCAGTTTATCCCAACCTTACAACAGCCTTGTGTCCTCTACCAGTGTAATCATCTGAACAATATTTAACATGCCACATAGGCAACAAATTACACACACTACACATGGGGGATCACAGACATTACATCACTTTATAGGTATACATCTACTGTATGATTGAAATGTTACACTATCTCCCTTCTGACAGATATTAAATAACTGGTAAAATGGGCTTTTATGTAACTGAGATGATGGAGTGAGGTCTTTGTGCTGCACCCAGATGGAATGCACACTACTATGCTTTGAAGATAAAAACATCACTTTCACACATGTTCCCCCATGAACTTTTCATGATCACAATGCCTCAACCTTCATTCTGATGTGTTGTAGTACATGAAGAAAGATGGATGTGAGGAAAGTGAATAAATTGTGCTCCCCACTGACAGAAAGTAAACTAACAAATACATATCTGTGAGTCAGAAGATTCTATGAATAAAGTACAAAACTTCTGTAACCACTTGGCCACTGGCACTTAAATCCCCTTCCTAACTAGGCCAATTTTCTCACATTTTGAATGACAAATACTCAGTCATGCAATACTCTACCCATATGAAATGTGTGTCCCTTTTTTCACACAAATAAAGCCTTATTTTGGTGGTATTTAATCACCACTGGGTTTTAATTTTTTTGCACTATAAATGAAAAAATACTAAAATCGTGGTAAAAAAAATGCATTTTCTTTGTTTCCATTATAACATTTTGCAACTTAGTACTTTTTGTTTATACATTTTTGCCAAAAGTTATACTGCTACATATCTTTGGTAAAACATTGTCTACAAGCTATGGTGACAATTATTGAAAATTGATCACACCTGATATACTGATGGCCTATATCAGGGATATGCAATTAGCGGACCTCCAGATGTTGCAAAACTACAATTCCCATCATGCCTCTGCCTCTGGGTGTAATGCTTGTGGCTGTTAGAGCCTTGCTATGCCTCATGGGAATTGTAGTTCTGCAACAGCTGGAGGTCCGCTAATTGCATATCCCTGGCCTATATGATCATATTATGATCATATTACCAAGTTATTTCTCACACACTGTATAGACATATTTGCGACTACACCCCAAAACACATTCTGCTATTTCTCCTGAGTATGGCGATACCACATGTATGATCATTTTACACAGCCTGGCCACATAGAGAGTCCCAACATGCAAGTAGCACCTACAGTCGTTCTATCTCACCTTTGATGGAGTTTTAGAAAATTCCTGATGAAGGAGGAGCAAGATGGAGGAGTAGGACCCAGGCCAACATTGGATTTACTGGGAAGATGAGTATGTGAATTGAGGACACTGCTGCACGAAAGGTAAAACTCGAGGGGGGGTGGGGGTAAAGTTCCTCATTTTGTATCTTAGGGAGTTCACAATGAAGAGGGTGGGCTCTCTTACACCTCCAGCCCAATTGTTCCTGGATAGTGTGACAGGCAGCATAAGGAGGGGCACGAGAAATTTAGAACAGCACATGGAGGTAAGAAAGCTGCACACACCAAATATTGTATTGCAGAAGAAAATCTAAAATTTCCCCGGGTTTTTTTTTTTGCAGCAAACAAACTATCAAACAAATTTGAATGAATAAAATGTATTGTACAAACATTAGAACCCATGAAGGTTTTAAAATATGAGCTCTGGTTACAAAAATCTTCATTGTGACCCATCAATCAAAATAACATACAAAATAGGCAGGTATACTCATGAAAAATTTTACAGTAAACAATCCTGCCCCAGACAAAATGCTTCAACGCATTTCGACCAAGCGAGTCATAGTCTTCTTCAGGGAAACTGTGTTATCTGAATTCAAAAACATCAAACCTTTTAAGTATATGGTATCACAAAGATTTTGACTACCCATATGGGTTTGCAGGATATAGTTACCTCCAATAAAAGGGAGAAGACGTTGAAACCAGAGATTTTCACAAAATTGTTATCTCTTTCTGACCATCCAGATGGCAGGACCCAACGTGACTGGCTTACAAACAGTGCTCAGAGGAGATGGGATTAGGCTACCTGTAGCAAACAATTCCCAAAAAATTGATAATAAGTGACAATATAGAAATGTGTGTTTACACAGGATAGTGCATCAGGTACAAAGAGGCGATCAAAAATTGATTATTTAATTAAAAAAAAGAAGAAAAAATGCAGTTATAATCCTATATTATTGTTCCACGTGATGATTGTATTAAGCAGTATGTACTGTAAGTCCCATATTTCGAATTTTTAAAATTTCTAATTTTTGAAATTTCTAATTTTTGAAATTTCTAATTTTTGAAATTTCTAATTTCGCAATTTTCGAAATTTCGAATTTTTCAATTTTCGAAATTTTCATTTTCGAATTTCGAATTTTTAAATTTTCGAATTTTCGAAATTTCATATTTCCGAATTTTCGTATTTCCGAATATTTTCGTATTTTCGAATTTTCGTATTTCGAAATTTCGAAAATTGAAAAATTCGAAAATCGAAAATTCGAAAACTGAAAATTTCGAAAATATGAAATTTCGAAAATACGAAATTTTGAAAATTCGAAAATTACTTAATTTAAAAAATTCGAAAATTGAAAAATTCAAAATGCCAAAAATTTGAAATTCGAAAATCGAAATTTCGAAAAATCGAATAGATTTGAAAATCTAAATTTCCAAAATTGAAAAATTCGAATTTACGAAAATTAGGTTTTTTTTGTTTCATTCGTTTTTTTCGGAAATTCAGAAAATTAGTTTTTTCCGGTTTTTGCTTTTTTGGAAATCCAAAAATTTCCCGAATTTACGAAAAAAGCAAAAAAACTAATAAAACGATTTTTTTTTTTCGAAATTTCAGAATTTCCAAAAAACAAAACAAAAAAAAACAATTGAAACAAAAACGAAAAAAACAAATTGGCAGTGCACATGTCTAATATACAGTGCTGTGTTCCAGCAGTGGGACGGCCACCCCTAAAAATAGAGTTAAGCTGAGTGCTGCTTAACTATTTATGGAAAGCTTTGTGTTCTATGAATGAGTACAAAGCTTCCTCTGATTGGCTGACATGGAGATCATGACCTAATCCACCTGCTTATCCACCTCAGCCAATCAGAGGAAGCTTTGGAATTATTTCCTGTGAATGGTTGAGCAGCGCTCAGCCTGACTATTTTGTTCCGGGAGTGGGACAGGAAGTCTCCGTCCCACTACCAGAACAAAGCACTGTAAACTAAAAGTAGCTGAGACTATACATAGTTGTGTGCCCGGCAACTGTACCTGTTAGTGCAGTAAATAGTTTGTTAGGGCCTGCCTGGCCTTAACTAGCTATTTAAAGGGGCATAAAATGTGGAGTCAGGATTTAAAAGTTTATAGTTATTAAGTATTAAAGTTTTGGTAAAGTTAAATTTGTTCAATTCATTTGTTTTTAACATATAAAGGGCCTCAACCTAAAATTTGGTAATGTTTCCTGTCTCGTTTATTTTACTAACTTATTTTCTTTACAAGTTGGTGTTTGGGCAACCTGTGCATAGGTGCTCATACCGATACACATGCAAGCTGGCTCAACCTTCCTATGATAGGTAGCAGCATGTTTGGGGTCCAACCCCTAATGATCCCCCTCACCCCACCCCAAAATCCCTCAGATGCTGGGGGGTGGGCATTATCCTTGTAACGTGTGTTTCTTCAACACTATTTTCCTGATCAGGAGTTCATTGGTAGTTGAAATTCAACATGGGACAGAGTCAAGTTTTCTCGCTGGTAACCATAGTGAAGTAGAAATACAGATGTTTCTATGATACAAGCTAATATCGCAACACACACTTTCGTGTAGATGAAAGCATAGAACATTTTGACAGACTTCCTGCTGCCCACACACTCGCTGTCATAAATTACCTCTAGGAGTCATAAACTAGTCTTGAACCACACACTTGTATATCGGAGTGAATGTATTAATAGCACTTCTCAGAAAACTGCAATAATGGTGAACTTCTTAATTGGTCCCAGTGTGAGAAGCTAATCTTTTTAGATTGCTGGTAATCACGAGCATTAACACATCTTTATACTAATTAAAAACTTAGATGCAGCTCTGCCTACTCATATCTAATTTAAATTGCATGTTACAGTAAGTTACTGAGAAATCCCATAATATACATATGGTGTGGGAGTATGTTCAATTGCACTACAATATTTGCCTGTATGTAACTGATGGCCTGAAGACAGGTATGAAAACACAACATCATACCGTATGTAAGATATTCCATATGTTCACATTCATACAACTGATATTACATTTGTGGTATAACTATGGGGTCTATGTATAAAAAGTTTGCTGAATGAATGTGACACACATCCGTCCAGCTCCTACGAACCGTTCCATAACTTGATGTATTCTTTATAATATTATCTTTAATGATGGTAAGCGCTAAGGTTCAGATTTCCAGCAATATTTGAATAAAAATCCTATTCGTTTTTTTCTATTTTTTATTATTTGTTTTGCACGCTGGAAAGTAAGAGCTAAAACCAAAAGAAAAACATCCCTGTGTAACGGGCCCAGGGCTCAAGTCCTGCAGGAACGCGTGGGACTAGAGCAGCCTCGAGCAGCCGAGCCGCCCGAGCCAATCCTTCACTAAGCGGCGATGCCCAGCTCGACTCACTGTCAGGCGAACCTTAGTAATCCTTTATGTTACTGGCCGCTTCCTGTATATGGATTCATCGGGTAGTGTGCGAGTATTCCGTCACTTCCTCGATGCCGCAATGTCTCCTGGGAGCTTTTGTCCTTGTTCCCAGGAGACATTGCGGAGGTCTGCCGCGGGTTATCGCAGGATTTAGAAAGAACTTGCTTAAAGTTCTTTCTAAATCCCACGACAACCTCTGGCAGACCTCCGCAATGTCTCCTGGGAGCTTTTGTCCTTGTTCCCAGGAGACATTGCGGCATCGAGGAAGTGACGGAATACCTGCACACTACCCGATGAATACATATACAGGAAGCGGCCAGTAACATAAATGATCACTAAGGTACAGTGGATCGAAAAAAGAAAAAAAAAAACATGCGGAATAGTAATTATGCATATGAGCGTATCATTTTTTTTTTTTTTTTTTGGTGGGGGAGTGGATCTTGGGTGGGAGTTTCCACACTTTTTTCCCCAGGACTTGACCCCTGAACGGGCCCATGTCATTGGGCTTTGACATCAGTTTGGGATGCTTCTGAGATCATCCAGAATTTATTGACAGGTACATTTGACCTGCAAATTCCTTCCTCTGTGATGCATTTGATCTGCTGCTAATGAGTTGTGCGCTCTCTTATGCCTTGTACACACGGTCTGCCTTTTGACCATGCAAAGGTCCGCAGTGAGTCAGACGGAAAGATAGAGAACAGGTTCTCTATCTAAGGTTCGTCGGACTTACGACCAAAAAAGTCTGATGAAGGCTACACACTTCCAGACGTTCCGAGAAAAAACATCCCGTCTGACTTTTTTTCTCGGAAAGTCCGACCGTGTGTACGAGGCATTAGACTTATATGGCAATGCAAACCTGTTTGTAGCAAACAAAAGCCGGTCGACGAAGGCCATTATGTTGCTTCTGTAGCAAGCCCATCCTCAACCATATTTAATATGTCAGGAAAGCAACCCTGCAACGTCCCTGCTAAGCTGGTCATGTGAAATCAGCATTTTTTTTTTTTTTTTACCTGAGCACACAGAGTTCTCACAGGGAGTTTAAAATCTTGCAAGACTTGAAAAAATGATGCTTAGATATAACATTTTACCGATATTCCAATTACAAGCCATGGTGAATATGTTATGGACCAGACTGTAGCATAAGCATCTCTGATATGTAGAGTTGAAATAAAAAAAATAAAAAAGTCAATTATAAAGCAAGATCCTCTTTGAAATTAGGAAATTAAATCAACAACATAACGATATAGTCAACCAACCCGGCCGTATACTGTATGTGTGCGTGGAAAGGCAAGCTTTGATTTCCAAAACACAATGCACTAGTTAAATTTCAATGTGGGTAACCACTAATGAAGGATATACCAGTCATATAAAGATGGTAAGAAACAGAAGAAAGAAATGGGTGAGGATACTAAAGAGAAGGATAAGTCCCAAAAATAAGCTGGGAGTAAAACGGAAATAACTAAAGATGAAGGGAAGAGTATGACATTTTTTTATATTTAGTGTAATCAATACTTGTTTGTTTAACCCCTTCCATACAGGGCATTTTCACCCCCTTCCTGCCCAGACCAATTTTTAGTTTTCAGCGCTGTTGCACTTTGAATGACAATTGCGTGGTCATGCAACACTGTACCCAAACTAAATCTTTATGTTTTTTTCCCCCCACAAATAGAGCTTTCGTTTGGTGGTATTTGATCATCTCTGCGGTTTTTATTTTTTGCGCTATAAACAAAAGAAGAGCGACAATTTAAAGAAAAAACACAATATTTTTTACTTTTTTATTTAATAAATATCAAAATTTAAAAAAAAAAATACTTTTTTTTCCTCAGTTTAGGACGATACGTATTCTTCTACATATTTTTGGTAAAAAAAATCGCAATATTCGTATATTGATTGGTTTGCGCAAAAGTTATAGCGTCTACAAAATAGGTGATAGATTTATAGCATTTTTATTTTATACATTTTTTTACTAGTATTAGCGGCGATTTGCGATTTTTTACTTTGACCGTGACATTGCGGCGAACACATCGGACACTTTTGACACGTTTTTGGGACCATTCACATTTATACAGCGATTAATGCTATAAATATGCATTGATTACTGTGTAAATGTGACTGGCAGGGAAGGGGTTAACCACTAGGGGGCGTTGAAGGGGTTAATATGTTCCCTAAGGTGTGTTCTAACTGTAGGGGGGAGGGCACTCTCAAGGGGAGCACACATTGGTCTCCTCACCGCTGACAGGAGGTGGATCTGTGTGTTTACACACACAGATCCACACTCCTGCCGTGACTACCGACAATCGCGGGCACCCGGCGGCAATCGCGGCCGCCGGGCACCCGCGCTGGGTCACGAGCGCTGGCGCGGGCACGCGCCCTGGATCGCCGGGAAACACAGGACGTCATATGACATCCACCCGGATCGGCGAGGGGTTCCTGCCGCCGTCAATTCACAATGATGCGGTATGGAAGTGGTTAAAGCCCTGTACACACAATTGGTCCATCCGATGAGAACGGTCTGATTGACCGTTTTCATCAGTTAACCGATGAAGCTGACTGATGGTCAGTCGTGCCTACACACCATCGGTTAAAAAAACGATCGTGACAGAACGCGGTGACGTAAAACACACAACGTGCTGAAAAAAACGAAGTTCAATGCTTCCAAGCATGCGTCGACTTGATTCTGAGCATGCGTGGATTTTTAACCGATGGTTGTGCCTACTAACGATCATTTTTTTGCTATCGGTTAGGAATTCATCGGTTAAATTCAAAACAAGTTGGCTTTTTTTTAACCAATGGATAAATAACTGATGGCGCCCACACACGATCGGTTTGGACCGATGAAAACGGTCCATCAGACCGTTCTCATGGGTTTAACCGATCGTGTATACCTGGCCTTAGTGAAGCATAAACAAAGACAAAAAAAATAATTCTAAATAGCTCAACCAAGAATCCTGTTTAATGGAATTTAATTGATCGAATATTTAAAAAGAGAGGAAAACAATTACCTTTCAACTGTTGTTTGTTTCAAGGTAATAACTCTGATTTAGTAAAGGTTAAAAAGGAACTTTAGCTTGCGATCGCTTTCAAATGTGACATGTCCCAGGAGGCTACAGCTGGGGGTCCACGTGAACGTCATTCACTTTTTATTTTTTTAATTGATAAAAATAACAGCAATTTTTTCACACATGCCTAAAAATAAAACCTTTGAACAGTACTGTATATGTGAACAGTTTTACCTTAAAAAAGATTAGCTTTCTGTTCAGTCAATCTCATGATTCACATATGTTTGCCCCAATGCATAGTCAGGAAAATCATTCTACTATTTTCTGGTTTAGTTTAACACGTTCCTGGGTTACCAGCCTGCTTGTACGAAAGTGATCATGGAGGTATGGGGACAATGTATGCATAGACAGTTTGAAAAAAGAAACATGCCCATAGATTTTAACCAAATATAATGTTGTGTACAGGGCCCCATGATGGTGGCCCTGTCTCTAGTGGCAGTGTAATACTTGGGGGGAATAGAGAAAGGTCCAAGCCAGGCACAGCAACTTTGGGGGTTCTGATGCTGGCAATACGCAGAGTGGCAGCATTGTGCCAGATGGCTGTAACTTCTCTGCAGCACTGGAACTGTGATCGCTGCCTGAATCCTCGTACACACGAAAACTGCGGGGAGAGCTTTTGGCTGGGAAAACCGGCCGTGTGTCTGCTTCCTCGCAGTTTTCCCGACAGGAAAACTGCCGGGAAGCCCGGTGGGAAAATAGAGAACCTGCTCTCTATTTTCCCACCGGGATTCCCGGCGGTTTTAAACCCGGCAGTTTACCTATGGGAAACACTGCGAGGGAGCAAACACACGGCCGGGATTACCGGCCATAGCTCTCCCCGCAGTTTTCCCGACGTGAAACCCGGCCGTGTGTACACGGGGAAACTTACCGAGCAGGTTCTTGGTTTTCCCGTCCAGATTCCCGGTGGACTTTATACCGCTGGGAATCCCGGTTGTGTGTACAAGGCTCGATAGTTGAACTATAGACTCTGGCAGACTGGGACAGAGTGCCTGGTGAGGGAGCATGTGTTAAAGTAGAACTATAGGCAAAACTTTTTTTTTCATTTTGGACAGAGCAAGGAAGGATATAACCCCTATTAAATTTTACTTTTGCCGTCTGTGTCCCATTGTGGAGATTTCCCTTCACTTCCTGTCCCATAACCAAACAGTGAGTGACAGGAAATTCCTGCAAATTAAGGGAATTCCTTGGGGACCTGTTTCTGTCGAGATACGCCACTTAAAACTAGGGATGCCCTCTAGGTGGACTAACCAATGTTAAGTATGGCCGTCGTTCCCGCGTCGAAATTTGAAAATTCACGTCGTTTGCGTAAGTCGTCCGTGAATGGCGCTGGACGCCATTTACGTTAACGTCGAAACCAATGACGTCCTTGCGACGTCATTTAGCGCAATGCACGTCGGGTAATTTTCCCGACGGAGCATGCACAGTACGTTCGGCGCGGGAACGCGCCTAATTTAAATGGTGTCCACCCCATTTGAATTAGGCGGGCTTGCGCCGAGCGGATTTACGTTACACCGCCGCAAGTTTACAGGTAAGAGCTTTGTGAATCAGGCACTTACGCTGTAAACTTGCGGCGGTGTAACGTAAATCAGATACGTTACGCCGCCGCGGCGCAACGTAATTCTCTCTGAATCTGGCCCTCCATTCCTAAGTCCACATCTTACCTGGTAGCTAGACATCATTATAAATCTCAGTCCTCCACAGTCCTTTATATATATGAGCTGACTGATGCTCATGACTCTCTCTCTCTCTCTCTCTTGCTCCCCCTGTTCTGGGAGCCTTTTGCTGTATGATGATAGTACACTAAAGAGGTTAAGAGGTTACAAGTGCTACCTATTTGTTTTTTTGGAACCCACCAGTGCATACCCTGTGAGTCTGGAGCTGACCTGAGTTTAAGGGGTTGTAAAGGTTTGTTTTTTATTTTCTAAATAGGTTCCTTTAAGCTAGTGCATTGTTGGTTCACTTTCCTTTTCCTTTGATTTCCCTTCTAAATGTTTTATTTCTTTGTCTGAATTTCTCACTTCCTGTTCCTCCTCAGTAAGCTGTTCTGGATGACTAACCCCCAGCCAGAATGGCTCGAATGATGGCGGCAAGCTTACTGAGGAGAAACAGGAAGTGAGAAATTCAGACAAAAGAAAAAAACATTTAGAAGGGAAATCGAAGGAAAAGGTAAGTGAACCAACAATGCACTAGCTTAAAGGAACCTATTTAGAAAATAAAAAATGAACCTTTACAACCCCTTTTAGTTAGTGGCTCGGATGAGCAGATGTTTTGTTTTCTTTGTTTTATGGTATTGATTTCCTATACAAAGCCCTTTACTGAAAATATGTTTGCTGTCTTGCTGAAAATAAGGTGCTGGAAAAACCTGCTTGGATTGTTCCTGATTGTCCCAGTCGTGTGCATGATTTACTATTGCCACTCCTATTTGAGCATTTTCCCACTTACAATATATATACGCACTTTAAAATGGCACACTCTGTTCTAAAACATTATGGTTCCTTTACAAAACCACATGCAGCGGGAAAAAGAAGAGTTGCGTTGTCTTCTTTTAGAACATTTCGTAAAATGGGAAATGTTGAGATTGCCAAGTTTCAGAAATGATATCTAGAAAATAAAGTTTGCTTACACTCCTTTTTGTCCACTTAGTGCAGTACTATTTAGTTGGGAGGTGTTGTGGGAATACATATATATTATATGTATGCATTAATATTAAATAAAAACTAAAGTAAAAGTGTTTCTAGTTTTGCCTTCAGCAATGTGTTTAATTCGCAGATCTAAATAGTTGTTTTTAGTAAATAAATGCATATAATGAAAGCATAGGTTATACATTTGGCATAACAATAGGAGACTTAAAAATATACACTAACCTGCCACTTTATTAGATACACCTGTTCAATTTCTTGGTAACACAAATTGCTAATCAACCAATCACACAACAGCAAATCAATGCATTGTGAAGACAACTTGTTGAATGTCAAACCGAGCATCAAAATGGTTTCCTTTGATTGTCACTTAATTGACATGGTTGTTGCTGCCAGACTTAAAGGGGAGTTCCAGCCTTTTTTTATGTTTGTTAAAAGTCAGCAGCTACAAAAAGTGCCCTTTCATAACGTCATATATGACGAAACATGTCAGGGCGGAGCCACGCACTGACGTCACCGCGTTAACGTGACCCCGGAAGCACGGGTGTACTTTTTTTTAACAATTTTGTCTGCCGGCAATTTTAAACTGTTTTTGTGTTTATGTTACACTTTTTTTTAATAAACCCAAGTGGTTACAGTACTTCACTATCTCGAGCCTCCATTTTTTCCTTGTGGTTCCTATGTGATGCTGAGCCCAGGAGTGGATTGCCTTGAAGAGTTAGTTATCTTCCTGAACTTGGTGAGGAAGGCCTGGAAGTGGAGCAGCTTATAGTTCCTGGGATTTCCTATCACCAGATCGAGTGGATATTCAGGCCTCCTTGACCTCATCTAACAGGGGGTCCAACCATTCTGGTAAGGGCATTTACTTACCTTTCTTCCGGATGTGACTCTGAGGAGTTTTTCTTTCAATTAATTTATACTGGCATCGGTGGTGGAATGTTCTTTCACTTTATCACTGTTTTGAATCATTTTTTAAATTGGACACTCTTATTCACATATCTTTATATTTTTGTGGACTAAACCTCATTTCGTTTGAGACTTTATGATATCTAGTCTTTATCCCCTGGAGGGACATTGTTTTCCTTTTATTAATTAATTTATATATGATCTGTTTTTTGCACAATGGTCAAGTTGTGTTGATTTTTAGCGCAACCTAATCCCCCCCCCCCCCGTTTTTAGCTACAAAAAGTGTAGCTGCTGGCTTTTAATAAACCGACACTTACCTGTTCTATGGTCCAGCGCCGCGCCGCCCGGAGCTTCGCTCCTCTCCCCCCCTCTCCGCTGGCGCCTCCATTGTAACTGTGGGCATCCGGCCGTGATAGCTTTTGGCTTCACGGCCGGGCACTCACTGCGCATGCGCGAACGGCGCAGCACTCCCTGAGTGGACAGGCGATTGCCTGGGATCTGTCACGTGTCCCAGGTGATCGCCTACAGGGAGGGGCCGCCAAAAGGTGATATGACGTATCGCCTAAGCGGTCCCCGGACGGAAGGAGGAAGTGGGACAGGAAGTCCCACTCCTACTGAAGCCCCCACTCCCCCCCAAAAAACAATTACATGCCAAATGTGGCATGTAAGGGGGCGAGGAGTGGTTTAAGTGGAACTTCCACTTTTGGGTGTGTAGCGCCTGTGTACTTTTCAGTACAGGTGCTATGTTAAATTTAGTGGGATGAGAGAGTTATTTGCTTTCATCTGTGTTGATCTGTTTAAATGTTGGCTGTTGCCAGCCCTGAACTGTCCTGTGGGTCATTCTGTGCTCCAGAGATGTAGTTTCATCTCTGGATGGAAGGTGGCGCCAGAGGGGCCCAGGCGGAGCCGCTTCTCCCCAGCAGCCAATTAGAGGAGTTTTCCCTCGCGGAGCATGCTGGGGAGGGGTATTTCTGTGGCGGAGGCCGTTGCGCGGGGTTCTTCGCGGGTTTCTGGTTCCAGGTGCGGCACCCACCTTTAGGGTGTGCGCACAACACGGGCCCCGGCGATATAGCCTACCAGGCCGGGGTGCACGTGCCACGCGGAGTTCCCGACTCTGGGCCCTCATGGCTCGGAGCAACTGATGCTGTCAAGGGGCCCTAGTGACTTACTGGGTCCCCCACCTCTATTGAGAAGATCCCAAGCGAGTTGTGCTGTTCGGTGGGGAGTCGGTCTGAGGAAAGCCCGGAGGCAGGTGATCCAATAGGGCTTGAACGAACCATCGGGGATCTGGGTGACCGGACACTGACAGGTTGTATGCTGCAAACTGTCAGTCGGTAACCCCAAAGCTAAGAAGTCTACCTGAGGAAGATTCAGGCAAATTATAGTCTGGGAGGATTCGCTCTACTATTTCATGTTCTCGTGTACTAGGCCTGTGGCAGAGGTCTCACTACTAATCCAAATCCCATTAGAGCCAAGTCGGTGGCAGAGACTTGTTCCTTCCCAGAGGTTCTAAGTGACGATCTGGCTGCCAGGCCTGTGAGAGGGACCTGTCCAGGGGCACTTTACCCACTTCGGCTGAAGTGGCGACGAGGAAAAAGTTGCTATTAGAAGCAGGACTGCTTCCGTTAATCCATAGGACTGAATCTGCATGTTCTTCTTTCACCCACCTACTTCTATCTATCTCAGTTGGATTGTTGGTCATGTTGGACCAGTAATAAAGCATTGAAAAACGTCACCCTGCTATTTGGACTTTCCTTTTATTGCTTCATCCCACCATCATCATCCCTAGAAACATTGTAGAGGTAACATAATTACGCCGATCCCAAATCTAACCAGCGGCTCCTCCGGGGGCAGCGCTACAGGTGGAACTCTACTTTAAGTGACATGGTTGTTGGTGCCAGACGGGCTGGTCTACTGGGATTTTCATGCACGACCATCTCTAGGGTTTATAGAGAATGGTCCAAAAAAAGAGAAAATATCCAGTGAGCAGCAGTTGTGTGGACGAAAATGTCTTGTTGGTGTCAGAGGTCAGAGGAGAATGTGCAGACTGTTTCGAGATGATAGAAAGGCAACAGTAACTCAAATAGGCCCTTGTTACAATCAAGGTATGCAGAATACCATCTCTTGACACATCGCACCTTGAAGCAGACGGGGTACAGCAGCAGAAGACCACACAGGGTGCCACTCCTGTCAGCTAAGAACAGGTAACTAAGGATACAACTCGCACAGGCTCAATAAATTGGACAAAAGAAGATTGGGAAAACTTTGCCTGGTCTGATGAGTCTCGATTTTCAGCTGCGGCATTTAGATAGTAGGGTCAGAATTTGGCGTAAAACACGAAAGCATGTATCCATCCTTCCGT
This sequence comes from Rana temporaria, assembly GCF_905171775.1. Taxonomy (NCBI): domain Eukaryota; kingdom Metazoa; phylum Chordata; class Amphibia; order Anura; family Ranidae; genus Rana; species Rana temporaria. The sequence continues at coordinate 155,310,622 of NC_053492.1, forward strand.
GTAACAACGGTTCAGGCTGGTAGTGTTGGTGTAATGGTGTGGGGGATATTTTCTTGGCACACTGTGGAGTCCTTTTGAACATTGTTTAAATGCCACATCCTACCTAAGTATTAAAGCAGAGGTTCACCCTAAAAAACAAGTTTCTACCATGCCATCCAGCATACTAGCGTGAGCTACAGTATGCCTTTATTTTATTTTTTTGCACCGTACTCACAGTTTAATCCCTTAGTTAAGTTTCAGACTCCCCGCGGGGAGTAGGCGTTCCTATGCAGAGGAGAACATGATTGACGGCCGGCTATGGCACCTCACGCTTCCCGAAAATAGCCGGAGTAGGACTCGGCTCTTCACGGCGCTATACGGCGCCTGCGCACAGACTAGGAGCTGACTGTGCAGGCGCCTGAAGTTAGTGTGAAACGCGTCAGCTGTCCTAGGTTCCATTGCTGTGACTTGTAGTGCCTGTTTCCAGTTTTTTTACATTAAAGTTATGTTGGATTGGAGTGCGGCTGTCCTGATCATCTTTTGTTCTTATTTGCCTTTAGCAATTCCCTTAAAGTTGAAAGCATTCTTTGACAGTCTTTGTCCCTAAAACGAAAACAAGCTCCTGCGCACGGGTGAATTGTCCAAAGTTATTCAATATTCCACATGGAACACACCAACAGTGTCAAAAACCGGTAACAGAGGCCTTGCTGCCTTTCGTGGATGGGGAATGTCCTAGTAAAAAACGACAAAAGCAAAGAAAGAAAGGCGCACCAGCCTAGTGTGTTACTGTTGACAGGTTTAATAAAATAAAATGATAGTAGAAAACTACTTACACCTCTACATCCCCCCTTATTTTTGAGTGCGGTTCGAGGGGTATCCACCACTACGTTGCTGATAAGCCTACCATGTCAGTTCTCTTGTAAGTAGTTTTCTACTATCATTTTATTTTATTAAACCTGTCAACAGTAACACACTAGGCTGGTGCGCCTTTCTTTCTTTGCTTTTGTAGTCTTTGTCCCTAACATGACATATATGTAGCGTCATAGCGTGCATCCGTCTCTAAAATCAGCTTTGTACTGTGTATCATTCTCATGTATCGTGCATTCTAGATTAAAGTAAATGGCATGTATATCTACTCTCTGTACATTATTCTGTTTTAGAACCAGGTAAATATAATTGTTGATGTGCATTACTTCTCCTTGAAAAGGTCTCTAGCTCTTGTAGTCTTCCTTAGAAGGTAAAAGCAGTACAGTGCTTGTTAGCCTGACCCCACGAAATCATGTTTCATGCACAGATATAAGCAGGACTAGTTACTAGCTCTATTGATATATGAGAGAAGTCTGTTTATGTTTATTATGGAGACCACAGTGTGTGATTAGATTTGGTACCATAGCGGGGAAAAGACTAAACAAATGGCCGTTAAAATGTTTATGAGGCTGTCCTGTTGCTAACAGATCATGCTATGGCACTTACATCATAGTTGTAAATGCTAACATTTCCTAATACACCCAATTGGACAAGGCAGAATTGATTGTACTGTCATGTGTCAAGATCAGGTTACAAATGACATAACATTCCTGGACTGGAGCTGGAAAGTATGTTCATAGATTCGCTTTCACTCACACTATCTTGTTAAGGCCGCAGCTGAAATAACAATTACAGCCAGCTTTATGTTTATGGAGATAAGTACAGGCACCTGACATAAAAATGGCATCATGGAAGGCTTGCCCTCGCAGAGGTAAAACAATCATTTGAAAATCCATTCAACATAATAAACATTCAATTATTATTCCCCAAAAAGTTAACAAATATGTAAAGAATTGTTTCTAATGTATGTTTATTCTGTTCTGGGAAAGTGGTTGACACCATCCCTATTTCTGTATTTGAAATGGGAAAAGGACCCTCTTATGGGATTTTGGAGGCAACCAAAAAAAAAGAAACAAAATGCACAACCACTTATATGCCCCGAGACGAAGTGATTCTTTCACGAAACGCGTCGGGTGGAGCGAGTGACGTGCGGATGCCATCCCCCTCATCGCTATACACGAGTGGCTTTGTTCCTGGATACGTCCGGCCGGCGTTACAGGCCAATGCTGTTTTTTATCGACCTAAATGTGAGTTGTATATATGTTACATTTTGGTTTAAAATAAATCACCCAGATTTTATGCTATGTGGAGCTCTGTTTTTGTTTTGTATACCCACCGCTGAGCCTGGTATGGTTCTGGTTCCAGTGGAGGAATCACTACTGATTTAAAGCCTCACGGTTGAGCGATATGCTGATAGTGGTCCGGCAGGACCCTGATTTCTGGTAAGCAGCCGCATGATTGGTGGTGGATTCATGTCTGGTGTCTAATAACATCATCTCTGCAGTTCACACGGGTGTTTTTCCTGCCATTGGAATACCTTTGGACTTATCACTTTACCTCGATTTATTTTGGACTTTATGGACTTTATTTATCACTTCAGTGGTTTGGTTCACTAGTTTGGCTGTGGGTGCTCCGCGGTGTTGTGATGCTTATGGTAGCAGCAACCTTTTAGCATTTACCACCGGGAGTCCCATATACCTTTCCACGCAGGGTTAGGTGGTTCTCGGCCTCCTGACTCTGTGTGATTAACACAATTGTTTGTATATTAGAGTGTTATTATAGGTACATATAGCACATGCACTTGGGCAGAGGCCTAATTGATTTGTTTGATATATTTACACTATTCGGTTTAGCGCAATTATCCTTTTTTCTTTTCACATATTTTTGTTTATACACAATTTAATTGCTGCTTATTAATCCGACTTTTTGACTTCACCTTAGCGCAGTTGTTTCCAAATTTTCTTTACAACCACTTATATATAAAACCACTTTTTATTACAAAAGTCTTAAAAGACATAGCCTTGTTAAAAACACACATGGTCATATTTGGCCCAGAATCCATTGTACACATCAATATGCAGTTACGGTAATACTTTGGCAATGTTACATATCTCTTTGGAGGGTTTGATATTCAGCAGATAGTTTGCTTGAGCATCATACATCCAATACTTTTCTAGATTTATTACTTAATCTCTTCCTCAGGGATGATTAGATGCTTTTCAATTTATCCCAAAAAATATATTACCACTTCTCATGATGACTGCCCATGTCAACCTCCACTTGCTTGTGAGCAGGGGTGAGTTCATGCAAGGATCATACCACGGAAAAGGGTTTTGTAAAAATTACACAAGGCCCATTTTTCACTGCTGTTTACCCAAACCGAGCTGCTCCTTAGCACATCTCATACGATTGTGTCCTTAAAACATAATATTCAATTATTATTCCCCAAAACTTTAACAAATATGTAATGAATTTGTTTTACCGAGATAAACAAAAACACAGTTGCTACAGACTTTTTTTGTGTATCAATATGAAAATACCACACTTAATACTGTCCTCACAAGGAAAAGCAAGATACTTCACACTCAATACCAACCTTTTGCTTGATGGAATTAATAAAAAGTGTGGCTACAATATCATGCTTTACCAGTAGGGGGCCATATCTTGGACTTCAACACCAATTTCTGGTGTAACGAAAGAGGTTGGGAATCATTTGACAGTTTTCCTTTATTCTCGAATAAACCTATAAAAAAAAATCATGCCAAAAATGACTATATTTTACAATAATTTATGCTTAGAAAAAAAAAAAATGTGCTTGTACTGGGAAAGGTAGATCTCCAGACTAAACTGATATTGTGGTGATCAATTTGTTCACGAGTATGGACCCTGTTAGGCTCATTTCCTTGAAAATAAATAAATTGTGAATGAGAATGGTGAATGTACTTAGTTGCCCAATAGTCTTTCTACTTAGTGAGGGTTAACACAAAAGTGGTTGTGAACCCTCACATATACCCAGTGAAGTGAATTGCCTCAGGTTATACACAGAGATGAAACAGATCCTCCTACATAAGTTGTTTATCTGCAGTCTTCTCCTCTCTACATCTGTTCAAAGTGCAGAATTTACAAAGCTTGTCTGAGCTATCAGAAAAAAAGGGGGTGGAGAGCTGAAGTCACACTCTGCAGAGCTCAGTGAGGAGAACGCTGAGAGCCGATTGGAGGGAAGGACTCACCCCCATTTACACAGCACACAGGAACAAAACTGTGGCTATCAATCTTCTGGAGATCCCTCCCCTGTCACCTTTTTTCTTTTGGTGTCAGGAAAACTTTTCAGAAGTGACCCGTGCTGATAGCACAGGAATGAAGCAGCAGACAGAAATGACACTTACTGCTTTTTGATTGAGACCAGCACACACTATAGAGCAGTGTTTCTCAACCTTTCTTTTTAGCCAAGGCACCCTTTAAAAGTATAGACAATCTCAAGGCACCGAATAAAATTATGGACAGTACAGGCACCCCATTCTAAAATGTAAAAAAAAATTCTAATAGTTTTACATAATACAGCAACATCCATACATGTAGGACATCCAACATTAGAGGTGATTTTTTTTCTTCCGAAGCAAATACACTTTTGCACACTGGTACGACTAGTGTGCCAATGTTTCTCTTCTCCCTCAGTTTTTCTCCATCACACAGCTAATGTGACCCCAGTGCTGAGGGAGAGGGGCAGGGGAGAGTCAAACAAGGATGCTGTGGAGGCAACAGGCATCCTCAGAGGTGGCTCTAGGCTTTGTGAGGCCTTAGGCAAAACTTGACATGGGGCCCCACTCACACCCATGATGGGAAAAATAATTCAAGGACAAGAGCCTCTTCCCCACAACCCTGGCCGGACGTTGTGGGGGTCTGCGGGCAGGGGTCTTATTGGAATCTGGAAGCCCCCTTTAACAAGACGGCACCCAGATCCTGCTCTTTAATAACTAAGGGGCGGGGCCAACCTGGTGATGTCACCTGGTGAACCCACCCCCTTGAGATGCCATTGACTAAGGGCATGCTGGGTCACAAGGGGTGGTGTCACCGATATTTACTGGTTGTTAAGGATGCTGGCGGCCCTGCTCCTGAGTCAGGGCTCTTAACGCTGCCTGAGCACAGCAGCGTTAAGGTCCCATGTCCCTCAAAACTGGGGTAAAGCAATGGGCAAGTTAGGTGGCCGCGAGGCCCCTGTGAGTGCGAGGCCTTAGGCGGCCACCTAATTTGCCTAATTAAAGAGCCGCCTCTGGGCATCCTCCTTACCAAATGATGACGTCATTGGTTGTTAGGATGTCTAGAAAGTCATAATGGTGCCTAATGAAAACCCTTGGCTTTGTATAATTAAAAGGCAGGCGTCACCCTCGGCTCTCATCCACCTGCTGGCACAGGTACAATACAGATACAATTTTTGATCAATTTTTAGGCATTTTTCTAAGGCACCCCCGAAGAAGCATTAAGACATCCCAAGGCATTTGGGCACCCTGGTTGAAAAAGGCTGATATAGAGGGATATGTTTTGTTCATATTTCATGTCTGAGGTTCACAACCACTAAAGCTGAACCTTAGTAAAAAAAAAAAAAAAATTGCATGTTTACTATGTAAAAATGTTTTACCCCTAATTATATGTGTCCCATTGGTGGATGTCATTACGTTAGGTAAAGAACTTTTATTAATTCTGAAACTTTCATTAATTCAAACATTTTCAAAGCCAAACTTCTGGCTTTGAAAATGACCCTCCTGGATCTTGTACAGGGAAGGCTTGCTGAGAGCCGAGGGTGTGATTTTCAGAGACGGAGGTTCTGCTATTACAGCGGTGTCAGAATGAAAGAAAAATTTCCTAATGCAGCAGCAGCAGCATCCACCAAAAGGATAACACAGCATTAGGAGTAATTCATTTTTACATCGCAAACATAAAAAAAAAAATTTCCCCAGATTTTTGCTTCAAACCAATTAAGTCCAAGATGCTTTAGAAAAATATTGTTACCAAGGAAATGCAAATGAAAGATAACATAAACCAAGATCATCTACAGATGAAAGTGTTCAATTAATCTCAGCAATGTTTGTGCATTGGAATGACAAGCAAAGCAGGACACAATAAGGCCTCCTGTACACTTGAGCTCAAAAACATTGGGGTAGATTCACTCAGATCCGCGTATCTTTGCGGCGGCGTAACGTATCCGATTTACGTTACGCCTCCGCAACTTAGACGGGCAAGTGCTGTATTCTCAAAGCACTTGCTCTGTAAGTTGCGGCGGCGTAGCGTAAAACGTCCGGCGTAAGCCCACCTAATTCAAATGTGGGACAGGGGGGCGTGTTTTATGTTAATGTTCTGTGACCCGACGTGATTGACGTTTTTCCCAGTGTGCATTGCTCCTAATACGCCGCAAGGACGTCATTGGTTTCGACGTGAACGTAAATGACGTCCAGCCCCATTCACGAACGACTTACGCAAACCACGTAACTTTTTCAAATTTCGACGCAGGAACGACGGCCATACTTAACATTGGTACAACGCACTTACGCCACCATATAGCAGAGGTAACTATACGCCGGGAAAAGCCTAACGTAAACGGCGTAACTGTACTGCGTCGGCCGGGCGTACGTTCGTGAATTTGCGTATCTAGCTGATTTACATATTTCGTCGCGTAAATCAGCATACACGCCCCAAGCGGCCAGCGTAGATATGCAGTTACGATCCGACAGCGTAAGAGACTTACGCCTGTCAGATCTAAGGGAAATCTATGCGCAACTGATTCTATAAATCAGGCGCATAGATACGACGGCGCAACTCAGAGATACGACGGCGTATCTGGAGATACGCCGTCGTATCTCCACTGAGAATCTGGCCCATTGAGCGTTTGAGCTCAATGGGCCAGATTCTCCTAACCCTCTGAGTTTGCCTATGTTTCTTTGCACACTGTAGGTGTAGAGGCAGGGTAATTTAAAGACAGAAACCCCCCCCCCACTAAAATTGCGTTCAGGAGAAGAGCTTTTGAGCATAAATCGCCTGACGCACCTTAACCTCTTGACCACTGGGCACTTAAACCCCTTTCCTAACCAGACCAATTTTCAGCTTTCGGTGCTCTCACATTTTGAATGACAATTTCTCAGTCATGCAACACTGTATCCATATGATTTTTTTGTGCTTTTTTTTACACGAATATAACTTTTTTTGGTGGTATTCAATCACCACTTTTACGCCATAAATGAAAAAAGACCAAAAATGTTGAAAAGAAATTGCATTTTTCTTTGTTTCTGTTATAAAATTTTGCAAACTAGTAATTTTTCTTCATAAATCTTGGCCAAAAATTATACTGCTACATATCTTTGGTAAAAAATAACCAAAATAAGTGTATATTATTTGGTCTTTGTGAAAGTTGTAGAGTCTACAAGCTATGGTGCCAATCACTGGAAATTGATCACACCTGATGTACTGACTAGTGTTGAGCAGAATATGCCATATTCGATTTCGCGATATATCTCGAATATATATTCGAATATTCGAGATATATTCGCTAAATTCGAATATTCGTGATATTTTATCGAAATTAATTGATTGCGATTTTTCGCTATTGCGAATGCGAAAATAATTGCGATTTTTTAATAACTGCGGTAGGAGCGCTCTGATTGGCTTAGAATATTCGTGATATTTTATCGAAATATCGCAACATGCGAATGCGATATTTATTGCGGAATTTCGAGATATGCTGGAGGAGCGCTCTGATTGGCTCAGAATATTCGTGATATTTTATCGAAATATCGCAACATGCGAATGCGATATTTATTGCGGAATTTCGAGATATGCTGGAGGAGCGCTCTGATTGGCTCAGAATATTCGTGATATTTTATCGAAATATCGCAACATGCGAATGCGATATTTATTGCGCAATTTCGAGATATGCTGGAGGAGCGCTCTGATTGGCTCAGAATATTCCTGATATTTTATCGAAATATCGCAACATGCGAATGCGATATTTATTGCGCAATTTCGAGATATGCTGGAGGAGCGCTCTGATTGGCTCAGAATATTCCTGATATTTTATCGAAATATCGCAACATGCGAATGCGAAATTGATTGCAGATATTTCGAAAACTGCTGTAGCAGCACTCTGAAATCGAATATGTATGATATTTTAACCAAAATACATATTGCGATTGCGATTTTTCGATCGCGCATGCGCAATTGCGCGAACAACACGCGACCATTTCCTGGAGCCTTGCCAGTTTCCAACTTATGATCGCAGCGCAATCACACAGCAACATGGTTGGAAGCAATTTCACTAAGTCTGAGGAAAAGTTGCTGATTTGTGTAAGTATTTTGACCACTGTTATTTCATCATCTTCAACTGCATTTTAGTCTAGTTTAAAAGTTAGTATATATGATCAGATATTAGTATTTCACAAAAAATGTGTCTCCTGCTTTTACAAAACTACAAGTCCCAGCATGCCTGGACAGCTGCAGACACCCTGGTTGGCAAATGTGTATTTAGGCACTTTTCCTTGTTATTTAGCATAATGAATTTAACATTTTTTTGGACATAGGACGTATGCGAACGTCCTGACTTCAGTGTCCTCAAGGCCCAAGGACGTTCGAATACATATTGCCCTTTAGATGTTGCAGAACTACAACTTCCAGCATGCCTGGGAATGCTGGCACTTCTAGTATTGTAAGTTCTGCAGGCCCCCGTTTTTCAGGCCTTTATGCACGGGTCTCTAAACTGTGGCACCCTAGATGCAGCAAAAGTAAAATTCTTAGCATGCACTGACAGACCGTGGCTGATGGGAGTAGTAGTTTTGCAACAGCTGGAGGTGGACTGGTCTTGAAACCCAGAGTTAGGTAACAAACCCGTAGTGTTTTGCAACCATCCTGCCTCCAGCTGTTTTTTTCCTGTTGAAAAGCCTGTGGCGTGCAAAACACAACCCAAAAACTCCACCCGGTGCAAGGAAAAATTTGCACACACCTAAAGAGTGACATCACAAAAAACTGCGGCGGTTGCATACGTCAGTGGTCCTCCGAAAAGGTCCCGTCTCTGACCCCCCGGGGCGTTAGGCTCCTGACAGGGAAAAGAGTTACTGTGGTCCATACAGCCGAAGCCATATGGACCCATCTCGGTCCAAGCAGCGCAATCAACACGCGAACAACACGCGACCATTTCCTGGACCCTTGCCAGTTTCCAACTTTTTGATCGCAACGCAATCGCAGAGCAAGATGGTTGGAAGTAATTTCACTGTATCTGAGGAAAATTTGCTGATTTGTGTAAGTATTTCGACCACTGTTATTTCATTATCTTCAACTGCATTTTAGTCTAGTTTAAAAGTTAGTATATATGATCAGATATTAGTATTTCACAAAAAATGTGTCTCCTGCTTTTACAAAACTACAAGTCCCAGCATGCCTGGACAGCTGCAGACACCCTGGTTGGCAAATGTGTATTTAGGCACTTTTCCTTGTTATTTAGCATAATGAATTTAACATTTTTTTGGACATAGGACGTATGCGAACGTCCTGACTTCAGTGTCCTCAAGGCCCAAGGACGTTCGAATACATATTGCCCTTTAGATGTTGCAGAACTACAACTTCCAGCATGCCTGGGAATGCTGGCACTTCTAGTATTGTAAGTTCTGCAGGCCCCCATTTTTCAGGCCTTTATGCACGGGTCTCTAAACTGTGGCACCCTAGATGCAGCAAAAGTAAAATTCTTAGCATGCACTGACAGACCGTGGCTGATGGGAGTAGTAGTTTTGCAACAGCTGGAGGTGGACTGGTCTTGAAACCCAGAGTTAGGTAACAAACCCGTAGTGTTTTGCAACCATTCTGCCTCCAGCTGTTTTTTTCCTGTTGAAAAGCCTGTGGCGTGCAAAACACAACCCAAAAACTCCACCCGGATGCAGTGAAAAATGTGCACACACCTAAAGAGTGACATCACAAAAAACTGCGACGGGTACATACGTCAGTGGCCCTCCGAAAAGGTCCCGTCTCTGACCCCCGGGGCGTTAGGCTCCTGACAGGGAAAAGAGTTAGCAACGCATATCTCCCCTATACGTGTATCCTGTGTTGTTAATAATATATTCATAATTATGCAAATGATAATGGCTGCTATATTTATGCAAAAAAGGTGGCGACCGAAATGTCAGGATATAAAATCTGTCATGTTACCCCTGTCATTGATTAATAAGGCGAGAATGCTTCCAATTGTTGAATAGCATACATTTACGTCATATATCCATAAGGCTGTCAACAGAAGTATTACAATATACTTTGTTCTTCATCTTGCAGAAGTTCCTGGAAACAGGATACGATAAGCTGCGGAGGCAGCCAGAGAAAAGGGCTGTGGTCAGCGCCCTAATCGCTGACTTTGGCGGCCAACACGACCACAATGCAATTGTGAAGAAGTGGTCTGACCTGAAGAGGCGCCAAATGGATCAGGTCAGACGTCTTCGGGCTAAATATCATCCAGGTAAGTTATTGTTGACAGTTATGTTTTTTTTTTAAAAAGTGTATTTTGTGCGTGAACTCGAAAGAGAGAGGAGCCGGCCTGCAGGAGTTGGGAGGCCTCCCCCAGAGGCAATCTGCCACCTTTCTCCATGCCCCGGTTGGCAATGGCGGGTGTGAGGGGGTCCTCCCAACCCAACCTCGCATAGCACACCCACCAGGGGCGGGGCTGAGACCACCAAACTCAATTCACAGGTAGCCGAGAGCGGGATCCGAACCCCTAGCTGCAGAGGTGAATCACTTGTCAGTGCAGTGGCAATCGCGTGGAGCCACCGCAGCTCCTTTGGTGACAGTTATGTAAGGTCATATGTAATTCATGTAAGGTCAGATGTTGTTAACCAAGATGCCATGTTGTGCTAACATATATCACCACCAGCCAATGTATTCATAGTACTGTTGAAAAAAGACATGGGACAGCAGACAGGAACACAGAAGTTATGTGGGAACATAATTTTCCCATTGCTTTGCATGGGACTTTAAAGAAAAACCCCGACCATGGCAAGTGGGGGTGGGTAAGGTTTAAACCACCTATCCTATGTTTGTGGCTGACATATAAGTAACCTGTGTGCCAAGTTTCATATAAATATCTTTAGCCGTTTGTACGTGATGCTGGAACATACATACATACATACATACATACATACATTTATGCACACACACACGTTGAGTTTTATATATATAGATTACCACTAAATTCCTGTGTTAGGAGTGGGGTTGTTATAGTAATCCCGTGTGCTCCATCAGGCCCTTTTTTTAACATGAGATGGTCTGAACAAAACAAAGGAGACAAAAACAGCTCATTTTAACATGGTTGCATCCCAGCTCACGCTCAGTCCCCTGTAGTGCCCACAAGACCCTTTAATATAACATTGTCCCATTGGTTAACTGTCTATATAAATCAATTTGTATTCATATACAATACAGCAGAGTACACAGAATTTGCATACGTCATTAGAAAACATTTTTATAATATATGAACATTGTGTTATTATAGGAGCTCCAATGCCAGTTGTCCGCGCCAAGCGCAGAAGGCGCCAGGCCGATGAGGAGGAGGAGGAGGATGCGGCAGAGGAGGATGCGGCAGAGGAGGAGATGCATGAGGAGGAGCAGCCAGGGCCCTCCCACTCCCCAACCCCAGCTCCTGTTGAGGAGCAAGCTGAGGAGCTTCCCCCCCCACCACCCCAACTTCTCAAGCAGAAGAGCAGGAGGAAGAGAGCGGTCCTGTGAGCCTCATTCAGGAAGGTAAATATGTGCACAATGATTAATAACATTTCAACAACAAAATGTAGATATAAAAATGGACAACATATAAAGCGCACCTGTCAGATTGTAGAACCATAATATGGTATTGATGCTAGAAGTATACAGGTAGTGCATAATTATTAGGCAAGTTGTATTTTTTGCGGATTCATTTTATTATTGAACAACAACCATGTTCTCAATGAACCCCAAAAACTCATTAATATCAAAGCTGAATTTTTTTGGAAGTAGTTTTTAGTTTGTTTTTAGTGTTAGTTATTTTCGGGGGATATCTGTGTGTGCAGGTGACTACTATTACTGTGCAGAATTATTAGGCAACTTAACCAAAAAATAAATAGATAGCCATTTCAATGATTTATTTTTAACAGTGAAACCAATATAACATCTCAACATTCACAAATACACATTTCTGACATTTAAAAACAAAACAAAAACAAATCAGTGACCAATATAGCCACCTTTCTTTGCAAGGACACTCAAAAGCCTGACATCCATGGATTCTGTCAGTGTTTTGATCTGTTCACCATCAACATTGCGTGCAGCAGTAACCACAGCCTCCCAGACACTGTTCAGAGAGGTGTACTGTTTTCCCTCCTTGTAAATCCCACATTTGATGATGGACCACAGGTTCTCAATGGGGTTCAGATCAGGTGAACAAGGAGGCCATGTCATTACTTTTTTTTATTTAATACCCTTTCTTGCCAGCCACGCTGTGGAGTACTTTGACACGTGTGATGGAGCATTGTCCTGCATGAAAATCATGTTTTTCTTGAAGGATGGTGACTTTTTCCTGTACCACTGCTTGAAGAAGGTCTCTTCCATAATCTGGCAGTAGGACTGGGAGTTGAGCTTGACTCCATCCTCAATCCGAAAAGGCCCCACAAGCTCATCTTTGATGATACCAGCCCAAACCAGTACTCCACCACCACCTTGCTGGCGTCTGAGTTGGACTGGAGCTCCCTGCCCTTTACCAATCCAGCCACGGGCTCTTCCATCTGGCCCATCAAGACTCACTCTCATTTCAGCAGTCCATAAAACCTTAGAAAAATCTTTCTTGAGATATTTATTGGCACAGTCTTGACGTTGCAGCTTGTGTGTCTTGTTCAGTGGTCATCGTCTTTCAGCCTTTCTTACCTTGGCCATGTCTCTGGGTATTGCACACCTTGTGCTTTTGGGCACCCCAGTGATGTTGCAGCTCTGAAATATGGCCAATCTTGTGGCAAGTGGCATCTTGGCAGCTGCACGCTTAACTTTTCTCAGTTCATGGGCAGTTATTTTGCACCTTTGTTTTTCCACACGCTTCTTTTGTTTGATGATCACGCTTCAGAAGCTTTGCAACTTTAAGAGTGCTGCATCCCTCTGCTAGATATCTCTCTATTTTGGACTTTTCAGAGTCTGTCAAATCCTTCTTTTGGCCCATTTTGCCAAAGAAAAGGAAATTGACTAATAATTATGCACACCTGATATAGAGTGTTGATGTCATTAGACCACACACCTTCTCATTACAGAGATGTACATTACCTAATATGCCTAATCTGTAGTAGGCTTTCGAGCCTATACAGCTTGGAGTAAGACAACATGCATAAAGAGGATGATGTGGTCCAAATACTCATTTGCCTAATAATTCTGCACTCCCGGGATGTGTTAGACACATAACAAGTGTATACACATGATAATGATTGATTAATAAGCAAAAAAAATATTTATTTATTTGGTAACGTTATTTGAAATCCAAATGTTTTTTTATTATATCCTAAAAGCATCAAGAGATATGAGGAGGCAGAACAGACTCATCGAAAAGACCCACCAGAGGATCCTGCAAAACCAGCGGAAGATGAGCTACCTCACCCAACAAAATGCTCTGCTAGAGCAGCAGCTATCGGGTCAGATTGCGGAACTGCACCGCATTCAGAAACGCATTGATAGCTATATTTAAATTTATTTTTGTATTAAAAAATCTTATTTTTTGGAAATGTTTCATTTCTTTTTGAGATAGAGTTGTAGGTTTTTCAACACATCTAACTTCACATCAAACAAATCAACATCAACACATTTAACTTCATAATAAGCAAAAACATTTTATACTATTATTTTATTTAACATTAACCTAGGACAAACTAAAGCACACGACACAGACACGACGAACACAAAATAAACTGTTGAAAAATGAACATAACAAAAGCAACAATATATATATATATACAAAGAGAGAGAGAGGGAGAGCAAGAAAGAGAGAGAATGCAGATGAGCTCTTGCAGACAGCCCAATGGTTGCAGTATAAATGCCGCAAAACAGGGTTTAACATAAGGTTCATTGTTATAGTTACACTTGCTGTTTAGATCCGGTCTGGTAGTCCGGTCTGGTAGCTTGTAGCGGAGGCTGTTGGTGGATCCGCTGTGCCAGAGAGGTCATGAAGCTTTACTCAGCATGGAGGCAGCAGCAGGAGTATTAAAATATAATATAACTAGACAATGCATTTCCTGAGGAAAATGCGAGTGGGAATGCTGAATAGCTTAATTGGTGAGCCCCTTGCCAAAGACATTCACCATAACCACTACACTATCTTTAGGACACACAGCTTCTTTCTCTATCTGCAAAGTATAGAGTATGCTGACTTCCTGGTCGCCCCTCCCCCCTCAATAGGTTTCCCCTCCCCCCCAGGTCAGTGAGGAGGAATATTGCACTGAGGTCAGGAAAGTTATTTATGGAAAGAAATAACATTACAAACGCTTTTAAATCACAGATCTAATACATGATTTAAGCCTCCAAACAAAGCTTAATAAATCCTCAAACGTACATGCAATTGATACAACGACTACACCGTTTGAAATACACGGCCCTTGTAAACGCATCGATATGAAATTTATGTAGATAAACTTAAAAATGTGGCCATGTCTGCGATTTAGAAAAGAGCGTCTTTGTGAGTTCTGCAGCAACATTTTTTAGATAATTTCACATGAGAGTCTATGAGACATAATTTCTGGCAGTTGCTCCAATAACTAAAACTAAAATACGTATCGCAGAATTGGTCACATTGCCATAAACCAGACAAGCATAGCTACGTTTTGATATAAAAATTGTGTATGAAAAGTAGATCTTGTGGGCGTGAGACCAATTTGTTTCCCCTTTTTGTAAAGATATTTTTAATTACAAAGATCTCCAATGTTAAGGTCACATGACAGACTCTAAATCCCCTCCATAGGATTACATTATAACCTATTGCATTTTTGTGAAAAATTCGCAAAACGTAAATTGCGTTTTCACCAAAAAATTGTAAACGATAACGATCTGAAAAGTCATAGCCGGATAGCTAAATATTTTGTGACCGCTTTAAAGTTTTTTCAGTGTCTGTAAGTGAAAGTATGAAGTAGCTGAAACTTTTGGCAGGGCATGTGAATTCAAAGGGGAAAAGGATGTTCTCATTGACTTCAATGTTAAAAAAAAGGGTCTAAAAGCTTAAAATTTATAAAAGTGTAAAAAGTAGAAAAAAACTTGAAGAAGTCCCATCATTAGCTGAACGAGACGAACATTTTTACAGTTGAATGGTCTCAATAGCTGAAAGTATGCCGAAGTTACGCAGAACCAAAAAACGTAAGGAATAATAAGATTACTAAATTTACGGATATCAATACTGGAAATGTTTATTAAAGCATTCACACTAATTAAGATTAATACATTTACGGGTATCCATACTGGGAATGCTTATTAAAGCATTCCCACTAAGTATCACACAGGCATGATTTACAAGCAGTAGTGGTAATAGTAATACATAGCATAAAAACACTTGGGGAATACTTTACAGCATCAGTAGTGGTCATAGTAGTCAATAGTGTACCAAAAAATTGGGACACAGGTGTCTTGACTGAGCTGTAATAGTAGTAGTAGACATTGACAATACAGTGTCAAATCACTCGGGCAAGAGGTGCCATGATGAACAGCAGTCTTAATAAGAGTATATAGGGTGTGAAATAACTGCTGACATATGTGTCTTGACTGGGCAGCAGAAGCAGCAGTAGTAGTATTAACAGTAGTAGTTGATACAGAGTCATATCACATGGGCAGGAGGTGCCATGATGAACAGCAGTAGGAATAGGAGTATATAGAGTGTCAAATAACTGCTGACATAGGTGTCTTGACTGGGCAGCAGCAGCAGCAGAAGCAGCAGTAGTAGTATTAACAGTAGTAGTTGATACAGAGTCATATCACATGGGCAGGAGGTGCCATGATGAACAGCAGTAGGAATAGGAGTATATAGAGTGTCAAATAACTGCTGACATAGGTGTCTTGACTGGGCAGCAGCAGCAGCAGCAGAAGCAGCAGTAGTAGTATTAACAGTAGTAGTTGATACAGAGTCATATCACATGGGCAGGAGGTGCCATGATGAACAGCAGTAGGAATAGGAGTATATAGAGTGTCAAATAACTGCTGACATAGGTGTCTTGACTGGGCAGCAGAAGCAGCAGTAGTAGTATTAACAGTAGTAGTTGATACAGAGTCATATCACATGGGCAGGAGGTGCCATGATGAACAGCAGTAGGAATAGGAGTATATAGACTGTCAAATAACTGCTGACATAGGTGTCTTGACTGGGCAGCAGCAGCAGCAGAAGCAGCAGTAGTAGTATTAACAGTAGTAGTTGATACAGAGTCATATCACATGGGCAGGAGGTGCCATGATGAACAGCAGTAGGAATAGGAGTATATAGAGTGTCAAATAACTGCTGACATAGGTGTCTTGACTGGGCAGCAGAAGCAGCAGTAGTAGTATTAACAGTAGTAGTTGATACAGAGTCATATCACATGGGCAGGAGGTGCCATGATGAACAGCAGTAGGAATAGGAGTATATAGAGTGTCAAATAACTGCTGACATAGGTGTCTTGACTGGGCAGCAGCAGCAGCAGAAGCAGCAGTAGTAGTATTAACAGTAGTAGTTGATACAGAGTCATATCACATGGGCAGGAGGTGCCATGATGAACAGCAGTAGGAATAGGAGTATATAGAGTGTCAAATAACTGCTGACATAGGTGTCTTGACTGGGCAGCAGCAGCAGCAGAAGCAGCAGCAGTAGTAGTATTAACAGTAGTAGTTGATACAGAGTCATATCACATGGGCAGGAGGTGCCATGATGAACAGCAGTAGGAATAGGAGTATATAGAGTGTCAAATAACTGCTGACATAGGTGTCTTGACTGGGCAGCAGCAGCAGCAGTAGTAGTATTAACAGTAGTAGTTGATACAGAGTCATATCACATGGGCAGGAGGTGCCATGATGAACAGCAGTAGGAATAGGAGTATATAGAGTGTCAAATAACTGCTGACATAGGTGTCTTGACTGGGCAGCAGCAGCAGCAGAAGCAGCAGTAGTAGTATTAACAGTAGTAGTTGATACAGAGTCATATCACATGGGCTGGAGGTGCCATGATGAACAGCAGTAGGAATAGGAGTATATAGAGTGTCAAATAACTGCTGACATAGGTGTCTTGACTGGGCAGCAGAAGCAGCAGTAGTAGTATTAACAGTAGTAGTTGATACAGAGTCATATCACATGGGCAGGAGGTGCCATGATGAACAGCAGTAGGAATAGGAGTATATAGAGTGTCAAATAACTGCTGACATAGGTGTCTTGACTGGGCAGCAGCAGCAGCAGAAGCAGCAGTAGTAGTATTAACAGTAGTAGTTGATACAGAGTCATATCACATGGGCAGGAGGTGCCATGATGAACAGCAGTAGGAATAGGAGTATATAGAGTGTCAAATAACTGCTGACATAGGTGTCTTGACTGGGCAGCAGAAGCAGCAGTAGTAGTATTAACAGTAGTAGTTGATACAGAGTCATATCACATGGGCAGGAGGTGCCATGATGAACAGCAGTAGGAATAGGAGTATATAGAGTGTCAAATAACTGCTGACATAGGTGTCTTGACTGGGCAGCAGCAGCAGCAGTAGTAGTATTAACAGTAGTAGTTGATACAGAGTCATATCACATGGGCAGGAGGTGCCATGATGAACAGCAGTAGGAATAGGAGTATATAGAGTGTCAAATAACTGCTGACATAGGTGTCTTGACTGGGCAGCAGCAGCAGCAGAAGCAGCAGTAGTAGTATTAACAGTAGTAGTTGATACAGAGTCATATCACATGGGCAGGAGGTGCCATGATGAACAGCAGTAGGAATAGGAGTATATAGAGTGTCAAATAACTGCTGACATAGGTGTCTTGACTGGGCAGCAGCAGCAGCAGAAGCAGCAGTAGTAGTATTAACAGTAGTAGTTGATACAGAGTCATATCACATGGGCAGGAGGTGCCATGATGAACAGCAGTAGGAATAGGAGTATATAGAGTGTCAAATAACTGCTGACATAGGTGTCTTGACTGGGCAGCAGCAGCAGAAGCAGCAGCAGTAGTAGTATTAACAGTAGTAGTTGATACAGAGTCATATCACATGGGCAGGAGGTGCCATGATGAACAGCAGTAGGAATAGGAGTATATAGAGTGTCAAATAACTGCTGACATAGGTGTCTTGACTGGGCAGCAGCAGCAGCAGTAGTAGTATTAACAGTAGTAGTTGATACAGAGTCATATCACATGGGCAGGAGGTGCCATGATGAACAGCAGTAGGAATAGGAGTATATAGAGTGTCAAATAACTGCTGACATAGGTGTCTTGACTGGGCAGCAGCAGCAGCAGAAGCAGCAGTAGTAGTATTAACAGTAGTAGTTGATACAGAGTCATATCACATGGGCTGGAGGTGCCATGATGAACAGCAGTAGGAATAGGAGTATATAGAGTGTCAAATAACTGCTGACATAGGTGTCTTGACTGGGCAGCAGAAGCAGCAGTAGTAGTATTAACAGTAGTAGTTGATACAGAGTCATATCACATGGGCAGGAGGTGCCATGATGAACAGCAGTAGGAATAGGAGTATATAGAGTGTCAAATAACTGCTGACATAGGTGTCTTGACTGGGCAGCAGCAGCAGCAGAAGCAGCAGTAGTAGTATTAACAGTAGTAGTTGATACAGAGTCATATCACATGGGCAGGAGGTGCCATGATGAACAGCAGTAGGAATAGGAGTATATAGAGTGTCAAATAACTGCTGACATAGGTGTCTTGACTGGGCAGCAGAAGCAGCAGTAGTAGTATTAACAGTAGTAGTTGATACAGAGTCATATCACATGGGCAGGAGGTGCCATGATGAACAGCAGTAGGAATAGGAGTATATAGAGTGTCAAATAACTGCTGACATAGGTGTCTTGACTGGGCAGCAGCAGCAGCAGTAGTAGTATTAACAGTAGTAGTTGATACAGAGTCATATCACATGGGCAGGAGGTGCCATGATGAACAGCAGTAGGAATAGGAGTATATAGAGTGTCAAATAACTGCTGACATAGGTGTCTTGACTGGGCAGCAGCAGCAGCAGAAGCAGCAGTAGTAGTATTAACAGTAGTAGTTGATACAGAGTCATATCACATGGGCAGGAGGTGCCATGATGAACAGCAGTATTAATAAGAGTATATAGGGTGTGAAATAACTGCTGACATAGGTGTCTTGACTGATCCAGAGGAGTCATGGGAGAAAATCATGTGGTCAGATGAGACTATAATATAACTTTTTGATCATAATTTCACTAACCGTGTTCGGAGGAAGAATAATGATGAGTACCATGCCAAGAACGCCATCCCTAATGTGAAGCATGGGGGTGGTAGCATCATGCTTTGGTGGTGTTTTTCTGCACATGGGACAGGGTGACTGCACTGTATTAAGGAGAGGATGACCGTGGCCATGTATTGCGAGATTTTGGGCAACAACCTCCTTCCCTGAGTTAGAGCTTTGAAGATGGGTCGAGGCTGGGTCTTCCAACATGACAATGACCCAAAGCACACAGCCAGGATAACCAAGGATTGGCTCTGTAAGGAGCATATCAAGGTTCTGGCGTGGCCTAGCCAGTCTCCAGACCTAAACCCAATAGAGAATCTTTGGAGGGAGCTCAAACTCCGTGTTTCTCAGCGAGAGCCCAGAAACATGACTGATGTAGAGAAGATCTGTGTGGAGGAGTGGGCCAAAATCCCTCCTCCAGTGTGTGCAAAGCTGGTGTAAAACTACAAGAAAGGTTTGACCGCTGTAATTGCAAAGAAAGCCTACTGTACCAAATATTAACATTGATTTTCTCTGATGTTAAAATAGTTATATTCAGCACTGTAAATACATCAGGTCCGGGGCTTTATCAGGGAATGCATGACAAGGGACCCTTCAGCGCCCTGAACCAACGACGGGTGCCAGAAAGTCACCGCCGATCCAGGACTCATTCATCTTTATGAATGTGAGTCTGTCCACGGAGTCTGTGGACAGACGGGTCCTCTTGTCCGTGACCACCCCACCTGCCGCGCTGAATGTCCGCTCAGATAGTACGCTGGAGGGGGGGCAAGACAATAACTCCAGCGCATACTGAGCGAGCTCGCGGCAGGTGTCCAATCTGGCAACCCAGTACTCCATGGGGTCGTCGGTGCTCATACTGTCAGAAGCACCGACGGACGCCATGTAGTCTGCCACCATGTGGGCCAGCCGCTGGTGGTGACTGCTGCTGCTGCTGGTGCTGGTACTGGGTCGCTCGGTTTGGAAGAACATCCTCATCTCTTCCATTAGGTCCCCTGCTCGGCTGCAGCTGGGTGCAGCCACCTGCTGGGTGAGATGAGGGGGGACAACTGGAGGCCGGGGAGTTGCCTGCTCCAACCGTCTGACAATGCCTGCCTGCAGTTCCTCCATCCGGTGCTGCCTCCGGCTGGCTGGGATGAACTGCTCCAGTTTCCCCTTGCACCTGGGATCCAAAAGGGTGGCCATCCAGAAATCATCCCTCGTCTTGATGGTCTTAACCCGGGGGTCCCTCCTGAGGCATCTCAGCATGTGGGCAGCCATGGGGAAGAGCACAGCCCGCTGTGACTCCTCAATGCTGGCCAGGTGAATGAGGTGCGACTCTTCATCCCTGAGGCGCTGCTGGTCAAACTCAGACATGCCCAACCCCCGGACTATCGGTGCCCCCAACACCGGCTCTCCCTCCTGACCAGGCCCTGACTCCGGGACGACACCAGCAACCACCTCCTCCTCCTCTTCATCATCATCCTCCTCCTCCTCCTCCTCGTCCTGGCCCTGGTCTCGGTGGAGCATTGCTGACTCCTCCTGCTCCACCAAGGCACTCTCCCCAGCCTCGAGCAGGCGATCTAGTGTCCTCTCCAGCATGAACACTATTGGCAGCACGCTATTGAGGCCGATTTGCTCACTGCTGACCATCTTGGTCGCCTGCTCGAAGGAGGACAACACTTGGCAGACCTGGTTTATCTGCCCCCACTCCGCACAGGCGATGAAAGGGAGTTGTGGTGAAGTCCTCTCAGTGCCTAGTTCCATCAGGTACTCCCTCACCGCCCTTTGCTGCTCCCACAACCTCTTCAGCATGTGGAGGGTGGAGTTCCACCGCGTCACACTGTCCACAATCAGCCTGTGAAGGGGCAGATTGTACTCCCGCTGCAACTTGGACAGGGACGCGGTAGCGGTTGGGGAGCGCCTGAAGTGGCTGGCAATCCTACGCGCCTTTGCCACAATGTCACTCAACCCTGGATAAGTGCGCAGGAACTTCTGCACCACCAGGTTGAGGACATGTGCCAGACAGGGCACGTGGGTCAGACTGCCAGCACTAAGGGCGGCGAGTAGGTTGCTGCCGTTATCGCAGACAACCATACCTGCCTGGAGCCTTCGGGGTGTCAGCCACTTCTGGACCTGAGCCTGAAGTGCTTTCAGCACTTCTTCTCCAGTGTGTCTCCGGTCCCCTAAACTAACAAGCTGGAGCACGGCCTGACAGCGCACGTGCCCCACACTTGAGTAGCTACGGGGGCGCTTGCTGGGAGGCTCAGCAGCTGCGGAGACAGTGGCTTGAGGGAGACCAGCAGTTCTCCCCTGGACACCCCGGGGCGGCACCACAAGATCGGTTGCCGCCGATCCCTCACCGACGCCTCGGAGGGAAACCCAATGGGCCGTGAAGCTGATGTAGCGCCCCTGCCCATGCCTGCTGGTCCAGCCATCCATTGTCAGATGAACCCTGTCGCTGACAGCGTGATCCAGCGACAGGGTTACATTCTGCACAATGTGCTGGTGTAGGGCAGGGACACCAGTCCTGGCAAAGAAATGGCGGCTGGGGACACGCCATTGGGGTTGGGCCTGCTCCAACATCTGCCTGAAGGGGTTGCTGTCAACTATGTTGAAGGGCAGCAGATGTTGGGCAATAACCCTTGCCAGGAGCCCATTGAGGGAACGCACACGTCGGTCTCCAGGGGGGAAGGGAGTGGTGCGGTCAAAGGCGTCTGAAATCGACGCCTGGCGCCGGACGGCAGTGCGGGACACAGACGTGGAGGGTGCTGTGGAAGTAGAGGTCTGGCTGCCGGTACCAGTACCTCTACTAGAGGGAGCGGGGGGGCATGACCTGCTGGAAAGAGATGAAGATGTGGCAGGGGCTGCTGTACCCTGCTCACTTGTGGTGGTGGCGCTGCTACCACCACCACGCTTCATCTCGTCATACACCGCCCAGTGGTTTATCCTCAGGTGCTGGTTCAGGGCTGTGGTACCCACCCGAGCCAAACACTTCCCTCTCTTCACCCTCACTTTACAAATCCGGCAGATGGCCACGGTAGGGTTGTCTGCCACCAGGGTAAAGTAATTCCAGACAGGTGACTTCAGCACCGCCCTCCTGTCAGATGGGGTGACGCTTACTTGCACCTGCTGGGACTCGGTGCGCACAGGTGGAGCTGCCTGCTGCTGCTGCTGCTGCTGCTGCTCCTCCTCCTGACACCTCCTGCTGCCATCACCAGTGGAGACCCTGACGATGGTCTCCCTGGTGGTGACCTGGCGCACCGTTTCACCAGGGTGCCTACCTTCCCCGTCGTCACTGACGTAGTGAGCCGACGCGTCAGATGGCAACCATGATGGGTCACCCTCTTCGCCCCCAGAGATGTCAGACCAAGGGCTGAAATGTGTTGGTCTGAGGGAACCAACTGACATGGAGCCTCTAGCCTGGCTCCGCTGTCCCCTCACCCACGCCTGGGTCTGACTAGGTGCTGCTGTTTCCTGCACCAAAACAGCAGCACCAGTTTGAAGGGATGTCTCTGGGATACTGCCAGCAGGTATCCCATCCTCCTCATCCATCCCTTCAAAAAGGTCCTGACCATCAGGACAGAGCTGGAGGTCTGCCTGATGCATGGCCTCCCCCAAGAGATCCCTCTCACTGTCGCTGTCGAACAGTAAGATGCTGGACTCTTGGGGGCTGGGGGGGCGTACTACAGGCACCGGAGTAATGGTGGTACTACTGTGAGTCGGGACCGACGACTCAGTGGCACTGCTGTGCCCCATGTAGTCCACCACTACTTCAGCCTGAGATGGCAATATCGGGCGGCTGCCCGATGGGAAGAACTCCCGGATCAGGCGTACTCCCCTTGCACCCGATCCTCTACCACTAGTAGGGGCACGAGAGGTACCCCGTGCTGGCAGCGATCCAGCACTGGGAGTAACTCCCCTACCCCTGCTGCCACGGCCACGGATGCCGCTCATTATTGCTGATATGTGTGTGGGGGGGGTAAACTTTATAGGGGGGGGGAAATGTGAACAAAATGTGTTTTTGTGTATTTTTTACAAGACAGGCACGCAGACAAAGACGTACACAGACAGCTACTAAACTATAAGAAAAGTAGTACACCAAAGACAAGGACTACAAAATTAAAGAAAAAAAAAAAAGCACTAAACAAACACTAACTTTTTTTTTTTTATTTTTTTTTTTTTTTAAACACAAAACACAGACACTAAACACACACTAAGCTAAGCTAGATGAAATAAATGTACACTAACAGTGTGTACACTTACTACACAAAATTTAACTAAACTGAACACAAAACTTAGCTTTTAGAAAAGCTCTTTAGGAAAAACTAAACAAAATGTGAACTGAGATGCCTAGCAAATATCACTGAACAGCGAACCTGCAAGATCTAACAGTAACACAAGATGAACAAAACTTAGCTTTTAGAAAAGCTCTTTTAGAAAGCTCAGCAAAATGTGTTCTGAAATCTCTAGCAAATATCACTGAACAGCGAGGATTGCAGGATCAAACAGTAACACAAATGAACAAAACAGCACAAAACAGCACAAAACGTAGCTTTGAAAAAAGCTCTTGGGTCTATTGCTTTGAAAAAAGCAGTTGATATACTGGAAAAGATCCACTGGAATCACTAAATAGCAATGCTGGTGATGATCTAAATCAATCAGGAACAAAGACACAGGAAAACAGGAACACAGAAACAGCCTCCACACTCTATAGCCAGCTTCTGAATCTGCAATGAAATGGTGCTGGGAGTGAGCTTATATAATGTCCATGCAGGCAGGTTCCTATTGGTTGCTAACCTCTGACGAGTGTGGAAGGAGAACTCTGATTGGCTCTGATGCAAAAGGGCGGAGCAAATAATCGCGCAATATTCCTATTGCCGAATATTCGCATTGCGAATATTCGGCAATATAAAATGATCGCTTCAGCTACTCGGCCCAATGGCTCTAATCATACCAGCAATGCTTTTAGACGTCTATGGAGATCACTAGGATGTGATCTGTTTTAAAAATGAAACTGTAAAAATCGCTCTGATGCGGAAGATCGGGGCGAGGAAAGTAATCGCGCGATATTGCGTTTGCCGAATAATCGCATTGCGATCTTTCTGGAAAATTCAATGAACGCTTCAGCTACTCGGCCCAGGGTCTCTAATGATACCAGCAATGCTTTTAGACGTCGATGGAGATATCTAGGATGTGATCTGTTTTAAAAAAAAAATTGTAAAAAATCGAATATTCGGAATTGCGAATATTCACCGCGAATTTCGAAATATAGCGCGATTTCTCGAATATGCTATATTCGAGTCGAATATTCGCAATGCGAATATTCGTGAGCAACACTAGTACTGACGATCTATCTAATTTCTTGAGACACTAACAAGCCAGGAAAGTACAAATACCCCCCCCCCCCCAAGCAACGGCCCCCTTTTTGGAAAGCAGACATTTCAATGTATTTAGTAAGAGGCATGGTGAGTTTTTTGAAGTTGTGTTTTTTTCCCCCACAATTCTTTGCAAAATTAAGATTTTTTTTTCTTTGTTTTTTTTCACAAAATTGTCATGTTATTTCTCTCACATGGCCTGTGCATACCACAAATTACACACCAAAAACACATTCTGCTACTCCTCCTGAGTATGGCGATACCACATGTGTGAGACTTTTACATAGCCTGGCAACATAGAGAGGCCCAACATGCAAGGGGCGCCATCAGGCGTTCTAGGAGCATAAGTAACACATTTAATTTCTTGACTACAAATTACACGATTGAAGGCCCTGCAGAACCAGGAAAATGAAAACGCCCACAAAATAACCCCATTTTGGAAAGCAAACACCCCAATGTATAATCTATGAGACATAATTAATCTTTTAACATGTCATTTTTTTCCACAAGTTTTTGGAAACGTGAAAAGAAAATGATAATATATACTGTATTTATTGGCGTATAACACTCACTTTTTTACCCTGAAAATAGAGGGTAAACTGTGCCTGCATGTTATACGCAGGGGGTTGTGGAACGTTTTTTTCCGAAACTTCCAACTTAAAGTTAGGGTGCGTGTTATACGCCGATAAATACGGGTATATTTTTTTTTACACAAAGTTGTCCATGTATAAGATATTTCTAACACATAGCATTTACATAGCAAAAATGACACCCCAAAATATAGGCCCAACATGCCGGGAGCACTGTCGGATGTTCTAGGGACATACATTTCAAATCTAATTTCCTACCAATTACACTTTTTTGAGGTACTGTAGGGCACCGATGAGCACTATAGTGGCATTGATGTGGCACAGATGAGTATTGATGTGGCACGGATGAGTACTGATGTGGCATGAATCTGGCATGGATGAGCACTGATGTGGCATGGATGAGGCGTGGATGAGCACTGATGTGGCATGGATGTGGCACGAATGAATACTGATGTGGCATGGATAAGTACTGATGTGGTATGGATGTGGCACTTTGAGCACTGATGTGGCATGGATGTGGCACAGATGAGCACTGATGTAGCATGGATGAGTACCGATGTGGCATGGACATGGCACAGATGAGCACTGATATGGCATAGATGTGGCACAGATGAGCACTGATGTAGCCTGGATGTGGCACAGATGAGTACTGATGTGGCATGGATGTGGTGCGGATGAACACTGATGTGGCATGGACATGGCACAGATGAGTACTGATGTGCAATGGATGTGGCACAGATGAGTACTGATGTGGCATGGCTGGACACGGATAAGCACAGCTGGGCATGGATGAGCATGGTTGGGCACAGATGATCACAACTGAGCATAGATGAGCAGATGAGCATGGCTCCTCATAAGTATGGCTATACACATGTGTGAGACTTTACACAGCCTGGCCACATACAGAGGCCCAACATGCAGGGAGCACCGTCAGATGTTCTAGGGATATACATTTCAAATCTAATTTCCTACCAATTACACTTTTGTGAGATACTGTCGGGCACCGATGAGCACTGATGTGGCATGGATGTGGCACAGATGAGCACTGATGTGGAAAAGATGAGCACTGATGTGTCACAGATGAGTATTGATGTGGCACAGATCAGTACTGATGTGGCATGGATCTGGCATGGATGAGCACTGATGTGGCATGGATGTGGCACGAATGAATACTGATGTGGCATGGATGAGTACTAATGTGGTATGGACACTTTGAGCACTGATGTGGCCTGATTGTGGCACAGATGAGCACTGATGTGGCATGGATGAGTACCGATGTGGCATGGACGTGGTACAGATGAGCACTGATGTGGTATGGATGTGGCACAGATAAGCACTGATGTAGCATGGATGTGGCACAGATGAGTACTGATGTGGCATGGATGAGCACTGATGTGGCATGGATGTGGCGCGGATGAGCACTGATGTGGCATGAATGTGGCACGGATGAGTACTAATGTGGCATGGCTGTGGCACAGATGAGTACTGACTACTGATGTGCTATGGATATGGCACAGATGAGTACTGATGTGGCATTGCTGGACACAGTTGAGCTCAGCTGGGCATGAATGATCATGGCTGGGCATGGATGAGCATGGCTGGTCACAGATGAGCATGGCTGGGCACAGATGAGCACAACTGGGCATAGATGAGTAGATGAGCATGACTTGGCACGGATGAGCATGAATGAGGCATAGCTGAGCATGGATGGGCATGGGTGAGCATGGATGGGCATTGATGAGCATGGATGAGCATGGCTGGGCATGGATGAGCACGGATGAGCATAGCTGGGTTTGGATGAGCATGCCTGGGCATGGATAAGCATGGCTAGGCACAGATGAGCACGGCTGAGCATGTATGAGCACGGATGAGAATGGCTGGGCATGTATGAGCATGGATGAGCACGGATGAGCACGGATGAGCATGGCTGAGCACGGATGAGCATGACTGGGCATGGATGAGCATGGCTGGGTAGGAGTGAGCACTGAGCAGGGATGAGCATTGCTTGGCATGAATGAGCATGGCTGGGCATGGATGAGCATGGCTGGACATGGATGAGCATGGCTGGGCACAGATGAGCATGGCTGGGCATGAATGAGCATGGCTGGGCATGAATGAGCATGGCTGGGCACGGGTGAGCATGGATGAGCATGGCTGGGCATGGATGAGCATTGCTGGGCATGAATGAGCATAAATGAGGCATGGATGAGGCTGAAGGGGCATAAATAAAGCTGACTGGGCACAGATCAGCGCTGTGGGCACTTCACATCCAGTCCACAAGCACTGCTGCACCGGGCTCCCTCTTCTCACACACTGTACTAATCGGTGTGAGGAGAGGGGAGGAGTTGACGCTGGCTTTTTTACAAGTGATCGCTCTGTCATTAAACCGAGCGATCATGTGGTAAAGGGCCACTGTCATCGGCCCTTTACACCAATCCGTGATGCGCCGGACGACCCAGCCATTACGGACAATTATGTGTGCACGCCCTAGGGGCTGTTCGGATAGCACAAATTTTGGGAGGATGTCCCAGAACTAGCCTATCACGCTGCAGCTATCTTCTGGCTATGGCCCGGTCGGCAAGTGGTTAATGTTTCTAAACGCATATAAGCACTAGGCCCATTTAGCGCTTGAGTGTTTTTTTTTTTCATTTCAATGACCAGAATAAATAATAATACATTAATAATCACTAATAATTATTAATAATAATAAATGTATATTCTGGCCAATTAAATAAAAAACACAAAGCACTTAATGCGCCTAAACCCTTTCGCAGGTGCTTTTCTCCTCCCAGGAGAAAAGCGTTTATAAAAGTCCCAGTGTACATGAAGCAACAATGTAGCATTATGGGAAGTATGCAGACAGTGCCATGGAGTAGAGTCTGCCTACACTCTCATAAAATAAGTCCACTGGTATATATATATATATATACTGTATATATTTATAGAGATGTAAGAATCACTTTTACAGTTTAATATCGTCAAAAACAAAAAGAAGTGGATTTCCTGTTGACAGCTCTAGTTCATTTGTTTAGTCCTTTTCTCTGTCATCAGCATATCTGGGTACAGTAATATTGAATTGCTGCTGAAAAAAAAAGATTAACACAATAGATAACCAAGGTACACTGTAAAATGATGGTTCTGGAGTTCCATCTAGTGGTAAAGGATGGTATATTTATAAAATAGAGTTCCGTCTAGTGGTAAACAATGGTATATGTATAAACTAGAGTTCCATCTAGTGGTAAACAATGGTATATTTATAAACTAGAGTTCAATCTAGTGGTAAACAACAGTATATTTATTTAAAGTGTCTCTAAACACACAACAGTAAAATCAGTCAGTAAATGCAGTAAAGCATGCTTGTTATACTCACTGTGTAACCTAAGGTGTTAATCATCTGCATTGTGTAAAAAGACTGTTCGATCCTGTCCTCTCTGATTATCTCCTTCTTCCACTGTCCCCAATCTATCTCCTGATATTTACATTGCCAAGGGGAACTCTGCACATGCTCAGTTTGGTGTGTATTGCTAGAGAGTTTTTTTGTTGGGGGGGGGGGGGGGGGGAGTGCATTTAATCAGCTGAGGGCCAATCAGCACTGTCCAGATATAGGGTCAGGGGTTCTGCAGCCTCATAGGGCAATCATGGGAGAATGAAAACTCCTCCTACAAGCTTTAACTAGACACTCATAGAAGTCACAAGACTTACTAAAACAATTGCATTTCCATGTTCTGTGTACTGTGGGAGACCAGATACAGTGGGTCAAAAAAGTATTTAGTCACCCACCAATTGTGCAAGTCCTCCCACTTAAAAAGATGAGAAAGGCCGGTAATTGTCACCATAGGTATACCTCAACTATGAGAGACTAAAGGTGGAAACAAATCCAGACAATCATATTGTCTGATTTGGAAAGAATTTATTTGCAAATTATGGTGGAAAATAAGTATTTGGTCTCTACAAACAAGCAAGATTTCTGGCTCTTACAGACCTGTATCTACTTCTTTAAAGCGGAGGTTCACCCTAAAAAACATCTATGTACCATCCCATCCAGCATACTTGCATCAGCTACAGTATGCTTTTTTTTTTTGCACTGTATTTACCGTTTAATCGTTCGGTTTCTTTTCAGACTCCCGCAGGGAATAGGCATTCCTATGAAGAGGGGAACATGATTGACATCCGGCTACGCGTTTCCAAAAATAGCCGGACTAGGACTCGGCTCTTCACCTCGCTATACGGCGTCTGCGCACAGACTAGGAGCTGACTGTGCAGGCGCCGTATACAGCTGAGTCCTATTTCGGCTATTTTCGGAACGCGTGACGCGCCATAGCGCACGTCAATCATGTTAACCTCTTCATAGGAACGCCTATTCCCTGTGGGAGTCTGAAAAGAAACCGAACGATTAAACGGTAAATACAGCGCAAAAAAAAAAAAGCATACTGTAGCTGACGCAAGTATGCTGGATGGGATGGTACAT
The DNA here is from genome assembly GCF_905171775.1 of Rana temporaria. Lineage (NCBI taxonomy): Eukaryota > Metazoa > Chordata > Amphibia > Anura > Ranidae > Rana > Rana temporaria. The sequence goes on from NC_053492.1 coordinate 155,340,308, forward strand.
AGTTCTTTTAGGGTGAACCTCCGCTTTAAGAGGCTCCTCTGTACTCCCCTCATTACCTGTATTAATGTCACCTGTTTGAACTTGTTATCAGTATAAAAGACACCTGTCCACAACCTCAAACAGTCACACTCCAAACTCCACTATGGTGAAGACCAAAGAGCTGTCGAAGGACACTAGAAACAAAATTGTAGACCTGCACCAGGCTGGGAAGACTGAATCTGCAATAGGCAAGCAGCTTGGTGTGAAGAAATCAACTGTGGGAGCAATAATTAGAAAATGGAAGACATACAAGACCACTAATAATCTCCCTCGATCTGGAGCTCCACGCAAGATCTCACCCAGTGGGGTCAAAATAATCACAAGAACGGTGAGCAAAAATCCCAGAACCACATGGGGGGGGGGGTCTAGTGAATGGCTGGCAGAGAGCTGGGACTAACATAACAAAGGCTACCATCAGTGACACACTACGCCGCCAGGGACTCAGATCCTGCAGTGCCAGACGTGTCCCCCTGCTTAAACCAGTACATGTCCGGGCCCGTCTGAGGTTTGCTAGAGAGCATTTGGATGATCCAGAAGAGGATTGGGAGAATGTCATATGGTCAGTAGAAACCAAAGTACTGTAGAACTGTTTGGTAGAGACACAACTCATCGTGTTTGGAGGAGAGAGAATGCTGAGTTGCTACCAAAGAACACCATACCTACTGTGAAGCATGGGGGTGGCAACATCATTCTTTGGGGCTGTTTCTCTGCAAAGGAAACAGTACAACTGATCCGTGTACATGAAAGAATGAATGGGGCCATGCATCGTGAGATTTTCCTCCTCCCATCAGCAAGGGCATTGAAGATGAAATGTGGCTGGGTCTTTCAGCATGACAATGATCCCAAACACCCGAGCAACAAAGAAGTGGCTTCGTAAGAAGCATTTCAAGGTCCTGGAGTGGCCTAGCCAGTCTCTAGATCTCAACCCCATAGAAAACCTTTGGAGGGAGTTGAAAGTCTATGTTGCCCAGCAACAGCCCCAAAACATCACTACTCTAGAGGAGATCTGCATGGAGGAATGGGCCAACATACCAGCAACAGTGTGTGACAACCTTGTGAAGACTTACAGAAAATGTTTGACCTCTATCATTGCCAACAAAGGATATATAACAAAGTATTAAGATGAACTTTTGATATTGTCCAAATACTTATTTTCCACCATAATTTGCAAATAAATTCTTTCCAAATCAGACAAAGTGATTTCCTGGATTTGTTTCCACATTTTGTCTCTCATAGTTGAGGTATACCTATGATGACAATTACAGGCCTCTCATCTTTTTAAGTGGGAGAACTTGCACAATTGGTGGCTGACTAAATACTTTTTTGTTCCACTGTATAGTGAATGCAGGTGAACCTTATGTATTGAGTCAGTGTACATTCATTTGTTTGGTTCAAATAAGTCCTTACATTGAGTTTTCCAATAAATGCCTTGCTTAAAGCGGGAGTTCACCCATTTGTAAAAAAAAATTTTTTATCCCCTTAGCTTCCTGCTCGTTCGGTCTAGGGGAATCGGCTATTTGTATTAAAATATGAGCAGTACTTACCCGTTTTCGAGCTGAATCTTCTTCCGTCGCTTCCGGGTATGGGTCTTCGGGAGCGGGCGTTCCTTCTTGAGTGACAGCCTTCCGAGAGGCTTCCGACGGTCGCATCCGTCGCGTCACTCGTAGCCGAAAGAAGCCAAACGTCGGTGCGGCTCTATACTGCGCCTGCGCACCGACGTTCGGCTTCTTTCGGAAAATCGTGACGCGATGGATGCGACCGTCGGAAGCCTCTCGGAAGACTGTCAATCAAGAAGGAACGCCCATTCCCGAAGCCCATACCCGGAAGCGACGGAGAGGATGCATCTCGTAAACGGGTAAGTACTGCACATATTTTAAAATAAATAGCCGATTCCCCTAGTAAAAACGAGCATCCATCTAAGGGGGAAAAGTGCCCTCTAAGGGTGAACCCCCGCTTTAAGCCAAGCTCCAGGCAGCCCTACCTTCAGTTTTGCTTGGTTTCCTTCAGTCTTTTGCAGGCTCTTCTGTGCTGAAATTGCTTACTCTAATTTACTGCACACGGTCAGTTTTTCTCAGTGTGCATTAGAAGCTGCAGGAGGTCAGATAGAGCTCACCTCATTTTATGGCTGGAGGACGTCCAGCATCATCTAACTCTATCTCCCCAGCCTTCCTATCCCTGGCCTGCCCCTTTTATTCATCGGATTTCAGTTCCTTTAAAAATCCAATGGCGCCACTGCTGTGTCTCAGCCAATCAGGACGGAGAATTGGCTGAGATATGTGTGGACATCTCTGGACAGAGAGGGACCTCAGGTAAGTGTTGGGGGGAAGCTTACACCATCTGGTGTGAATATCTGTTTTGAAACGCGTTAGCTGTGCAGTTGGTCTGTCTACATATAATGCTTTGATTTCGATTTTTTTACAAAATAAAGGTGAATATTTGTAGTGCGGCTATCCAGCATAATTTTTTGTTCCTAAGTGTTAGGGGGGCTCAAGAGGGAGAATCTTGGATGGCTGAGATACTTGTGGACATCTCTGGACAGAGCGGGACCTCGGGTAAGTGTTAGGGGGTCTCAGATGGGAGAATCTTGGGCAGTTGAGATACTTGAGGACATCTCTGGACAGAAAGGGACCTCAGGTAAGTGTTAGTGGGTTTCAGGGGGGAGAATCTTGGACGGCTGAGATACTTGTGGACATCTCTGGACAGAGCGGGACCTCGGGTAAGTGTTAGTGGGTCTCAGGGGGGAGAATCTTGGGCAGTTGAGATACTTGAGGACATCTCTGGACAGAAAGGGACCTCAGGTAAGTGTTAGTGGGTCTCAGGGGGGAGAATCTTGGACGGCTGAGATACTTGAGGACATCTCTGGACAGAAAGGGACCTCAGGTAAGTGTTAGTGGGTCTCAGGGGGGAGAATCTTGGACGGCTGAGATACTTGTGGACATCTCTGGACAAAGCGAGACCTCGGGTAAGTGTTAGGGGGGCTCAAGAGGGAGAATCTTGGACGGCTGAGATACTTGTGGACATCTCTGGACAGAGCGGGACCTCGGGTAAGTGTTAGGGGGTCTCAGGGGGGAGAATCTTGGGCAGTTGAGATACTTGAGGACATCTCTGGACAGAAAGGGACCTCAGGTAAGTGTTAGTGGGTCTCAGGGGGGAGAATCTTGGGCGGCTGAGATACTTGTGGACATCTCTGGACAGAGAGGGACCTCGGGTAAGTGTTAGGGGGGCTCAGGGGGGAGAATCTTGGATGGCTGAGATACTTGTGGACATCTCTGGACAGAGAGGGACCTCAGGTAAGTGTTAGGGGGGCTCAGGGAGGAGAATCTTGGACAGCTGAGATACTTGTGGACATCTCTGGACAGAGAGGGACCTCGGGTAAGTGTAAGGGGGGGCTCAGGGGGGAGAATCTTGGATGGCTGAGATACTTGTGGACATCTCTGGACAGAGAGGGACCTCAGGTAAGTGTTAGGGGGGCACAGGAGGGAGAATCTTGGATGGCTGAGATACTTGTAGACGTTTCTGGACAGAGAGGGACCTCAGGTAAGTGTTAGGGGGGCTCAGGGTGGCTGCTGCACACAGAAAGCTTTGCATAGAATGTATTAAGATAATAAACCTTCCGACTTTGCAACCACTTTTAGATGTTAAAAGTCAGCAGCTACAGTATTTGAAGGTGCTGTCATTTAATTTGTGGGCGAGACTGGAGCTCCGCTTTAACTTCAGCTTAAAACTGATTTACTGTATAATGCTTATTTTCCTAAAACTGAAGTTTTATTGTGATTAGACTGGCTAGCATAATTAACCACTTGCTTACCAGCCGCCGCAGTTTTACTGTGGCAGGTTGGCTCGGTTGGGCGAAATCACGTTATATAACGTTGCTTCGCCCTGTGGCCACTAGGCACGCGCGCCCCTGCTCGTCCCTGGTGCCAATGCGAGTGCCCGGCGGGCACACTGACCACCTGACACCCGCGATCGCTTGTGACAGAGCGAGAACCAGGAGCTGTGTGTGTAAACACACAGCTCCCGGTTCTTTCAGAGGGAGAAATGACTGATCGTTGTTCATACAGAGTATGAACAATGATCTGTCACTTCCCCTAGTCAGTCCCATACCCCCTTCAGTTAGAACACACTATAGGGAACATAATTACTCCATTGATCACCCCCTAGTGTTAACCCCTTCACTGCCAGTGACATTTTTACAGTAATTATTATTATTATTATTATTATACAGGATTTATATAGCGCCAACAGTTTGCGCAGCGCTTTTTAATCAGTGCATTTGTATAGCACTGATCGCTGTAAAAATGCCAATGGTCCCAAATGTGTCAAAAGTGTCCGATATGTCCGCCATATTGTTGCAGTCCAGATAAAAATCACAGATCACCGCCATTACTAGTAAAAAAAAATTATATAAAAAAAATACAATAATTCTATCCTCTATTTTATAGATGCTATAACTTTTGCGCGAACCAATTAATATACGCTTATTGTGATTATTTTTTACCAAAGATATGTAGAAGAATACATATCGGCCTAAACTTAGTTAAAAATTTGTTTTTTTGAAAATAATTTTGGGATGTTTATTATAGCAAAAAGTAAAAGATATTGGGGGTTATTTACTAAAGCCAACTCCACTTTGCACTACAAGTGCACTGCTAGTGCACTTGGAAGTGCAGTTGCTGTAGATCTGAGGGGGAAATAAAAAACAGCATTTTTGCTTGTATATGATTGGATGATAAAATCAACAGTGTATCACCCTACCAACCAATCAGCTTCTCCCTTTTATTTGCTAATCTGTAACGTAAAAAGCCGACTGCTAAAGGGGAAAGACGGCTCTTTTATACACGAGGTTAACTGTCCTTTCAGCTTTTGCTGAGCCATCCTTGTCTGTACAGACAGATGTGTTCCTAACTGTGAAAACAGAACAAAGAATACAGGGGCTGTTGTCCTTAGTAATCAAAATCTTTCATTTAGCCAATGTGATCGAATAGAAGCTGACTCCTATGAACAGTTCTATTTTTCATATGCCTGCATTCTATTCAAATGAGAATAGATCTTTCACACAACTAATATGATCAAACAGTTCCAAAAGACTGACTTTTTGTACAAACAATCTTACTTAGATGAACATTCAGCTTAAAGCTGTATTAAACTCCAAAACAAAAATGTAATACATTGCAGCTTTTATTTTTTTAAGGCATTTTTCAGCCCTGCAAAAAAATTAGAACCTGCTCTATTTTTTCTCATCGTTTTTCACGTCGTTCTTTTTCTCGTCGCGAAAATTGCTTGTGTGTATGCTTTTTTCCCAGGGGGAAAAAACGCGCATGCTCAGAATCAAGTATGCAGCCCAAAGGGTGGCGCCATTTGAAAAAAAATTCCCCTCTATAGTCCCATCCTACGCGTTGTACGTCACCGCGCTTTGCTCGACCGTTTTTTTTGCATGAACGTGTGTATGCAAGGCAGGCTTGAGAGGAATCACAACGAATTAGGATGAGAAAAACGTAGTTTTTTTGCAGGAAAGGAAAAACAGTCATGTGTACCCGGCATAAGAATTAGAAAGCTGCAATATAATAAATGTTTCCTTTTGGAATTAATACTACCGCTTACTTTTAAGAAAAAAAATCGGTTTTGCACAGAGCAGCCCCGATCCCCCCATTCTCTCATACCTTTCTGGTGCTCTTGGCCCCTCCCTCCTGCTGAGTGCCCCCAGAGCAAGCAGCATGCAATGGGCGCACCCAAGGAAGCTATTTGCAGATCCGTAGCTCTGTGTGTCAATCCACACACAGAGCCTTGGCTTGGACCTGCCCCCTCTCTTTGCTCATTGGCTCACTGGCTGTGATTGACAGCAGTGGGAGCCAATGGCTCCCGCTGCTGTCTCAGCCAATGAGGAGGGAGAGTCCCCAGAGAGCCGAGGCTCTCATGCACATCACTGAATTGAGATGGGGCTCAGGTAAGTATTAGGGGAGGCTGCTGCACAGAGGAGGTTTTTGAATGCAGGAAGGTAAAAAACCTTAAGCCTTTAGAACCACTTTAAGGACTAATACAGCCTAAAATTCTTCATTGAATATAATTAAATCCTCTAACTGGTTACTTTCTTAAAGGCGCTAAAATTGTTTTAAAATAACGTTTTTTTATTTTCTAAATAGGTTCCTTTAAGCTAGTGCATTGTTGGCTTACTTACCTTTTCCTTCTAATTCCCTTCTAAATTAGAGTGACCAGACATCCCCAGTTTCAGGGGACAGTCCCCTGATTGAGGACACTGTCCCCGGACCAAGTCTGTCCCTGGTTTTGTCCCCAGATTGGATTAAATAGGGGGCAGGGGCAATTTCAAAGACAGTCAGTGCAAAATTAAAACAAAACAATTTGAATTACACCCCCCTGCTCGGCCTTGCCTACTAGCATAGGGGGGTTGTAGGGGTTGTAGGGGGGTTGTATTTTTTCCCATTATCTGTGCCCCTTTCTGATGATGATCATGTGCTGGTCGGAGCGGAGGGAATATTTATTCAGTTTTGGGCGCATACTCATTCAGCTCTGCTCACATGTTCTTCTGCCTTGGCTCAAATCCGGCCAGCCACCTGCCTATCTCCTTGCCTTCCCTGGCGGAGTGATCTTCCTCCGCTCCCCATCCAGTAGTAGCCGGGGCCCGAAGAGCAAGACTTGAGAGGCTGTGAGGCGGGCGGCGACGGGCAGAGAGTCGCTGATTGTTGCCATTACTTGTAAAGAAAAAATATGTCCCCGGATTTCATTTAAAAAATCTGGTCACCTTATTCTAAATGTTTTTTTTCTTTGTCTGAATTTCTCACTTCCTGTAAGCTTGCCCCCATCATCCGAGCCATTCTGGCTGGGGGTTAGTCAGCATGCTTGTCCCCTCTCTTGGGACTACATTCCTGCGGGGAGACGCTGTGAACGTTCACATTGTCTCCCTGCAGGGATGTAGTCCCATGGGAGGGGGCGAGCACGCTGACTAACCCCCCAGCCAGAACGGTTTGGATGATGAGGGCAAGCTTACTGAGGAGGAACAGGAAGTGAGGAATTCAGACAAAGAAAAAAAACATTTAGAAGGGAAATAGAATGAAAAGGTTAGTGAACCAACAATGCACTAGCTTAAAGGAACCTATTTGGAAAATAAAAAACAAACCTTTACAACCCCTAAATGTTAACCCCTTCCCAGCCAGAGGCATTAGTACAGTGACAGTGTATAGTATTATCAGTGATCACTGTATTAATGTCACTAGTGAGTTCAGTGGCAGTTAGTCGGTTCCCCCCAGTGTCAGAAAGTGTCAGATTGCCCGCGGCACTATCGCAGTTCCATTATATGTCGCTGATCATCGCCATTTGTAGTACCGGTATACAAGAATACAAATTCCAGCATACCATAGTATGTAAGCGCTATAATTTTCACGCAAACCAATCAATATACACAAATTTTTTTTTATTTTTTTTTAAAAGACATAGCAGAATACGTTTTGGCCAAAATTTATGAAGATTTTTTTTTAATATGTTAGAGCAAAAAGTATGTAGCGCTCAGGCCCGAAGGAGCCGCTGGTTGATTTTGGGATCGGCCTGCTAAGTTACCCTGGCGGTGTCTAGGGGTGTAATTGTGAGAACAGCGGTAGTGAGCGAAGGTCCAGACAGCCAATAAAAGGTTTTCAATGCTTTATTGTCCAGGCCAAACACGGCCAACATCAACATGTATTGGGAAGGTCAAGGTTGATGAAGGAAAGAGAAGAGAACATTGTGGTATCAGGCCTGGATATTAAATGGAGCAGTCAATATTGCTCTGCATAGTACCAATTTTTGTAACTCTTCGCCACTCTACTTGGAGTGGGTAAAGTGCCTCCGGACAGACCCCTATAATAGGCCTGGCAGCCGAAACGTCACTCTGAACTAGCTGGGAGGAACAGGTCTCTCTCACAGACCCGGCTCTAGGGCCTCTGCCACAGGCCAATTTCAATGAAGGACTTAGGTGAATAAAGAGAGCGAATCCTCCCAGTTGACTCTTCCTATATAGGCCCCCGGATGACAGCAAGCATACCTGTCAGTGGTCCCGACGCCCGATCCCAGACTGGGATTCTCTCAACAGGTCATGGAACCCAGTGAAACACTGGGGTCCCTTTTCTCCTCAGGATGAGGTTCGATGCAGCTTTCAGCCTTGGCCAGGTGGGCCGCGCTGGCGGGGTCCATGGATGCGCATACCCTGAAGGTGGATACCGCACCTGGAACGGGGACCCCGCAAAGATTTCTCAACACATGACCCCTGTCACAGATATACTCTCCCCCAGCATGCCCCGCGAGGGAAAACTCCTCCAATTGGCTGCTGGGGAAAACTTGCTCTGCCAGAACCCCTCTGGCGCCAACTGCCGGCAAGGGGTGGTATTGCACCCCTTGACCACAGACTGACCCAGTGGACATTTCTGGGATGACAGAAGTCCCAAATTTAGACAAACCACGAATGGGAGCAAAGTAACTCTCCCATTCCCACTAACTTTAGCGTAGTGCCCATGCTGAAAGCAAGGGGCGCTACATAAAAAATATATATTTTTTCAAAATATTCAGTCTTTTTTCATCTATATTGCAAAAAAACAAACACAGTGCCGATCAAATTTCACCAAAAGAAAGCTCTATTTGTGTAAAAAATAAAATAAAATTGTTTTGGTACAGCATTGTATTACCACGCAATTACCAGTTAAAGTAGCACAGTGCCGAATAGCAAAAAATAGCCTGGTCTTGAAGGGGGTAAATCTTCCGGAGCACTAGTGATTATGGTAGTCTTTGTAACGTAGAACATTTTACATCTGGCCAGTAAACATGCCCTGATGTATATAGCTGCAAATGGAAAGAAGGAAGTGTTACCTTCATCAACTGGTGGACAGTCAGGGCTTTGTTCAGTTCAAATTGCATAACCGGGACTGCAGAGAAGGAGTACAAGGACTGCACTTTGCCCAAAAGATGCTACTTTGACATTCCTATCATAGAGGATAGAGAAGCCAACCCTAGGCATTAAGTTCCCGAATTTTTCAGGTCTGTCCCGGGCACCTTTATTTCAGGACAATAGAGTGTCCTGGAATGAAACTAACCCAAACCAAACGAATGCCCCCAATAAAGGCTGCTACATCACCGCTTTACTCACTGACAGGACTTGTCCTGTCTGGAAATGCCTGGAGGAGCACAGTCCCTGCCCCCTGTTTGTGATTGGAGAAATCATAAATCCCGCCTCTTGTGTCCGATCACTGTGATTCGTTACAGCACATGCTGGTTTTTGGGTAGGGGGATGTCCCTGAATGGTAGTTTGGAAATGTGGTCACCCTATCCCCCAAGGTTCTGTTCTTGGACTTCTACAATTACCTACAAAGCCATCCACAATTTAGCCCCCAGTTACATCACTGAACTAGTCTCAAAATATCAACCTAATCATTCTCATCGTTCTTCTCAAGACCTCCTGCTTTTTAGCATTACCTCCTCCCATGCTCATCTCCAGGACTTCTCCAGAGCCTCTCCAAGCCTATGGAACTCCTTAACCCAATCTGCAACTCTATTAACTTTTAGACGATCCCTGAAAATCCTCCTCTTCATATAAGCCTATCCTACACACACCTAACAACTGTATTTTCATTTTGTCCATCTGATCATCCCCCCACAGCTACAACCCTTTGTTCCACTTGACCCTCCCTTCTAGACTGTAAGCTCTAACGAGCAGGACCCTCTGATCCTTCCTGTATTTAATTGTATTGTAATTGTACTGTCTTCCCCGATGTTGTAAAGCGATGTGCAAACTGTTTGCACTATATAAATCCTGTATAATAATAATAATGTAGAAATGATTCACAAAATAGCCAGCTGCAGTCACTGCACACAGACTGTTTGGCCACCAGATGTCAGTTGAACTGCACATAAACACATAGTTATTGCACAGAGAAAGAGTGACGTTCATCTATAGCTTGAAGACCTCTTAAAAGATACTGTAATGATAAAATTATAGAGGCTACCAAATTTTTGTTTTTTTATTTAAATTCTGCATCGCTTTCTTTCAAAAATAATGGCATACAAACTAAATGAATGAAAAAAGAAAACAAGTTTGCAAACCAGTAATGGCTTGTTCAAACGAAATAAACGTGAGGGCACGCAGAAAACAATTGTTTGACACACTGATGACCCTTAGCAGTATAGTCTCAGGTTTTATTTAATGCCTTCCTGTTGGCTGTACACATATATGCGGCCTTATGATGAATCTTTAGTAGAGACTAATGATCAGGAACCAGGAGGCCCAGTTTCCGATCACCTGAGCCTCTGATTGGCTATCACATTGATAAATCATTGTACAGCCCACCCCCATGTTTTTTTTACTCCTCTTGAATAGAGAAGAAGATACATTGCATACAGTACTTTTCTCTTTGATATAGAAAAAAAGTTGAATCACTTCAATACTTTGCACTTTCACCTCCTTCTTGCCCTGGCCAATTTTCAGCTTTCATGCTTTGAATGATAACCCTTTCACATACCTCCCAACCGTCCCGGATTCCGCGGGAATTTCCCGCGATTTGAAGTAAGTCCCGCTGTCCCGCGATCAGGGCTAAATTCCCGCAGCCCAGTACCAGAACATTGGCGGACTGAGCGCGGTAGCGCTGGCTCCAGCACGCAGAACCACCTCCACCTGACTTTAATTCAGTCGCACTGGTTGCTAGAGCCGCTTCAATGGTCTCACCAAGGGCCCCTGCTTCCCTGCACAAACTGGTTGCTAGCCATGGGCCGCTTTGTGTCTAGCAACCAGTGACGTCAGGAGAGGAGAGAGTGGCTCCATAATTCAATGCGGAGGAGGATTTAACTTCATACTCCTCCCTAGCTCCACCCACTTCCTCCCTGTAATGTTAGCTGAGTGATGTCCGGTCTGAGGATCACAAACTGTCCTGCCTGCCTCCTCTCCCTCGAGGTGCCTCAGATTCAGAAGGTAGTTTCCATTCTTTTTTAGGCAGCAGAACAGCCTGAGATCGATCGGAGCAGCTGTGTGTAAAGAGAGCAGCTGTGGGCTCTCCCCCCCTCTCCCCTCCCTCTCTTCCTCATGCTACTCTTCACAGAACAGCCGGCCTTAGCAGAAGCGATGTGTAGATTAAAAATGTGTCTTAAAAGCCCCCCCTTCAACAACTTCATTTCAGCTTACCCCGCCTCCCCCCCGCTCAACAACTCAACTTCATTTCAGCCACCCCCCGCTCGACTTTAATTCGCCCCCCCCCCCCCCGCTCAACAACTTCAATTCGGCTTACCAAACCACCCCCCCCCACTCAACAACTGTCCGGCAGTGGACTTTTAAAATGTTGGGAGGTATGCTTTCATGCCTAAGCCTATTTCTGACATTTGGTGTTTACAAGTTAAAATCCGTATGTTTTGCTAGAAAATTACTTAGAACTCCCAAACATTATATATATATTTTTAGCAGAGAATCTAGAGACTAAAATGGCGATGGTTGCAATATTTTATGTCACACGGTATTTGTGCAGCAGTGTTTTAAATGCAACCTTTTCGGAAAAAGACACTTTCATGTATTTAAAAAAAATGAAACAGTAAAGTTAGCCCAATTTCTTTGTATAATGTGAAAGATGATGTTACGCCGAGGAAATAGATACCAAACATGTCACGCTTTATGGCGACAAACTACGGTAGCTAAAAATCTCCATTGGCGACGGTTACATTTTTTTTTTTTACGGTTACCAGGATTGAGTTACAGAGGAGGTCTAGGGCTAGAATTATTGCTCTCGCTCTGACAATCGCGGTGATACCTCACATGTGTGATTTGAACACCAATCCCTCCTTTGCACTTCAAAGTATTCAGATCGCCGAAAACAGTGATTTCTATGTAGTGTATATTTTTTTAAATCCGGGACCAATGGCATTCGAGTAAACTGGAAATGACATCGTGACATCGCTTCCGTGTTTACATTTAGGAGACTGGAACGAAGCCGTTTCCGGCTTCGTTCCAGTCTGTGTCTAGGTGCCGGAAGTGGCGCATTGTGAATCGGGTCTCCCGGTGGGACAGGAGGCCCGGTAAGAGCGCCAGAGCCGGCGGGAGGGGCTACCCCCTCCCGCTCCTCCAAGATAACAACCAAGCGGCTTTTAGCTGCATCAGTTGTTATCACTGGAAAGCCGATCGCCCACTCTAAAAAACAATACCAGTATGATGCCTGCAGCTATGGGCATCATCCTGGTATAACGCCCAAAAGCCAAGGAGGAGATAAGTGCGTGGTCATGCAACACTGCACCCAAATAAAAAATTAAGGGCCAGATCCACATAGAAATAGATCGGCGCAGCGTATGTGAGATACGCTACGCCGCTGTAACTTACTTTTGGCTGCTTTGAATCCTCAAAGAATTTGCGCCGTAAGTTACGGCGGCGTAGTGTATCTCTGGCGGCAAAATTCAAATTGGCGATTAGGGGGCGTGTTTCATTTAAATGAAGCGCGTCCCCACGCCGAATGAACTGCGCATGCTCCGTTTCTAAATTTCCCGCCGTGCATTGCGCGAAATGACGTCGCAAGGACGTCATTTTTTTAACTTAGACAGGAGTTACGTACATTCCGATTCACGGACGACTTACGCAAAAAAAAAAATTCTAATTTTGACGCGAGAACGACAGCCATACTTAACATGGCAAGTCTAACTATACGCCGCAAAATACCAGCTTTAAAATACCAGCTTTAACTATACGCCGGAAAAAGCCGACTAGAGACGACGTAAAGGAATGCGCCGGCCGCTCGTATGTTTGTGGATCGTCGAAAATATCTAATTTGCATACCCGACGCGGAAAACGACGTGAACGCCACCCAGCGGACGCCGAAGTGTTGCATCTTAGATCCGAAGGCGTACAAAGCCGTACGCCTGTCGGATCTAACCCAGATGCCGTCGTATCTTGGTTTGAGGATTCAAACTAAAGATACGACGCGGGTAATTTGAAAGTACGCCGGCGTATCAGTAGATACGCCGGCGTACTCGCTCTGAGGATCTGGCCCAATACTTTTATTGAGACAGATAGAGCTTTCTTTTGGTGGTATTAAATTACCACTGGATTTTTTTTTCTTTTTGCTAAACAAACAAAAGACAACTGTTTTGGGGAAAAAAGTCTTAGTTCTGTTATAAAATACAATTGAACCTCGGATTACAAGCATATTCCATTCCAGGAGTATGCTCGTAATCCAAAGTACTCGCATATCAAAGCGAGTTTTCCCATTGAAGTCAATGGAAACAAAATAAATTTGTTCTGCATTGACTTCAATGGGATGCAATACCGAATGCGGCCAGAGGTGGGGGGGTGGCGCCACAGAGTGCCGAAAATGTCTGAAAAGGCCAGAGGACACTTCGGCTCGTTTCATGCGCCCCCGTACCTCAGGCCAAATGAGGTACTGCAGGCCAATGTTCAGCTTTTCTTGGCTCCTGCGCCCCCGTACCTCAGGCCAAATGAGGTACAGGTAGGCCCCTTTCACACGTGTGGACAGTATTTCTGTATTTCATCCATTTGTTTTCGGATGAAATTCGGACATCCATGTATCCCTATGGGAACATCCGCTGACAACCAAACTCATCAGTGCCCGCTTTGGTCCGATTCTGCAGGCGGAGAAAAATACTATTTTTCCATCCCCCTGCGGATCGGATCGGGTGAACACGGACAGACAGTCCATGTTCATCCGATCCCCCAATAGAGGAGAGCGGAGATCTGACAGGTCGGTCCCTGCACAGTGTACAGGGACCGCCCTGTCATCTACCAGCTCAGCGAAATCAACAGAGCGATCCCCGCTGAGCAAGCGGATGAGAAAGGTACGGATCCTCACGGGATCCGTACGTGTGAAAGGGGCCATAAGCGGAGTCCCGCTAAAAATCGCTGATCACCGCCATTATTAGTAAAAAAAATAATAATAATAAAAATGCCATAAATCTATCCCCTATTTTATAGACGCTATAACTTTTGCACAAACCAATCAATATATGCTTAATGCGATTTTATATACCAAAAAAATGTAGACTATTTATTGGCCAAAACTGATAAAGAAATTCTTTTTTTTACATTTTTTGGGGTGGATATTTTTAGTTTATAGCGCAAAAAATAAAAACCTGCAGAAAGAAAGTTCTAATTGTGGGGAAAAAAGTACGTAAATTGTGTTTGGGTACAGCGTGTGACCGCGCAAATGTAATTTTTATAGCGATACAGCGCCGCATGGCCTGGTCATTAAGGGGGAAAATCTTCCGGCCCCTAAAGCGGGGTTCCAGTCACTTTTTTTTTGCACTACATTGCACTACAGGTTGCTCTGGATAGGCACTACAAGTCCCAGCATTGCACCACAGGTTGCTCTTGATGGGCACTACAAGTCCCAGCATTGCACCACAGGTTGCTCTTGATGGGCACTACAAGTCCCAGCATTGCATCACAGGTTGCTCTGGATAGGCACTACAAGTCCCAGCATTGCACTACAGGTTGCACTGGATAGGCACTACAAGTCCCAGCATTGCACCACAGGTTGCTCTGGATAGGCACTACAAGTCCCAGCATTGCACCACAGGTTGCTCTGGATAGGCACTACAAGTCACATCATTGCACCACAGGTTGCTCTGGATGGGCACTACAAGTCCCAGCATTGCACCACAGGTTGCTCTTGATGGGCACTACAAGTCCCAGCATTGCACCACAGGTTAATGCACTCTGACAGTATGGTTGTTCCAGTATACTTTTATTGTGTTTTTGCTCTGTCACAGTAGCCTATATTATGTATTTTAAAATAAACAAAATGCTGTTTTACTTTATATATATGTATATAGGGCAAGTAATGCACATAGGGGAGGTAATCCCCTCCCTGAGCCCCGGTTAACACTCTCTGTATCATTATGTCTGTATCTGTATGTGTCTCTCTCTCCCCCCCCCCCCCGCTCCGTGTATGGTTAGTCGTCACTTCCGTGACATATTCTGATGGGTTCACTGGAGTGTAGTGTCGTAAATCCTGTGGAAAGCATCGCACTTGCAGTTGGAATGCATCGCACTTGCAGTTGGAAGCCACGTGACTTCCGTAGCATTCTGCGATAGGGAGCAGAAAATGACAACCCCCCGGCTCTGTGTCTGAATTGCTTCTTTTATCTTTAAGGTGGCAATGTATCCAGTCACATTCTGTCAGTGGTTCATCTAGACATTTAATGTGGAATGTGCAGTAAAAAAAACAAGGTCTGCTTAAAGTGACCCTGTCAGCACAGCTGCTAGAGGAGTGCATTTCCCCCAAAAAATCTGTTAGGAATTTGTTTGACAAATTAGCTGGGGCTGGGGTGAATTAGCAAAGCTTGACCTTGTTGCACTTTTCTCTTCTACCACTAAGTGGCCCGTTACTTGGTGGTGCTAGATACAAGGGGCCAGATTCAGAAAGACTGGCGTATTTTTAGGCGGGCGTAGCGCATCTCATATACGCTACGCCGCCGTAACTTAGAGAGGTGAGTACCGTATTCAGAAAGAACTTGCGCCCTAAGTTACGGCAGCGTAGCGTAAATGGGCCGGCGTAAGCCCGCCTAATTCAAATTATCAAGGCAGTGGGCGTGTTGTATTACAATGAGCCGTGACACCATGCAAATTAGGGGCCGAACGAACGGCGCATGCGCGCGCATGCTCAGAATCACGTCGCAAATACTCCCTAAGATACGACGGCTCAATGCTTTGTCAACGTGAACGTAACCTACGCCCATCCCCATTCACGTAGGACTTATGCAAACAATGGAAAATAGGACGCTGTTCCGACGTTTCCGACGTCCAATACGTTAACATGACTTACCCCTGCTTTATGAGGGGTAAAGTTACGCCGGTCGTACGCCTTACGTAAACAGCGTATAGTAATGCGCCGGGCGCAAGTACGTTTGTGAATCAGCATATCTTGCTCATTTGCATATTCTTCGCGTAAATCTACAGAAGCGCCCCTAGCGGCCAGCGTAAATATGCAACCAAGATACGACGTACGTCAGTCGTATCTTGGAGAAATTCTGGCGTATCTGATTCTATGAATCAGGCGCATAGATGCGACGCCTCACATTCAGACTTACGATGGCGTATCTGGAAATACGCCGTCATAAGTCCTTTGTGAATCTGGGCCAAGAAGGGCAACCCAAGGTCAGGTTATGAGTATGTGGGTATCCCGGCCAATGGGTAGGGGTTTTCTTTAATCCCTTGGTCTGCTGGAAGAGCCTATATATTCGGGTGTGGTCAGGTGATCTGTGTTCTGTGCCCCCCGGATTGGCTGTCTAGGTGGATGTGTGTCGTCTGCCCTGGGCTGCTAGGCCAGAGATTGGGCCTATCCTGGGGGCATCTGGCTGCCAGGCTGTGTGAGGGCCTATCCAGAAGTAAGAGGGCCAAGCAGGGTTGGGACTCCGGCTTTCAGTCCAACCAACAGTGACTGTTCTGCCGGCCAGAGAACCTGTCAGTGGTCAGAGGTAGAAGGGAAGCTGTCGCCACCAAGGGATCAATCGCCTTTACCAAGGACCACAGTGAGTAACTGAAGCAAGTACTGGAACCATATATTCTTACCGAAGGGCACGATGGAGAATCTGGAAACTTCAGGTGGTGAGTAAGTCAGGGGCCCAACCAGCGGAGGTGAGGCTTGGAGAGCAGCCTTGTGCATACCTCCCAACTGTCCCTGATTTCGAGGGACTGTCCCTGATTTGGAGCAATGTCCCTCTGTCCCTCATTCTCCTCATTTGTCCCTCATTTTGGTCTGATCTATATAGATGTATATAAAATGCACTTTTTATCTATCAAAAAGTGTTTCCCAGTGCTAAATCTTTCATCTGATTTCTAAATTGCTGCATTTGTAAATTCCAAAAGCCAATATAAAGAAATAGTAGTGGTAAAAAAAAAAGCACTTGTGGGTTTAACCAATCTTATTTTTTTGTACAATTCTCCTTTAAGGGGGCGTGGCAAGAGGTGTGTCCTATGCCTGCATACTTTTGCTGATAGGTGTCCCTCATTCCCATCTCAGAAAGTTGGGAGGTATGGCCTTGTGTGCCAAGCTAGGGACCGAGCTGGTCCTGAAAAATGAAAAATAAGATGACGCCTAAGGTCATTGCTGTATGTGTAATCAGAAATGCAAAGATACAGGAGGAGAATGAAGGAGAATGATGTGACGACCTTGGTAACATCCCCTTGTTCATTTACAGTCTCTGGGAAGCAGAGCTTTCTAGAAGGTGACAATGCTGGAGGAGTATTTGCAGAGCATGCTTTGGGGTTGTCACCAGACTGCAGGAAGTTGATTAACCCTTGGTTTGCAGGCAACATTGAAATATAACAGAATGTGCAGAATTAAAATCACAGGCTGAGTTACATTACATTTGTATGTGGAAACATGTCAACTTTTTATTTTTGACAATAGATATAGTTTAATGCGAATTGTGCAGGAAAAAGTGCTTAAGAAAATAGTGACCAATGCAATAGTGGAATACATAACATAACTGCTCTTAAAGTTCACACAATTAGCTAAAGAATTTTTGTTTAATTAATGTTTTCAGTCTCATGATATAGTTCTATTGCTCTAGCATAGATTCATACCTCCCATGTTTAAAATATTAAGAATATCCTTACAGCTGCCTTGTGGCGCCATATCTGAAGCTGACTCATTCCATTTTGTTTTAACACAGAGATCAGCTCCCCATTCCTTCAGCGTTTTAACCACACCAGTATGGCCTCTCTCTACAGCCAGGTGCAATGCAGTCTTTCCCAGCCAGTCTTTGGCATGTAGGTTGGCTCCACGTTGAAGAAGATACACACATACCACATTGTGACCATGGTAGGCTGCATGGTGTAAAGGTGTTAGGTTCAACAAATCAGCGCTGTTCACTTCAGCTCTTTCTATCAGCAGTAGTTTCACTGTGTCAGTGTGGCCTCGACCTGCCGCCCGATGTAATGGGGTGAGATGGTTTTCATCAAGCGTCTGCAAAGTGGCACCTTTTCTCAGAAGGAACTCTGCTATCTGGAACAAGAGTGAGAAAAGCATTACAACCTAGAATATACAATCTCTGCTAAAGACATTCTAAAATAGCCACATCAGCCTGACAATAGGGTGACCACATTTCCAAACTGCCATTCAGGGACACCACCCCCCCCCCCTTCCTAAAAAAAATATTTTTTTTATACCTTTTTTTATGACCCCATAGATTTCACTAGTTCATCCTGGGACCTGTAGTTCTTCACTGGTTGGGGGGCAGCGGGGATGGAGGGGGGGGGTGGTAATTTTCAGCTCTGAGGGGTTCATGGTGGGACCTGTAGTCCTTCACTTTTGGGGGGTCACATAATATCTAAAGATCTGACCCCCCCTCCCCCAAACTTTAAGGACTACAACACCCAGCATGAACCCCTGAGAGAATCTAAGGGTGTGATTCCATAGATTTCACAGGTTTATGCTATGACCTGTAGTTCTTCACTGTTTGGGGAGTGGGTCTCACATCTTCAGCTCGGGGGGGGGGGGGGGGGGTCATGCTGGGACCTGTAGTCCTTAACTGTGGGGAGGTCACCCCCCCAAGTAAAGGACTACCTGTCCCAGCATGAACCCCTGAGATCTAAGGGTGTGACCCCCCCCCCAAATTTGAAACTCCCAGCATGAACCTGTGAGATCTAGAGTGTGATCCCATAGATTTCCAAGATCTATGCTGGGACCTGTAGTTCTTCACTATTTGGGGGGCGGGTCACATCTTCAGCTCTGAGGGGTTCATGCTGGGACCTGTGTCCGTTTCATTCCGGGACACTGTATTGTCCCAGAGTGAAGGTGCCCGGGACAGACCTGCAGAATGCGGGACTGATGTCCCGGACAACCCGGGACACGTGGTCACCCTACCTGACAAGTATATGTCACGCCACATTTCTTAAGAAGTGATGATTATTTAAGAAACATGTCATTTGGTATCTAACAAAATCAACCTGTCAGGACTCATTTACACTGGCGTTGCCCTGTTCAGAGAATGATGCAGTGGATCGCTTTTCAGAAGGTGTTTGACAGGAGGTGGGGAGGCCATATGTCACCTCAATGGCCATTTTAACCCCTAAAAACCCAGATGCAGTAGGTGGCAACGTGACGGGGGTGCGGGAGCGGACAAGCCATGGCCAAAATATCATGGCTATGGCATATGTACATCCTTGTCTGCTATCTTTGCAGCTTAAAGGGTGTAAAACAAGAAATTGGTCGCACACTGGAACTCCAACTTATCTTGGTGTCATCTTTATTGTCAAAAGGGTCAGACAAATACAGGCAATGGTAGACGCGTTTCACAAGCGGTAGCCTGCTTAGTTGTGAACAAATAAAGTCAAAGCCCCCTCGGGATTGATCATTTCTTTCTTTTATTATTACACAATTGCTTTACTATTCTGAAGTTCCACAAAGTAGAAATGGGATTGAGTCACCCTTGAGTGTAAACATCACCTGCATGTAGAAAGATGCGTTCTCCACAAGTGAACACTTTTGTTGAGCACACCACCCTAGTAGTCCAGGAAAACTTCACTAGATGTGAGTAAATCTACTACCAATACTCTTCATTTCTTTCCTTTACACTCATTATATATAACAATATTACACCCGAAGGGCTCTCTGTCTCTCTCGTTTTTTTCTCTGCGAGCCTCTCATTTGCCTCACATTGAAAGATAGGCAGATCTAAGCTGATCAAAATACAATTTTTTGGTTTCCAGTCTATGCATAATTATTGTGTGAGATAAAAGTACAAAGACCAATACATTAACATAGAGAAGTAAGGCACATCCCAATTCCCATCTAGCAATAGTAATGGTAATCTACATAAAGATTTTAGTAAGTAGTTTTTTAAGCAGATTTTTGGGCAGTTTTTTTAAATAATTTTTAATAAAGGTTAAATGTATTTAAGATTGTAAGGCTTATCCATGGTCACTGGTACGTCCAACTCGTACACTCAAATGAGGGCGCAGACAACACATCCGGCGTTTTGAGCACTAGGGGCATAGCTTGCCTTTAGCAAAATGGTGGAAACAGCATTTCCGGCGCCGGTGACATCATTTCCGACCGCGAGTATTATAGCCTAGATTGAGAACAGTAATATACCACCTTCAAAATGGCGATATCGGGAGTTCCGGTTTTCAACGACGTCACTTCCGGTCACGAACGACCAAACAATTAGGCATTATTAAGCATTCTAGGGTATAAAGAGACAAGCGAGGGGTACACCGGCAGCTTTCTGAAGACGGATCATAGAATTCGAAACGCGTCAAGGCGCGGGGATACCGCATATATATAACACCCAGGTCACACGATCTTGGCCCCTGAAAACAACACCGCACCAACTTTTTTCTCGTACGCTGGGACGCACCACGGCTGAAACTCGAAACGCACGCCGGGGAGGTAGCAGTAATACTGGACAAGCTACTGCCGGTTTTAAGGCACAGGAACATGTGAGTGTTAAATTGTTTTTAAAGTTTTTAAAGTTTATGAATAAACACCTGTCAAACAGTACTACACCATATGAGCTTTTTTCTTTCTGGGAGTGAAAAATCATCCACAGAAAGTAGGAGCGCAGAGAAACAGCAGTGGAAAACCGCACAACATATGATTACATGCAGTTTATTTTCCTAAATCTGGTGAGAATATAGCGTAATAGGAGGTGGTGGTGACACTTTAAGGTGGAAAAGTCACGAAAATTGTTTGCAGCAACGCACAAATTCTGGCACTAACTGAAGACACGCTTTGAGAGTTTTTTATTATTGCATGATTGCACTGGACTATTTTGTATTTTTTGTATTTTGCATATTTATCACATTTATATTTATATTTTATTTTTATTTTTATTATTTTTATTGTTTATATTTTCTATCAATTAGCACGTAGGCGCACTAGATTTTGTAAGGGCTAGGAGTTTATCCATCTTCACATATATATATTTTTCATATTTTTAAATATTTATATTTTTTTATTTTTGAAAAGTGCATGGTATCTTTTTAGATAATACGTCCATTAGAGGTGGTGTGGAAATTATCACAATTTACATACATATATATATATATTATTTTTGTAATTTTGTATATCACAAGGTCAGCGCGGGAGTACAATTTGTACGAACAACATTTCTTAATATGCATAATTATTATTATTATTATTATTATACAGGATTTATACAGCGCCAACAGTTTGCGCAGCGCTTTACAATATAGGGGCAGTCAGTACAGTTACAATACAATTCAATACAGGAGGGATCAGAAGGCCCTGCTGGTTAGAGCTTACAATCTAGCTACCTACAGCCATACATATGTATGGGCAACTGTGCACAACACCAGGGGCTCACCAGGGGCTTACCAGGGGCTCCTGAGCACCAAATACACAGTGTTTTTACACTGTAAGGAAGAATGTCCCCATGTGCATGAGCCCTTGTATATACTGGGATACAGGCAATGCGTTGCCTTTTCAGTATTCTTAGATCTATATAATAGAGATCAGTTTGATGTAACTTCTTGGTATTTAAAAAAAATCTTGTTTGTCTGTATAGTTTATCAATGTGTATGTAGCTGGGCACCTGGCAAGATTGGGAGGTGCGGTTGTGGCAACACTTGCTTCCCCCACCCCACCACTGTCTGGGCTGCTACAAAGTAGGCTGTGTGTTGCCCAGTCTGTTTTTCTTCCCCTCCACTGCTGCTGCACTAAGGACTGAGTGGCTGTGTGTCTAATCCTTCGCCCATTATCCCCCCTCCCAGCAGCAGTGGTCGGTGAGCCAGTCAGTGGCAAGGAGAAGATGATGCAGCTGGTACACTGGAACATGTAGGTTTGTAGAGGCACTGCACTGAGGAAGTGAATGGGGCTGAAAACTATGAGGAACAGCACACCCTGCAGCAGGAGGAGGAGAGAGCTTTCTCAGGCTTTGAGCAATGGAGCTGTGTGGAAGCCAGAGCAGTAACATGCCTTTGGTGTGTAAGGACTGGAGTGCTGTGGCTGAGCCTGTACAGAGATTGGAGTACTAGGACTGAGCCTGTGAGGACTGGTGCACTTAAACTATGCTTTGAACATTGAGTTGCAAAGACTGAGCCACCAAGGATCGGGGTTCCATAGATCAGAGACAAATGCATATCCAGGACAAAGCTCACTGGATACCAGGACTCATAAGCAGCTGTGGCTGTACTTACTACACCACTGTTAGCAGTTTAGTGCAACAGGAGACTGCCCATTTGCCTAACAAATCCCAATGCAGATTTAAAGGGAAAATAAAGTGCACCACTATACAGTTTGGGCCCCACTGTTAGCCAGCTGATGTCTGCAAATGAGGCGCCAAAAACTCTACAATTACCTACCATTGGTACCCCTTTTTGGAGCGATACATACACCTACAATTACATTCAGGGGGATATACACACAGGGGGTTATTTACAAAAGGCAAATCCACTTTGCACTACAAGTGCAAACTACAAGTGCAAAGTGCACTTGAAATTGCACCGAAAGTGCACTTGGAAGTGAAGTCGCTGTAGATCTGAAATGATGGAAGCTCTGTTGATTTTATTATCCAATCATGGGCAAGATAAAATGCTGTTTTTTATCTTCCTTGCATGTCCCCCCTCGGATCTACAGCGACTAAACTTGTAGTTTGCACTTGTAGTGCAAAGTGGATTTGCCTTTCATAAATAACCACCACTGTCTAAATTCAAAAAGACCAAAACCCCACATGGGCTCTACATTATCTTCCTTAAGACTTCAATGATCCTTTATGGACTATACTGTATAACACTTGTGTGGATCTCTGGTAGGCCTAGCTCCATAACCCTTCCTTTCCTTCCCCTCCTATTTCTCTTTCCTGCATTCTCCATCTATTTTCCCCCCAAATTCCAGTTATTCTTCTCTCAATTTCTTTCCTCCTTCTGTTTGATCAGTTGGCAGACCTGGAGGAGGTAATAATCCAACAGGATACCCTGTGCCTGTACCAAACACCACTAGGGGGAGCCTTCTCATTTAACCCTTCCCCTGCTATCTCCTATATTAAGGTGACCAGATTGTTTTAATAAAATCAGGGGACATCATTTTTTTTTAACTAGTAATGGCGGCAATCAGCAACTCTCTGCCCGTCACCGCCCCCTCACAGCCTGTCAAGTCTTACTTTTTGGGCCCCTGGCTACTACTGGGTGGGGAGCAGAGGAAGAACACTGCCAGGGAAGGCAAGGAGATAAACAGGCAGGCGGCTGGCCGGGACTTGAGCCAAGGCAGAAGAACATGCAAGCGGAGCTGAATGGGCATGCACCCAGAAACTGAAGAAATATTCACACCATTTCGACCAGCACATGATCATCAGAAAGGGGCACAGATAATGGAATAAATACACCCCCTAAGCTAATAGGCGCGGCGGAGCGGGGGGGTGTAATTCAGAATTATTAATTTTTTCATTCGGCACTGACAGTCTTTGAAATTGCCCCAGCCCCTGTTCAAATACAATCCAGGGACAAAACCGGGGACAGACTTGGTCCAGGGACAGTGTCCTCAATCTGGTGACTGTCCCCTCAAACCGGGGATGTCTGGTCACCCTATCCTATATCCCCTTTCTTGTTAATATGTGCATTGGGCATAAGGAGAAATGACTGTATGTTGCCTCCTAATTGCCTGTTACTCTTTAAAACCCACACATTGTGCTTTAACCACATGCATTGTGTTGTGAATGTGATGAGGGGATTATTTTTGTTGCACCGTGGTTATGACATCTGTCCTCACGCTTCCGTTGCCTTAACAGCTTAAAGGGGGGGGGGGGGGGCGGTACTTTTGGGGTTGTGAAAACTCAGCTTGACTACAAATTTTTACTACCCTCTAATTGCAAGTGTAAAAACAGCCTAAATGACTCTCACTATCATTAATCCTATTTAATATATTTTATTTTCATTATTACAGTGTATGGATAAGCCCCACGGGAGCCTCCAATTACTGGGATTAAATTGAAACAAACTTTACTTTTTATACATCTTTATTTCAATAAGCAACTAAATAGTTTGTACTAAATATATGTCAATGGCTTATATATTGCAATGTGACAAGCCTCCTTTCTTTTCTTTTTCTATTTTTCCCTGCTTATTTTTGACTTGCTACTTTTAAAATTCCTTTCAATAAAAATGGTTCAAACAAGAATAGAGAGCTCCCTCTAGTGGCTATTTTACATATCTCTCTACAATGACAAAACCAGAACAAACTGAGTTTGTAAAATTGTGAGCTCACATCAAAGTGCTGCTTCAAGTCCCACAAAAGCAGCACTCCTGTTTCCCTCGTGACAAGTTTACTTCAAAGTAAAATTATATATATATATTTTTCATTGAGTATATATTTTGAAGTATAGAAAAAGGGAGAATTTTTCTATATAACAAATATTGGATGTGGCAGAGCATATATTTGCCATTCACCCCTTTATTTTGAAGTATACATGAAATGTTTGCTTCAAACACACTTAAATATTTGAACATCATTTCTACAGCGACTGAACTAAGTTCCAAGAGCACCTTCAGTGCAATTTCAAGTGCACTTTGCACTTGTAGTTTGCTCTTGTAGTGCAAAGTGGATTCGCCTTTAGTAAATAACCCCCATTGTGCAGTGCAATTTTTGAAAAGGTGCAGGTGCAGCATGTTTTTGGCCCCATATACTTCAATGGGTGCACACAGGAAAAATGCATGTACCTACATTTTTGGTGTGTTTTTGGCAGTGTTTTGACAATCAGTTTCCTCCTCCAAAAAAAATGCTTAAAGCTTGAAAATGCATCAAACACGCATATAAACATGTGCAGAGAATCTGCTACAAAAATGCACCAAACAAATCAAAATTTTGCACCAGGACTAGTGTAAACCTAGGCTAAAAATGAAATTCCATGTTTAATTTGGCTTTAAATATTTTAATTTGGCTAAACAAGCTATATCCATTTCATAACTAAATGGCCATTGTGAGTGCTGTAATATACTGCAGTAGCATTAGTTACATACACATAGCTCCCAACTGTCCC
This sequence comes from Rana temporaria, assembly GCF_905171775.1. Taxonomy (NCBI): domain Eukaryota; kingdom Metazoa; phylum Chordata; class Amphibia; order Anura; family Ranidae; genus Rana; species Rana temporaria. The sequence continues at coordinate 155,365,304 of NC_053492.1, forward strand.
TGATTTGTAACAAAGTCCCTCTTTCCTCCTCATTTGTCCCTCATTTTGGTCTGATCTATATAGTTGTATATTTGTCGGAATTGCCGCGGGATTTGGCCGCTAGCGGTGCGGTATTAACCCCCGCTAGCGGCCGATAAAGGGTTAATACTGCCCACAATGCACCTCTTCACATTGAGAAGGCTGGGGCAGCAGTTTTTCAGGCAGTATAGCATCGCTATTTTTAGCGCTGTACCGCCTGAAAAACTCCTCAGTGTGAAAGGGATCTAAAACAGCCTACTAACAAAAAAACGATTGTTTTTTTCACCACCACTTTTCCCTTATACTGGGCTTTCAAAATGCAATATTCAGAGGTTGCTTTAAAAAAATGTAGTCATTTAGTGTAGTTTAACACTTTTAATAATTAAATATTTATTTTTTAATATTGGTTGATACGTCAGACCAAAACAATTGAGGAAAGAGGGACAGAAGGATTTGGTTCCAAAATGAAGGTACAAAGGTAATATTGGCCATAGCTCCAAACTGTCCCTGATTTTGAGGGACTGTCCCTGATTAGGAACAATTGTCCCTTCCTCCTCATTTGTCCCTTATTTCAGTCCAATCTATATAGTTGTATATAAAATGCACTATTTATCTTTCAAAAAGTGTTTCCCAGAGCTAAACCCTTAATCCAATTTCTAAATTGCTGCATTTGTAAATTTCAAAAGCCAATACCGAATAGTAGCGGTAACACAAAAAAAAAGCACTTGTGGGTTAAACTAATCTTCTTTTTGTATAATTCTCCTTTAACCTGCCTGGCGGTATCCCCGAGCGTGACTCAGGGTGGGTTTTCCATGCTGCGATCGGTATCCCCGAGTCACGCTCGGGGTAGCTGTGCAGAGTGTGCAGCGGCGCGGCTTACCTTTTGCAGCATCCACAGACAAATTACTCACCTTGTCCCTGGAACCTGCGATGCATCCCCGCTGTGTGAGCGAGCGGGACCTCCTCGCTCGATTCACAGTGTCCCCGTGTGCCGCCGATCTCCGTTCCCTGCGACGTTACGACGCACGGGGGCGGAGAACGGCGCCAAATTAAAAAAAGTAAATAAACACAATACACACAGTATACTGTAATCTTATAGATTACAGTACTGTATGTAAAAAATACACCCCCCCCTTGTCCCTAGTGGTCTGCCCAGTGCCCTACATGTTCTTTTGTATAATAACAACTATTCTTTCTGCCTGAAAACTGTAGATTGTCCAAAAGTGTCCCTTTATGTCAAAAATGGTTTTAGAGCAGCTAGAAAACAGCGATAATAAATTATAATCACTTGCAGAATTGTGCGATAGCGATTTGTGGGGAAATTCGTCATAAAAAAATAAAAGTAATGACAGCGACAATTCTGCAACTGAGCACATTTCAGTGATTTTCAGTTGATTACATTATTGAATAATTTTTATTATAATTATATTATTATTTGTTATAATTATTTATAATTATTTATTATATTATAATTTATAATTTTGTTTTTAAAAAAATGTCATACCCGGCATGCCTACAAGACTCTTGTTTGGTCAGATTTAAGTGAGTTATTCCTAAAAATTACAGGCCTACAGTATAAAACGCCAAATTTCCTTGCAAAATAATTGTACCGCTTTTGGTACGTAATTCCAGACAGAATCATACTGCCAGGGAGGTTAAGGGGGTGTGTCAAGGGTGTGTCCTATGCCTACCTGTACATACTAATAGGTGTCCATGGTAATGGGTGGTATGATATTGGTGACTAGGGCTTTGTCAATTTTTAGCACACATTTTTTTTTCTTTTTTACAGTACAGGTGTCTTTAAAAGTTATTCTTTGTTGATATACATCACATAGTTTAATAGAAAATGAGATTTAGGGTACATGGCTGATAATTGTATAAAAAGTGTTTAATGGGTCCTTATTGTACTGTAATTTGTAAAATATCAACAGGCCTCATTTACATTTTTATGTCTTTTCCTATTATGGACTTTTATAAACCAACTCATATGTCTTTCCTCGTTTTCATGTTTACATAAACCCATTTCCTTCTCCATCCCATCAACTATATGAATGTAGTTATTGGCAGAAAATAATAATAATATTATTAATGTAAATTATGCATGATTAATTGTTAACATGCAGTCGTAAACAACCATTCCACAAACATAACGCCTGAACTTTCTGCTTTGCTGGAAGTATTCTAGTTTAGATTGTCCTCTTTGCATGAGAATTATAAGAATTTGCCTTCATGTTGATGGTAGTATGCTGCCACCTGGTGGCCCTTTTCTTAGTTACCTAGATATCTCCACAATTAATTTATCATTCATGTTGACAGGCACTATTTAACTAGGACAATGCAATATAACTTAGTGAAGGGACACTATGTGCACCTGCATGAGAATAACATATTGTGCCCTTTTCATTTGCAGGTACATTACCAAATGTTCCCAGTCTGTAAGCATTTGTCAACTGACACTGAGATGTTTCTGATGTTCAAGTCTACAAATAGAATGATTTTAATCTTTTCTGGCACACTGTTAGTTTAACCATATACATATTTTGTAATGCTAAACATAAACTGTAAAAACAATTAAAAAAAGGCAATATACTGTGTAATAAAAAGGTATAGCTTTTAGATTGTGAGCTCCAACGCGCTAAATATGTCTTTTAGGTTTAGTTATTTTTCAACTTTTATGAGTAGAGTACCACCAAGTTTTTTTGTGGCGAGAAGTGTGGATCTATATAATTTGTGAAAAACACTTTTGTATTCTTTCTTTAGAAAATTTCTTAGGAGGTATCCTTTGGAAAATGTTTCCTCTTTCCCTCCTTTTTGCTAGACAACTAGTGTTTGATTTCAAGGAAAGCTTTTGTAGTGTTTTTTTCCCTAACAGCTCAGACACCTATAAAGTTCTATCGTTCTATATCAGCTAGATTGTTCTATTTAAAGTAGGAATGAGGGTCTGGTCATTCTATTGGCCTTGTGTTATTCTGCTATATACCTGTATATAGAGTTTACTTTTTTTTATTGGGGATTTTGTTTTTTTTTTGCAATACAGTATAATTAGGCTATTGCCCCTGGTGGCCATTTTGTGAACTGGTCATTAGATATCCATTCGGTCCTTTTGCATAGTTCCCAACTGTCCCTGATTTCGAGGGACTGTCCCTGATTTAGAACAATGTCCCTCTGTCCCTCTCCCCCCCCATTTGTCCCTCATTTTGGTCTGATTTATATAGTTGTATATAAAATGCACTATTTATCCTTCCAAAAGTGTTTCCCAGAGCTAAACCTTTGATCCAAATCTTAAATTGCTGCATTTGTAAATTTGAAAAGCCAAGATAAAGGAATAGTAGTGCTAAAAAAAAAGCCCTTGTGGGTTTAACTAATCTTTTTTTTGGTGGTGATTCTCCCTTAGGTGGTCGTGGCATGGGCGTGTCCTATGCCTACATACTTTTGCTAGTAGTTATCCCTCATTCCCATCTCAAAACGTTGGGAGGTATGCTTTTGTGTGAATATTGGCTGTTCTTGTCAATGTCCTGGGCCCCCTGAATTCAAGGAGATGGTATTCATTTTAAAATGTTCTGACCCATGTTTTATGGTAAAATAAGAATATGAAAATTAAGATGTAAGTGTACTGTGTATGGGTTAATATGAGGGCATATGTATTAAGAATCTTGATATTGTTTTTCATGTTATATACTTCTTCCTTAGATAAAAAAAAAACACTCTTCCTATGAAGAAGATTTATATGGAGTAAATTGAAATGTGTTGGGTTCCCTGGCGAAGGGGCACTGGATTAAGAAATTCTGTTGGTCGATATTATATATGGTTCACCCTGCCAGTGGTTATATGGGTATTGTGATAATTCAGTGTCACTTTTTTTTGGATGGATGTATCATGATGTCAGAACAGTTGTCTTTTTATATAAAGATTTTTCTTCTTAAATCTTTGTTTGTATAAATCAGACCTGGGCAAACTACGGCCCGCGGGCCGTATACGGCCCGCGGACCTTTTAATCCGGCCCACCCCCGCCGCCGCAGCCTACTGTTATCACCGCGGCGGGGAACATAACAGACAGCGTTCATTTGAACAGCTTTTTTCCCCGCCGCGCATAGACACTCCCCCTTGGACGGATCTGTCCAATCGCGAGCAAGGGGGAGTCACATAGACAATCCCCCTTGCTCGCGATTGGACAGATCCATCCAAGGGGGAGTGTCTATGGCATAGACACTTCCCCTTGGACGGATCTGTCCAATCGCGAGCAAGGGGGAGTCACATAGACACTCCCCTTTGCTCGCGATTGGACAGATCCGTCCAAGGGGGAGTGTCTATGCGCAGCGGGGAAAACAGCTGTTCAAACGAACGCTGTCTGTTATGTTCCCCGCCGCGGTGATAACAGTAGGCAGGGGCGGGAGGGGTCACTGTGCCCATCACACGCAGCCACTTGTGCCAACACACGCAGCCACTTGTGCCAACACACGCAGCCACTCCGCCACCATAAATTGTCGCCACTGTGCCAATCACACGCAGCCACTGTGCCAATCACACGTAGCCACTGTGCCAATCACACGCAGCCACTGTTCCCATCACACGCAGCCACTGTGCAATCAATTGTTGCCACTGTTCCCAAACACAGCCACTGTGCCAATCACATGCAGCCACTGTGCCAATCACACGCAGCCACTGTGCCAATCACACGCAGCCACTGTGCCAATCACACGCAGCCACTGTGCCAATCACACGTAGCCACTGTGCCAATCACACGCAGCCACTGTGCCAATCACACACAGCCACTGTGCCAATCACACGCAGCCACTGTTCCCATCAAACGCAGCCACTGTGCCAATCACACGCAGCCACTGTGCAATCAATTGTTGCCACTGTGCCATCACATGCAGCCACTGTGCCAACACACGCAGTCACTGTGCCAATCACACGTAGCCACTGTGCCAATCACACGCAGCCACTGTGCCAATCACACGCAGCCACTGTGCCAATCACACGTAGCCACTGTGCCAATCACACGCAGCCACTGTGCCAATCACACGCAGCCACTGTGCCAATCACACGCAGCCACTGTTCCCATCAAACGCAGCCACTGTGCCAATCACACGCAGCCACTGTGCCATCACATGCAGCCACTGTGCCAACACACGCAGTCACTGTGCCAATCACACGCAGCCACTGTGCCAATAACACGCAGCCACTCTGCCCATCAAACGCAGCCACTGTGCCAATCACACGCAGCCACTGTGTCCATCAAACGCAGCCACTGTGCCATCACATGCAGCCACTGTGCCAACACACGCAGTCACTGTGCCATCAATTGTTGCCACTGTGCCCATCACACGCAGCCACTGTGCCATCAATTGTCGCCACTGTGCCCATCAAACGCAGCCACTGTATAATCAATTGTTATTGATTAAACAGTGGCTGCCTGTCCCCAGCCTCTGTCCCCCTCCTGTGTCATGTCCCCAGCGTCTGTCCCCCTCCTGTGTCATGTCCCCAGCCTCTGTCCCCCTCCTGTGTCATGTCCCCAGCCTCTGTCCCCCTCCTGTGTCATGTCCCCAGCGTCTGTCCCCCTCCTGTGTCATGTCCCCAGCCTCTGTCCCCCTCCTGTGTCATGTCCCCAGCGTCTGTCCCCCTCCTGTGTCATATCCCCAGCGTCTGTCCCCCTCCTGTGTCATGTCCCCAGCCTCTGTCCCCCTCCTGTGCCATGTCCCCAGCGTCTGTCCCCCTCCTGTGTCATGTCCCCAGCGTCTGTCCCCCTCCTGTGTCATGTCCCCAGCGTCTGTCCCCCTCCTGTGTCATGTCCCCAGCGTCTGTCCCCCTCCTGTGTCATGTCCCCAGCGTCTGTCCCCCTCCTGTGTCATGTCCCCAGCCTCTGTCACCCTCTTGTGTCATGTCCCCAGCCTCTGTCCCCCTCCTGTGTCATGTCCCCAGCCTCTGTCCCCCTCCTGTGCCATGTCCCCAGCCTCTGTCCCCCTCCTGTGCCATGTCCCCAGCCTCTGTCCCCCTCCTGTGCCATGTCCCCAGCCTCTGTCCCCCTCCTGTGTCATGTCCCCAGCCTCTGTCCCCCTCCTGTGCCATGTCCCCAGCCTCTGTCCCCCTCCTGTGCCATGTCCCCAGCCTCTGTCCCCCTCCTGTGCCATGTCCCCAGCCTCTGTCCCCCTCCTGTGCCATGTCCCCAGCCTCTGTCCCCCTCCTGTGTCATGTCCCCAGCCTCTGTCCCCCTCCTGTGTCATGTCCCCAGCCTCTGTCCCCCTCCTGTGTCATGTCCCCAGCCTCTGTCCCCCTCCTGTGCCATGTCCCCAGCCTCTGTCCCCCTCCTGTGCCATGTCCCCAGCCTCTGTCCCCCTCCTGTCTCATGTCCCCAGCCTCTGTCCCCCTCCTGTGTCATGTCCCCAGCCTCTGTCCCCCTCGTGTCACGTCCCCAGCCCCTGTCCCCCTCCTGTGCCATGTCCCCAGCCTCTGTCCCCCAGTTTTCCAACAATGATATTTACTGCTTTTTATAAAGAAATACAATTGATTTTATGCAGTATTGAGTTTAGCCTTTTGGCCCGGCCCTCCAAAATATTTTTAGTTTCTCATGTGGCCCCATCGAAAAAATAATTGCCCACCCCTGGTATAAATAAAATATGTACTGTTTTATAAAACACATAATTATCAAAAAGTGTAGCACAACTCATAAAAATACATAAATCATTGATGCTCAAATCTTTCATTATAAAAGTCAACTGACTAAATGTCCAATCACTATGGTGACGCATGTGATATGTTTCTGCTCTTCTATCCACAATACAAAAAAGGCGTCATTCACTACAAGTATTATTATATGTTTACCTCTTTATTTGACCTCAAGTAAAAACTCAAGGTTAAATAGTGCTTTATATCTCCCCCCTTTCCTTGGACTACTACAGAGAACTGTACTCTTCCTCAGGATTCCCACACTCTTTAGGACCTCTGAACCAGCTCAAGTAAATATGGTTATGCATAAAAGACAAAAAGGTCTCTGTATAACTTCAATCATCCACACAATGTACTAAAAACACTTAAACATACAAAAACCCCTACACGTGTTAAAACAGCATTTTGCAAATCTCTAATGGCAATGTCAGCAGCATGTACCAATTTCACCATCCAGCTATTTAGGATAGCCACGGAAGTGACATCATCAACAAGGCTTCACCCACCCATAAGCGTTACATCCAGAGCTGGACTTCATCAGTCCTTTTCTCCAGTGTTGTATAAATAGATTTTAATTTCCGCTTTCACTGCTGGAGGATTCTGCTACCAGGGCTTAATTGGGGACAATTATAAACAGTTTTGCATCTTTCTTTCCAGTGGTATTATGAAGAATTATGCTAAATAAACACAGTTTTAAATTACTTTTGCAACTTTTTCCTTTGAATGTTGTGTCAGTTCACCATTTCCAGCCAATTGGTAATTCATCATGATTAGGTGCATTGTTTTTTTGCAAACTGCCCTCATGCTGCAATAGACCATTGGGAACAAAAATTAAACAGAACTGCTGCACAACCAGAAGTTTTCCTGAGCGCTTCTTTATAAAAGTATATAGACAATGCACTGCTGATCGTTCAATATTGCTCCTCTCCTCCCCCTTTGGATCTATTATACTCAATGGTAGAGCACCAAAAATGTACCATGTGTTTATTAACACATTTTTTTGAGTCACATGTCCATTTTTCACAGGTGACCAGGGAGGAAAATGCATGCAAAACCTATGGAAAACTCATTATGCATGTAGGCAGTTAGTGGTTAACGCTGCCCCAGCTGGGAAGGCTAGGGTTAATTGTGTTTCCCGGTTCTTGTCTTGGCAGGCTTTTCTTGGTCTTACCCACTGGTTCTGTGCCAGGGCTGAAGTCCTGCTGGAACACGTGGGAACGGAGTTCCTGCACTTTTTTTACAGCAGGAACTCAGTTCCCTTTGTAGGACTAGAGCAGCCAAGAGCAGCCGAGCCGCCCGAGCCAATCTTTCACTAAGCGGCGATGCCCAGCTCGAGTCACTGTCAGGGGCAGGCAAACCTTAGTAATCCTTTGTTACTGGCCGCTTCCTGTATATGGATTCATCAGGTAGTGTGCTGGTATTCCGTCACTTCCTCAATGCCGAAATGTCTCCTGGGAGCTTTTGTCATTGTTCCCAGGAGACATTGCGGAGGTCTGCCGCGAGTTATCGCGGGATTTAGAAAGAACCTCCGCAATGTCTCCTGGGAACAATGACAAAAGCTCCCAGGAGACATTGCGGCATCAAGGAAGTGACGGAATACCCGCACACTACCCGATGAATCCATATACAGGAAGCGGCCAGTAACATAAAGGATTACTAAGGTACAGTGGATTGAAAAAAGCACATGCGGTTTAGTAATTATGCATAAGAGCGTACCATTTATTTTATTTTTTTGGTGGGGGAGTGGATCTTGGGTGGGAGTTCCCACACTTTTTTTCCCAGGACTTGACCCCTGTTCTGTGCATTATAAAAGGGACAGTGGTCCATACCCAATGGGGCAGAAGGGGCTCAGAGCTAGAGAGATGTATTGCTTGTAACCGTGGCTGGAGTCTGGATCACCACTGCTATGCCGAAATTGGAGTTCCTGCTATTAGGGGAGATTGTTGGGACTTGCAGTCCTCCCTGAAGTAGCCTTCTATGGACTTTACCAAGTATGGACTTTCATCCTATGCAGGTATGCTGGGGCAGCCACAAGCCTGAAGTTAGGGACTAGGGATGTTAGGAAAAGACTGTACATTATGTTGGACTATTGTCTGTGTATTTCATTATGCTATCAATTTATTTAAGTAAAAACTTGGAAACCTTGTCCTTGCCTGGTCTGAAGTTACTAAAGGGGTGTAATGCAAGTAACTGTCACATATAGTCTGCAGTTCTTGTCAGCACTCTCTCTCTCTGTGAGCAGGTCCATCTCCCATAGCAATGGGAGCATATTACCACTGCAGAGCTCCCCAGCCTGTACATAGGTGCGGAAGAGAAAGGGTTAAGTGAAATGCACGCATAGAGTAAGCGCTAGGTGTACGGTATGGCTTCATACTGTTACAGAGAGTGATACACTGGACAAGGGCTCTGCATGTCCCCCCAAAATGTACAGTATCAGTGATTGTGGTGACTGTGACTGTGGTAATATACAGCACATTAACATTGAAAGAGTTTAATAGAGTTCAGTTGTTAGTTAAAGCAATGGTACCCCGTGTGTAAAGCAGTGACTCTAACCAAAGTGCTTAGCATAGCCCAGAAGAACCCACCCCAGGGTAGGCCTTTCATGTGAAATTTGCTTGGTGCTCAACTAGTAGGGAAACATAGAGGATGTGACACCTCATCTACTATCCCACCCGACCACCCCCCCCCCCCCCCTGCATGCATTGCATTGAATTTTAAAAATGTACTAGAAACAAGATATTTTTTTAAAACTTATTGCATTTTACACAGATGTGAATGAGCCTTTACTTTAACAGACAAAGGTGTCCAGACAAAGTAGCAATTAGTGGGTGGAGACAAACCATTTAACACTGACAGGGGTGCTTAGGTGCTTAGAATGGTCAGCTTCTATTTATTTATATAAATCCTTTATCCCAAAAGGAAAATACAGCTTTCTGTATCTGCTTATAAAGTATAAATTAGAGTTCAGCTTCATGCGGCTGGACCGCCTGTTTTGACCATAAAATTTTAGAAAAAGATGTTTGTATTTCTTTTAGTAATATAAACAGTATTAGCTAGATTCACAAAGATCTGCCTATCTTTAGGCAGGCGTAGCGTATCTCAGATACACTACGCCGCCGTAACTTAGAGGGGCAGGTCCTGTATTCAGAAAGAATTTGCGCTCTAAGTTACGGCGGCGTAGTGTAAATGGGCCGGCGTAAGCCCGCCAAATTCAAATTGTCCAGGCAGTGGGCGTGTTGTATTAAAATGAGCCTTGACCCCACGTAATTGACGTTCCTAACGAATGGTGCATGCGCCGTCCGTGAACGTATCACAGTGCGCATGCTCGAAATCACGTCGCAAATAGTCAATGCTTTCGACGTGAACGTCACTTACGCCCAGCCCCATTCACGGACGAGTTACGCAAATGACGTAAACGACGTGAAATTCGACGGCTGTCCGACGTATATACTTAACATTGGCTGCACCATCTTTCTGGTGGTTTATCTTTACGCCTGAAAACGCCTTACGAAAACGGCGTATCTTTACTGCGACGGGCAAACTTACGTTCGTGAATAGGCGTATCTTGCTGATTTACATATTCTAGACGTAAATCAGCGTACACGCCCCTATCGGCCAGCGTAAATAGACAGCTAAGATACGACGGCGTAGGAGACTTACGCCGGTCGTATCTTAGCAACATTTAAGCGTATCTCAATTTGAGCATACGCTTAAAGATACGACAGCGCTGATTCGGACTTACGATGGCGTACTACTGATACGCCCGTCGTAAGTCTAGGTGAATCTAGCCATATATATCCACCTAAAAAATCCCATGAATTTTTGTCCCATTCCCTTTTTTTAGAAAGGGGTAAAACTATTTATTAAGATAAGAAAGTCTTTCATTTTCCTTAATTTAATACTGACACTATTTTTGTTATATGATAGGTTTTTGGGCTGGTAGAAGATGAGACAGCCTTCGTGAAGGCTTTTAGGTAAAATGATAAAAATTATCAAATATAAGGTAAGGCTGCACTATTAAACAATGTAGGATCGGATATTCAGGATATTACAGTACCTTGTTCTCTTTAACCGCCTAACGACCGCCGCATGTAATTATACGTCTGCAAAATGGCACGGGCAGGCAGAACGACGTGCCCGCACGTCGCTGCCTTGCCGCGGGTCAGGGGTCCGATCGGGACCCCCCCGGTACATGCGGCGGTCGGTAAGCCTCAGGGAGCGATCCGGGATGAGCCGCCCCCTCGCGATCGCTCCCCGGAGCTGAAGAACGGGGAGAGCCGTATGTAAACACGGCTTCCCCGTGCTTCACTGTGGCGGCTGCATCGATCGTGTGATCCCTTTTATAGGGAGGCACGATCGATGACGTCAGACCTACAGCCACACCCCCTACAGTTGTAAACACACACTAGGTGAAGCTACACTCCTTCAGCGCCCCCTGTGGTCAACTCCCAAACTGCAACTGTGATTTTCACAATAAACAATGCAATTTAAATGCATTTTTTGCTGTGAAAATTACAATGGTCCCAAAAATGTGTCAAAATTGTCCGAAGTGTCCGCCATAATGTCGCAGTCACGAAAAAAATCGCTGATCGCCGCCATTAGTAGTAAAAAATAAATAAATAATAAAAATGCAATAAAACTATCCCCTATTTTGTAAACGCTATAAATTGTGCGCAAACTAATCGATAAACGCTTATTGCGATTTTTTTTTACCAAAAATAGGTAGAAGAATACGTATCGGCCTAAACTGAGGAAAAAAAATGTTATATATGTTTTTGGGGGATATTTATTATAGCAAAAAGTAAAAAATATTGAATTTTTTTCAAAATTGTTACTCTACTTTTGTTTATAGCGCAAAAAATAAAAACCGCAGAGGTGATCAGATACCACCAAAAGAAAGCTCTATTTGTAGGAAAAAAAGGATGTCAATTTTGTTTGGGAGCCACGTAGCATGACCGCGCAATTGTCTGTTAAAGCGACAGCAGTGTTGAATCGCAAAACCTGGCCTGGGCATTTAGCTGCCTCTTTAGTCCGGAGCTCAAGTGGTTAAATGTATCACTAGGAGACCAATAAAGCTTCAAGCACATTGGGCATTTAAAATGCTGCTTTTAAGGGTGATTGATGTTTTTTTTTCTGCCTCTAAATGCCCCTCCATGTTAGCCTATGTGTCCAAGCACCAATATGTGTTTACAGGCATTTAAAGGTAGAAAAAAAAAAAATACCCATCACTTGCGTGTTTAGGGACAAGCATTTCAGCAGAAAATAATGCCTGATGCACCTAAACGCAAGCACAATTAATTTAGCACTTAAATGATCATTAATTTCAATGGACAGAATACATTTATATTCTGGCCGATGGAATGAATGAATGTCCAAACGTTTGACACCTCTAAGGCCTCGTACACGCGACCGAGTTTCTCGGCAAAAGCCAGCAAGAAACTTGCTGGGAGATATTTTTTTGCCGAGGAAACCGGTCGTGTGTACATTTTCGTCGAGGAAACTGTCGACAAACTCAAAAAGAGAGCATGTTCTCTATTTCCTTGACGGGAATGGAGAAAATTGGCTTGTCGAGTTCCTCGACAGCCTAACAAGGAACTCGACGAGGAAAAGGATGTGTTTCGCCCGTCGAGTTCCTCGGTCGTGTGTACGAGGCCTAAAAGCTTTTACAAAATGTGGCATAAGGTGCATCTTTTACTCTAGTTTTCTCATGCCAGGAGAAAAGGTAGGAGAGCTGAGCAAAAGCCCAGTGTGTATGAGGCCTAAAGTCGCTTTTAGGTTGTTAAAGGCAATTATCCACTATTCAGTGTGTGTGCGATTCGTGTTTTTCCATAGTACATATCCCCCTTACCTCACAGTAACCATTTTCTGCAGCTAGATGTAGAGCTGTTGTCCCTTTCTCATCTTTCACATTTACATCATGTTTTTTTTTTAGTATGTAGTTAGTAATTTGTATGTTTCTAGCCAATACAGACAGATGGAGCATGTTCATGCCTTTGTTACTTTCATCTTCAAGGGACAGTCCAAGAGATACCAGGTAATCCAGCACATCTATGTGATCATTGACAGAGCACCACTGCAGTGCAGTCCACTTATTGTTGTCTCTGATGGTGGGAGAAGCTTTATATTTTAGCAGGGTTTGAACACATTGTAGACGTCCATTAGCTGCAGCCAAATGCAATGGCGTTTCTCCTGAAGAGGTCTGCGTATCAGGCAATGCCCCGCACTGTAAGAGCAATTCTGCTATTTGCGTATGTCCATTCCATGCAGCACGATGAAGTGGGGTGTAGTTCCACAAATCCCTGATATTTACAGATGCACCTTTTTGTAGAAGGTAGTTCACTAGATCAAGATTTCCACAGCATGAAGCTATGTGTAGTGGGGACCATCCACTGCGATTCCTGTCAAGTACAAAGATATACAGATATAAAACATAACAAAATAGATGCATTTGGACGCATAGATACATGTCTATACATAAATTCTCTTTTAAAATAATTAACCAAACCCATAAACACATATAATAATTTACTGTTCAGGATATTACAAATGTGATGCCTGTATAGTCAGTGTTTTGAATAATTCTGTAACTAAAATCCACCCTTTAACTACGTCAAGCAGAGTTCCGCCCATAATTTAATCTTTATATAAATCATTACCTTTCTGCTTGCATACCAACATTTGGGCAACATTTTTTTCCTTACTGTATCTGTCTTGTTGCCATGGGGTCCCTTGTAATCTGCCATTTCCGGGCCACGATGATGTATGTCATATCCTGTGGTGCCTGTGCTCCTGGGAGATGTGTGTCATTGTTTCCCAGGAGTCAGTGGGCATCGCTGAAGGATTGCATCACGTTAATGTTAATTCACGTAGAATGAGCATGCGCAAGATTGGGAGGTGGATGCTGGGTAGCCAGCAGCACCTTATCCTGGAAGAGAGTCCTAGTGGGCTTCACATGCCCACAATCAAGATGGAAGCTCTCAGGAAGATGAAAACTAAGTTAAGTCAATTCTAAAAAAGATGTACTTGAAACGGGATTGAATTATAGACATGATTTAATGTATAATATGTATACAAGCAGAGGGGGGGTGTATACTCCTGGAGGGGAAACTCATGCCGGTTTTTTATTTAAAATTTGGCATGGAGTTCCCCCTCCTGGAGGCGACTTCAAGTCGTGTTGTAAGTCGCGTTGTGATTCATACTCAAGTCGTGTTCAAGTTGCCTCCCAAAGTCGCGCTGAAAGTCGTGTTGCCCCTGTGTGAACCGGCTCTTACTCTAATACCCCTAACTAGGGCAGGACTTAGGGTGGTGGGGGCCCCTGGGCTTGAGTCACTTTCGGGCCCTACCTACTATACGTTACGAAAAATGGGCGTGGTTCATGCAAAATAGTGGGCGTAGTTCAAATGGGCGTGGTTCGGAAGGTTGTTTGGTTAGAGTCTGAGATGAATGAGGGATGGAGGGAGAAAGAAAGAAAGAGGGAGAGAAGGAGAGAAAGAGGGAGAGAGAGAGAGAGAGAGAGAGAAAGAGAGAAAGATGTCATTACTGCTGTAAGTGAGGCATGATCTACAGGACAACTATTAGTTGTGCACTCCAGAAATCTGGCCTTTATGGAAGAATGGCAAGAAGAAAGCCATTGTTAAAATAAAGCCATAAAAAGTCCAGTTTGCGAGAAGCCATGTGGGGGACACAGCAAACAAGTTGAAGAAGAAGGTGTTATGCTCAGATGAGACAAAAATGTTACTGTCTCATGTAGTTGTGGTTCGGAAGGGTGTTTGGTTAGAGTCTGAGATGAATGAGGGATGGAGGGAGAAAGAAAGAAAGAAAGAGGGAGAGAAGGAGAGAAAGAGGGAGAGAAAGAGAGAGAGAGAGAGAGAGAGAGAGAGAGAGAGAGAGAGAGAGAGAGAGAGAGAGAGAGAGAGAGAAAGAGAAAGATGTCATTACTGCTGTAAGTGAGGTATGATGAGGCACTGGAGCTGGGCTGCCTGTAGGTATCGTCTCATCTACATACATAGTAAGATAAAGGTTCACCAATCCTTGGCTGGTGCAGTTTAGTTGAAGCAAGGCACTGTCACTGACCTAGGAAGGCTGATAATATAAAGTTGGCAATTGCACTGACTGAAGAATTCTGCACTGAACTGATATAATTTATATCATACCTCACTCAGCACATCTTCATATACAGATTCAGTGCCTCATCATGCAATATGTATATATATGTGTGACATTATTTGTCCCTTTTAATTCGACTGCCTCATACCTCACCTAGTGCAATACACAGACGTCACATCTTTATATATTGCCAATACACAGACATCTTTATATATGATATCATATAATATATAAAAATCTTAGATGTCTGTGTACTGCATTAGGTGAGGTATGAGGAGGATAACGAGGCACTCATATTTTAAAAAATGGCACGTGACCTTGACCTAGTCAGTCACACATAAAATACTGACCATGGTGAACAGAAAGTTGCACTTGCACCTTGCATTTAGTGAGGGCCGAGGCGAGGGGCATTAATCATAAAGTTGCACTAGTCAATAGTCTGTGACTGGTGGTCTGTGACAGTCAGTCACAGACCTTACCTTAACTGCTGGCGTTAGTACAGAGTGAGTCCCGCCGTTGGGTGATGAGCAGCTTGCTCGGAGTCACGTCGGGTTGGATGGTGCCCAGCCCCCTTGACTGAGTCTGAGACAGACAGTCCTCCATGGGGACACACAGACACAGCTGATGGTCGCACCTGCCAGTGACTGGCTGCGACACAGACGCTGGCAGTGGCAGAGCCGCAGGGCAGGGGAAACAGGAAGTGAGCCGTACGGACGGTACCAGTGCCACTGACTACCCAGTGACCCAGACTGCTTCTGGGTCACAATAGCACCGGGGCCCCCTATTGGGAGGGGCCCATGGGCTTGAGCCCAGTCAAGCCCTATGGTAAGTCCGGCCCTGCCCCTAACTATAATCTGATCATTCAGAAGTCACATAATTAGTAAATAGAGTCCACCTGTCTGTAATTTAATCTCAGTATCAATACAGCTCTTCTGTGAAGCCCTCATAGGTTCATTAGAGAACCTTAGTAAACAAACAGCATCATGAAGGCCAAGAAACATACCAGATGTGTCAGGGATAAAGTAGGGCAGAAGTTTAAAGCAGAGTTAGGTTATAAAAAAATATCCAAAGCTTTGAACATCTCACAGAGCACTGTTCAATCTATCATTCGAAAATGGAAAGAGTATGGCACAACTGTAAACCTACCAAGACATGGCCGTCCACCTAAACTGACAGGCCAGCCATGGAGAGCATTAATCACAAAAGCAGCCAAGAGGCCCATGGTAACTCTGGAGGAGCTACAAAGATTCAAAGCTCACGTGGGAGAATCTATCTACAGGACAACTATTAGTTGTGCACTCCACAAATCTGGCCTTTATGGAAGAATGGCAAGAAGAAAGCCATTGTTAAAATAAAGCCATAAAAAGTCCAGTTTGCAGTTTGCGAGAAGCCATGTGGGGGACACAGCAAACAAGTTGAAGAAGAAGGTGCTATGCTCAGATAAGACAAAAATTTTACTTTTTGGCCTAAAAGCAAAACGCAATGTGACAGAAAACTAACACTGCACATCAACCTTAACACCACCCTCCCCACCATGAAACATGGTGGTGGCAGCATCACGTTGTGTGGATTATTTTCTTCAGCAGGGGCAGGGAAGCTGGTCAGAGTTGATGGGAAGATGGATAAAGCCAAATACAGGGCAATTTTAGAAAAAAACCTGTTAGGCCACGTACACACGGTCGGTCCATCCGATGAGAATGGTCCGACGGACCGTTTTCATCAGTTCACCGCTAAAGTGGCCTGATGGTCTGATGTGCGTACACACCATCAGTTCAAAATCTGATCGGGTCAGAACGCGGTGACGTAAAACACACGACGTGCTGAAGAAAACAAAGTTCAATGCTTCCAAGCATGCGTACACTTGATTCTGAGCATGCGCGGGTTTTGAACCAATGCTTTTGTGTACTAACCATCGGTTTGGACCTATTGGTCAGCGGTCCATCGGTTCGATTTTAAAGCAAGTTCTCTAATTTTTGTCCGAAGGACAAAAGACAGATGGGCCGTACACACGGTCGGTTTGGACCGATGAAACTGGACTTCAGGCCGTTTTCATTGGTGTGGACCGACCGTGTGTACGCGGCCTTAGAGTCTGCAAAAGACTTGAGACTGGGGCAGAGGTTCACCTTCCAGCAAGAAAACGACCCTACACATTCAGCCAGAACTACAATGGAATGGTTTAGATCAAAGCATATTCATGTAAATGGCCAACTCAAAGTCCAGACCTAAATCCAATTGAGAATCTGTGGCAAGACTTGAAATATTGTGTTCACAAATGCTCTCCATCCAATCTGACAAAGCTTGAGCTATTTTGCAAAGAAGCAAGGGCAAAAATCTCACTCTCTAGATGTGCAAAGCTGGTAGAGACATGCTCAAAAAGACAGTTGTAATTGCTGCAAAAGGTGGTTCTACAAAGTATTGACTCATGGGGCTGAATACAAATGCACACCACACTTATCACATATTTATTTGTAAAAAAAAAAAAAAAAAAAAAAAAAAAACATTTATAATTTTCCTTCTACTTCACAATTATGTGCCACTTAGTATTGCTCTATCACATAAAATCCCAACAAAATACATTTACGTTTTTGATTGTAACAAGACAAAATGTGGAAAATGTCAAGGGTATGAATACTTTTTCAAGGCACTGTATCTATGTATGTGACAAGGTTTTGCAATCCTACAACCACCATATTATCAATTACAATTCTATAGAAACCTAGATGTTATGTATGTCTCTCTTAGGTAGTTTAATGTGTTTCATCAGCCTTCTGGACCTTTTCATATTGGCTTGTTTGGTGACCACCTGATTGTTTTCTTCCTACACATTCGTGGAACTACTTGTTATGAAGCTAACCCCAATTACAGCAAGAGTTATGGGTCATGAACTCGAAATAAAAGCTTGAGATGTATGAAAGTTCAGTTTTAGTTCAAAAACTAGACTCACAGATGTGTATTGCTGATTAGACAATTTACAGGAGGTCACTTACCACATGTCTCATTATTAGTGCTCTTCAGACTCTGCTAGCAGAGGTTTTATGACATCTCTGCATCCATTCTTATCTGGCCTGTGTTATATCAAATGTGTCCTAGGCTAGACTGTTTTCTTTTGTCAAATGTTTCATCTTAGATGAATGCCTAAGACCATAAGTGTGAGCAGCCTATTGCATTAAGGTGTGCATTCCAAAGCTCAAACACACATGCGCGTGTGTGTGTGTATGTGTGTATATATATATATATATATATATATATATATATATATATATATATATATATATATATATATATATATATATATATATATATATATAAAGAACAACAGCAAGTAATGTAAAGTACTGTGAACTATAAATGAATGTAAGCAAACATTTTAGAATGTATTCAAATTTTGTATTTGAATAAGCGCTTATTGTGCATGCACAATTAGCATTGTTTTTTTGCTGGTGTCCCCACTCCTCCTCCAAGGAGGCACTGGTGCCACTTTATTGATAATAATGCACCGATTGCCCTTTCAGCAGTCCCATGAGTACAGCTGTAGGCATCTGTGGCAGAAAGGGCCCCCTCAGTCTCTCCCCGAAGACATCAATGTCTTGCCGAATCAGGTTCTCTATGGCCAGACTTCTGGTGAACAGGTGCTAGTGAGCCTCCTCTCCTTTTCCAGATCCTGGGCATACCGGAGTGCGGTTAGCACTCCAAGGAAGTCTGGCATTATGCAACAGGGAGGACATGGAGCACATTGGATTGGTATGTGGTAGATGCCAACATGTGAATGTGAGGCTGCGTGCATGGGGCCAGTGTGGTCATTGCAGGGAAATGCTGCTACACCTGGAGCCGAGCCACTGGCAGCCAAAAATCTTGCTTGTTACTTGGGAAACAGTGTTCACCATGGAGATGCCTACTATCTCTTCTGGGGTAGAAAGAAAAAATAACCGCTCCGTAGTGATCAGAGAGCCCCTTCACTGGATGCAAACAATGGGTGCCGGCAATGCAATGGAAATGCAAAAATACGAAAGGAACTTGGACAGCCGCACTCCAAAAACTTTCCTTTTATTAAAATAATCACAAAATAAACATGCCAAAGCAAAAATTGGGACAAAAGCTTAAAAACATTTAAAAACATTCAAACAAACCAGAAGAATGTTTTTGGAGTGCGGCTGTCCAAGTTCCTTATGTATTTTTGTGTCTCTTCTGGGGAAGACAGGCGTGCTCAGAGGGCGCCGCTGGGTCCAGTGCAAAACACCCAGCTCGTCAGAGCTGGCCAGCAAGTACAGCAGCAGTGGCCATCAGCAGTCATTCCCATGATTCGCTATTCGGCTCCTAAAGCAAGTTCTTCAGGTGAGGAAAGGCCAGGGATAATTGATGTGGGGTCACCTAGCTTTCAGCACTGCTTTGGGTCCATAGAAGATGGGATCGCAGAGTGGGTTTCAGAGGTTGGCACAGAGTGAGAATGTGAGGCTGAAGAGGGGGAAGATTCTCCAGGTTCTGACCAGCGCGGATGAAAGCAGTGACAAACGGGTCATCCTCGTACTATGTGCAAGGAACTTGTGGTTCTATGAGGCCTATGCTAATATGGTCACTGATTTATCCCCTTCAAGCAGCTACATTCAGGCTTGAGCACAGAATGAAGTATACACCCTCCTGATCAAGACGGCCGAGACCATGTATGCCCCACCTCGGAGAGGTGACAGACAGAAGCTACCCAAGTTCTCATGGTTTCAAAGGTTTGGTCAACGGAAAATGGCCATGGAGTATGCTCCTGCGGAGATTATGGAAGAGATAGAGGCTAAGAGAGTTTCCTTGTGTTAGGAAACAGTTTGGTATTTCATGTTTATCTCCAAGCCCTATCGCAATCAGTCCAAGCCTCAGCTTTGGGAGGAATTCCAGTTGGTGAAGAGAAACTGGAACCTAGGAAGGTCTATATACATTGACCGCGTGGATGTTAATCGTCCGAATGAAAAAGGCAGAGCTTGGGCCCTCAATATCCTGGAACCTGGAGGAAAGCTAGTCCAGATACCACAATCAGACTTCTATTATTGAGATGTGCCTAAGTTTTTACTAACCACTGTAGCTGGATAACCTAAAGTTCTGTGTGTTTAAAGGCTACTGTGCTGGAAGCTTCAGAAGGAAAGAAGAATATCATTTTTTTTTATTGTTGCTATGCCTAAATGGCTGTTGAAAGAAATCATATGTTGAAGTTTTGCTAAAGTTCTTACTGGGGCAATCCCCAATTCCCAAATCCCCTTTCCCTTTAATCCTTGTAAATGAAGAAGGGGCAACTGAAGCTGCTGATGCTTCACCACCTGGGAGAAAAGAACTTCTGCTACAGAGGACTTCTACTGTTAAAACCGATTGCTGCTACCCAGAGGGGGTAAACCCCTATTTGCTACAAATAGACACTTTGCGAAGATCCTTTGAGTAATGGACACATTGCAAAGGCCTTGTATATACAAATGGACACTTTGCAAAGATCTTTTGGCCAGTGGGCCACTATTCGTCACAAAGTAAAGCCGTGAGAGTTGCTGCTATGTCAGAGGGCAGTTGCTCGTTACCTTTCTTCAAGGAAGGACTAAAAAGCTCCTTCAGTTGTTCTAACAGTGAAACATTGGGGAAAAGGACTTTCATTGAAAATCTTCTCCAGATTCAATTGACTTTTTGTTGATTGTCTACACACCGGTGAGTCATTGCTGTGGGCTCAGGCAATGTCAGAGTTCTACTTTAATCTCCCAAATACATTGTACTGCAGATGCATGTATGTGTTTGTAGCACCCTCCTAGATAGGTGCTAGGAAGTGTATATCGTTTTTGGCGTTTCTGCTTAACAGAGGAGTAGACAGGAAAATCTATGCACTGTCTGCTTAACAGAGAGCAGTGATTGATGAGTGAGGTCTACTCAGTGTGCTCTGGGTGCAGCTTAGGCTTGATGCTTTACACTGATGCAAAAGCAAGAATGCATATATGACAGTGGGAGGAAATCTAGCAGATGAGACCATGGATGCATATACAGCCCTGGCCAATTAGAAGGGGATGTGCCCCATGGACTGCTGGGTGCTTGTATTTAAAACCAGGGGAGCACATGGGCTTGGGGTTCCAGTCCAGCCCACCTCTGAAAGGAGAGGTTCAGGTGGGGAGTAGGCAGCTGCCTCTCCCCAGCGTGGAAGGCCATGTGGCCTCAGATTGCAGATCTGGGGGCCTGAAGCCTCGAAGCTACAACCCAGGGTTCCTGTGCAAGCGGACTGAGGGAGAACGTCTATGCTTCTGGTCATGTGTCACTGGTATAGAGTGCCGCTTGGAAGTTGGAAGGAGGCTACCAGATGTCCCTGAAGGGATCCTTGCGACTGTGTATGTTGCTGAAATCTCCCTCTGGTCCTAGAAGTAAAAAAGACAAAAATACCCCTTGGGTTTGGAATTTGAAAGTATGATTAATTTTGTATCTTCAACTTACAGTCACTTTAGTTGTTATATGAACACATTCCATGTGAGTTAAAAACACTGCCCCAGAGAGTTCCTGCTTCCTTCATCTCCATCAAATGTCTGGCATGTTATATTGTAGATTGAGTAAAAATAAGTGTTTTACAAATATAACAAGGGAGCGTCAAAGATAATTCTTTCCAATGCTTGTATTGCGTAACGCTCGTTAACCGTGTTTACTGCAATCCGAGGTTCCACTGTACTATTTACTGTTAAGCTTTAATTACAGGATTCCGTCTATAGGCCTCAGTGGGTCTGGACTACCCATGTTCAGGGGAGCTTCTTTGATGTTATATTTGTAAAAAAACTGTTTTTACTCTACAATATAACATGCCAGACATTTGATGGAGATGAAGGAAGCAGAAACTCTCTGGGGCAGTTTTTTGTTTTTAACTCACATGGAATGTGTGCATATACACGACTGCAGTGAGTGTAAGTTGAAGATACAAAATTATTCATACTTATGCACTATGGGCCAGATTCACAAACAATTACGGCGGCGTAACGTATCCCCTTTACGTTACTCCGCCGCAAGTTTTCGTCGTGAGTGCTCGATTCACAAAGCACTTGCGTGTAAACTTGCTGCGGTGTAGCGTAAAGCCATCCGTCGCAAGCCCGCCTAGATCAAAGGGGGCGTGTACCATTTAAATTAGGCGCGTTCCCGTGCCGAACGTTCTGCGCATGCTCCGTTAGAAAATTTCCCGCCGTGCTTTGAGCGAAATTACGGCGCCCCGACGTGTTTTTTGAACGGCGACGTGCGTTACGTCCTTTCGTATTCCCTCACGTCTTACGCAAAAAAAAAAATTTGAAATTCGCTGCGGGAACGACGGCCATACTTTAACATGGCTGGTCTAAATCTAAGCCATGAAATAGCAGGCTTAAGTTTGCGACGGGAAAAACCGACTAGCGACGACGTAAGAGAATGCGACGAACGCGCGTACCTTCGTGGATCGCCGTAAACAGCTAATTTGCATACCCGACGCGAACTCCACCCAGCGGTCGCCGAAGTATTGCATCCTAAGATCCGAAGGCGTACGAAGCCGTACGCCTGTCGGATCTTAGCCAAAAGCCGTCGTATCTTTGTTTGTGAATTACAAATAAAGATACGACGCAGCAAATTTGAAAGTACGCAGGAGTATCAGCAGATACTCTGGCGTACTTTTTCTGTGAATCTGGCCCTATGTATTTATATGAACTATTACTGATCTCTACATTTGCATTATAGAGAATTGATATCTTCCCTACCCCTGAGGAAGGAGATAAAACCGACTCTGAAATGTGTCAGGTGAAGGACATTTCTTCTGTATTGTCAATTATGTTACAGTTGGTGTATTTTTAGTTGCTTTTTGTTATGTACATTCCATGTTACTATTTTTGCTATGAAAAAATACATTTTCTACTCTACTATTATTATTATTCACGATTTATATAGCACCAACAGTTTGCGCAGCGCTTTACAATGTAGAGGGAGGGCAGCACAATTACAGTACAATTCAATGCAGAAGGTACAGGAGGGCCCTGCTCATAGAGCTTACATTCTAAAGGGAGGGGGTGGTGATACAAAAGGTAATAGCTGTGGGAAATGATTGGATGGGGGTAGCTCAGGGACAGTTGTTAGGTGGGTGTGGGATAGGCTTCCCTGAATAAATTAGTTTTCAGGGATTTACTAAAGGTGGACAGGGTAGGGGCTAATAGGACATACCGGGGCAGGGAATTCCAGAGGATGGGAGAGGCTCTGGAGAAGTCCTGAAGGCAAGCATGGGAGGAGGTAACGAGGGAGCTAGAGAGCAGGAGGTCCTGGGAGGGGACGATTTGGGTGATATCTGCAGATGATGTTGGTGATGTAGATGGGGACGATGTTGTGAATGGCCTTGTATGTTGTGGTTAGCATTTTGAATTTTACACGGTGGGGTAGGGGATTGGCAGAGAGGAGCAGCAGTCACGGATCAGTTAGTGAGGTGTATTAGTCTAGCAGCAGAATTCATAATAGCCTAAAAAAGGAATAGCCTGCGTAAGGGTAGGCCATTAAGGAGAGAGTTGCAGTAGTCAAGGCGGGAAATAATCAAGGAGTGAATAAGTCGCTTTGTGGTGTCATTAGTCAGGAAGGGTCGAATTCTGGAAATTAGTTCAAGTACCTTCAAAGTCAAAACCCAAGTGGAATTTGTGTTTTTTGTTTTAGGATGTGACACTATATGAAGTATAGTCCTAGAAGTTAGCATACTGGGTGTGTGAGCTAAAGGAGACACTGTCTTGAAGGGTTGAGTCTAATGACAAAGTCCACTGAGTTTTATCTGCAATAGAGGGACTTATTCTTCCACACAGACCCTGTATGGTTCAGCAAATCATCTGCTTCCACAATTCTACAGAGAGAGTAGTCCTTACCTGTAAATAGTTCATTTGGAATACCCCACTAATTATCTTCCCCTATCCAAGTTCTCCAAATAAAACATAAAAGTAAATCCCCTAGACTGGTCATTGGAGACAACGAACAGAACAGCGTGTGCACCTGGCTGTGTGAAATACCGTGTAACTGGCTGCAGGATAATCAGTGGGAAGCCCAGGGGACAAGTATTCCAACAGTTTCCGTTGGAGCAGTGCTACATTTGGGTACAGTGTTGTAAGACTGTGAATTGTCATTAAAATTGTGACACCGCTGAAAACTGAAAAAGGGTCCAGGCAGGAAGAGGGTAAAAGTATCCAGGAATTTAGGTGGTTAAAGGGGTTGTAAAGGTAAAAAATGTTTTCCCTAAATAGCTTCCTTTACCTTAGTGCAGTCCTCCTTCACTTACCTCATCATTCAATTTTGCTTTTAAATGTCCTTATTTCTTCTGAGAAATCCTCACTTCCTGTTCTTCTGTCTGTAACTCCACACAGTAATGCAAAGCTTTCTCCCTGGTGTGGAGAAAGCCTCTTGAGGGCGGAGGGGGCGAGCAGGAGTGTTCGGATGCCCACTAACACACAGCTCCTTTCTCTATCTGCAAAGTAGAGAGCGTCCTGACTCTGCTGCTCGCCCCCTCAAGAGGCATTCTTCACACCAGGGAGAAAGCCTTGCATTACTGTGTGTAGTTACAGACAGAAGAACAGGAAGTGAGGATTTCTCAGAAGAAATAAGGACATTTAAAAGCAAAATCGAAGGATGAAGTAAGTGAAGGAGGACTGCACTAAGGTAAAGGAAGCTATTGTGACAGGAAGTCAGGTAAATCTGTGGGTGTTGTCACTGATGGGGCATACATTTCTGCCTTGTTTAGACGATACACAGATGGTTATCCGGCGTCGGCTACAAAAAAACGTTGAAAAACTTCAGCTGTTCAGAATGAGGCAGTTAAGGCCTCTATAAGTAGTCCAAAGGATTACCACTAATTGGCTGCTTCATTACTAAGGCTTTGTGAGTATGAGAGAAGTGCCAGAAGGTTTTCTGTGGAGGTGAGGAGAGGATTGATTTTTCTGTGTGATAAAAATCAAAAGACTATTGTTTTGTGCTGTATGACCAGCACTGTCTACCCAGCAGTAGGCTGTGTTAGACTCCATAGATAGGTTCCTGTGTGGAAGGTAGACACCCAGAGTGGCTAGGGTTTATTTTATGTTTGATTTTGTTTATGCTGTTTGGATGCTTGCAATTGTTTTCCAGCAAGATGGAAAAATAAACCTAGAACTTTGTTTTCAACCGTCTTCGACTGCCAATCTGTATAAATTCAGTGTGTGGTGAACCCATCCAAGGGGTCACACACCCCGCTACCGAGCTAACCCCTCACACTATTTAGCTGATTTTTTTTTTACCTTTACAACCCCTTTAAATTTCTGGCAAATGACAGCTTTAGATGATTTACTTCTGTTTTTAAACAAATTACTGGGGATTCCCTTCATCTATACCTGACCTATATACTAGGTGATGGTCTAGTATAGATGTTAATTGGAATCTTTAACAATAAGTAAGCACCCAGGTACTGTCCCTTTATGTGAATGAGTACGCTAAAATAAAAGAAAAACCCATCACTCACATTGTTTAGTGATTCAGATCCACATTAATCACAATGAACGAGACCCACTGACCTGTCAAACAAAAAACCTCTTGACTGCCAATAAATCTGACCCAATTGCCACACTTGGTCCAGCTAACATCTCCTGGCAAGGGAAGATATGATGACAGAGAGGCCTCGTACACACGGCCGAGGAACTCGACGTGCCAAACACATCGAGTTCCTCGGCCAGTTCAGCACTGAAGCTGCCGAGGAGCTCGGCGGGGAGAGAGCTCCCATAGAACAACGAGGAAATAGAGAACATGTTCTCTATTTCCTCGCCGAGCTCCTCGTCGGCTTCCTCGGCCGAAAGTGTACACACGGCCGGGTTTCTCGGCAGAATTCAGCCAGAAACTCGGTCGGAAGCTGAATTCTGCCGAGGAAACTGGTCGTGTGTACGGGGCCTAAGAGTTTTTTTTTCTTTTGCCGGGTTGGCAGGAGTCATTCATCATGATCGACATGCATCTGCATTGATGGATTATGTAGTTGACAGTGGAGTTACATTGTGAGACTTTTTTTTTTTTTAAATAAAAGGACTTTGTAAAAAAAAAAACTGTGTATGTGTGTTTATTTACTTTTCAATTTTTATTTTTTTACTTTTTTGTGAATGTGTAGGTGTACTATGTATTAACAGGGGTTATGGCAGTATTTAGAGCCCCTGTATTATTACTGGGGGCTTTCAGATTCCAATAATCCTGGTGTGAATTTTTGAGGCGACCCCAGGTTTTTTTCTTTCGGTGGGTTGGCGAGAGTCATTCATCATGATTGATGTGGATCTGCATTGATGGACAATGTGATTGACAGTGGAGCTACACTGTAGGATTTTTTTTTTAATTAAAAGACTTGTCAGAAATTGTGTGTGTGTGTGTGTGTGTGTTTATTTCCTTTTCAAATTTTTTTGTGATTGAGTAGGGGTACTATATATTCATATGGTTGCATATGGTTCTCCCTTAAATCCATACCAGACCCAAATGCTAATGTATCACTTTATAGATTCATACAGGCAATCAATTTCTTTGTGTTCTGGAAGCAAGCCACGTTATCACATATGTCTGTACATACTTTGTGTGCTCTTTGCTGCATATCTCTTTAGTGGGGATTACCTTATATGACTTCTTATATCAGCCTACATTTTTTTAAGTCATCAAGATCCTAATTAATCTTTCCATGATCCATCAGGAAACATTCCTCTATAAAAAGAAACACTTTAATAACGGCTCTAAAATTACTTCCAGATGGCTGAAGGAACAGATCTTATAAATTTACCCCAAGTTGGGGACATGTTTCTTGTTTAATGCAGCATATATTATAACCAAAAATGTACTTAATATCTCCTTGCTGCTGGATAATCGCACAATACATTTCTATATTGAAGCCACATTTGTAAAGGCAATGCCACCTTAGATGATAATCTATAACCCTCTTGCACTAATGGAACTGGCAATGTTCAGTCATTTTTATCTAATGTTCTTTGTTTAACAAGCAGCTTTGAACCTCTCATAATAGTGATACTCTTATCAGGCAGGCGGGAAAAGTGCAATCACAGATAGTGAGATCTTAGCCATAACTTCCTGTGCTATGAAAAAAACATTGTCGCCCCTGTTGTATGTTATTACGATGGAACACCTGGCAAACGCATTGCGACAAAACCAAAATATTACGGGCATTCAGGTAGGCCCTCTTCATGCAAAATGGGCTCTTTTTGCAGATGATTTGCTTTTATTTGTAACAAAACGCCATACTTATTTTCCTTCTATAGTCCTAGAATTCCAGAGATTTAGTGAAGTCAGCAATTTTAAAGTCAACTATAGTAAATCAGAACTTCTCAATATATCCTTATCGCAAACAAATATGAAGCGAATATCGAAGAACTTTTCTTTCAGGACCTGCTCAGTCTCGGTTCGATATCTAGGGATTAATATACCAGTTTCAACATCACAATTATACTCTCTAAATTTTCTCCCGATGCTTTAAAAAATTCAAATGGCTTTGACATCTTATGCATTTAAAAGACTTTCATGGTGCGGTAGAATTAATATCCTTAAGATGGATATACTCCCTCGCCTCTTATATTTGTTTCTAACGATCCCAATCTATCTCCCGCCCTTGTACTTCCGTAAAATCCACCGGGTCTTTTCCATGTTTATATGGAATTCAGCCCAGCCTAGAATTAGCTTTGGGACACTATCCCTTCCGAAAAACAAAGGTGGGGTAGGGGTACCAGATGTTTCTATCTATCATAAAGCAACCATATTAACACGTATTATTGATTGGTTTCACCACTCCTCATCTAAGCTAAGGGTACAATTGGAAGGTCACATAAATCCTATAGATCTCTGTGCCCTTCCGTGGACTTTGTCTATTCTACGAAAAGGCCTCTTAATTCCAGCAGATCTTACTAGGCAAACACTACACATATGGGATCGCATGATACCCATCTATAGAATATCAAAACAATTGAGCCCCATGACCCCCTTTGTTGGAACACCGGATTTTCTACCTCATCAGTGCCCATTTGTGCAGCCTCTTCAGTGCCTATCAGTGCACAACTGTCATTCAAAGTGCGACAGCACTGAAAAATGAAAATTGTCTGGAAGGGGGTGAAAGCACCCAGTATTGAAGGGGGTAACATGAGTGATGCAGAGGCATAGCTTGAAGCTTGTCGACCCAGATGCAAAAGTACACCTGGGGCCCCCCACTACCACCCTCTGTTTCCACCACGTACCAAGATACTCCAAGTGGCTAAAGAGTTATTTCACATCTTTATTTACATATCGAGAGGATTTACATTTTGAGATACCACTCTACCTACAAGGGTGTACACTTGATTCAGCAGGAATTAACCCCCCTGGCGGTATTCCCGAGTCTGACTCGGGTGGGGGGGAATTTTGGGCTACGATCTGTAACCCAGAGTCAGACTCTGGCTCGCCTCGCTGAATCCACAGGCATGGTTTACTTACCTTGTCCCTGGATCCAGCGATGCCACCGCGCTGTGTGAGCGAGCGGGACCTCGCTCGATTCACACAGTGCCTCTGTGTGCTGCCGATCTCCGTTCCCTGCGACGTTACAACGCACGAGGGCGGAGAACGGCGCCAAATTCAAAAAGGTAAACAAACACAATACATACAGTATACTGTAATCTTATAGATTACAGTACTGTATGTAAAAAATACACACCCCCCTTGTCCCTAGTGGTCTGCCCAGTGTCCTACATGTACTTTTATATAATAAAACTGTTCTTTCTGCCTGCAAACTGTAGATTGTCCATAGCAACCAAAAGTGTCCCTTTATGTCAAAAATAGTTTTAGAGCAGCTAGAAAACAGCGATAATAAATTATAATCACTTGCAGAATTGAGAGATAGCGATTTGTGGGGAAATTCGTCATAAAAAAATAAAAGTAATGACAGCGACAATTCTGCAACTGAGCAAATTTCAGTGATTTTGAGTTGATTACATTATTGAATATTTTTTTATTATAATTATATTATTATTTGTTATAATTATTTATAATTATTTATTATATTATAATTTATAATTTTGTTTTAAAAAAAATGTCATACCCGGGATGCCTACTAGACTCTTGTTTGGTCAGATTTAAGTGAGTTATTCCTAAGAATTACAGGCCTACAGTATAAAACGCCAAATTTCCTTGCAAATAATGGTACCGCTTTCAGCACCTTTTTTCTAAAATAATCATACCGCCAGGGAGGTTAAACCCCCTTTCACTTTCAGTGGGCGCTACCACTTTACCAATCACAACCAATTCAAGTAAATGGGGCCATTCAGTAAGCACTCAGCAACTATGTGCTTGTGTGGGGTCCAAGGGGTTAAAGCAGGTGGTGAGGAGGTGATACAATGCCTCTTCACTGCTTGCTTTACCACCTCGGTCACTGTACTGCAGGAGGTTGCAGGGAGCTTGCAGAGAAGCCTCATTTACTTGAATGGGACATGCTTTGCAGGCGCTACACCTGACATGACATGACATGACAATGCATATAAATCCTACTGCGGCGGCAACATGTGTACACCCCTACCCTGCAGTTAAAGGGGGTGCAGTAAAAACACAGCTCAACTATGGGGGTTTACTGTTACTATGTCCAGTTCAGTATTGCTTGTGTAAGGCACACTGACCTGAAGAACTTATTACAGGAGAAAGAGTCCACTTTCAGTGCAATACAGAGCTTTTCTTCTTGTCTTGCAGCTGCTGCTGGATTCGCTCCCTAATAGCAGGAATAAGAGATGGAGTGCAGTTAATATCACTGGGACTGCAGCTGGCAATACAGAGGAGGTGTTGGCTTATGCGGCTGCTCTCTGCTATCTGCGCAGCTGGCTCAACCGCAATACAGATATGGTCCCACTGCTTATATAGCACTAAGCACTGACTGCGCTGTGTTAAATACTCTGGCGGGTCGACCAACTGATGGCGGGATCGACCAGTTACCTAGCCGCGATTGACTGGTAGATCGCAAACAATCGGTTGCCAACCACCAACCTAATGTGACAAGGAGGCGCATGAGCACCCTGAAGCATTTGCAGGCTCACATTATGGAGCGTTGGCTGTAGCTTTAAGCAAGCTTTTAGGAAACTTCAAGTTGTGCTGACGTTTTCAGACATTTTGCATTGTATTGTGTCAAATGTAGTCGTTTTTTTTTTCTTTTAGCACTTTGGGTATAAGCAGTTTATGATGATAGTTTAGCTTTTGTGCTTGGCAAAGTGCATGACGACTGTTAAAAGTTTTTAAAATGTGCAGGTTATTTCTGTGCAACATTATATCCTTTTATAAATAAAGGGATTTTTCCTAGTGCCCGTTGATGACTTGCAAGTATATTTTATTTTCTTGGTATTAAATTTCGCAAAATAAAGTTGAATACCTTGGTTGCCTAGTAAACTGTTCCATGCAGATGAACTCCTACTCTTGTCTCTTAGGGATATGTATTTGCTTTGAGTTAAATGATCTATTCATATCCAGCTGAAGAATAGTTATGTGATGCTGTTTTACTTGCGTTCTTCCTGTTCTTCCTGGTGTTATCAGATTGCACACTGTTCCCTAAAGTAATTAAGTGGATGTATCTGTCGTGTTCCCCTTTGTAATTAACTCTGTGCCTGAGGGTTCACAGTTGTACTCGCTGTCTGATGTTCAGTAAACTTCCAATTAGTGATATAAAAATATATATAGAAATAAAATAAAAAAAAGGTTAAAACATAAGGTTAGTTACATTAAATAAGGGTTTTATAGGTTGTTTAGCAAACATTAGTAAAAGCAGATGTTTTTATTTGTTTTGGACTAAGAAAGTATTAAAAGGTCTACCTTAAACATCTGAACAGTGTGTCAGGCATCACAGATGTAGAGAACCCGGGTGGTTTACATGCCACAGGCCACAATTTAAAGAACCCTCATTATCTAATATCAAAAGTCTCTGTATCTCAGTCTCACAAAATGCCTGCTTTCATCAAGTGTTAACATAATGGTAGAAGTCATTTATTAAAAATTGCCTTATATCACACATTTAAAGATACTTCTCACATAAAATATAGAAGATAATATTTGGTAAGCTCTTATCCTCTTTATAAACTCTTATGCCTCGTACACACGATCTGAATTTCCGATGGAAAAAGTCAGACGGAATTTTTTCATCGGATATTCCGACCATGTGTATGCCCCATTGGACTTTTTCCGTCAGAAATTCCGATACAGTTAGAAAGAGAACATGTTCTCTTTTTTTCCGACGGAAAAAATTCTATTGGAAATTCCGTTCATCTGTATAGAACTCAGACGGAGAAAAAACAACGCATGCTCTGGAACAATTCGAGGTATGCTCAGAAGCATTGAACTTCATTTTTTTAGGCTCGTCGTAGTGTTGTACGTCACCACGTTTTTGACGGTTGGAATTTGGTGTGTCCGTGTGTATGCAAGACAGCTTGAATGGAATTCCATTGGAAAAACCCACCAGAGTTTATTCCGACGAAAACTCAGATTGTGTGTACAGGGCATAACAGTATAAAGTTTAGTGGCAGATATGTAGACAGGTGCAGCTTGCTAGTCTGCCACTAGGTGGTGTCTGGTTACAAAATGGTGTCTGGTTAGAGCAGTGTCATCAGGAGCTAAGCCCCTTTTAGTTAGAACCCTCCTGCAGTGATGTCATGGGTGAGTCAGTGCCTACATATAAGCAGGTTGGGAGGAGCCCTACAGGGAGTGCAGAATTATTAGGCAAATGAGTATTTTGACCACATCATCCTCTTTATGCATGTTGTCTTACTCCAAGCTGTATAGGCTCGAAAGCCTACTACCAATTAAGCATATTAGGTGATGTGCATCTCTGTAATGAGAAGGTGTGTGGTCTAATGACATCAACACCCTATATCAGGTGTGCATAATTATTAGTCAACTTCCTTTCCTTTGGCAAAATGGGTCAAAAGAAGGACTTGACAGGCTCAGAAAAGTCAAAAATAGTGAGATATCTTGCAGAGGGATGCAGCACTCTTAAAATTGTAAAGCTTCTGAAGCGTGATCATCGAACAATCAAGCGTTTCATTCAAAATAGTCAACAGGGTCGCAAGAAGCGTGTGGAAAAACCAAGGCGCAAAATAACTGCCCATGAACTGAGAAAAGTCAAGCGTGCAGCTGCCAAGATGCCACTTGCCACCAGTTTGGCCATATTTCAGAGCTGCAACATCACTGGAGTGCCCAAAAGCACAAGGTGTGCAATACTCAGAGACATGGCCAAGGTAAGAAAGGCTGAAAGACGACCACCACTGAACAAGACACACAAGCTGAAACGTCAAGACTGGGCCAAGAAATATCTCAAGACTGATTTTTCTAAGGTTTTATGGACTGATGAAATGAGAATGAGTCTTGATGGGCCAGATGGATGGGCCCGTGGCTGGATTGGTAAAGGGCAGAGAGCTCCAGTCCGACTCAGACGCCAGCAAGGTGGAGGTGGAGTACTGGTTTGGGCTGGTATCATCAAAGATGAGCTTGTGGGGCCTTTTCGGGTTGAGGATGGAGTCAAGCTCAACTCCCAGTCCTACTGCCAGTTTCTGGAAGACACCTTCTTCAAGCAGTGGTACAGGAAGAAGTCTGCATCCTTCAAGAAAAACATGATTTTCATGCAGGACAATGCTCCATCACACGCGTCCAAGTACTCCACAGCGTGGCTGGCAAGAAAGCGTATAAAAGAAGAAAAACTAATGACATGGCCTCCTTGTTCACCTGATCTGAACCCCATTGAGAACCTGTGGTCCATCATCAAATGTGAGATTTACAAGGAGGGAAAACAGTACACCTCTCTGAACAGTGTCTGGGAGGCTGCGGTTGCTGCTGCACGCAATGTTGATGGTGAACAGATCAAAACACTGACAGAATCCATGGATGGCAGGCTTTGAGTGTCCTTGCAAAGAAAGGTGGCTATATTGGTCACTGATTTGTTTTTGTTTTGTTTTTGAATGTCAGAAATTTATATTTGTGAATGTTGAGATGTTATATTGGTTTCACTGGTAAAAATAAATAATTGAAATGGGTATATATTTTTTTTTTGTTAAGTTGCCTAATAATTATGCACAGTAATAGTCACCTGCACACACAGATATCCCCCTAAAATAGCTAAAACTAAAAACAAACTAAAAACTACTTCCAAAAATATTCAGCTTTGATATTAATGAGTTTTTTGGGTTCATTGAGAACATGGTTGTTGTTCAATAATAAAATGAATCCTCAAAAATACAACTTGCCTAATAATTCTGCACTCCCTGTAGTGCAGTTGGGGAACTGGAGCCAAACACCCCACACCAGTACAGATGTAACCAGCTCTGGACAAGGCTATAGGCTGGGAAGGAGTAGACCTGCATTAAGGAGAGCCAGCTGTAGACTTCCTGACCCCTATAAAGGTGTGGACTAGGGCATGTTGCGAAAAACCTTTTAGGCCAGGCCAAGAGTTCCCTGAGTAAGGCTTTTCAACTGGAGGGTCCTGGGAGGAGTGTACCAATGGAGGAGGTGTCTACAGCGATCCCTGTTCCATAAGTAATAATTACCCCAGGTGGAAGGAGAGACTGTTAGAGGGAGTTGGCTGCTTAAAGGGCTTAAAGTGATTATGAATATGACATATGATTGACTATGTCATGTCAGGTGACTCCAGAATTTATGTCGATGTGATGTGACTATTGTGCTATTTCCTAAGTAACATTAGTAAAAGTGCAGTGATTCTATTCATGTGTGTGGACATTCCTTCTTTGGGATGTAAAGGTCAACGGCAGAGGCGTAACTAGAACCTTCAGTCAGGACTCGGGTGCAAAAAAAACATGAAAGGCCCCCCTGACCCCATCCCGCAGCCCTTGCCACTCATCAAGGGCACTTTACTCTCATTACGAGCTGCAGGATCTCCCTCTGGCTAGCAGTTTACTTCCCGAGTCTATACAGCGGAGAGGGGAGAGGCTTCTGACCTGGCCATGTATCGGCTTCAGTGTACAAGCAGAGTGACTCACTTGTTTAGTTCAGCCGATACCTGCCCAGGTCAGGGGCCCCCATAGTTGCCAACATTTAAAAAAAGTTTTTAGAGACACCTTTTAATGCATGTTCAGAAAGCCATTGACGGTAGGGCATTTACTTTATTTATTGACAGGGCATTCATTTAATATGGGTGTAGTTCTACAAGAAGTGTCCCATTAACATATTTATGTGTTGGGGGAAGCTTTCCTTGTCTCTAAGGCCCTTTATAAGCCAGGTTGGCAGGTTGGGAGGAGCTTTAGTGCAATTGGGGCATGGGA
The DNA here is from genome assembly GCF_905171775.1 of Rana temporaria. Classification (NCBI taxonomy): domain Eukaryota; kingdom Metazoa; phylum Chordata; class Amphibia; order Anura; family Ranidae; genus Rana; species Rana temporaria. The sequence continues at coordinate 155,399,335 of NC_053492.1, forward strand.
ACCAGACCATTAGGCAGATGTAGTCAGCTAGTGGACCGGGAGATGTACACCTGCACCCAGAAGAGCTGGCTGTAGACACCCTGGCTCTTAGGATCAAGGAGGCTAGAGCGGGTTGTAAAAAGCATTTTGGGCCAGGTCAAGTGTTTCCTGAAGTAAGGCTATCCCCTTGGTGGACCTGGGAGAAGTATACCCAATTCAGAGGTTACTGCAGTGATCCTGTCTCAGAAAGACTACCTGCAAGAAGCAGTGAGCTGGATACAGACAGCCTAAGGCAAACCAGGGCCCTCTGAGTGAGTGCTGATAACTCTATATGTGTTTGACAAAATGCTGTCAAGTTCCCCTGGCTAGTATGTATATGCAATGTGACTATAATGCCATAATGCAAGTAACATCAGTAAAGTGCAGCAATCCTAACTTTTTGCATGGACATTCCTTCGTGGGATATAAAGTTCAATGGCTGTCATGAGAAGGCCTCTGATATGAGGATGGGCAAAGATGGAGAGGGGTTAAAATCTCAAGCAGGTGTGTTGGTGTACTGATAGGAGAGGAAGAGGGGCAGGGACTTGTGCTCTTGTTGTCATTACTAGCCATTTACAGGGCCACTTACACCTATAGGGCTATGACCATAACTTTTAGTGATTTTATTGTCAATTATAGAAAGATCAGTATCCGCCATTTGAGTGTCAAAAGATTAACTGTTCTTCCCCCTGTCAAATCCTCCAAGTAATGCCTGCTGTCATATCTTCAACAAATCTCTCTTGCACATACTGTAGCCTGTCATACCTCCAGACTCAGTGACGGCCCGTGCATTTAGGACGCACGGGCGCTACCCCTCCTACACCTCCACCACCCTCCCTATCCATGTGCCCGGCCCCTTTCAGGATGCCAGACACATGAATTACTATGGCGGGGATAGGTGGGGGTGTGTATTTTGAAGCATGTGATTAGAGACAGAGGCTCTAATAGGCTTCAAAATAGGGTGGGCTCGGGGTGCAGAGCACTGCGTCCCAATCCCATCCTGTTGTGTGACCATAGCGAATGTATTTTCGCTATTTTGATGCTAACGATCCTCCCGCAATTCCCGATTGGCCAAAGTGGCAGAGCTGTATCCTCTGATCTGAGGCTAAGCTGTATACCGTGATCTGAGGCTGAGCTGTATACCCTGTTTTGAGGATGAGCTGTATACCCTGATCTGAGGCTAAGCTGTATACCCAGATCTGAGGCTGAGCTGTATACACTAATCTGAGGCTGAGCAGTATACTCTGATATGAGCTGTATACTCTGAGCTGTGAAGCTGAGCTATATACCCTGATCTGTGAGGCTGAGCTATATAGTCGGTCCTGTGATGTTGGGGCTGTATACTCTGTCCTGTGATGCTGAGCTGTATACTCCTGACACTATGAATGGAAGCAAGTGGAATACAGGGAATGGAGTGGTTGGATTATATAAGGGGTGGGGCTTATGAGAAGTGGGAGGGGTCAAAAAGGAATGGCAGAGTCTGCCCCCATGCTAAAGCCTTACCAGCCGCTACTGTCCAGACTCCTCTCTTGTAATGTTCTCTGCACTCTTAAGCTGTACAGAATTTTTTCTGTAATACCCTCTGCAGTTCACTCTTGTACAAATTGTCTACTGCCATACACTACACCCTCTCCTAATGTATATACTGCCCTTTGGCATACCCCCTACATTCCTCTCCTGCACATATTGCTTCCATTTATACAACCCACAAACCTTTTCAACTGTCGCTGTCATATACTCTGTACTCCTCTCCTGCACATACTACCTGCTATAATATCTTTCAGATTCTGTTCCTGCCCATACTGCCTGCTGTCATATCTTCCTACTCTTCTCCTGCACATACATTACTCATGGGAGCGTGGCATAACATTAATTTACCTGCCCACTAGGTGTTGCCCCTTTAAAACAATATAAAAGTAGTGAGCATGGACATAAGGGGTGGAGTAGGAGTAAGCAAAAAGAAAGGTAGCAGCTTTTGGCTGGTTGGCAACCATGGGACTGGTCGAGGCCTGTACCGCCATCATGTAACCTCACCAGTGGGAGGCTGGTTCCCTGACTGCAAGGGCCTGTGGCCCCAAAGGGAAGGAACAGGGCAAGAGAGGTGTGCCCTATACAATGGGAAGTGCTGAGCAGCCGCCAGAGAACTGCCTTTATGTTTTAGAATGTTGGCTTGCTTAGCCTTCTTAACTGGTATTAATACTGCAATTAAGTTATTAAGTATCAAGTAGATGTCTCCTTTCTCCAAGACCTATCTAGAAAGAACCTGGTTCTGCTGGGAAGACTGTGGGCAAGCATGGTGTGTGACATCTGAAATTTAAGTTAATATAATTGCTACACAAGTGGGGTCCATGTAGACATGGGAACCTGAGTGTTGGTTGGTCTGTGGTGCCTTGTGAGGTCACACTGTGCCCAACTGCCCATGTCAGATTGCACCTAACATACACTCCTGCATATACTATTGACTAAGTTCTTTTAATTTGATTGTTTTATTCCCAGCCTGAAATGGACACACTTTTGCTCGTATTAATTGTCGTAAAATAATCAAAGTAATCATCAATGAGATTAAACTTCACAAAAGATATGTTTCCCACATTTGCTGCTTTCATATTTTTAGACTTGAGTGGGTAGAAGACATTATACTTCTTCAGCTTAATTATATTTCTCTGCCATTCTCTTATATTGTATTTATTATTCTAATATAACATGTTTCCAGTCTTTGTGAGCAGTTTCCAAGAATATCCCTTCATGTTTTGCTTTTTTATCTGCGGTTTATAATCTCTGACTTTCTTTAACTGACCACAAAACCATGGAAGTGGTTGAAAAGAACATAACAGACAAAAACAAATATACATGCTATTTAAAGGTTAGCTGTGGCAATGTAAAAATACAAATGTACACAAAAAATATTTTTAGCTTTCAGATTGATCATTTATTTCTCCAGTTCTATCTATATACAGTATATATATGAAGGTGCAGAGCCATGGGCATCTAAAGTTCTCATATATACAAGGTGAAGGGTTTCAGAATGCATATCTAAAGGGGAGGAAACTGGGAATTTTAGTTCTCAGGGAGGAAACTGTAATTCCAATTCCTTCTGGGATTTGTGGACCCCGGATACATTGTAGAGATTCGGGAGGGACAAAACCTCCAACCCTGGTCCACATTTTGCCGAAAACCAGCACACTCATTGTACAGGTGTTATTGAATGAACAGAAAGACGCTCAGCCAGGGATTTTTTTCATCGGGAACGTGGGGGAACACAGTTCCGGCACCTCCAGGACTGACTGTATGTAATGGCAAGGGGTGCTGGGGTGTGCTGCAGGTTAGTGATGATCACTGCTGGGGCATCTATTCTAGCTGGAGGGCATCTATTTTTGCAGGGGGGTTCTATTGTCGCTGAGGAGGTTTATTGTTGCTGGTGGGGGGCCTATTGTTGCTTGGGGTAGATCTTAAGTTGCTGGGGGGGGGTCAGTTGTTGCTGAAAGAGATCTACTGTTGGGGGAGGGGTCTATTTATGATGGCTGCCAGAGAGTCTGTAAATGCTGGCTGTGCAGAGATCTTTTGATGCTGCCTGGAGTCTATTGTTGCTGGGTGGGGGGTTGTTGTGGGTTGATCTTTTGCTGTTAGCCGGGTCTATTGTTGCTGACTGCAGGGGATCCGGCTTTTCTTGATATCATTACCAAATTCCATACAATTTACTTAGCACCACAAAATTAATGGTTCTGTAATGTCTAAAAGGGGTGGTACTGGGAGATGGGTAAGGGGATGGAACCAAGAACGGTGCTCAGAGGTGGGTAGGGGCGGAGAAAAGGGGTGACTCGGAAAGGGGGGGGTTCGGCACCTATTGTCTGAGAAAAAAAGCCCTGCACTCAGCACAGAGCGCTTCCCATTCATTCAATGTCCAGTGTAGCTAAGGCTGCAGAGAAAGAGACTGGGAAATCTCTGTCCGCAGTCCCATTCTCTGTCTCAAAAGTGAGACGTCGGGGGTCTGTTTAGACGCCTGATATTCCACTAAAGCTGTCCAAAGGGGCTCCTAAAAAACTTAAAAAAAAATAACCATAAAAAAAATATTGTAACAAATCATAAAAATAAAAAATGACTGACACGTCCATTGCCCTACTGACACCAACCTCTGCCCTTGTGACATATCCACTGCCCTACTGACACCATCCACTGCTAGGGATGAGCTTCGTATTTCGAGTCAAACTGATGTTTGACTCAAACATCGTATGTTCGATCGTTCGTCGAATTACAAACGTTTTGAGCCGTTCGCGCCAAATTCGAGTTACGTTTCACAGCCCATAATTCACTGCCGCATCGCAGGGCATTACTGGCTGATGATTGGCCAAGCATGCACTATGACCGGCATGCTTGGCCAATCACAGCTTGCAAAAAACGGAGAGCCATAATTGGCCAAAGCCAGGGTGGCTTTGGCCAATTATGGCTCAGGGGGTTTAGTACACGCCCCACACTATAAAAGGCCGCCTGCAGGTCGGCCTTGTGTAGTGTGTTGCAGTGGTTAAGAGAGAACAGAGAGAGACAGAGAGAGTGTCATGTTTTGCAGGTAGATAGAGCAGTCAGGCAGGCTAGTCAGTTAAAGTTACAGTGTGTAGAGGATATATATGCATCCCAGGTGTTGTATATATATTTATACACTGTATAGTTTAGCTAGATCAGCTCTTCCTAATTTACTGGCAGGCAGGTGATTGTGCTAGCTGCAGTATTCTCACGTGGTTTATTGCCTGTGTCCTCTGCAGTGTGCACCATAAAGCTACGTGGTGTGTGTACTGCCTTTGTCCTCTGTAGTTTGCACCTAAAGCTACTTGGTGTGTACTGCCCGTGTCCTCTGCAGTTTGCACCTAAAGCTACGTGGTGTGTACTGCCCGTGTCCTCTGCCGTTTGCACCTAAAGCTACATAGTGTGTATACTGCCTTTGTCCTCTGCAGTTTTCACCTAAAGCTACGTAGTGTGTGTACTGCCTTTGTCCTCTGCAGTTTGCGCCTAAAGCTACTTGGTGTGTACTGCCCATGTCCTCTGCAGATTGCACCTAAAGCTATGTAGTGTGTACTGCCCGTGTCCTCTGCAGTGTGCACCTAAAGCTACGTGGTGTGTGTACTGTCTGTGTCCGTGCTATTTTTCTCAATGATTTTCATCCATATTGCAGGGACCAGACATTACATTAAAGCCGCAAGCAGTTTTAAATTACTTTTTTCTTATAGTAATCTCAGTTTGTGCAGGGACAGTTCTAAACACGTGCCATTTTACAGGCATACTATAGAAACCCAGCAGGTACAATATTTAAAGGAATTTTTCAAAAAAAATTTTTTTATTTAAGCATCATTAAAATCACTGCTCCAGAAAAAACGACCGTTTTTAAAACTTTTTTTCCATTGATACATGTTCCCTGGGGCAAGACCTAGGTTCTCAAAGAAGTTTTCACAGGCATACTATAGACACCCAGCAGGTACAATATTTAAAGGAATTTTTCATTAATTTTTTTTTTAATGTAAGCATCATTAAAATCACCGCTCCAGAAAAAACGACAGTTTTTAAAACTTTTTTTACATTAATACATGTTCCCTGGGGCAAGACCGGGGTTCTCAAAGACGTTTTACGTATTAGGCATATTACATATTAGAATGCAAAGACAGGTGTATCGTAGGCCTATAATACACCACCCGGCGCCTGAATGGACCAAATGCAAAAAACTGAATGACAGAAAATCACAAATAACAAAAAACTTGAAAGATATATAACTGTGATCAACAGTCAAACATCAAATTGAGAGCAGCTGTTTAAATAGATAGCCTTTCTCTGTGTTTTTGCATCTAATTGGGAAACTCACAGCAGATGACTTTGATTACCTTTGGTTATGAAGATTTGTATCATGATCAGTCTGTGGATATACATACATCGCCTTGCTTAATTAGCTTTCCGGTGAGTGCGTACCCCAGAGGGGGATTTTTTGTCCCACGCGGTGTCTTTGAAAATCCAGGTGGAAGGTGCTTGCTATCTGTTCGTTTTCAACCCTGCTATCAATGGACATTTTCCTCTAATCTCACTGATACACTCTATCATTGCTGTTGCACTAAGTGTAGAGGTGGTATCTCTTTTGGGAACTACACTGAACTTTCACTACCAGCGCTGTTTGTGGTTTTACTATTTTGGACATTTTATTGTACTTTTATAGTGTTTTTTACCATTTTATTTTATATTACATATTAGGCTTTAAAATGAGCACTTTTGAATTCGAACGTTCAAGTCCCATAGACATCAATGGGGTTCTAAATGTTTGTGCGAACGACCACACTGTGCTCGCATGCCTAGCATGGCCATTGGGACTAGCAGGAGCACCAGGGATTTCACACAAAGGAAGCATACAAGGAAAACAGGATACTTTTTCATACAAGTACATGGTACAGCAGGCACATATGAAGAATATGAAATATTGGGTTTACAAATTCTTTAAGGATCAGTTCATCCACACACATAATGTTGTGGTCCAGCAGCTTGTCATGGAGCAAGAATCCAAAAGAGCAGATCAATCATGATCCTTTGACAGATGCATTTTGTAGTTAGTAATATGAACTTTGACCTGTTTGTTTAACCTTTGGTTATTGAGTAGTTTGACAGTTTTTATTGACTAAAATGCACACAGTCCTGAGGAACACATCTGGTCACTTACTTATCATTTTTCTTCAGATTTTTAGGTTTGGCTTGAGAGTCCAACTTTAAGTTGGACTATGATCCAAACACAATTGGACACATACAGTTGCAGGAAAAAATGTGCAAACACATGAATAATTTGGATGATTTCTATAGAGAATAGCTTTTACAACATAGCAAAATAATAGATAACATATAATAAATGAACTAATAACACACAACTGTCTTTATATAATACATTGCTTATATGACACCATTCAGGATGGAGAAAAAATCATCCAAGTGTAGCACTACCCCCGAAGGAGCTTCTTTTTTGTTTTGGGTGGCATGTTACCTCTTTTCCTCTGCCATCTAGGGTACACGATGAGAGCGTAGAAGAATTGCAATGTCCACACTTTAGATGTCCTTTTCTGTGCTTTAAAATTGGTAGTAGTTGAAGAAGTAGAAGGGATAGTAAGTAGTAGGTTCAGGCGTATGGAAACAATCCTGCTTCCAGCGATAAACTCTCGTCACCACTCTAGCAAGAGTGGGTATTGTGCACATGGATAGGCCTCTCTCACCAGCCTAGCAGCCAGAGTGTCACACGGAACTTTAGCAAAGTCTCTGCCACAGACCTTCCCAAAAATGTTCTCGGTCCAGAATCCTTCTTAACACAGGATTAAGATCCCGGATCTCTCTTGAATAAACTTGGGTAAATTCAGAACTGACAGGCGACCATTATTCAGCCTCTCAGTAATGGTGCGTCCCTCTCCTGAGATACTAGCCTTGTGCTCAGTACTCCCCCAGACAGGTTCTTAATCGGGCGGCTTCCTCCCCCAGGACGGACAGCACAGGACCACTCCGCAACTGTAGATCCAGTCTAACTACTGGGCCCACAAGGTACACTACTGCCCTGGACCAACGTGGTCTCTGAGCCAGCAACACTTGAACACGCACCCCCGGCCATGAGGGCCACACATGGGGGTGGTGGGATGACAGACGCGCGATCAGAGACCGCGAACCAATGACGTATGTCCCTTAAGTACTCTCCCCCAGCATGCACAGCGGAGCGATCAACCCCCACTGATTGGTTGCTGAGGAAAAACACCCAATACGCCCCAGGCAGCAATAGTCGTCACTCGCAGTACAGCCATGGCTGGAACAGAGACCCAAATTTGGCCAAAATAACATTGTCAGAGGTAACTAAATCTCTGACTACCCTCCAAATTTAAAGCAGCACCAGCTATGAAAGTAGCAGGGCGCTACACAAGTATTTGGAATTTAGTATTGGTAGAATGTCCCTGGCTGGCAGAAATCGACACTAAAGGTTTCCTATAGGTGCTGATTAGATCTGTACCATAGGATTTTTTTTTTGTCCATTCCTTCTTAAAAAGACCCTGTCACCAAATCTGCCTTTTATTATTAAGCCTTTAAAAAAATTATTCTTAGTACTACTTAAAAGAGAAGTGTGGGATCCTAAAAAAAAAAAAAAAAAAAAATACATACTCACCTAGATGGCTGCAGCATCAATTAGCTTTACGCTGATTGATCAAAGACAGCTGATCGATCAGTTCTCAGGTCCGCTCTGAGCACAGAGCGATGACTGTCAGTTACCTCACTGTAGCGCTGGACTGTGGAGGGGGTGGTAACGGCTTGCTAATGGTCTCAGAGATGCTCTGAGAGGCTGAGTTAGCTACAGATCAGGCCCCTGGGCGGATCCCAAAATTATTGTCAGGATCCCTGCAGAGCCTAGACAGGCTCTGTGATGTAAGCTGACAGCAGATTGTAGCCCGCTTTTGGCTCAATCTGGGTTACAGAAGCACAGAACTAAGTGCACTCCCGTGACCTGCAGAAGAAGTATGGCCAAAAGTGCTTTGGCCATACTTCTTATTTAAGCTGGCGATACACAGTAAGGTTTTTGTTAGAACATTTGAAGAAAAATCATTTGCCACCACTGAGTCAAATCATTTAGTTCGAAAGCCCTTGACATTTCAACCAAATCTGCTATTTGAATGGAATCCCAGATAATAGACACATAATAGACATTTTTCATTACAATGTGTATGATTTTTTTCCAGTTTAAAACCACATTCACAGTTAGAATTTTTTTCATTCAAGAAATGTTTTCCATCTTCCGCCTTTGAATTTTCTACTACAGTTTAAAATTAAGTGGTTGTAAAGGCTCAGGGTTTTTTTACCTTCATGAAGGTAAAAAAAAACTTTTGTGTGCAGCAGCCCTCCCAATACTTACCTGAGGCTGATCCCAATCTGGCTATGTCCAAGAGAGCCTCCGCTATCCTGGATGTCTCCCTCCTCATTGGCTGAGACAGTAGCAGTAGCCATTAGCTCTCGCTACTCTCTATCACAGCCATTGAGCCAATGAGGACAGAGTGGGGGTAGGGCCTTGCCACAATGGACACACAGAACAGCGGCACGGGAGAGTAGCTGCTCGGGTGCCCCATAGCAAGCTGTTGGCTATGGGGGCACTAGCGAGGAGGGAGGGACCAGGAGCGCAGGGGGGGGGGCTGAGAAGAGGAGGATTGGGGCAGCTCTTTGAAAAACCACTGCATAGAGCAGGAGAGTGTATCATGTTTGTTATTTTTAAACACAAATAAATAAATCTGCCTTTAATATCCCTTTAATGTCAAATTGATCCCATTAACCATGAGGAAATCAAACAAACGTTCCAAAAACTATGAACAAAATAATACTGGTAAATAACCAACTTTACAAGCTTCTCGTAGAAATATGTGTAATTCCAAAGCGTTCTTCAACTTTTTTTGCAACTATATGGCCTACAAACAACTTATTTATGTAACCTCAGTGCCACATCAGTATAAAGTGAAGGATATCTCCAAAATGTGTTAACAGAGAGCAATTACAAAAGTCGTAACATTCCCTGTCCTGTTTTAAAAAAAAGTTATACCTGACGCTGTACTATTAATGTTAATAGCACAGATAAGTAAACACTTAGGTACCAATCCAATAAAAGCGGAGAAAAGAAAATTAGAATAAAATTGGAGTTGTCCCTAACTGCAACTAATCAGATTTCACCTTTTTTTTTAAGGAAAATGAACACCAACAATTTGACTGGTTGCTTTTGATAACAGTTGCTGTATATTTAATTTTATATCCTGAGTTTACAATATCCCAAGGGATATTACTTACCTCAGTGAGATGTATCCCTTGTGCTGCTGTGTTCTCGTTTAGCAGAAATGTCCTCTTCAATGACCCCCCACTCCTGCAGCTGTAATTTTCCTGTGCAGTGGGGATTATTAGAAAGGTAGGAGCTATCACAGGCACTCATCAAGAGCACCAGATGATGCCTTTCTGCTCAGCGCCTCCATCCATAGAAGCAGGCAGGGGCGTAGCTATAGGGGTCTCGGGGGTCTCAGTTGTGACCTGACCCATGCTCCAGGGGGCCTGTGTGGCTTCCCTGTGAACCGGGATAGGAGGGGCGGCAGGGGTGACAGTTCCTCTGTATGTCACCCCTTCCGCTCCTCCTATCCTAGTCCTGCTGTCAGTTCCGTGCGCGGTGTCTAGCTGGCCATGCCCCTGCCGCAGGAACTCTTTCACCACCCCCCCCCCCCACCTCCCGCTCTGTTTGAATTAATTTGTTGGCCGAAATCCATAGTATCAAGCACAGTGCGAGGAAGCATCAGAGGGAGTAGGACAGGAGGCAGACAGTGAGATATGACGGTCTGGTAATGCAGGAGAGGAGCAGACAGTCCATGAAACGTTTACTGGTCAGTGAAAGGGGTAAAGTAGACCTGTCATCGAGGGAGGGATTAAAGATTTGTAACCCCTATCACTGAGCCTGCCATGCCTTCCTGTTCTTTAACCATACACCAGTCAGTGGAAGGGGCATAGGACCTGTTGTGGGGAAATAGGGTCCAGAGAAGGCCGAACTACAAGTCCCAGAAGAGGGGGGAGAGGCAGAGGAGCCCATGAGGGTCAACAAAGTATTAGTTGCACTCAACCACCTACTATGACTGACATAGGTCCTGCTGCCCCTAGATAAAATAACAACAATAAAAACCGTCATGGCAGAAAAGGTCGCCCTTGTGTCTAGGCCCTAGTCTTCTGCCACCGTGGGGTGGCCCTTAACCCCCCCTGGCGGTATTCCCGAGTCGGGCTCGGGGTGGTATTTCATTACCAAAAGCGGTAACCCCGAGCCAGACTCGGGATCGCCTCGCAGCATCCACAGGCAGGGTTTACTTACCTTGTCCCTGGATCCTGTGATGCGGCTGCACTGTGTGATCGAGCGGCGTCTCCTCGCTTGATTCACAGTGTCCCTGTGTGCCGCCGAGCTCTGTTCCCTACGCCGTTACAACGCACGGGGCGGAGAACGGCGCCAAATTCAAAAAAGTAAATGAACACAATACATACAGTATACTGTCCCTTTATGTCAAAAGTGGTTTTAGACCAGCTAGAAAACAGCGATAATAAATTATAATCACTTGCAGAATTGTGCGATAGCGATTTGTGGGGAAATTCGGCATAAACAAATAAGAGTAATGACAGCGACAATTCTGCAACTGAGCAAATTTCAGTGATTTTGAGTTGATTACATTATTGAATAATTTTTATTATAATTATATTATGATTATATATTTGAACACCTGATGAAATTAGTCTTGAACTTTTTCCAGCATTGACAAATTATTTTAATCACTTACGACCCGGACCTTTAGGCAGCTAAAGGACCTGGGCAGTTTTTGCGATTCGGCACTGCATCGCTTTAACTGACATTTGCGCGGTCGTGCGACGTGGCTCCCAGACAAAATTGCCGTCCTTTTTTCCCCACAAATAGAGCTTTCTTTTGGTGGTATTTGATCACCTCTGCGGTTTTTATTTTTTGCGCTATCAACAAAAATAGAGCGACAATTTTGAAAAAAATGCAATATTTTTTACTTTTTGCTGTAATAAATATCCCCCAAAAATATATATATATTAAAAAAAAAAAATTCCCTCAGTTTAGGCCGATACGTATTATTCTTCTACTTATTTTTGGTAAAAAAAAATCGCAAAATGTATAGTGTTTACAAAATAGGGGATAGTTTAATTGCATTTTTATACATTTTTTTTTTTTACTACTAATGGCGGCGATCAGCATTTTTTTTCGTGACTGCGACATTATGGCGGACACTTCGGACAATTTTGACACATTTTTGGGACCATTGTCATTTTCACAGCAAAAAATGCATTAAAAATGCATTGTTTACTGTGAAAATGACAATTGCAGTTTGGGAGTTAACCACAAGGGGGCGCTGAAGGGGTTAAGTGTGACCTCATTTGTGTTTCTAACAGTAGGGGGGTGTGGCTGTAGGTGTGACGTCATTGATTGTGTTTCCCTATAAAAGGGAACACACGATCAAAGATGGTGCCACAGTGAAGAACGGGGAAGCTGTGTTTACACACAGCTCTCCCCGTTCTTCAGCTCCGGGGGCTGATCGCCGCACTCCAGCGCCGATCGGGTCCGCGGGTCCCGCGGTCACGGAGCTTCGGACCGGGTTGCGGGCGCGTGCCCGCGACCCACGGATGGGCACTTAAAGAGGACGTACCTGTACGTGTTGTGCCCAGCCGTGCCATTTTGCCGACGTATTTGTTCAGGAGGCGGTCCTTATGTGGTTAAAGGGGTTATAAACCGCTGGACATTTTTTTTTCTTACCTGCAAGGCAAAAGCATAATGTGCTAGTGTGAATCGCATACTTACCTATAAACAAATCCTTCCATCGATGCAATGTTTTCGCTGGAGATAGCTTCCACCTTCACCCATCTTGCTTCCAGGTTTGAGGACTCCGGCCCTGTGACTGGCCAGAGCAGCGATGACGTCACTCGCTTGTCACGGCACAGAGCTCTGAAGGAATGGCACGGGTGGCTTTTCCTTTAGAGCGCATGTGCCAGTGATGTCAGCGGTTGCATGTACAGTAAATATCTCCTAAACAGTGCACCCTTAGAAGATTTAAAGGGGTTGTAAAGGTAAAAGTTTTTTTACCTTAATGCATCCTATGCATTAAGGTAAAAAAACATCTGACAGCACCGCCCCCCCCCCCGAGCCCCCGTTTTACTTACCTCACCCCTCGAAAGTCCTGTGCGCGTTCTCGTCCTCCTGTTCGGTTCCCAGCCTGGCCGTTGATTGGCTAGGCTGGGCGGATTGATAGCAGCTGTCAATCACAACGGACGACGCCGCGCGCCGGGGGGCGGGGCCGAGTGATACAGTCGGCGGCTATGGCCACTGCTGTATCACGGGAGCGCGCTCGCAAAAGCTTTCCACCATGTGAGGGAGCTTGCTTGAACGTGGAAAGTTTTTGCGAGGAGGAGCAGAGACAGCCGCCGAGGAACCCCAGAAGACACGGATCCGGGTCACTCTGCGCAAAACGAACTGCACAGCAGAGGTAAGTATAACATGTTTATTATTTTTAAACCAAAAAAATCTTGCCTTTCAGTGTCCCTTTAAAGATGGAAGTTTACTTTCTCCTTAGGGCCTTATCCAAACATTTTACTGATGTTATTACACATATGTTTTCTAGGAGAAAGGATCCTGCATAATGATCTGTAAAATACTTGTGTATAGATGCATTTAAATGCGTAAAGACGCGTATGCATCCATGACTTTTGTTTATGATTATTTATTTTCCGCCTTTGTTTAAACTTGATTCACAAATGCATATACATGCAGAATTTTGGATTCTGTGCTATGGATCTGAAAGCAGCATATGTTTCCACACCTATTTGAATGGTTCCATTAAAAACAGATCCATAATTAAAAAAAAATGCATATGTATTTTTTATAGCTGTGTGAATGAAGTATAAGGCCCCTTTCACACCGGTGGACCAATCAGGTCTGCCTGTCCATTTTTCAGGTTGATCTGTTTGGACCACTCATTATTCTCTATGGAGCGGGAGATGTCCGCTGACACTCACCGACATCTAATCCGATCCAGTCCACTAAAAACAGACGGATGGGATCAGTTCCCCATCCGATTGGTGGATCAGATCAGATGACAGTTGGAAGGAAATGGACAAACAGTCCGTTTCCATCCCACTTTCCCATAGAAAACAGCAGGCCGTGTCTGCTCTGTAGACACGGACCTGTCATCTGCCTGCCCATGGGGGGTTCAGTAAAGAGATCCCCCGCTGAGCAGGCAGATCTGTTGGACAAAGTCCACTTCGTCTAAAAGGGACCCAAAGCTTTATTCACATTGGCCCGGATTCACAAAGCACTTGCGCCAACGTATCTCGAGATACGCCGCGTAAGTGCAAATATGCGCCGTCCTATCTGTGCGCCGTGCCCACAAAACTAAGATACGCCAGAAAATAGGCTTCATCCGACCGACGTAACTTGCCTACGCCGGCGTAGAGTGGGCGCATATTTACGCTGGACGTATTTGACGCTCTCATTGATTTTCTATATACATATGCAAATGAGGGAGATGCGCCGATTCACAAACGTACGTCCGTCCGACGCAGTGCGCGTAAAGTCATACGTCTGGCGTAAAGTTATGCCCCATTAAGGAGGTGTAACTCAGCAGCATCCATGCAAAGGGCTGCACCAGGGAACTCAAGCCGACGTATTTTACGTAGTTTACGTAGGACGTGAATATGACTAGGCGTAGGTTACGTTCACGCCGTAGGCAGTGATCCAACGTATCTTAGGCAGCTGTTCCGACGTGATTGTGAGCATGCGCACTGAGATGCGCCCACAGGACGGCGCATGCGCAGTTGGCGTTACGTATCTGTCTGGCGCTCGGCCCATCATTTGCATGGGGTCACGCCTCATTAGCATGGCTCACGCCCACTTCTACTTACACCGACTTATGCCTTGGAAACCCAGCGCAGATTTGGAACCACTGGCTTTGTGAATTCAGTGCTTGCCTCTCTGCGCTGCGTCGGCGTAGCGTAAAGGAGATACACTACGGCGGCATAAATATGCGCCAGTGTCTGTGAATCCGGGCCATTGTTGTTAAAATGTTGTTATGACGTGTTTTTTGAAGAAAAGTTCTGGCGTAATGATCAGTAAAATAGGTGCGTATAGATGTGTATAAATGTGTAAAGACCCATTAAGATGTTTATGTGTACATAACTTGTTTTTATGATAATTTATGTGTCCCCTTTTTTAGACTTAATTTATGTGCATACAAATGTGTACACGTGTTTAAATGTGTAAAGGGCATAAATCGTATGTTCTTAGATACAGATTTTTGGATTCTGTATTACAGATCTGAAAGCAGCTCATGTTTACGCACTTGTGTGAATGGCTCCATTAAAAACAATGCAGCTGCATTCAGATCTGTAATTAAAGTGGTAATAAACACTGTTTGGACACTTGTATCTACAGGTAAGCCTAAAAAAAAGCTTGCCTTCAGGTACAAGGAATATCTTCTTAACATGCACCACTTCGGAGATATTTACTGTTTCTGCAGCCAGTGGCGGTGCACATGTGCACTGAAGGGACGACATACTCATGTCATCTCTTCAAAGCTCTGTGCCGCAACTGTGACTCCTGTGTGCAAGTGCAGGAGAGACGTCATCGTGGCTCGGCCATTACCATGGCCAGAGCCTGCAAACCCAGAAAGAAAACTAATCCCCTGAGAGAGTACAACATTGGGGTACAGTGTTAGTCAGCACTGCAGGAGAAAAAGATTTGGGGGTACCTATTTCAGAATGATTGCAAAATGAGCAAACAATGTGACCAAGCAGTAGGAAAAGCAAATAGAATTCTAGGATACATCAGTAGAGGGATCACCAGCAAGGGGAGGGAGGTCCTGATTCCCCTATATAGATCTTTAGTGAGTCCTCATTTAGAATACTGTGACCAGTTTTGGAGACCTCACTTATAGAAATATATTGATAAGACAGAACGATTCCAGAGATGGGTAACAAAAATGGTGAAAGGGGTTGTAAAGGTAAAAAAAAAAATCCCTAAATAGCTTCCTTTACCTTAGTGCAGTCCTCCTACACTTACCTCATCCTTCCATTTTGCTTTTAAATGTCCTTATTTCTTCTGAGAAATGCTTGCTTCCTGTTCTTCTGTCTGTAACTACACACCGTAATGCGAGGCTTTCTCCCTGGTGTGGAGAAAGCCTCTTGAGGGGGGAGGGGGCGAGCAGGCAAGTCAGGACACTCTCTACTTTTCAGATAGAGAAAGGAGCTGTGTGTTAGAGTGCGTCCTGACACTCCTGCTCGCCCCCTCCCCCCCTCAAGAGGCTTTCTCCACACCAGGGAGAAAGCCTTGCATTACTGTGTGGAGTTTCAGACAGAAGAACAGGAAGTGAGGATTTCTCAGAAGAAATAAGGATATTTAAAAGAAAAATGGAAGGATGGGGTAAGTGAAGGAGGACTGCACTAAGGTAAAGGAAGCTATTTTGGGGGGAAAAAAATTACCATTACAACCCCTTTAATATGTACAATCTGGAGAAAAGAAGGGAAAAGGGAGACATGATTGAAACCTTTAAATACATCAAGGGGGTGAATAAGGTTCAGGAAGGCAGTCTTTTCAATATGAAACCAAAATCAAGAACACAGGGACATAATTCCAAACTAACTGGAGGAAAGTTCAAAACAAATCTTAGAAAGTATTATTTTACTGAAAAGGGTAGTTGATGATTGGAATAAACTGAGTAAGACAGTCAACAGTAAATGGCTTCAAACATGCTTGGGATCAACATAGATCTATAGTTAGAAAACAAGGTTGATGAAGAAAAAAACTAAAATAGGCAGACTCGATGGTCTACTGCTGTCACTTTCCTATGTTTGTATGAAAACCAGTTGAACATGGAAGAGGTGACAGCATGCCACTAGAGGACTTTGTTTTAAGGTAGTTTCTCATAATGTGCAATGCATACTAGCACATTATGCTAAAAATACGTTTTTTTTTATTTTATTGCAAGACTTTACTACTAGAGTTGAGCGAACCCGAACTGTAAAGTTCGGGTTCAGTACGGACTTTGGGTTTTTCCCGAACCCGGACCCGAACCCGAATAATTGGAAAAAGTTTGGGTCCGGGTTCGGAGTACGGGAAAAAAAAATGCGTGGAGGTCCCCGCAAATTCAATAACCAGACCCTTTAGGTCTGGTATGGATATTAAGGGGAACCCCACCATCAATTAAAAAAAAATGACGTGCGGTTCCCCCTAAATATCCATAACCAGACCCGTTATCCGAGGACGTTGACCTGGCCGGCCGCAGAAAAGAGGGGGGGGACAGAGTGCGCCCCCCCCTCTCCTGAAACGCACCAGGCCACATTCCCTCAACATGGGGAGGATGTCCCCATGTTGACGGGGACAAAGGTCTCATCCCCACAACCCTTGCCCGGTGGTTGTGGGGCTTATCAGAATCTGGAAGACCCCTTTAACAAAGGGGATCCCCAGATCCTGACCCCCCCTGTGTGAAATGGTAATGGGGTACACTGTACCCCTACCATTTCACGAAGGAAGTGTAAATTCTTGTAAAAAAAAAACACACACCGTAGAATAAAGTCCTTTATTAATAAAAAAAGAAAAGAAAAAACTCCAGCGGTGATAATCCACTCGTTTCCGGCTTCCTGCTCCAACGTTGTCCTGATCCAGCGACGGGTGCGGGTGATCTCCAGCGATGAGAAGATCCATCCATCCAGAGCGCAGCATCGCCGACCTCCTCTCATCGCTGGACACAGCGATGAGGGAAGACTGGGCTTACCCAGTGACGTAGCAGAGGGTACATCAGAGGGTGCGGGGTCACGTGACGGGTGGCCCTGCCTCCTCTATATAAGTAATGTCACAGCTTCAGCGCGTCATTCGCTGGGCTGTGTCCAGCGGTGAGAGGAGGTCGGCGATGCTGCGCTCTGGATGGATGGATCTTCTCATCGCTGGAAATCACCCGCACCCGTCGCTAGATCAGGACAACGTTGGAGCAGGAAGCCGGGAACGAGTGGATTATCACCGCTGGAGTTTTTTCTTTTCTTTTTTTTATTAATAAAGGACTTTATTCTACGGTGTGTGTTTTTTTTTTTTTACAAGAATTTACACTTCCTTCGTGAAATGGTAGAGGTACAGTGTACCCCATTACCATTTCACACAGGGGGGGGGGGTCAGGATCTGGGGGTCCCCTTTGTTAAAGGGGTCTTCCAGATTCTGATAAGCCTCCCACCCGCATACCCCCACAACCACCGGGCAAGGGTTGTGGGGATGAGACCCTTGTCCCCATCAACATGGGGACATCCTCCCCATGTTGAGGGCATGTGGCCTGGTGCGGTTCAGGAGAGGGGGGCCGCACTCTGACCCCCCTCTTTTCTGCGGCCGGCCAGGTCAACGTGCTCGGATAACGGGTCTGGTTATGGATATTTAGGGGGAACCGCACGTCATTTTTTTAAAAAATGTACGGCGGAGTTCCCCTTAATATCCATAGCAGACCTGAAGGGTCTGGTTATGGATATTTAGGGGGAACCGCACGTAATTTTTTTTTAAAATTGACGGCGGGTTTCCCTTTAATTTCCATACCAGACCTAAAGGGTCTGGTTATTGAATTTGCGGGGACCTCCGCGCATTTTTTTTTCTAAAGGTCCGTGTCCCATTGACTACAATGGGGTTCGGAGTTCGGGTTCGGGTTCCCGAACCCAAACTTTTTTTTTAAAGTTCGGGTTCGGACCCGAACCCGAACATCCAGGTGTCCGCTCAACTCTATTTACTACAGCTTAAAAAACACTTGAATTTGCATTTTTTAAGGCCATGTGAATGAAGCCTAATAAACATATTTTTCTTGTAGATGTATCCTCATGAAATCCCGATGCCATTAACATGTTTGCATTGTAAACTTTCCATCATGTTCTATTGTGTGATTATTTTCTATATAACTTAACAGCCTTTTCATTTCTGAAGTACTGGCTACAATGTGTTATAGTAATCCAAACAAATCGGTATTTGCTATGTTATGAACACAGCTCAAGATACAATAATGTTACCATGTATTACTTTGCTGTTTGTTTACAGAGCTGAAATCACAGGTCCTGAACACAAAGAGCATTTATACCTGGGAGGACTGATAGAGTGCATGAACTTAATCACGGCTACGTGAAGATAAGTAATGGCCACCATTGGTCTGTGACCGCTATTCAAGTATACTTAGCAATATGATCCACCTATTATTTGTAGTATATTGCTATAACATAACACAATGCTTTGACGTTAACATAAAACCATTCTACATAATAACGTCAAAGTGTACTCTGTTGTTTTTATGACATTCTAAACAAGTAAAAATGCAGGGTTTGTATGACAGTATTGCATGCAAGAGACAATAGACGTGATTGTAGAATAACATCAGACACACTGACAGATTTAGTAATTCTATGGCAACATTGATTTTTCCGTTTGACGTCTGACTGGTTTTCTGTGAAAGTTGTTTTTGCCCCACACCAGGGGGTTTGACCTTCGCACACTAAAGACTAATTTTTCTACAATAATTCTGTGCAGCAATTTAGGAAGATCATATATACCGTATTTATCGCGGTATAACGCGCTCTGGCGTATACCGCGCACCCCCAAAGTGGCCCCCAATCCTGTGGGAAAAAAAGATTTTTTGTTTTTTTGTACTTACAGTTTTGATGTCTTGCGCGGCGTCTATCTGCGGCCTCGTCGGGTCCGGCGTCCTTCTGCGGCTTCGGGTGTCCTCTTCGGCGGGTCCGGCGTCCGTCTTCGGCGGGTCGGGCGTCCATCTTCGGCGGGTCCGGTGTCCATCTTCGGCGGGTCCGGTGTCCATCTTCGGCGGGTCCGGTGTCCATTTTCGGCGGGTCCGGCGTCCTTCGGCGGCGTCCTCCCGCTCGTTTCCCGCCACGACTTTGAATACTGCGCCCGCATATAGCGAGCGCAGTACACTCGTGAATCTTCGGGCAGGCTCGGGCGCCTCTCGCACTGACGTCCTGTACGCTCAGGACGTCAGGACGTCAGTACGAGAGGCGCCGAGACTGGCCGAAGATTCACGAGTGTACTGCGCTCGCTATATGTGGGCGCAGTATTCAAACTCATGGCGGGAAAGCGGGTATCGGCGTATATCGCGCACCCACGATTTTGCCCTGATTTTCAGGGCAAAATAGTGCGCGGTATACGCCGATAAATACGGTATATATATATATATATATATATATATATATATATGCAGGGGCAGACTGACAACTCATGGGCCCCCCGGGCAATAGAAGATTATGGGGCCCCTGGGCTTACAGATGGCCACCATGCTAGGAGGCAGTGCAGAGGCGGGGCAGCTAAAATCTCAGGATTTTCATATCAAAAACATGTCGTTTTCAGACATATCAGGGACAGATGTAAAAAAAACACAGATTTTTACATACTGTCCCTGGTTTTACTGAGCCTGGCAACCCGGATGGGGCCCCCTAGTGGCATGGGGCCCTCCCCTGTGTGTATATATATATATATATATATATATATATATATATTATATTCTCTCAAACAAACTGGATCTACATATCCTGTGTCTATAAAATTACATCCTGTATATTTATTTAGAGTATGACCTCAATATAACCTACAATTTTAATTACGAAACCTAACAAGTTGGTTGTACAGATGGTTATAGAAAGGACATGAAATGTGTATTATCTGGAACAACTTAAAGAATAATAAAATAATAATAATAATAATAATTTGTATTCCAATCTGTTCTGATCTGTTTTTTTTTTTTAGTTTTAAATTTCAATCTGCAATAATACTAATTTGAATTAAAGTCATGTCAAAAAAAGGAAAACTTTTTTTTTTTTAAATTATTATAAAAAATATTATTTTCATTTTTTTTCTGTAGGGGTGGACACATAGTAAGGGTAATATATGTTACATTGTCATTATGAGCTTTGTGTAGGAGTGTCCCTGAAAACAGAAAAAAAAAATAGCATTGGGAATTATGAAGACTTGAATTTAAAAACTGGGTCGGAAACAAAGCTTTGACATTCCTCAACAGACCTGATTGACTACATAATGCGGATCTACTTATAACTGCTATTTTACTGTCACAATTTGAATGACAATTGCCCAGTCATGCAACACTGTACCCAAATTAATGTTTTTTTCCCCCACAAATAGAGCTTTCTTTTGGTGGTATTTGATCAACTCTGCGGTTTTTATTTTTTGCACTATAAACAAAAGAAGAGCAACAATTTTGAAAAAAACACACATTTGTTTACTTTTTGCTATAATAAATATTACAATTTAAGCCGATATGTATTTTTCTACATATTTTTGGTAAAGAAATCACAATAAACGAATATATTTATTTCTTTGCGCAAAAGTTATAGCCTCTGCAAAATAGGGAATAGATTTATGTAATTTTCTTTTTACTAGTAATGGCTGCGATTTTCGATTTTTATTGTGACTGTGACATTGCGATGGACATATCGGACACGTTTGACAAGTTTTTGGGACCATTCATATTTATACAGCGATCAGTACTATAAAAATGCACTGATTACTGTGGAAATGTGACTGGCAGGAGGGGGCGATCAAGGGGTTAATTGTGTGTCCTAGGGAGTGATTCTAACTGTAGGGGGCAGGGACACACAATGGGAGGAGACCGATCGGTGTTCCTCTGTACCTCTGCATTAACGGGTGCTCGGCGGACATTGCAGCCACCGGGCACGCGCACCAGGTCCTGAGTGATGCGGCAGTCACATGCACAAGCCCCCTAGACAGCCGGGAAGCCCAGGACATCATATGACGTCCGCCCAGGATGGGAGATCCCTCCTGTGGACATCATATGTACATGGGCGGGTAATGAAGTGGTTAACTCGAGCTTGTTCAATTAAGCTTTTACAATAAAATCTAGAAGCTGATTGGCTACTATGCACAGCTGCACCACATTCTGTGTGACCTGTTTTAGTAAATCTACCCCAATTTGTGTCTTCTTAGGCCCCTTTTACACCTGTGGACCGTATGTCCGCTTTTTCATCCATCCGTTTGCGGATGAAAAAGGGACATACATGGGTCCTTATGTGATTTCAGGTGTCAGCGGATGAACATCTCCCTGCCAGAGCTTGTGACTGTGATTTGTTTCAGCTATTACTGAGCCAAGTACGGGAGTTCTGTATTCTCGAAAGAAGCCGGACTGCGAGTCGGCTCTATACGGCGCCTGCGCACCGACGTTCAGCTTCTTTCAGCAACTCGTGACGCCCAGTATGCGACGGTCGGAAGCCTTTAATCAATTAGGAACGCCCAGTCCCGCAGAAGACATACCAGGAAGCGGCGGTGAAAATACGGTATGTACGGGGATAAAATAAAATAAAACAGCCGATTGTCATTATGACAACTCGGCTGAATGTAATGTTAATTTTTTTTTTTTTTGGGTGAACCCCCGCTTTAAGTATGTATTGCATAGTAAGCACATTATGGAAGACTTACCTTAAAACAAACCCCTCCAGTGGCGTGCTGTCACCTCCGACAGGGCTTCCATCTTCACCGGGTCTTCTTTACTGGTGCGCGGACTCCGGCTGTTTAAATGGCCAGGCTGCGATAAAGTCATTCCCGCACATGTGCTCAGCAGTGACGGCCGAGGCACAGAGCTCTAAAGGAATGGTATGATTATGCCATTCCTTCAGAGTGCATGTGCCAGTGACATAACTGTTTGCAGTAACAGTTAGTATTCCCTAAATGATGCAAGTTTAGGAGATATTCCTTGTACTTACAGGTAAGATTTATTGTAAGTTTACCTGTAGGTACAAGTGTCCAAGCAGTGTTTACTACAGCTTTAAAGACTAACATTAAACTATTTCTGCCTGATGATTGTATTTTATCCTTTTCACCGTTGTTTCTCATGCACCGTAAAATTTAAAAGAACTTACTGGCAGTTCACGGATATCCCAAAGTTGAGTAATGTGTTCACTTGATCCATGTCACCTTTCCAGGCAGCCTCGTACAATAGGGTCTTTTTGTGTTCCAGTGAGTGAGTCATTGATGAATTTAAGTGTGGACATCTATCCAGCTGCCATTGCTTCAGTCCCCCCATCCTTCGAACTTGTCTCTCTGTCTTGGAAAGTGAGATGGAGTCATGTAAATCAAGGAGTTTCCATGCAATTTCCATTTGCTCAGCCATAGATATAATTTTTTTGCTTCTTAGCTTGAAAGAAGCTTAAAGCAAGGTACAGTCACTGCATTGAAGTCTAAGAGTACAGTCTCACATTCCAGAGCTGTCAGATTACTGCTGAGCCTATTCCTGTTTTGCTGTTGTCATAGGCAGCACAATTTGACACTTGGTGTGCTAAGGCTTAGCTCAAGGTCATTGGAATTAACTTGTAATTTATTCCAACATTCTGTCCTTTGTAACATGATGGATGTAAACATTAGCACATGGTATTGAAACAATGAACAATACTTTGCATGCTGATTATCCAGAAACCTATTTGTCTATATTGATATACTGTATTATTGAATAAAAACCTTACCTCTAAGTCAGATGTCATATTCAAATCTAATTATTCCAGCATTTCGCAACCTAAGTCGCAGCATGCTTTAAAAGAATGCAAAGTCTCAAGGTACCCCAGTCTAAAATGTAAAATCTGTAAATGGTACTTACCAAAGGGAAACCTGAGCTTGTATCAGTGCACACAACTTACATGTCAGAAGCCCCCCTTCACATCAGAGGTTCCCCTTTTACAACAAAGCCCCCCCCCATCACATCAGAAATTTCCCTCTTGGCATCAGAGTCCCCCCCATGCATCAGAGACCCCAATACAAGAGTTGTCCCTTCCTATCAGTCCCCTAATCATAGAGTCCCCCATCACAGAGCCCCCCAGTTACACAGCCCCCTTCATTACAGAGCCCCCCAATCAAACAAAATATTAATACTCCATTAAAAAAAAAACTTTTGACTATACTTAGTTAGTCATGTTGGGAAAAAAAACATCTAGTTCAACCATAATAATAAATAAATAAATAATAATATCAAACAATCCCATATACCCAATCCTATATACCCACCGTTGATCCAGAGGAAGGGGAAAAACCCCAGCAAAGCATGATCCAAAGCATGATCCAAAAAATTCCTTCCTGACCCTCAAGAGGCAATCTGATTTTTCCTGGATCAACTTTACCTATAAATGTTAGTACCCAGTTATATTATGTACATTTAGGAAAGAATACAGACCTTTTTTAGAGCAATCTACTAAGCTGGCCAGAACCACCTCTGGAGGGAGTCTATTCCCCATTTTCACAGCTCTTACTGAGAAGAAACCTTTCTGTATTTGGAGATGAAATCTCTTTTACTCTAGGCGTGAATAACTCAACACCAAGTTCACTATATGGACCCTTATATATTTGTACATGTTGATCATTTCCCCTTAATCTCCTCTTCTGAAAAGTGAATATATTTAGTTCCTCTAATCTTTCCTCATAGCTGAGCTCCTCCATGCCTCTTATCAGTTTGGTTGCCCTTCCCTGCACTTTCTCCTGTTCCAGGATATCCTTTTTGTGAACTGGTGAACAAAACTGAACTGCATATTCCAGATGAGGTCTTACTACTGATTTGTACAGGGGAAAATTATATATCTCTCTCTGGAGTCCATACCTCTCTTGTAGAAAGGACTTTGCTCGCTTTGGAAACTGCAGCTTGGCATTGTATGTTATTATTAAGCTTATGATCTACCAAAACCCCCAGATCCTTCTCCACTATGGATTCCCCCAGTTGTACTCCCCCTAGCATGTATGATGCATGCATATTCTTAGCCCCCAAGTGCATAACTTTACATTTATCAACATTAAACCTCATTTGCCACATAGTCGCCAAAATAGACAGAGCATTGAGGTCGGTTTGTAAATCGGAGACATCCACTGCGTAGTTTGGTGTCATCTGTAAAGACTGAAATGGTACTCTTAATCGCAGACCCAATATCATTTATAAAGATATTAAAAAGTAAGGGTCCCAGCACTGAATCTTGCGGTATACCACTAATAACCTTAGACCATTCAGAGTACGAATTAGTGAACTTTTGCACAATATTCAAATTTTTCGAGTTTCACCTGTATAGTAGAAAGTAAAAAACATAAAAAACCCATTAGTGATTAAATACCACCAAAAGAAAGCTCTATTTGTGGGAAAAAAAATATACATTTTGTTTGAGTACAGTGTTGACAATACAATTACCAGTTAAAGTAGCGCAGTGCCGAATAGCAAAAAATGCCTTGGTCATGAAGAGGGTTACATTTTCTGGAGGTCAAGTGGTTAAGATATATTTTAATGTCAATAGATGACAGTCTTCTGATCTGACCATTCGTATGTCTACAGTGTGAACACACTGTCAGCCAAATACATTCTGTAGAACAGCAATCAGAGAGCTTAGATAACCTTTAAAGCCCAACTCTGGGCAAATAAAAAATTATTCTTTGCAGTGAGGCTGTGTGAAAGAAAAAGTGAAAGAGGGATTTAGGGAGAGAGAGAGAGAGAGAGAGAAAGAAAGAGAAAGCGGGATGGAGAGAGGGAAAAAGAAAGACAGAAAGAAACAGAAAAAAAAGAAAGAAAGAGGGATGGAGGGAGAGAGAGAAAAAGAAAGAAAGAGGGATGGACGGAGGGAGAAAAAGGGACAGAGGGAGAAAGGAGAAGAGAGATAGAGGGGCAGAGGGAGAAAGGAGGAGAGAGAGACAGGAAGAAAGGAGAAGAGAGAAAGAGAGGGAGAGGGAGAGAGAGAGATAGAGAGACAGAGGGAAAGGGAGAGAGGGAGCCTGGCTGGATGTGTCCAATCTGCGAGCACTGATAGGATTCTATAGGATCACAGCTAACTATGATTAGGTACATAGGATGAGGACATCAGATCTATATTGGATCTGACATCTAAGGGCCCCCAGGCATGGCACAATGTACCCATCTGCTGAGACTTGTAGTTCCACAACTGCTTGTAGTAGAGAGAGAGAGATCTGGGTTTCATGGAAGTGACTGCCTCTGCTACAGTTTTTTCTTTGCAGTGAGAGATTCTAGTACTTTTCAGGCATGTGTCTTTGCTCACCTTTATCACTACTGCATCTTCCACAGGAGCTTCATGCCACCAGACGGCCAGTAACAGAGCACCCATTGGCTAGGATGCTATGCATCTGGCCTTCTGTTACTTCCTCAGCCAGTAGCTGGCTGAATTGTTCAGTTACATTCCTCCCTCTTCCTCCATCGCCCAGTCCCTACTGCCAGCCCACCCAGCTTACTAGCCATGCTCACACCACACCGGGTGACGGCAGAGCGGTGTGGCTATTTTATGGGGAATCGCCATCTCCCCCCCCCCCCGGCCCTGCCCGGGACAAAGCCTATTTTCTGGGATTTTGCCCTGGACACAGTCAGACTGGGACATGGGTCTGAATTCTGTAAATGTTGCAGAATGTTCCAAATCACGACTGTTGTCAACTCTGCATTGGTTCCTGCTGTTGTCAATCAAATCCTGTAAGAAAAAGAAAGGGGGTGAGGCCAAGCCACACTGTGTGTGTGTCTATGGGCGCACACAGCCCAACTGGGGAGTGAACACACGCATGTGCCCCCGTAGCACATAAGAAGCAGCTTCCTATGGTGGCACATGGAGAAGAAGAGCAGCCTAGAGTGCAGCAGGGGGACCCCAGAAGAGGAGGTTTGGGGCCGCTCTGTGCAATATCTTCCAACAGAGCAGACAAGTTTAATATGTTTGTTATTTTAGAATAAAAGAATATCCTTTACAACTGCTTTAAGAAAAATGTAAATGGTAACCACTCAGATCAACTTATACCTAGGTAAGATGCCTTTGAGCAGGCACAGAGCAATCCAATACAAATGGGTTGATTTACTAAAGGCAAATAGACTGCAGTTGCACTAATTTTCCCCAGATCTTAGTAAAGAATAAAGAATACCCAATCAGGTGCAAGGAAAGTAAAAAAACAGCATGTTTGCTTGCACATTATTGGATGATGGAGATCAGTAGAGCTTCACCACATTTACTAAGCTCTGGAGAAAATGAGTGCAAGTGCACAGTCTATTTGCTTATAGTAAATCAACCCCAAAGAGTTTGACTTCACACTTAAAGTGGGAGCAAACTCCAATCTCTGACTTTTACCTACTGTATCAGGTATTATGACATTACCTTCCAGTGAAGAAAAAAGAAAAGAAAACGCAGAGCGGTTTACTACCGCTTTAACAACTACTCGGCACAAACACAAAGGGCTTGATTTACTAAAGGCTAATAGGCTGTGCAAATGAAGTTGCACTTTGCAAGGAAATTTGCCCCATAGTTTAGTGAATGGGATGAAGTTTCACTTTGTAAAGAAAACATGTGCAAGGGAAAAAAATAACAACATTTTTGCTTGCACATGATTGTACGATGGAAATCAGTAAAGCTTCTCCCCATTCACCAAGCTCTGGGAAAAATCCCTTGCAAAGTAAACAGCCTTTTAGTAACTCTAAGGTATACAAAACCTTGTTTGATCATTATTGCTTGCCACCAGATAGACTGGGGCCTAAAAACGGCAATTCATAATTTCATAATTAGGGAAGCTCTGGGTGAAAAACATACTTCAGAGCAGACTGATGTGCTGTCCACCTGCGAGGCTTGTACTTTCCTACTTTATAAAATTCACTTTAAATTCATCAATTATTTCCCTTAATCTGCATTCTTTTTATGTGTATAACTTACACATATTGGACTAATGCAAGCAGTATTATGATAAAGATGCTTTATAACCTTGTTCTTAATTTAGTTTTTAGTTTGATCATATTGTACATGAGGACAGCTGTATTTTCTCATCACATTCTCTGCATTCTGCTTTACAGTGCAGCACAGCAAGGGTTCTTTGCTGCCTCTCAGTGCAGGATTATGGATAGATCTCTGCTGACAGACTCTTACTGAATGTAGTTCAAAGTCGGTGTACTCGGCAGGTAGCTAATTTCCTCACAGCAGTTATTTCTCAAGGATACATCTGCCATACACAGGGAGCTCCTACATTTTCATATATGCCATATTATCGCAAACGTGGCAAAGACCATGTTAACATGTGAATTTGTGAATGGATTTAATGTCTCAGTGAAGATAAACTTATATCTAAAACATAAACCTCCTAAACATCTCCACAGGTACATAAAGCCTCAGACAAAAGAAAAAAAATTGACATGAGAAAACAATCCAACAAGACAAGACAAACAATATTTAAGTCTGTAGCCTGAGGCCCCGTACACACGACCGAGGAACTCGATGTGCCAAACAAATCGAGTTCCTTGTCGAGTTCAGTGTGGAAGCCGCCGAGGAACTCGGCGGGCCGACTTTTCCCATTGACTAACGAGAAAATAGAGAACATGTTTTCTTTTCGGCCCGACGAGTTTCTCGTTGGCTTCCTCGCTGAAAAGTGTACACACGACCGAGTTTCTCGCCAGAATCCAGCTCCGACCGAGTTTCTGGCTGAATTCTGCCGACAAACTTGGTCGTGTGTACGGGGCCTGAGAAGGAGAGAACCATGCGAGGTAGTCTAGATCGTAGAGACTCTGGGGGAAAACTCACTGGTGGAGAACCTACATTGTGGAGAATGGAAGAGCTGACCAGACATTCTGGGTGAGATTTATTAAAGCTGGTGCATACAGAATCTCCTGCAGCTGTGCATAGTAACCAATTAGCTTTTAGGTTTGAGGCCATGTGAAAATCAATGTTTCCCTATAGGAGCCGTCTTGACTGGACCGACTTTGAAAATGCTCCCTGTACTATGTTGGTCTGACTTTAAACCTACTTCACTCCATTGAATTGCATTGAAGTCTGATCAAAGTCGGAACGTCATCTTGCATGATCCGACTTTGGCATGAGACTTGTGCTCTGCTGATCTTCAGAGGGAACTCCACGCCAAATTTTAAATAAAAAAACAGGCATGGGTTCCCCCTCCAGGAGCATACCAGGCCCTTGGGTCTGGTACGGATTTAAAGGGGAACTCCTACACTAAAAAAACAATCCACATGCAGCCCGGCCGGTCAGGAAAGGGGGTGGGGACGTACCAGGCCGCATGCCCTCAACATGGTGGGGGTGAGTGCGTTGGGGCAGGTGGGTGCCCTGCGGCCCCCCACCCCAAAGCTCCCTGTCCCCATGTTGATGAGGACAGGGCCTCTTCCCGACAACCCTGGCCGTTTGTTGTCGGGTCTGCGGGCGGGGGGCTTATCAGAATCTGGTAGCCCCTTCAATAAGGGGGCCCCCAGATCCCGGCCCCCCACCCTATGTGAATGAGTATGTGGTACCCATTCACCTGGGGGAAAAATGTGTCAAGAAAAAAAAACACACTACAAAGGTTTTTAAAGTAATTTATTAGGCAGCTCCGTGGGTCTTCTTCCGACTTTTGGGGTCTCTTCTGACTCCGGGGGGCTCTTCCGACTCTCCGCTCTCTTCTCCGCGCTCTCTGGTGCTTTCTGCCTTTTGCCCGGCCCCTCCACTATCTTCTTGCAACTCTTTTACTAGCGGGGGCCCGGTCTTCTCCACCGTCTTCTTCCCTCTTATCTTGTCCCGATGCTGCCTCGACCATCTCTCCCGCTGTAATGCCGTGTGCGCAACCATTTATATAGGCATGGGGCGTGGTCACCGGGTGATGTCACCTGGTGACCCCGCCCGTATGATGTCACAGTCTCGGGGCATGATAGGACTGTGATCCCATATGGGTGATCACGCCCCATGCCCATATAAATGTTTGCGCACCGCGCACACGCCATTACAGCGGAAAAGATCGTCGAGTCAACATCGGAACAGGAGAAGTTGGAAGAAGACGGCGGAGAAGACGGCGGAGAAGGCCAGGCCCCCGCTAGTAAAAGAGCTGCAAGAAGATAGTGGAGGGGCATGGCAGGAAGCACCGGAGAGCGTGGAGAAGAGAATCGGAAGAAGACCCCCGGAGTAGGAAGAAGACCCCTGAAGTCGGAAGAGACCCCCAAAGTCGGAAAAAGACCCCCGGAGCTGCCTAATAAATTACTTTAAAAACCTGTGTAGTGTGTTTTTTTTTCTTGACACTTTTTCCCCCCAGGTGAATGGGTAGGGGTACGATGTACCCTATACTCATTCACATAGGGTGGGGGGCTGGGATCTGGGGGCCCCCTTATTAAAGGGGGCTCCCAGATTCAGATAAGCCCCCCGCCTGCAGACCCCAACAACCAACGGCCAGGGTTGTCGGAAAGATGCCCTGTCCTCATCAACATGGGGACAGGGTGCTTTGGGGTGGGTGGCCGCAGGGCGTCCCCCTGCCCCAAAGCACTCACCCCCCCATGTTGAGGGCATGTGGACTTGTACGGTTCAGGAGAGGGGGCTCGCTCGTCCCCACCCTCTTTCCTGGCCACACGGGATGCGTGCTCAGATAAGGGTCTGGTATGGATTTTGGGGGGACCCCCACACTGTTTTTTCAGCGTAGGGGTCCCCTTTAAATCCGTACCAGACCCAAGGGCCTGGTATGCTCCTGGAGGGGGAACCCATGCCAGTTTTTTATTTAAAATTTGGCGTGGAGTTCCCCATCAAGATTCATATCAAACACAGTGCCTGGTATTGGCAGGGATCCAAGTCAGATCCCTGTTCATTGAAAGTCGGACGTATGTCGGCTTCAAGTCGCAGGGCAAAGTCGGATCCAAAGTAGTACCAGTGTCGTGTCGCACCAGTGTGAACAACTTTCATCTTACTTTGCTCTGCGACATTAGTCCTACATCGGTCCTACATTGGTCTGACATTCATCTGACTTTCATGAACAGGATACTACTTTGATCCGACTTTGTGATAGTCTGACTTGTTCTTTGACCAATCAAAACCATCCCAGTGTGAGATAAATTCCTTTTACTGCTGCTGTAATAACAATGTTGGATGCTACAAGTCAGATGGTTAGGACAAGGATCCTTTGATTCAACTTTAATGATATTCAATGGGCTGAAGTAGGATCAAAGTCGGACCAAAGTAGTGCAGGAACTTTTTTCAAAGTAGGACCGACTTGTGTCGGACCAGTTAAGACGGCTCTCATAGGGAAACATTGATTTGTATACGTCATGCGACATTAGCTCCTAATGTCGGAGCGTTTGTTGTACCAGTGTGAACCTGGCCTAATTGTCAAAGCTTAGTTGAACAAGCTGAAGTTAAAAGCTGATTGGTTACTATGCACAGCTGAACCAGATTCTATGTGCACCAGCTTTAGTAAATCTCCCCCTCTGTGTCCAGGTAGTTAAATCTGACGTTGAACTATGTTCTGCACGTGGAGCTATGGATTTGAGGATTGCGATATAAAGATTAGAGATCAGAGGTGGACACCAGGCCTGGAGAATGCTAGTAGCTAAGATAGCAGAGTTTCTCCCCATACACACATGTGTATACCCTAATTCATCTCTGAGCATGAAGGAGATTGGAGCCCCTAGCTTGGCAGGAGCTGATGGCGAATCATGGACACATTCAACCATACTGTAGAGCAGACCCCCCCCCCCCTAAATGCTATACCATAGGACAGAGGTGTTCTGTACCCCTGACCTATTCACGTGGGGGGGGGAAGCAATATTAAGATTCCTCTTATTGCTAAAGAGATCTTCCATATTCCAAAAAGTCCCCCCCCCACCCACACCCACAGACCTCTACAACCATGGGGCCATGGTTGTGGGGAAGAGGCAATTGTCCTCATCAACATGTGGGCAAGGTGCTTTGCAAGATACCCACCATGTTGAGTACATGTGGCTCGGTATGGTTGAGGAGGAAGGGGGGGCTACACACTCATTTCTTCTCTTTACTGGCCTGCCTCACTTTCTTATCTTGAATTATGTGTGGGGCTCCCCCTCCAAACTCACAGCAGACCCATGGGGGGGTTGCCTTACGCCATGTTTTTTTGTTGCCCAGGGAGTACTACATTAACATCTATATCAGACCCTCATCTAGGATAAGTGTTTGGTATGGATGAATGGAATCCCCAGCCATTTGTGTAAAAACCGAATGAAACAACTGAGAGCTATGTTTCCTTGTTATTTAAACATACCTGTTATTATGTTGTGTACATCACATAGGTGAGTTACTTCGGAGGTAGCGTCAGGGTTTCCCAGTTATGTTCAGCTCATCACTAGAATTTTATATTCTAGAAACTTTTCTTGTGACGATAGTCAGCATAGGCAGAAAGTGCAGAAATTTATCAGCTTACATGGTTTTTGAAAAAGGTAATTATTATTATTAATATTATTTTTTTTGTTATTATTATTTTGCACTTCTCAAACAGATAATCGGATCGTTTTTAAATTTTCTGGATCACTAGCTAGGAACATATATGCAGATCAGGACCTTTGACTTTACTTTCACTCTACTGAACAATATGTTTGCTCCAGGTGAGTGGCTCACAAAGAATGGAAGCTGGAGACAGCCAAGCAACCAACATTTTAGGAGGCAGTCAGCAGTGACGGACCTATCTTTCTTCAAGTACAATATTCCTTTAAATAATTGCATGTATGTTAAAATAGAATTGCCTCTGATGCCTCTAAAGCAAACATTTGTTTGACCTCCTAGCAACAACTGATGGTATTTATGTTCATGTCAGTGAAAAACCCCATCCTGCTATAACTATTTTTTGAACAATTCATAGCGCTCGACAGTAATTATAGGTTTCTAATAGTCTTTCAAAAAGCACAACTGAAAAAGCACAGCCTGTAATTTTAGATGGGAGTGTAAAATGTTCTATTCACCTTGAAAGACAATTGTTAACAACAAGGAAGTGGGTTTGTTTTCATAGAAGTACTGAGGTTGTTCTGATAAAAACAAACCTCTAACTGCATTATTCCACCAAGCATAATTATTTCAAAAACAAGATTAAAGTTTCGTTCACATTTGGTGTTTTGGGATCTTGGGAGAATTGCTGTGATTCTGCCTGCGATCTCAAATTGCACTGCAATCGCAAAACACATGTTCAGGTGCCAGTCATTTTCAATGGCATCTAAACGTGTTGCAGTTTTAAATAAATTTAAGTTTAATAAATGATTTAAAATTTAAAATCTTAACCTAATGCTTTGTACGATTTGTAATTGATCAAAGATTACCATGTTTAAACAAATCTCTTCTCTATTCATTTTAATTACCAATGCTGCTGATTGCAACATTATGCAATCTTCTGCAATCGATCCACCTGTGCCTACCCTGTGATCCATTCTATAATAGAAAGTAAAGATTAAAAACGTGCAAAAAAAATGCACTAAAGAATAATCTAACATAAAAAATATAGGCAGCAAACCTCCTGTGAGACATATACACAGTGAAAAAACAAAAAAAAATATATAGGTTGCGCTAATCAATCATATTATACAAATGAGAATGATTCAAATATTTGAAAAAAGTCCACAAGTGATGTGATATGTTTAAATCCTGATGTTAATCTGCACCGTCCACCACCATAGTGATTATTAAAGGGGTTGTAAAGGTTTGTTTTTTATTTTCTAAATAGGTTCCTTTAAGCTAATGCATTGTTGGTTTACTTACCTTTTCCTTCGATTTCCCTTCTAAATGTTTTTTTTCCTTTGTTTTCTCATTTCCTGTCCCTCCTCAGTAAGGTGTTCAGTAAGTTGTTCTAAATGCCTTTCCACCGCTCGGATGATGGTGGAAAGCTTACTGAGGAGAAACAGGAAGTGAGAAATTTAAACAAAGAAAAAAAAAACATTTAGAAGGGAAATTTAAGGAAAAAGTAAGTGAACCAACAAGGCGTGAACCTATTTTGAAAAAAAAAGACGAACCTTTACAACCCCTTTAAAACATCAGTGCCTCCACCAACAGCTGAAAGGCTCGCTTACCAGTTCCAATTGATCCCTCATTACAAGAGATCATATGCGCTTGTGGCTTTAGCCCAGCCAAAGCCTTTCTCCGGGTCCAGATGGTCTCCTACACAGGATCACCCCATGGCACCGTATTAGATATAAGGATTTCATGTGACATTAATGCAACAGCTCAACGTCCAAGTGATGTAATCGATCTACAGTTTGGCTGGGCCCCAGACCCAAGAAGCCACTTAATTCTGAGCAAAAATCTTTGAACAATATCAGGTTCTTGTTAGAGTAAATTCCACTTCACGTTCCATGTGGAAGAAATCTATCCAAACCAGGAAACTACAAACCCACACCAGAAATTAAATTCTCAGGATAGATCAATGCTCTATGCAGGTAGAATGTGGCATTCAAAAGCCCCTTTGAGCACCTTGGTGCAATATATAAAACACTGGACCACTTCCAACCTTAGCATGCAGTGTGTAATGCTTGTGACAAAAATAAAACACTAAGTAAAGATTACGACAGTAATCTATACTTCATACTTCAATAAATGTTTGAATGAACTACGAACATTTGTATGAAAATTTGTGTAAAAATTCTTAGAACACTTGGTGGCTGGATAAGCCAAAGGACTTCAAACCTTTGTTTGCTTTTACCATTCGATTATGGACCATATGAACTTTACCAAACAAAAAGTGCATTCACTGTTAAAAATGTGTTAATTTGAGGAAATTTTCCATCCTGCTTCTTCAACTTTTCTCTTCACTACTTTTAAAAACGTATGTGGATTTGACCCCACTAATGACTAGATCATTTAATGAATGCTCTTAAAATAGAAAATTTCTAAATAATTTCTACTAGTGTGTAGTCATGTTTATAAAGCTGCCTACCTTGGAGCTTGACCCAAAAAAAAAAGGAGGGATATAAGTGGGCAGGCTAGTTCTTGACAGATGATGAACTCAAGTGGGTGACAATCAGGATGGGTAGAGGGGGAAGTGCCAGGGAGGCTGATCCAGGGCTAGAGCATCCCAATAAGTATGCTCCATTGAGTGACATTGGTAAAACCAGTCAGGGACCAGCACTTCTGGAGCTGAGTGACTCTCCTAGCTGCCAGGGGAAGAACTCCTCCAGTGAGAGTGGGGGGGAGCAAAAGGGAAAGGAAAGATAGATTCTGGTGGTAGGGGACTCAATTCTTAGAAGGACAAAGAGGGCAATCTGTAACAAAGACCTGAAGCGCCGAACTGTATGTTGTCTACCGGGCGCTCTGGTTCGGCACATCATGGATCTGGTGGACAGATTACTGGGAAGGGCTGGGGAAGACCCAGCTGTCATGGTGCACGTTGGCACCAATGACAAAGTCAGAGGCAGATGGAGTGTCCTAAAGAACAATTTTAGGGACATGGGAGCTAAATTGAAGAAAAGGACCTCCAAGGTAGTATTCTCAGGAATACTACCGGTACATCGAGCCACACCAGAAAGGCAGAGGAAGATTAGGGAAGTAAACAAGTGGCTGAAGAGCTGGTGTAGTAAGGAGGGGTTT
The DNA here is from genome assembly GCF_905171775.1 of Rana temporaria. Lineage (NCBI taxonomy): Eukaryota > Metazoa > Chordata > Amphibia > Anura > Ranidae > Rana > Rana temporaria. The sequence goes on from NC_053492.1 coordinate 155,434,228, forward strand.
GGGTTCCTGGAGGACTGGGCTGACATCTCAGTCGATAACCAGTACTATAGAAGGGACAGACTGCACCTAAATGAGGAGGGTGCAGATCAGCTGGGAATAAGGATGGCCAAAAAGTTAGAGGGGTTTTTAAACTAGGCGACGGAGGGGAGGGTCCAGAGATAGAGATAGTCAGTGTGGAACATATTCCAGAGGGTAGTATTAGGGGCATTAGTGGTAGGGTAACAAAAGAACATAAACCCAAGGTAAGTAGAGTAGCAGGTCCTAGTTGCAATCTCGGAATACCCAATTGGATAGTATGTGACCGGTCAAAATATATTAATGCATTAAAGTGTTTGTTCACCAATGCCAAAAGTCTGCCAAGCAAAATAGGCGAGTTGGAAGCTCTGGTGCATCAGGAGAGCTATGATGTAATCGGTATTGCTGAAACTTGGCTTCATTCCTATTATGACTGGGCTATTAATATTCCTGGCTATGCACTCTTTCAGAAAGACAGGGTAAAAAGGAAAGGTAGCGGGGTCTGTCTCTATGTGACAAGTGATCTTAAAGCAAGTGTGAAAGAGGACATGGTGGATGGAGAGTGTGATGAGTCTGAAGCATTATGGGTGGAACTGCATACAGATGTGCGTAGTTTAAAGTTAATCATTGGAGTTTGTTATAGACCACCCAATGTTAATGAGGAGATGGAGACTCAGCTCCTTGCACAGATGGAAAGGGCTGCAAGTGCTGGGACGGTGATAATAATGGGGGATTTTAACTACCCAGAAATTAACTAGAGTAATGGAACTGCTGGGACAGTTAAAGGGCAACAATTTATAAACCTATTACAGGACAATTTTACGGTCCAGTTTATTGAGGCCCCAACTAGGAATGATGCCCTGTTGGACCTGGTAATCTCAAACCATGCAGAGCGTATTACTAATGGTCAGATAAAAGAACACCTAGGTAGCAGTGACCATAACATGATTTCATTTGATGTTAAGTCCAAAAGCAAATGGGAAAGGGGAATTACCGCTCCAGGTGGTTCCGCCTATGTGATCAATGTCCTCCCAGGAGAGCAAGGGTGCTGGCAATGCACTAGGCAATCAATGAGACAGGAAAATGTATGGACAGCCGCACTCCAAAAAAAACTTTTTGAGGTTAGTTCTTGACAGATGATGAACTCAAGTACTCGAATGTTTAAATGGAGTCAGGTATATTTTAGCCTCAAGTTTTTAATCTACACTGTAGTATACCTTTAAAGGGTCACTAAAGGAACATTTTTTTTTGCTGAAATGACTGTTTACAGGGTATAGAGACATACAAGTTAACTGATTCCTTTTAAAAATGATTACAAATAGATAAAAATCAATCATATAATGTGCCTGCAGGTTAGTTTCACTTTTAAACTGGTTTCATGTTCCTGTGAACTAGAGAGACACACAGAACAAAAACAAACAAATCCAGGGTAGTGTTTTGTTTTTAAAATTAATCTGATTGGTTCTGTTAAGTTTTAGACACACAGTAATGACAGCTTAGACCACAGTGAAAAGCTCCCAGTACTGTGGTTATAAGGAAACAGACAACCAGGAAGTGTGGAGATCAGAGCAGAATTACAGCTACTTCAAAGCAAAAACGAACAATAAGGACATGAAACCAGTACTGCAGTAAGGTAAAGGAAGCTATTTAGCTAAAAAAAAAATCCTTTAGTGATCCTTTAAGTGACTTGGGGATTTTGCCACCCCCTCCCCAGAAAGAACACTGCTTTGCTGCAGATGTGACCCCAGTCACTACACCACTGTAAAATATATTCTTTACTAGGGAATTATATCATTACCATCTTGAGAATAATATTTTAATTCAATTTCAGCAAGCTTGATAAATTATAACAATTACACTTGCTTCTCTTTAACCCACATAAAGCTTACATATTAACTGTCCCTTGAGATCATATTAGTTTAATTTCCAAAGTGAAGGAATAAAAGTCAAGTGATAGAAACAATGGTTTAATTATGTGTCAGATGCAATTTGCATACACATGGTAGTCAGGATGACAGTCCTGTCACTCAGCAGTCTTGTCATGTGATATAACTGAACAGAATGCTGATTGAAGAGACTGCCATATCAGAGCTTCACATCATGCTGCAAGAGACACTAATATTTCCCATATGTGATTATTTTTCTTCACTGTTGAACAAAGTAGAGATTTATTACTTTCATTTTGATAAATTATAAATAAATCCCAACTAAATGATACACAGATGTCTCATAGACATAGGACATATTTTATAAGCTATTATTTTTATATAGACACAATTTGAATTTTATAAACCGTCTCTGACCTCCAAATCAGCCATATAAATTTCAAGGGTGATATAAGATACCAGAGGCAAAACATATGCACTTACATGTCTTTGTTATCAACATTGTGGTTATCCAGGCCTTAAATCTGGACAATTGTTTAACAAAAAGTAATTTTAGGTTGGGTGAATACCAGGGGCGGACTGACAACTCATGGGGCCCCTGGGCAATAGAAGATTATGGGGCCCCTCTGGCTTACAGATGACCACCACGCCAGGAGGTAGTGCAGAGGCGGGCAGCTAAAATCTTGGGATATTCACATTAAAAGCATGTCATTTTCGGACATATCAGGGACAGATCTAAAAAAAACACAGATTTTTACATACTGTCCCTGGTTTTACTGAGCCTGGCAACCCGGATGGGGCCCCCTAGTGGCATGGGGCCCTCGGGCAGTGCCCGAGTGACTCAATGGTCAGTCCGCCCCTGGTGAATACTGATTTTGAACTTCGATTGTGTCTCTAAAGGATAAAAGCAGTCAAACATTTCTTGTATGATTGGATAACGTGTTTTTTTTTTTTTTATCAGTCCATTAAACAAACTTGCCATAATTCAAATATCTAATAAATATATACTTTATTGGCACAATGCATACAACTGCAAAGGTCATATAAATGCCCCTTTTTTCTGCCCAGGGAGGTGCACAGAATGTAGGCGCACTTGCCTCCTTTTTTAAGAATTCTCAAAGCTGCAGAGGTTCAACCCTGTCTTGATGTAATATGTTGCTATTACTCAGCAGTAAATACAAAGTATACAAATATATGTATAACAATTGTCAGTCTGTCTAGTTAAAAGAAAAGGCCACCTTCCCCAAAAATAAATTAACCTTTACAACTGCCACAAAAACAATTTTGTATTTTTTGTTATTAACCACTTGCCGCCCGCCAATGACAGATTGATGGCGGCAAAGTGGTTGTAGAATCCTGACCGGACGTCATATGACGTCCTCAGGATTCTGAGCCGCTGCGCGCCCCCGGGGGCGCGCATCGCGGCGATCGTTGTTGCGGGGTGTCAGTCTGACACCCCGCAACACCGATCTCGGTAAAGAATCTCTCACGGAGACTCTTTACCACGTGATCAGCCATGTCCAACCACGGCTGATCACGATGTAAACAGGAAGAGCCGTCGATGGCTCTTCCTCACTCGCGTCTGACAGACGTGAGTAGAGGAGAGCCGATCGGCGGCTCTCCTGACAGGGGGGGTTTGCGCTGATTGTTTATCAGCGCAGCCCCCCCTCGGATCGCCACATGGACCACCAGGGATGCCAACCAGGGAAAGGGCAAAACAAAAAAAAAAGTAAAAAAAAAAAAAAAAAAAGTCTGAAAAAAAAAAATGGAAAAAAAAAAAAGATGCCAATCAGTGCCCACAAATGGGCACTGACTGGCAACAAGTAAATCAGTGCCGCCCCACAGTGTCCATCAGTGACGCCCCACAGTGTCCATCAGTGCCACCCCACAGTGTCCATCAGTGCCACCCCACAGTGCCCATCAGTACCACCCCACAGTGCCCATCTGTGCCGCCCATGAGTGCCCATCTGTGCCTCCCATGAGTGCCCATCTGTGCCGCCCATGAGTGCCCATCTGTGCCGCCCATGAGTGCCCATCTGTGCCGCCTATGAGTGCCCATCAGTGCCGCCCATGAGTGCCCATCAGTGCCGCCCATGAGTGCCCATCAGTGCCACCCATGAGTGCCCATCAGTGCCGCCTATGTGTGCCCATGAGTGCCGCCTATGTGTGCCCATCAGTGCCGCATACCAGCGCCGCCAATCAGTGCCACCTCATCTGTGCCCGTCAGTACTACCTTGTCGATGTCCATCAGTGCCATCTCATCTGTGCCCATCAGTGCCACCATATCAGTGCCCGTAATTGAAAGAGAAAACGTACTTATTTACAAATAAAATTACAGAAAAAAATAAAAACGTAATCTTTTTCAAAATTTTCGGTCTTTTTTTAGTTGTTGCGCAAAAAAAAAAAATCGCAGAGGTGATCAAATACCACCAAAAGAAAGCTCTATTTGTGGGTAAAAAAGGACGCCAATTTTGTTTGGGTACAGTGTAGCATGACCGCGCAATTGCCATTCAAATTGCGACAGTGCTGAAAGCTGAAAATTGGCTTGGGCGGGAAGGTGTATACGTGCCCTGTATGGAAGTGGTTAAAAATCATAGCTGAAATGGTGAAGTTAATTTCAACACTGACAACAAGTCAAACAATTGCAACATTGGAGGTATTCTGAATTTTTATGTCTTTAAAATGTCCCCAGAAAGATATTATTTCTACTGTTCTCATGTTACTGCATTGCTGCTTTGTCCAGTGAATCTGACATACATGACTCACTACATGTGAGAGAACTGTACCAATCACCAAGCTCCAGTGCTGTCACATTTGATGACTCTGTGTGGCTTCATCTGCCCTCGGCAACCAAACAAAGTGGTGGGGAGTTAAAGTGATTTTAAACCCTTAGGCCTCGTACACACGACCGAGTTTCTCGGTAAAAATCAGCAAGAAACTTGCTGGGATTTTTTTTTTGCCGAGGAAACCGGTCGTGTGTACATTTTTCGACGAGGAAACTGTGGAGGATCCCGTCGAGCCAAAAAGAGAGCATGTCTTCTTTTTCCCCGAAGGGAATGGAGAAACTTGCCTTGTCGAGTTCCTCGACAGCCTCAGGCCCCGTACACACGACCGAGTTTCTCGGCAGAATTCAGCCAGAAACTCGATCGGAGCTCAATTCTGCCGAGAAACCCGGCGTGTGTACATTTTCGGCCGAGGAAGCCGACGAGTTCCTCGTCAAGCCAAATAGAGAACATGTTCTCTATTTCCTCGTTGTTCAATGAGGAAAGTTGGCTCGCCGAGATCCTCGGCGGCTTCACACAGAACTCGACGAGCAAAACGATGAGTTTTGCCCGTCGAGTTCCTCGGACGTGTGTAGGGGGCCTAACAGGGAACTCGACGAGCAAAACGATGTGTTTCGCCCGTCGAGTTCCTTGGTCGTGTGTACGAGGCTTCACAAATACCCAGTGAAGTGACTAGTCTCAGATGATACAAAGAAATCCTATGAAAGTCATACCTGTTTATCTGCAGCCATCTCTTCTCTAAAGACTTCCAAAACACACATTTTACAAAGAATCTCTGAAAAGTAGGGGGTGGGGAAGAGAAGTATCATACTGAAGAGCTCTGTGAGGTCTGCTTCGATCCCTGATTGGAGGGAAGATACACACCCCCCCTCCTCACAGTACACGGGAACATGCACAGCTGAGGCTGTCAATCACATTTGCGTGCTGAAGCTCTACTCCCCCATCACCAATTATCTCTTGGAGTTGGGAAAAGCTGGCAGAAGTGATTCATGCAGATAACAGAAGAATTAGACAGCAGAGAGAAATCAGACTCAGTGCTTTGGATAGAGACAGGTATACAGTATAAAATGATGTGCGTTATTCAAATGTCATTACAACCACTTTTACTAAAGGTGAGTATGTGCTGCTGAGGGAGGATGTTAAAAATAAACTTTCTATGTTCACTTCAACATATTTCTGCACTTTGGCCCCTGTTGTATATATGGGGCCAGATTCAGATACCTTTAGGCGGGCGTAGCGTATCTCCAATACGCTATGCCGCCGTAACTTTGACAGGCAAGTCCCGTATTCAGAAACAATTTACGCCCGAAGTTACGGCGGCGTAGCGTATACGGGCCAGCGTACGACAGCCTAATTCAAAACTGTCTGCCAGGGGACGTGTTGTATGCTAACTAATCGTGACCCCACGTCTTTGACATTTTTAATGAACGGCGCATGCGCCATCCGTGAAAGTATCCCAGTGCGCATGCTCCAAATTACGCCGCAAATAGTCAATGCTTTCGACGAGAACTTACACAAAACCTTAATCGCGAACGACTTACGCCAACAACGTAAACCGTAAAAAATTTGACGCTGGCCCGACTTCCATACTTAAAATTGCGTACGCCTCATAGAGCAGGGGTAACTATATGCCGGAAAAAGCCTTACGCAAACGACATAAAAATGCGCCGGGCGTATTTACATTTCTGAATCGGCGTATCTACCTAATTTGCATATTCAACACGTAAATCTCCGGAAGCGCTACCTATCGGCCAGCGTAAATATGCAACTAAGATATGGCGGTGTAAGAGACTTACGCCGACCGTATCTTAGTAAAATTCTGGCGTATCTTGCTTTCTGAATACAGAAAGAAGATACGCCGGCGCTTCCTAGAACTCACGCGGCGTATCAATAGATACGCCAACGTAAAGTCTATCTGAATCTGGCCCATGGTGTCTGCAATATTTAATTTGGAGTTACCATGTCCCATCAATTCATCAAGTTATAAGGGTGCAATATATGGTCAAACATGATAGACCATAGCAACACCACAGTATGAATTATGAACATCCGTGTCACAAAAAAAGATATTAGAAGGCAATGAAATCAAGTTTTTCTACGCTGCCACATGTTATAGGAGCTAACTTCTGGTAAAGGTTACCTAGAGGACCCTCACTCCCTCAGTACTGTAGGTTCTATGACTGATCTTTATATTTGTTTTAGGACTGTAATATTATCATAACTTATGGGGTTTCCCCACTATGCAGGAATTTTGTTAAAACAGCCATAAATCAAGTCAGGTTACATGATAATAATTGAAAGGTAGTCCATACAGAAAGTATCTATTTAAGCATATCTACAGTTAACTGAGTCAACACTAAGTGGCAGTATATTCCTGTAAATGTATTTCACTTAGTTCATTGAGCTTCATGTATGCATATGTAAAGTTGAATAGTCATGAGTAAGCTCATCCATTCAGACGATTAATGACACTCAGACTGATTAACGAACAGCAAATATAATTGAATATCTATTGAGCCTTGCATAGTTTTTTTCCTAAAGTGTGTCCTTCCTTATATATATATATATATATATATATATATATATATATATATATACATATACATACATACATACACACACACATACACAGTATCTCACAAAAGTGAGTACACCCCTCACATTTTTGTAAATATTTTATTATTTCTTTTCATGTGACAACACTAAAGAAATACTTCATATTCCAAGCGCACACTTTCCAAGCTCTCAAAGTTTGGGTGCTGCAGCAACAACCAGCTGGATTCTGGTTCAAGTCACAAAATAGATATTTGCCAGAACACCATGCACTTTTCTTATGTTGCGATCATGCAATAAATTACCTATTTGGACGTTTCTTTTTGTCGATCCATGGTGTGCTGGCAAATATCTATTTTTTAACACTGAAGAAATTACACTTTGCTACAATGTAAAGTAGTGAGTGTACAGATTGTTTAACTTAGCTGTTCCCTCAAAATAACTCAACACACAGCCATTAATGTCTAAATCGCTGGCAACAAAAGTGAGTATACCCCTAAGTGTAAATATCCAGAAGTAGCGTAGGTAAATTTTAGTTTAGCTTAGGGCTAAGCCTGAGCTATGGAATCTGAGTCAGGGATCAGTAAAATTCAGGGGTGGATGACTCATCCTGACAGCTCCTCTGGTGCTACCACCTGGTCTAGAAGGTTGGAGAATCTTGTAGAATTAGTGGGTGGAGGTTAGTTAGAGCTGCTTTAAATATTTATGCGGCCTCAGCCAATCCCCAGTAGTGGGCTGGCAGGGGAAGAGCTTACCTTTATAAATAGACATGAGCCATGCCGGCAGTCCAGTGCAGGATTGAGATACTGTGCTGAGGAGGCTGTCAGTGGCCCCCAGGGGTGCCCCCTAGTCTGGGTCTGGGGTTCGGGTGCCGGAAGGATCCAGCCATAACAGATGGGAAGAATCCCTTCCTGGAGGCACGGGAGCAAGAGATGAAAGAGTGAGTGGGTCAGCACTGTTGGGGACTGATGGGGGGAGATTGTCACATGTGGCCAGTCTCCCTAAGAACAGGCTTCCCTGGAAGATCTCCTGAGAGTCAGCCGGGTGGGCTGGTGTAAAGTCAGTCAGGAGGACTGGTGTAAGAGTTAGTCTGGAGAGCTAATGAAAGGGGCAGCTGCAGCCAGGTCAGGTTAGCAGTGCCTTAAGAGGTGGACCAGTAGCCACAGAGGAGAAGTGCTGTTTCACTTCACTCTTGCTACACAAGGGGCTGCGAGTTCCTGCCTGTATAGGACTATTGCCAAAAATCTGACTGGGAGCCTGTCAGATTAATCTGCCGTGAATCAGCTGGAGCAAGCAAGTATGTGCAGGAGGAAAATAAAGGAGACTGTATATAGACTGTATATAGGAAAATGTCCCAGAAGTTGTTGTTGAAGTTTTGCTGAAGTCAAGTGGGCATCCCATAAATTCCCTTCGTATTAAAGTTATTAACCCTAAATAAATAACATAAACAAAGTCACGGACTGTTCTCTGACTCTGGGGTGCTTGTAAAAAATTTGTTGTGCCTGGCTGTGCAGGAGTGAGGCATCCAAGTTCATCAGCAGTCCCTACAGGGGGTGTGCTACAATAGTCATACAGGGAGGTTGTACCTGTAACTGCCCCCACCACCACACCGATCACCCACGACTGTCCCCTGTGTCCTCTTCCGATGCCCCTGTGTCCTCCCCATAGCCCTCCTGTGTTCTCTTCCTGTCCTCCTGTGTCCTCCTTGTCAGAAGCAACTCTAGGCTTTGTGAGGCCTTGGGTAAAATTTAGACATGAGGCCCCACTTACACCCAATTAACACCAACATAGAGGAGGTCTTACTATACTCCATTTTTCTAAATCCAATACAGAGGTATATTCTATTGAATCTGTTGCAGCATTACTTATAGACAATAAAATGTCTGCTATTATGAACTAACTAAACTTGGCACAGGTGTCTATATTTCCAGTGAAAGTGTTGCGTGAATCTGATGCACGGCGGTGAATCTGACACCAGCATCCACACCATTTCAATGGTGATTCCTATGGTGTACTCAATATCTAAATAGCCCTGAATCTATAGTGATAATAATGCAGGCAGAAGTAAATTTCATAATTCAGAGCTGCTTTTGCTTTAAACACTCTGCAGCCACCCCTATACACACACGGAACACATATTTATGTAAAAAGAGGCTGCCTGCTACCCAACAGCAGTGAAGTTTCTACATAGGAGCAATGGGCCAGATTCACATAGAACTGCGGCGGCGTAACGTATCTTAGATACGTTACACCGCCGCAAGTTTTCATCACAAGTGCCTGATTCACCAAGCACTTGCATGAAAACTTATGCCGGCGGCCTCCGGCGTAAACCCGCGTAATCCAAAGGGGTGTGTGCCATTTAAATTAGGCGCGCTCCCGCGCCGGACCTACTGCGCATGCTCCGTTTTGAAATTCCCGCCGTGCTTTGCGCGAAGTGACATAATTTTTTCGAACGGCGACGTGCGTAGCGTACTTTCGTATTCCCGGACGTCTTACGCAAGAATTTTTTTTTTTTTAATTTCGACGCGGGAACGACGGCCATACTTTAAACAGCACATACATGGGCTGTGTAAAGTTAGGGCAGGTTAAACGAAGACTAAAATTGCGACGGGAAACTAGACTAGCGACTACGTACCGAACGCGAAAAAACGTCGTGGATCGCCGTAAAACCTCATTTGCATACCCAACGCTGGAATACGACGCAAACTCCACCCAGCGGCGGCCGCGGTATTGCATCCTAAGATCCGACAGTGTAAAACAATTACACCTGTCGGATCTAAGGGCTATCTATGCGTAACTGATTCTATGAATCAGTCGCATAGATACTCTGAGAGATACGACGGCGTTTCAGAGAAACGCCGTCGTATCTCTTTTGTGAATCTGGGCCAATGTTTCCTGAATAGCATGAACAGTTCATTGATTGTGCTTACCTGTTTTAGTTGAATTTTGTGGCTTTGCAAAAACACAATAATAGGATTTTTTAATACAGCTTACCTGTAATATACTTTTCTTGGGAATACATGACGGGACACAGAGCCTCAATTACTTAATGAATTATGTAGTCACCACAGGTGATTGGACACTGTCAAACCCAATTAAAATTGAGTTCCTCCCCTATATAACCCCTCCCAAATGGAGAGTTCCTCAGTTTTGTAGCAAAGCAATAAGTGTTCCACATTTAACTCCGAAGAGGGGTGGGAGCTCTGTGTCCCGTGATGTATTCCCAAGAAAAGTATTTTACAGATTAGCTGTATTAAAAATCATATTTTCTTGATCATACTTCACGGGACACAGAGTCTTAATTACTTAATGGGATGTCCCATAGCAATGCTAAAAAAATTGAGGGGAGGGAGACACAGATCAAATTAAGACCGCCATCGAGCCAGAGGATCTATACTGGTGCCTGCAGCACACTACGCCCGAAGACGGCATCCTCGTAACCTCTCACATCTATCTGGTAGAATTTAGTAAATGTATGGACTGAAGACCAAGTAGCAGCCTTACAGATTTGAGCCATGGAGGCCTGGTGATGCACTGCCCATGAAGCACCAACTGCTCTAGTCGAGTGCGCTTTCACCTGAAAAGGAGGGATCTTCTTTTCTAAACCATAGGCCTGAATAATGACTTGTTGAATACATTTTGCAATAGTGGATTTTGACGCTGCCTGGCCCTTCTTTGGGCCTTGTGGCAGAATGAATAGACAATCAGTCTTCCTTATCTGAGCCATAGATTGCAGATAAACCTTTACCGCTTTTACAACATCTAGAGAGTGTAGACTCTCTTCCTCCGCAGACTGCAGATCTGGAATAAAAGACAGTAGGACTATATCTTGATTCAGATGAAAACCTGAAACCACCTTAGGCAAGAAAGTTGGGTGAGGACGCATCACCACCCTGTGTTCATGAATAATCATATACGATTCTTTACACGAAAGAGCTACCAATTCCGATACCCTCCTTGCTGAGGATATGGCTACAAGAAAAAACTGTTTCTGTGTCAACAGACTTAGAACCTGGTGTAAAGGTTCAAAATGTAGCTTCTGTAAAACAGATAATACCAAATTCAAATCCCATGGGCGCACATAGGAGACTTAACCGGCAGATTTACGCACTGCACCTGAACAAAGGCAGGGAATGAGAGGCAAGCGTTTTTTGAAAAAATACCAACAAGGCTGAGATTTGGCCCTTGATAGTGCTCAAGGCCAACTTCATATTTTAATTTCAATAGTTTTTTTATTAAGGTCATAACAGGAATTATAACACATTTCAGACATTTGAACAGTCCACATCACAATGAGGTAGGTATCAAGTAGTACAACAAAATAAACATATCTTTAGTGCAAACTAATGGGGTAAGATTCCATCAGTAGGGAACAATGCCGTAGCAATAACGAAAAGTGGACTACAAACATTCAAACCCCTGGTACCTAGTTATCACTGCGCAGGTGAAGACAGAACTCATCTTTAGCAAATGTCTGGTAACAGTGGTCGGCAGTCGACCAACATAACCTATAAATGTAAGTTTAAGTGGAACTGAAAAAGAGATAGGTGTAAGTAGAGAGAAAACGAAGAATAGAGAGAAAGGTGAGAAAGGGTTGAGAATGAGAGTAGGGTGAGAGAAAGGAAGAAGAAGAGGAAGAGGATGGAGCCATAGCAGGACCAGCAAATCGAATGTTATAGTCTATCAATACAGTCTAACATTGCAGTCTAACATTTCATTGCAGTCGGAGACCACCAATGAGAACACAGGCATTAGGAATGATACCATCTATTCCAAGGTTCCCAACATTTCCGAATTCCAGATCTGCCACCTAAGCCACAATCAAACATTTGTTCGTAGGTGCCGTGGGTATGGATTGTTTGTATCGTTTCGGTCAGGCCCGGAGGCAACAGGTCCTTCCAGTGCCGGACCAGAACCAACCTGGCCGCTAGCAGTATATGGGATAGTAGGATTCGTGAGCTGTGGGGTACCGAGTCCATTCCCAGGGAGAGCAATGCCATCCCTGGTTCCTGGCACAGAGGCAGGCCCAACACTTGATTGATCAGCTGAAACACCTGGTTCCAGTACTGGGTGATTCTGGGACACGCCCACAGCAGATGGTGCAGTGTGCCAGTGTTCCCGCACATTCTCCAGCATAGGGGGGAAGCCCCAGGGGCAAACTTCGATATACGGTAGGGTGTGAGGTACCAACGAAGTAGGAACTTTTGAAACAGCTCCCACAGATTGGCACTCCTAGTGGATGAGTATGTGACCCTGAGAGCCGTTGTCCACTGTTCTTCCAAATAAATCTTATCGAAGTCCCTTTCCCATGCTTTCATAGGGAGAGATTTCTGAAACACACTTTTATTTTGTAGTATAGAGTAAAATAGTGAGATGCCCTTTACTTTTGTTAACGTAGAGAGATAGTATTGGTGGACCTGCCACGGAAGTCTCTTTGAAGCCTTTCAGGAAATGACTAATCTGCAGGTACGTGTAATAGTCAGTCGAAGGTAGGGATAATTCTAGTTGGAGGGATCTGAAGGTCTTAAGGGCGGGCCCTACGTATAAGTCAGCTACCGTTAGCCTACCCCCGGGATCCCATTTAGCAAGTGAGATATTAGGAATGAACAGTGATAGAGCTGATAGAGGAATCATTAGGGGTGAGGATCGTTGATCAGGGGACGGATGTAATACCAGAGACTTCCAAGCCTCAATAGATCCTCGGATCGTTGGGCTCATCGCTGGAGTTGGGTGGGGTAGGAATACACTGGAAATTAAGTAATCATAGAGAACTTCCCCCGGGACCTGGTGGCTTTCCAGTAATGACCAAATACTAGGATTTGGGGAGGGGAACCATCCTTTCAGCTGGGCAAGGATAGAAGCTGAATGATAATCTTTAATATGCGTATGGCCAATCCCCCCCACAGACCTATGTTTTATTAACCGGCTAAATGCGCATCGAGCCCGCTTGCCCCCCCATAAGAACTTATTAATCAAGGATTGTAAAGAGGAAAAAAAAGAGGCAGGGACCGGGATGGGTAGAGTCCTGAAAATGTAAATGATTTGGGGGAGAATCTGCATCTTAAAAGCCGCAAGGCGGCCTGACCAGGAGAGTTCAAACTTTGCCAGATTGTTTAATTTAGATGGGATTGACTGTAGCAGTGGGTAATAGTTTTCTCTAGCTAGCTCAGAAGGCTTAGGGGTAAGAGTTATACCGAGATAAGAGATTCCTGCGTCTCTCCAGACATACGGGAATCTTTCAATTAGGGATTGTTTGAGCGTAGGTGGAACCCCCATTCCCAATACGTAGGACTTAGCGTCGTTAACCTTATAGTAGGACACTGAGGAGAATAAGTTTAACGTCTCTTGGACTGAGGTTAGGGAGGATTCTACGTCTGTAAGCATGAGGATGATGTCATCCGCGAAGAGACTTATAGTGTGTGTCGAGTCCTTGCTCCTGAACCCCCTGATCTTGGGATGCGAACGGATGTACGAGGCCAAAGGTTCCATGAGCAAGTTGAAAATGAGTGGGGAAAGGGGGCACCCCTGACGTGTCCCATTGGTGATATTAAAGGGGGAAGATAGCATGCCTGATATATACACCTGAGCTGAGGGATTGGTATAAAGCGCCATTATTGCAGAGTGGATCTCACCCGTGAAGCCAAACTTGGTAAGGACCTTCGCCAAGTAATCCCAATGAATCCTATCAAACGCCTTCTCTGCATCCAAAGCTAGGAGCAGAGAAGGCGTTTTGGTCACATTTGCTGCGTGAATTATATTGATTAAACGTCTTGTCGCGTCTGCCGTCTGCCTACCCTTTGTGAACCCCGATTGATCCATATGAATCAAAGTCGGTAGTATATCAACCAACCTATTTGCGATGAGTCTGGCATAGAGCTTCAGATCGTTGTTTAGCAAAGAAATCGGTCTGAAGTTCTGTGGCGTGGTTGGATCTTTCCCAGGTTTTGGAAGTGCCACAATAAGAGCACGTAGCATCTCAGTAGGGAAGGAAGAGGAGGAGGCAGCATTGTTAAAAACATCAGATAGAAAGGGAGCGAGATCAAATTTGAAGGTCTTAAAGTACTCCCCTGTGAATCCATCAGGACCGGGAGATTTATTGATAGGTAAGGAGTCAATCGCTTTAATGATCTCCGGGACTGAGAAGGGCGTATTAAGTTCATCCAGCTGGGCTGGCGTGATTTGGGGGAGACTGACCTTGTCCAGGAAGTTGGATATCATGGACTCGGTGGGTTGAATCGTGGCTTGATCCTCCCTTAAATTATACAGAGAATTATAGTAACAGCTGAATGCCTCCGCAATGGCTTGCGGATGATATAGCTTTTCTTTTGTGGCGGGATGTAAAATGTAGGGAATTTTAGTTTTGTATCTGATGCCCCGAAGGCGGTTAGCTAAAAGCTTCCCAGCTTTGTTACCGCTAACATAATATGTCATCTTAAGGCGCCTAGTTGCTAGATCGAAATTGTCGAGTAGTACTAGTCGCAAATCATATCTGAGTTGTGATAATTGAGCAGATAGTAATTGAGAGGTGTCTTTTTTGTTTTGGGTTTCCAAGGTGTGAATTTTGGTGACCAGGTCTTGTATTTGCTGTCTCCTCCTTCTCCTGACCCCCGCCCCCATTTTTATAAGAACCCCTCTCATATATGCCTTATGGGCATTCCAAAGAGTCATAGGATTGGCAACAGAATTGATATTACTAGAGAAAAAATTAGACAATTCTTCCTGCAGCTGAGCCTTGGTGGTACCATCCTGGATCAGCCTCGAGTTGGACCGCCAGACGAAGCATGAATTCACGCCTGGCAAATCAGCAACCGACAGCGTCACCGAGGCATGGTCTGACCAAGTGATGTCGTTGATTTTGGATGCAGTTATTTTGGGCAGCAGCCATTTGTCTGTAACGAAGAGATCCAGTCTCGTGTAAATTCGGTGACTTGATGAATAAAAGGAAAAGTCCCTTTCTGAGCCATTGAGACACCTCCAAGCATCGTAGAGTTCCTGGGTATGAAGGAGTGGTTGTAGCGAATGGCGATGCCGGGTTGTACCAGATGTTGAGTCCATTAGTGGGTCAGGGGGAAGATTGAAGTCTCCGCAGAGAAGGAGATAGCCCTTCTGAATTTTCTTAGCCTTCCTAAGGACTTGGTGAAGGAATCGGATCTGATGGTTATTGGGGGCATAGACATTGACTATGGTGTACGTAGTAGAGGCAATATCACATACTAGAATGTGATACCGGCCCAAGGGGTCGGCCAATTCGTTGTGTTTAGAGAATGCCACTGTGTCTCTAATTGCAGTAAGTACTCCACCCTTTTTAGCCGATGAACTTGCTGTAAAAATGTGTGGAAATTTAGGGTGGATACATGAGGGCATTTTCTGTTTGTGAAAGTGGGTCTCTTGTGCACACAGTACATCTCCCTTATGGTGGATAGCCTCATTCCACATAGATTTCCTCTTCACTGGGTGATTTAAACCTTTAGTGTTGATCGTCAAGAATGTAACAGGCATGTGTATTCATGAGTAAAAAGCGGTGCAGAATAAAAGGTGGGTGCATCACTTACAGTTTGCGGTGCTTGTGTGTGGTGAAGAGGATCCTCTAACAAGTGGCACATTCTCAGAGGTGGTGGGTCTCCGACTGTTTGAAGTATCGTGGTGGCTCCAGCTACGAAGAAGTGGCTCCAGGTAAAGAAACAAAGGAGAAGAAAAAGTTGAAGTAAAACAAACGAAAAAGATTGCAAGGGGATGGGGTAGGTCATAATGACCTGGGTGTAGCGTACAAAAACGCTAACTCAGAACGGGGGAAAAAAAAGTCTAGTACGATAATTTACTCCTGAAACAGGGGTACAGCTGTGGATTAAGTAACTTAGTAGCACTGTTCAGCGGGCGGTTTAACGGTGTGATCGGGCGTTTTTCGGGTTAACAAGTTGCCAGTCGTTGCCTACCCGTGACGGGTCTCCCTTGGTTGAGCCCCTTGGGTCCTCCTCGGGGATGATGAGCCAAGACTTAAGTAGATCCAATCCCTTGGAGAGGGAGTCAACAACGAAATCCTTTCCCTTATTCGTAATGATAAGTTTAGTAGGGAATCCCCACTTGTAAGCAATGTTGTGGTTGCGCAGGGCTTTTGAGATGGTGTTTAAGTTGCGCCTCTTCTGCAGTGTGTACTGTGACAAGTCCGCAAAAAACTGCAGGTCCCTATGTTGTTCAGGGACAAGATCCTTGTTGCGGGCTGCTCTCATTAAGCGCTCCTTAACATGGTAGAAGTGGAGGCGTAGAATAACATCGCGGGGTACATTGTCGGGTAGATGGGAAGGCTTAGGCAATCTATGGATCCTGTCCATGGTGACATCCAAAGCTGATACACCAGGTAGAATGGAGGTTATTATGCCAGTGACATGATCTAGCAAGTCTGGTTGTGAGACTGTTTCGGGGATCCCTCGTATTTTAAGGTTGTTCCTCCTTGCGCGGTCTTCGATGTCCGCGATCTTGGCCCTTACTGCTTCCATCTCCTCATCCCTGTCATCATGTGCATCTACCAAGCTATTGATGGTGTCAGCGTACTCCCCCATTTTCGTTTCCACGTGGTCCACCCTGGCCGACACATTATGTAGCTCCTTGCCAAATCTGCGCATACAGGACATCATGTCACCATGCAGCGAGGTTCTAAGGGACACTAACATGTCCTTCAATGTGGTGTCCAGCACAGGCTGATTCGTGGTAGGAAAGCGGTCGATGGAGTCAGGGAGTTCCCTGGTGTCATCCCCAGAGTCTAAGCCCGCACTAACCTCTGGAGTAGGAACCGTGCCGTCCAGCTTAGGCCGCGTCTTCTCAGGGCTCCCCGATGCGGAGGAAGGGACAGGAGATTGCTTTCTAGCCGATGGAGAGTTTCGTTTAGTTGTCTTACTTTTAGGTTGGTCCGTCTGTGGAGTGCTGGCAGCAGATGGACCGGGAGACTCGGCCCCGTTCTGTCTTTGCTCCCACGTAAAGTATTCTGTCAGCTTCTGAGGCCGCTGGGAGCCCTTGCGTTTGTTCGTCATCTCCTGGGTGGTCAGTGGGATGGTAACGCCGGGGAGGTGGGTTGTGATCGCCGCCGATCAGGCTACTATTATATGTTATATCCCCGTTTTTGCCGGAGCATCGCTCTTATGCGGCCATTCCGGTCTTCCCCCTCTGCTGGTGCGTTAAGGTAGCATGTCAGGGTGTCCCCAGTAAGGAATGGAGATGCAGTTCAAGGGGAGAGAAAGAAGAAGCCTCTGGGGTGTACCAAGATGGCTGCTTGAACTCACCAAAGCCTGTGGGCACTCTCAGAAGGCTGGTGGAGATCTAACTGCTCCGGGTGGCAAGCTGGGTGTCCCCGAAGTGGTTGTGGGCGAGTATCTGGCGATGGGCCCGAGATTGAGGGCAGAAACATCCAGTCTTTGGAGGCCCGGATTCACAAGATGGCCGCCGCGAGTAGGCCCAAGCCGCGGTCTAAATTTGCGGACGGCCGGAGGATCCCCGATCGCCGCGTCCGAGAGCAGTCCCAAAATATCCCCCTTCTTGGGGCACAACTGCGGCTAGGTCCAGAGGTAGTCGCCGCTCCTATTTTCGCCGCGGTCGCGGCACCGGAGCTCGGAGAGTCTCCAGGCTCCACAGGCCTCAACATGGCGGCGGCTCAGCAGTGAATGGCGCTGGCTGTGCTTCGCTTGGCGGAGCGATCCAGCGCCTTAGAGAGATGCCTCGGGCAGGGATCCGTTCAGGGGAGACCCAGGAGTCAGGGCAGAGAGACCAGAAGGGCCAGTCTATGATCCATTGATACCCCACCTTTGGTGTGTCAGTTCAACCAGAGCCAGTTTATTATTCACTGATGGCCATGGGCAGAAATGAGTATTATTTACTCAAGATGGCCATGGGCAGAAATGCTAGGGGGTGTTTTTTAACATGATTTCTCAACAACAACAAGCATGGAGATATAGATAGATGGATGGGTGAGATTGCTTTGAATATTAAATAGCATTTTTGGTTTGTGGTGCTCAAATAAAGTGTAGTTCCACTTTAATGACTTTATTGTGTTTGGATCGTCCTCTTTCATTAGTCCTTCATTCTATACTTCCTTTAGTGGTCCCAGAGCTCCATTGAGCAATCACTGTCACAATGGCATAATACAGGGTGTCTTATTAAATTTGTGCTCTATTTTTTCCTCTATGCCAGTGGTTCTCAACCTTTCTAGGTTGCCGTGCGTGACCCCTTGATGATATTTCCCAAGTTGTGGGGACCCCTAACAGTAAAATTATTTTTGTAGTGTGGCTTGTCAGCACCCAAGGCAAGACAAGTAATTTGTGCCCCTAACCCGTGGACATTTAGCGCTCCCTGAGTCCCTTCCACTCGTACAATATTTTACCCCCTATTATACCCCCTATGGTACATTTTATGATGTACCACTCTTTCTCTTTGTTCTCCTTTCTTTCCCTTTTATCTCTCTATAGTAATTTCTTGTTTTTTTTTCTCCCCGTCCTTTTCTATAGCCGTGTTTCTTGTTCTTTCTCTTATTTTTTCTCTCTGCTGTAGCGGTGACACCTATGCCGAAATCAGGAGATACGGTCTCTTCCAGCCCCTTCCACTTTACATTTCCCACCAGTCAACTGACCTCTAGTCTCTGCCCCCCAGTAATGCCGTGAACTGAATGGGTGGCTGCGTAGTGGCCGAGTGGGTAGCCGCAGGCTCCAGGAACAGCCCAGCTGGGTGGCCACAGGCTCCAGGGACAGCCCTGCTTGGACGGCTGCAAAAAGGCTGGGAGAGCGGTGTGGGCTTCAGGAACAGCTCAGGATTCGGTGACCCCTGGCAAATCATTAGTCGACCCTCGAGGGGGTCCCAGCCCCCAGATTGAGAATCACTACTCTATGCTTTCTCCCATCTAATTCTTCACTGAGCCATCACTGTATATCTACACCATTCAAAGCTTAGTAGCTTGCCAACATGTACTGTCTAGGTCAGTGGTTGTCAACATATGGGGTATAAGGGGCCTCCACTGTGGCCCCTGAAGCACCAAAAGGCTGCACATAATATTCAGTATACTGTATGCCATGTTGCAGAAAACTCTAGAGGAGTTAGCAAGAGACTGCTGGCATACCACGGGGGTTGCTGGAGACTGAAAACCTGCTGTGGAAGACAGGCAGAGACTGGGCTCATGTTATGTGAAAAGGTTGGAGATCAGTGTAATTTGCAAATCACTACTTCGAATCTCTCTGCTGCACAGGTATCAAAGGGCCGCAGGTTGGGTACCAGGGCTTTAGGTAATTGCTTATTGTCAGTCTGGTTCCCTGACAATCTGTTTTTACACCTGACCTTCTGTGTTATGTCTATCTGTCTGGCTCTGCCACGGCCACCTTACATATAACAAGGTCAAGTGTGCTTTGAGGATTTTTTTTGCAGGTATAATAAGCAGAGAGATTTTTCATGCTGGATTTTAAAAGCATTTACGCATAGTACAGATTATAGCTACTGAATGAAGAAAGCTCAATTCCAAGATCATGCCCAAAAACATTCACATACCTATACATATCCTCATTAGTTGACATCTAAAATATGCTGAGCGCAGTCCACCTCAGCCCTTCTAGAGTCTGAAGTGTGATCTGGTTCTGATTGTTCTTGACAGGACAGTGTGTGAGGGTAGGGTTCACTTTGGCATCTATGCCTAGATTTTTAGAGGTCCCTGTGCCAAAACTGATGCCCGATTACGGCACACAGATGTGAATCCACACAGTTATGAAAGCATTTCTACTTCAGCTTTGGATATGTTATAGGGACTGCTTCAATCAGGGGCATACCTAGAGAATTTGGCACCTGGAGCGAATCCTATATCTTGTACCCTGCCCCCCCCAGACGGGCAGGTGGCACACTGCATGTTGACATGCTGACATCAACGTCGAGTGGTGTCACATGCAACGCGGTCCACAACCTGGAAGAATTCTCCTCCCTCTGCTCCACTGGGTGGCCAGGCCCCTCCTCTGCAAAAACGGCCCTGACTCGCAGTGGCACACTATGTGCCATGCTTCATTATATACTTATATAATGGCAATGATTTTTTTATACATCCGTGATCATTAATTCATTATTATTTTGCAGTGTTATTTGAGCAAAGTTTAAAAAAATTAGTTTTTAAACTATCCTCTAACTATAACGTTTCTTTTAGTTTTCCTCAGATTGGGAAAGAGAACCACAGTCTCTCTCCAATGAGGATACAAGACCCAATTCACTAAACTATAATGAATATTATTTGATTTAACTTTCTTTATTTTCAGCAAGAGAGACATAATAAAACTGAAACATACAGTTGCATGCCTGAAAATAACAGCCATTAAAATATATAACACACGCATTATAGCTCAGTGAACTGACCCTAAAAACGATGATAAAACTTGGCAGAAATTCTAACATTTCTATATTCTTCCTAAAAAATAAGTGTTTTTCCCACATGTGTTTTTTATTTGGAAAAATTTGCCCTTTACTTCCTGATGCTACCGGTCACTAAGACCCCTTTCACACTGAGGAGTTTTTCAGGCGGTACAGCGCTAAAAATAGCGCCTAAATACCTCCTGAAAAACTCCTGCACTGCATACTCAATGTGAAAGCCCGAGGGCTTTCACACTGAGGCGATGCGCTGGCGGGAGAGAAAAAAATCTCCTGCCAGCAGCATCTTTGGAGCGGTGAGAGGAGCGGCGTGTATACCGCTCCTTCCCATTTAAAACAATGGGAAACCGCGGTAATACGGCCCGCAATGCGCCTCTGCAGAGGAGCATTGCGGGCAGTATTAACCCTTTATCGGCCGCTAGCGGGGGTTAATACCGCACTGCTAGCAGCCGAATCCCGCGGCAAATCCGACGGTATAGCGCCGCTATACCGCCACCACGCCTCTCGCCCCAGTGTGAAAGGGGCCTTAGAGAATGACATAATCTTGGCAGAGGTTCTAACCTCTCTTCTCTACTCTAGGCCACATTCACAATGGCACAGTCACATCTGCATTTATATGTGTTTACAGGACATTCCTAAACAAATACAAGGCTCCATGCACACTACTGTAGCTTCAAAAAACGCTTCTAGAAGCAAATAGTGTTATCCTATGTGTTCATGCACATTATTTTAGTTTAGAAGAATTTTTGACGCTTCAGCTTCTAGGAGCATTTTTTTACATTGTTGGGAGCGATTTGCTGACTGAAAAAAATACTGTATGCCCCTAACTGCTGCTAAAGGCAGGCATAAAAATGCCATTATGAGCGTTTTTCTTAATTTTTTTTAGCTTTTAGCGTACATGAGGCCCTAATGTATGTAAGGATCAGTGGTGCCATTCACACTATAGGGTTGATTTATTAAAGACAAATAGACTATTTACTGTGCAAGGGAACTTTCCCCAGGGCATAGTGATTGGGGTCAAGTTCTGCTGGCTTCCAACATTCAGGCCTGGTTCACACTGCCGCAACATCAAAGTCACGTGATTTTAAAGCCGACATCCCAGCTTGACTTCAGCACAACTTTCATACAACTTCTTCAAGAGAAGTCAATGTAAGTCATGCCAAAGTAGTGCAAAAACTTTTTTATAAGTTGAAGCAACTCAAGTCGCTCCTATTAGAACGGTTCCATTGGACTTAATGGTGCCCGACTTGTCATGCGACTTGTGCTCTCAAGGTCGGAGCGCATATCGCCCCAGTGTGAACTGAGTTTATTAATCATGAGCAAATACCAATACTGTTTTTTATATTCTGTGCACTAGATTGTGTATTCTTTGCACAGTGAATTTTCTCCACAGTCAATAAGCTCTGGGGAAAATTCCCTTGCAAAAGCAACAGCCTTTTTGCCTTTAGTAAATAACCCCTGTGTGTTTTCCTGTGTTTAAGAATTGTCAGCTTAGTTGGGTTTAGAGAAAATAGAGCTTTATGTGGGGGATTTACTAAAATTGGAGTGTGCAAGATCTGGTACAGCTCTGCAAAGAAACCAATTAGACCCGTCCATACTGTTGGTACATCCCCATGATCCACAGATCCCCATGATTAAATCAGTATGATGAAACATGTCGGGGCGTGGGTACTAAGTTACAACCGCATACCTTAAACTGAACTGGTCGGGCGTGGAACGGTCCATCTGTCACCAACATAGTCATCTGAAGAGCGACTCCAGTACACCTTCATAGGGCTGTGAGTAAACCTGGGATATTTGTTGGTCCGCCGTGACCACTGGTTCACCTGGAGGAAAATTTTCGTTTGTGTTTACACCGTGTGATGTTTGGATTTAATCACTGCTTATGACAAGAGTCATTTTTGTGAGTGCATCTATTGGGAGATTTTTAGTGTTTTTATTAAAAGTTGTGTTGCAATATCACACTATTGTGCTCTCTCTCTTCATTATACATGTGGCTGTCATCTTGGAGTTTTTCCTTTTTCCAACGGATCTCCATTTATTTAACTGAGTGCTCCAGTTTCCAAAGAGGGAGTTCCATCAATTAAACTGAGTGGTTCAGTTAAAAAGCCTGTGTGCCTTAACACGAGAGTGTCAGGCCATTTATTGTGGTGAGTTTGCATTCTGATGGGTGGTGGAATCAAGCAGTCACTGTGGTGTGGTGAAAGCACTGTCTGAAGATCGTGAAGGGATTTCTTCTGTTCTCCATTTATGAACTTCATTTACGTTCACACAATCAGTTTATGGATTTTTTTTTTTTGCCAACCTGTTATTTTAGGGTGTATTATTGGCACCTATTTTTGACACTGATATACTGATATTTGACACTGATATTTTTGACCCAGCCTCAGGCTGGGTTCACACTACTACACTACTTTCATCCTACTTTGCTCTGCTACATTGGTCCTACATTTATCCTACATTGGTCCTACATCCATCCTACTTTCATGAACAGGCTACTACTTTGGTCCGACTTCAATGATATTCAATGGGCCTGAAGTAGGATCAATGTAGGACCAAAAGTAGTACAGGGAGCATTTTCAAAGTCGGACCGACTTGTGTAGGACGCTACAAGACGCTCTCATAGGGAAACATTGAACACAGAGCAAAGTAGGATGAAAGTAGTGTAGTAGTGTGAACCCAGCCTCATTGTCAAAGCTTAATTGAACAAGCTGAAGTTGGAAGCTAATTGGCTATCATGTACAGCTGCAGCAGATTCTGAGTGTTACAGTTTTAGTAACTCTCCCCCTATGTGTCCAGGATCCAGTGGCGGTTTGTCCATAGCATTGCACTAATCTATGTGAAGCCTTGTACACACGTCCGAGGAACTCGACGGGCGAAACACATAATTTAGCTCGTCGAGTTCCTTGTGAAGCCGCTGAGGATCTCGGCGAGCCAAATTTTCCCATTCCCGTCGAGGAAAAAGAAGACATGCTTTCTTTTTGGCCCGACGAGATCCTCGACGGTTTCCTCGTCGAAAAGTGCACAAACAACCAGTTTACTCGGCAAAAAAAAACCCAGCAAGCTTCTTGCTGGTTTTTGCCGAGAAACTTGGTCGTGTGTACGAGGCCTTATTGTCACCGCTGCGCTGTTCTATTCAGATGGCCGGACATGAGGCGCCGACCATCTGAATAACGGCAGCTGGTTGGCTGTACGGAAATGCCTATCAGAGCCAGCGGCTCTGATAGGCTTTCCGAGTACAGCCCTCGGGTCCCCGGAAGCTTATTCTCGGAACGCACATGGTGTGCGTTCCTTGGATAAGACTGACAGGCGTCTCAGCCAATCCGGTTGGCCGGTTCTGGCTACCGGTAACCTGATCGGCTGAAGCGTCATCGAGGGCGGGAGAAGACATCGAGGCGAGGGTCAAGAATGTGGATGGCTGACTCCAGTAAAGGTAAGTGCCGGACGGGGGAAAGGGGCACAGCGTCGACGAAGGGCACAGTGGAGACAATGGGGACAAATGAATGGGCACCGTGGCAACAATTAAAGGGCACAGTGGCAACAATTAAAGGGCAAAGTGGCAACAATTAAAGGGCACAGTGGTGACAATTGATGTTCACAAAGTGGTAACAATTGATGTGGGCACAGTGGTAACAATTGTAGGCATGGCACAGTGGCTGCGTTTGATGGCACAGTGGTGACAATTGATGAGCACAGTGGTGACAATTGATGGCACAGTGGCTGCGTTTGATGGCACAGTGGCTGCGTTTGGCATGGCACAGTGGCGACAATTGATGGCACAGTGGCTGCGTTTGATGGCATGGCACAGTGGTGACAATTGATGGGCACAGCGGTGATAAATGATGGCACAGTGGCTGCGTTGCATGGAACAGTGGCTGCATTTAAAGGCATGGTACAGTGGCGACAATTGATGACACAGTGGAGACAATTAATGGCATGGCACAGTGGTGACAATTGATGGCATGGCACAGTGGCTGCATTTGATGGGCACAGTGGCTGCATTTGATGGGCACAGTGTGGCTGCAATTGTTTTTTTGTTTGTTTTTTCGTTTGTTTACGCCCCCCGAAAATTTTGAGCACCAGCCGCCACTGCCAGGATCTGACTAGACATTCTTAACGTGGCTAAACACATGTTAAAGTGGCAAAAGCAAGAACATCTAAAGGCTTGAAAAAGTAATCAGGGAGGAATGATTGTTTATACTTTCCAAATGACTTCCCCTACATCTAGAAAAACTAAACTCAGGAGTGCCAATGTGAATGAGTCCTAAAGCCACTTACATAAGGGGCGTCTAGATTTTGTGTGTGTAATCCTGGCATTTTAGTGCACCCATAAGGCACAGGTGCAGCGTCCACCCCTGTTGCCTGTCAAAGTCTATGGCAGGCTGACATACAGTATACTACAACTGGACGGGTCTGACCGATGTATTAAGTGCCACTCGTATTTGAGACCCAAAGTGCTCATTCACACTGGCAGTACTGCGTTTAGTTTTTCTAAACTCAGGAGAAGTCACCTGGGATGTATAAACAAATATATATATACAGTACAGACCAAAAGTTTGGACACACCTTCTCATTCAACGAGTTTTCTTTATTTTCATGACTATGAAAATTGTAGATTCACACTGAAGGCATCAAAACTATGAATTAACACATGTGGAATTATACATAACAAAAAGTGTGAAACAACTGAAAATATATTTCATGTTCTAGGTTCTTCAAAGTAGCCACCTTTTGCAGCAGACACATCTCTAGAACTGTTAAGAGGAGACTGTGTGAATCAGGCCTTCATGGTAGAATATCTGCTAGGAAACCACTGCTAAAGAAAGGCAACAAGCAGAAGAGACTTGTTTGGGCTAAAGAACACAAGGAATGGACATTAGACCAGTGGAAATCTGTGCTTTGGTCTGATGAGTCCAAACTTGAGATCTTTGGTTCCAACCCCTGTGTCTTTGTGCGACGCAGAAAAGGTGAACGGATGGACTCTACATGCCTGGTTCCCACCGTGAAGCATGGAGGAGGAGGTGTGATGGTGTGGGGGTGCTTTGCTGGTGACACTGTTGGGGATTTAATCAAAATTGAAGGCATACTGAACCAGCATGGCTACCACAGCATCTTGCAGCGGCATGCTATTCCATCCGGTTTGCGTTTAGTTGGACCATCATTTATTTTTCAACAGGACAATGACCCCAAACACATCTCCGGGCTGTGTAAGGGCTATTTGACCAAGAAGGAGAGTGATGGGGTGCTGCGCCAGGTGACTACCTCTTGAAGCTCATCAAGAGAATGCCAAGAGTGTGCCAAGCAGTAATCAAAGCAAAAGGTGGCTACTTTGAAGAACCTAGAATATGAAATATATTTTATTTATTTTTACATTTAGTTTTGATGCCTTCAGTGTGAATCTACAATTTTCATAGTCATGAAAATAAAGAAAACTACTCTGAATGAGAAGGTGTGTCCAAACTTTTGGTCTGTACTGTATATATATATATATATATATATATATATATATATATATATATATATATATATATATATATATAGACATCCTGTGTGCAAGGGTCCCAAGGGTATTTTTCCTGCAGTTAGGTACAGAAAATTATTTTCAGTTTGAAAATGTTTAATTTAAGTGTCTGAAGAACTAACATTTTCAATGTTTGTATCACTAACAAATTTGGGTTGAACTGAAATACTGAGACAAAAAAGAACACCGTTCATTTTAATTGGAGAAAGCAGAACATCCTTCTGCAGTGTAGACTGGGCTAAACTGAATATACATTATTGCAGAAGTGCAGCAGCCATCTTTAGGGGGGCCATTTTGCAGTTCTCATCTATGGAGTGTCTCCAGTGCAGGGGGCAGCCATCTTGGCTGGCACGAAAATAAATAGAAAGGAAAAAGCCACACTTAAACAGTGGTTACCTACAGAGGCTACTTGGCATGACACAGATCAATTATTTCATTAAACATTAACTCATTGATCTGTGTCATGCCACATAGCCTATGAAGGTAACCACTGTTTAGGTATGACCTTTTCACTCCTATTTATTTTTGTGCTGTGTGTTTGAGTTACATGGGACTGCACACTTAGTGTGAGTTGTCAGACAGATAATCCATTGCTCCATACTATCTTTTTTTAAACATCTTGGCTGGGTCTGGATCGATCCTGGAGGACGGTGATTGGTTGATGCCACAAAGCAAGGATGGTGTGTCTGGAGGCTGCTGAAGGGAAAGGAGAGGGACAGTCAAAAAAGGGCTAGCAGGTTGTTGGAACAAGACTGCGCTGCTAACTAAATGGAAGCCTGCCATAGCTGACCACAATTGGGTGGGATCTGGGAGAAGCAAAGAGACTGCTCATCACACAGGACCTTGCTTCAGAGACTGAGGACCTTCTTCCTGGGGGATTTGTGATCAGACTGAACTAGAGAGAGCATTATCACTGCTTGTAAGGAAGGAAAAGATGGACTGTCTCAGCAGGATTGAAAGAGAGAAAACACAGCAACTTTGTTCCTGTCTGAGGCCTTGTACTGAACCAAAGCACATGTCCATCAATCCTGGGTCTGGTAGGAGACTAATATTGCACAAGTTCATCTGATGTCTGCTGGGAACTGTTGTGCTTTCTACAAGGGTCCCAACTTTGCCAGCCAATGTTTTTTTTCATCAATCACAGTTAAAACTGCCTTAAATACTGTTGCAGGTAAGGCTACCAGGATCAGAGAGCAGCTACTTTTGCAACAGAGGGTCTTAATCAGGGTTAGCTCTTAAAGGTACAAAATGCATTTGTAGCGTCCTGCTCCCAATAACTGGGGCACTATTCTAAATTTAGAGGGTGTCGGATCGGCTTAAAGGTTCTTTACTGTAAGGCAGGAAGTTTGGGACTTAAATCCTGTGGCAGTAGATTCCTGGCTATCCATGATCATTCTCAGACGGTCTGTGGAAGAGACTGTTCTCATACTGGTTCGTGCATCATCCCGGCTGCTAGGCTATGTGAGAGGGGTCTATCGGGGTGAGCAATACCCCCTCAAGAGGGAGTGGTGACTGACTGATTGGAACTTTAGATATCTTTGTGCATTCTGTACCGCGTACCTGAACCTTCCCCTTCTCTCTATACTCTCCACTTTCTTCACAAGTTTTATGCAGCAAAAATAAAACCGTTGAAGGTTTCACATCTTGTGTGGACATTGCAATTTCTATAGACTTTCTTCCCCTGACAACAAACTTAGAGGTAACGTGCAAAACCCAAATCTAAACCAGCAGCTCCTATGGGGGTAGTGCTTCATATTGATTTCACAATTGATGCATGATATAGTAACTCATGATGCGACTATAAATACCAGGACAGCTTCATTCACAATACTATAAGTTTTCCTAAAAAAAAAACACTAAAAAGTAGTGCTATAAGAACAGACACAGAACAGAAGACACACATAACAATGCAAACACACCTTTCAAAGTAACTTTATTGTCTTTTTGATTGTAAAAGTACACTTGCTAATCCTCTCTTCGCTATGCTTGGCCAAATAAATTCTTTGAAATACCTCAAGGTATGTCCATAAGCGCTGGGTGCACGAGGTGTGTCTTCAGGAATGCAGAGAAATCACAAAACAATTCAGCAGCTCCTTCTGGCTCCTGACTGTTCATCAGATGTTCTAAGATTGCCACATGGACCAGAGCACTGGGTAAAGATCCAACCATATGGAAGACAGACCATGAAGACGTAAACTAATGGCAAGATAGCAAGTACAAGTCTAGTCCTTTTTAGATTTGTTGTCACAATGTGAGTCACTAAGAATTGTCTATATAAAATGTAAATTCAGCAAGTAGTATCTATTTTCTACAATCAAGCAGCACCATCTCGTATTAATTATGAGCCCTGTTTTTTGTTTGGGCCTGTCTTATTAACCGCTTCAGCCCCGGAAGATTTTAACCCTTTCCTGACTAGAGCACTTTTTACAATTTGGCACTGCGTCACTTTAACTGACAATTGTGCAGTCGTGCAAAGCTGTACCCAACAAAATTTGCGTCCCCCCCCCCCCCACAAATAGAGCTTTCCTTTAGTGGCATTTGATCACCTCTGCGGTTTTTATTTTTTGCGCTATAAACAAAAGAAGAGCGACAATTAAAAAAAAAAAAACACAATATCTTTTACTTTTTGCTGTAATAAATATCCCACATTTTTTTTCCAAAAAAAAAAATGTTTTCCTCAGCTTAGGCTGATATGTATTCTTCTACATATTTTTGGTAAAAAAAATTGCAATAAGCACAAATAATTGGTTTGCGCAAAAGTTATAGTGTCTACTAGTAATGGCAGCGATCTGTAATTTTTATTGGGACTGCGATATTGTGGCGGACAAATTGGACACTTTTGACAAATTTTTGGGCAGGGAAGGGTTTAACAATAGGGGGAGATCAAGGGGTTAACTGTGTTCTAACTGTAGGGGGGATTGGACTTACTAGGGGAAGAGATTTCACATGGTCAGTCTCTTCTCCCCTGAGAGAACCAGGATCTGTGATCTGTCACGAGCGATCGGTCATCACACCCGCCTCGCATCGGCTCCAGGGGCAAACTGTGGGCATGCGCGTGCCTCCAGCGGCGCGTGCGCTCCCCTAGTGTCCAAAAGGTGAAGCGTAGTAACATAACGTTGTTTCGCCCAGCCATGCTATTCTGCCACAGTAAAGCTGTGGCGGATGGTCGGCAAGTGGTTAAAGACAACTGTCAAGAGAAAAGCGGGGTATACACACATAGGGGTGGATTTACTAAGACTGGAGAGTGCAAAATCTGGTACAGTTCTGCATAGAAACCATTAAGCTTCCACGTTTTTTGTCTAAGCTTAATTGAACAAGCTGAAGTTAGAAGGTGATTAGCTACCAGATTTTGCAAGCTTCAGCTTCAGTTTTTCTTTACGTTCAACCAGTAGGTTGAACGAAAAAATGTACAGATTCCCGCATGTACACAAGCAATGTGTCCAAATACACTGATCAGTGCTGCAGCCAATTGTTTTTCCAGCAGGACCGCTCGACAGAAGACTGGCTTCTGTTGAGCAGACAGTGGTGCACACGTATCGAAATTCATCCAGGTCCTGCTGAGCCGGGCATATTTCGGTATGTGTATACTCCTTAATGATTTCAGAATGACATCTACTGACTAGACTGTCTTAATGACTACACCTCAAATAATGGATTGGAGTCAATAAATTTGTGACACATCCTTTATAGTAAAGGTCAGTTTAATAGTCTGTTGGTAGCATGATGAACCCTATTTTCACACCGTTAATGGAATGTTCATTTTCTAAGCAAATTCATGACCAGCCTCATGGGGGAGCTCTCGTTGGACTAGCATATGAACACTAGAGAGATTAATAGAATGACCAACTGTTATTTGTTAGCAGATATCCCTCAGCCGCACTTTGGCTGACTACACCACCTCACAATCCCAAGTAAATTTTACACATATCTATCAACATTTTTTAACATTTTTACTGAATTAATTTTCAACACATTTCAATATAATTCTGGGAAATTAGTGTAAATTATAGAAATTAAACTTATATACAAGAAGTAATGCATTTCTCAACACTGAAATATTCATATTACATGGATGTCTTCTCTAATAATATAATATATAATGAATGTAAGGAGCCTTCAAAGAATTTTTGCAAGAGCATAAACTTTTCGTAAAAGCAGATGTAACAAATATGTGTGATGACAAATAATGCAATGAAAGGATCATATTATTTATGTCTAAAGTTTTTCTCATCCACAAGGCATTTCAACTATTCTGCTTATACATACTACAATGCGTCTTCCTAAAAACTACAGCATAAAAGCAGAGGGGTTGTAATGGGAGAGCAGCCCCCAAGAATGTATTAATGTGTCCATTACTTTTCATCTTTCCCCGTTACCTTTCATGTAATCAAATCAGCATAGTTTCCAAAAGCTGTAAAACTAGAAGCATATGTCCTCCATAAGACACCACATACTTTTGTGTCATATAGCAGCCCCCCTGGCTGGCATGCATATCTAAAATACATTTATTGACTTGCTATGGTTACCCTTCTCAGGCTACAATACAAAGCGATCCTACAGCCAGGATGATGTGTCATACCTTCTCTGTTGGATTTCCATGTATTTTTCAATTTGGACAGTGCAGGAGGAGAATTTGTTGTTAGGAGGAAGGGGATAGCGCTGGAAATGTCAATGAGGCAATAATGGAGAACCTGGGACATATTAGTACCCAGTGCATCATTTACAGTATCCATAAAATACTAAAGCTCAACTCTAGACAAATCTTTTTCAGTTTTGTAGAGAATAGAGAAGGCCTATTACTTAATCAGGGTTTAATTGCAGTGTCCCCATTTGTAAAATCTCCCTAGTCCCCTCCCTTCCCATCAGGACAAAAAGTCATGGCAAATCTCTCCAGTGGAACAAAAATGCAACAAAAATAAAATGTTAGAACCTCTTTCGGGCTATTACTGTTTGCAATGTTTTGCCCAGATTTTTCCCTTAATTTCTTGTTCCGCTGTCAGAGAAACAGGAATTGAGGTGACGTCTCTCCAGAGGGGTCATGGATTATTCATTGAAAAATCACATGCATACCAACTTTCATGGGTTTTTTGTTTGGATGCATGACAACACAAGTAGTTTTCCTCTTCGTCTTTAACTATGAGGTGGCTAGGTCCTACCTCTATGGCTGAGCCCTGGTGGGCAGGATGAAACACAGGGCATGGTCATTAAAGAAGCATTGGCTGGGTCTTATAAGGCTTTTGACTTAGAAAGAACCAAAAAAGCAATTAGAAAAAGTTTTTACAACCTGTCCATTCACTATTTTATGGCTTCTTTAAATTCTATCCATTGTTCCCCATTCTGGCCTCATACCACGGTGGTTTAGTGGTGTAGTTCTGATCCCCCATTCAAGTCCCATAACATTGGTGGTTCAGTGATTTGGTTCGGTTCTAGCATTCAGGCCTTGTGAGATTGGTAATATTCTGCATGAGAGAAGGTGCTACAAAACGCTTATTAATTTTGCCAGGACAACAAAATACGCTGTTTTCTTATCTAATGAAAGTTCTCCAATTGTTGTTAAAGCTTAACTCCACTTTTTCCGGGTGATCCATGTACATTGCAAGGATTATAACAACCTTTGTTGCAGATTCCTACCTTTTGTTATTCTGAAGAAATCACTGTGGGCCATATTCTCGAAAAATATCCGCCTGCTGCGCTTAGGGCACTTACACTCCGCTGTCCCAACTTACTGGAGCAGGTGTTGTATTCCCCAAACACTTGCTCCATAAGTTGGGACAGCGGAGTGTAAGTGTCCCGGCGTAGCCTGGCGGATCTCCAAGGGGGCGTCTTCTATTCAAATGAAGCGCGCCCCCGATGCGAAAGAACTGGGCATGCGCCGGGCTGCAAAAAGCCCAGTGCGCATGCTCCAGTTCTCGGCGGAAAACGTCAATGACGCCGACGTGTGCGTCATTGACGTAAAGTCGTATTCAAGAACGACTTACGTAAACGACGTACTCGACGAAAAAACACGACGGGGACCCGACGCCATCCGTAACATGGTCTACGCGAGACTTGCGGAAATTTAATCCTCCATATAGCAGGACTAAATTTCCGCTTACGCAAACGACGTTAGCGACGGTTACGCGACGCGAACTCGTTCGGGAATCGGCGTAGAAGGATCATTTGCATATGCAAATGACTCCTTCACGTAAATGCCATCTAGCGGCGGCCGGCGTCATTGCATTTAAGATCCGCCAGTGTAAGTGACTTACAGATGGCGGATCTTAAGTGTATCTATGCAAAAATGATTCTGAGAATCAGGAGCATAGATACACTGGCCAAAAAAGGGAGTTACGATGGAGTATCTGACTTACTCCATCGTAACTTCACTGAGAATATGGCCCTGTGTGTTTTTCTGTGCCTTTGTTCTGAGCGAGTATAATGGGAGTGGTTTCATAATTATCCATCAGCTGTGCAGCTGCAGAGCACTAATGAGGAAATATCCTGGGCCTGCATCCCTTTAGACATATTCCTTATTGGGATTATCTCACCAAAATAAAAATTTTGTTGCAAGGGATGCATGAAATCTGACTTGCATCTTAGGCAGACTTCTGTGAAAATTGGTGATCCAATCAAACAAGCAGGAAATTATGTTTCTGGGGAGTGGTCAGTATACATTCTGTGTACAGAACAACTCCAGGTAGCCATTTTGCATTGCATTTTCGGAAAATTACAGCGGCTGCAGATTGAAACGGAAAGGTAATTTTTAATAACGTTCAACTACAATATGATTTGTGTCGCAATTGTATACACTGTATTATTTAGATTATATTTAGATTATTTATTAGAAAGTCCTTTGGAAGAGATTTTCTTGGTTAACAAATATAATACTGCAGTCAAACAGGATTACAGTGACTGGAAGGTTCATGTTAAACCATTACCTTATTTATTTTAGTGAAACTCCAGCCAAAACTTTGGCAGGGATGATCTTCTCAACAGGATCAAGCTGACCATGTTTTATACTGTATATTTTTTTATTACTTGCAGTGGCGGTGCATCCAATAAGGGCGTACAGGCGCCACCCCCTCTGTCACACCACCCCCCTCTATGTAAAATGGATAGATTCATGCATAGCCGCTGTAGCCACCCCCTATTCAGGTGTCTGGCCCCTTTTTTGGATGCCGGGCACCTGAATTACAGCAGCAGGGGTATTTTTTGAAGCACCTGATTAAATCCATAGGCTCTAATAGGCTTCTAATAGCATTGCACTTGCAGTCCACCCAGGTGTGTTAAAAAAGAAAATTTGCTTTTCTAACACTGAACCGCTTTTTAGCCAATCAGGAAGCGTGGGTCTAATACCCGTCACTTGATTAGCTAAAGGGACAGGTGCTTTGTTTGAATGCCTAACGGAACAGAAGAAGAGATGCACAGGAGGACAGAGAAGCATGGAGGATGCAGGAGCCATCACCTGACCCGCTGCATGTAACACAGCTTGCCGCCATCCCTCCCCGCTGCCTGACCCACCACTCAGATAGGGTAAGTGCCAGTTAGATGGCGAGCGGGGGGGGTCACAATGCCTGCATATAATGGGCACAGAAGCTGCATATTATGGGCACAGAGGCTGCATGTGATGGACACATGCTGCATATGATGGAAACAGGCTGCATATGATGGGCACAAGCTTCATATGATGGGCACTGGCTGCACATGATGGGCACAGAGGCTGCATATGATGGGCACAGAGGCTGCATATGATGGGCACAGAGGCTGCATATGATGGGCACAGGATGCATATGATGGGCACAGAGGCTGTATGATTGGCACAGTGCCTGGCCTGCATATGATGGGCACAGAGGCTGAATATTATGGGCAACAGAGGCTGCATATTATGGGCACAGATGCTGCATATGATGGGTAGAGATTGCCTGGCGGTTTGCCAGGCGGTCGTTTTGCAGCAAACTTTGCTCGTTCGCAGTTCGCCGAACAGGCAGACATCTGGCGATATTTGCGCCCATCCGCAATTTTACATTGAGAAGAACTTTGACCCATGACACATCCATCAGGTGGTACAGGACAGCCAATTGACAGCTGAAAAGCACATGGACATACCCCCTACCTTATAAATAGACCTGATCTGGTGGCCATTTTACATTCTGGCCCAGATTCAGGTAGATCCACGCAATATTTGCGTGGGCAAAGGGCAACGATTTTTGCTCTGCGCCCACGCAAATATTTTGATATGCCCGCGATTCACGGAGTAGTAGCTCCGTAAATTGCGCGGGCGCTATGCTAAATAGCCGGGCGTAAGGGTGCCTAATGTAAATGATCCCGCCGGGGGCGGGAATCATTTAAATTAGGCGCGCTCCCGCGCCGAGCAAACAGCGCATGCTCCGTCGGGAAACTTTCCCGACGTGCATTGCGGCAAATGACGTCGCAAGGACGTCATTTGCTTCTAAGTGAACGTGAATGGCGTCCAGCGCCATTCACGAATCACTTACGTAAACGACGTGAAATTTAAATTTCACGAGCGGGAAGGGCGGCTATACTTTAGCATTGGCTGCCCCTGCTACAGCAGGAGCAACCTTGCGCTAAAGTCGCCGTACGGAAACTCCGTACCTTGCGTGCGCAGGGCCCGCGCAACTTTTGTGAATCGGTGGTAGTATGCAATTTGCATACTATACGCCGATCACAATGGCCGCGCCCCCTAGCGGACAACGCAAGAATGCAGCCTGAGATATGAAGGCATAAGGAGGCTTATGCCTGTCATATCCTAGGCTGCAGTCCGCGTAGCGATGTTCCTGAATCAGGGGCATTCGCTACGCGGGAGCAAAACAGCTATTGCGCCGCGCAACCTATGGTTGCGCGGGCGCAATAGCTTCTTGAATCTGGGCCTCTGCTTTTTGTCAGTGTAGAGAGAGGTTGCTGTGTCGAGCATGGACAGACTGTAGTGACACAAATCGTTAGCTAACAGGTCCACAAAAGTCTTTTTAAGGACTGGTATAGGTGTACTATTGTTTGGTGTGCAGTATATAGGGGTTTAATACACTTATAATATACTTTCTAATATAGAGAGCATATTATAGTGTGCATTGTGACTGGTGGTGTATTTGGGTACTGCAGAATTTTATTTTCTGTTTTGCTGTGTTACCTCTGCTACACACAGTGACAAACGTTACTGGAAAAAAGTTTTATAACTGGTGCAATAAACCAGTGCCCCCCCCCCCCAAAACGACAGATTGAAGTGGGGTGTTACATAAAAATATACTTTCATAATGGTGTATTTGGGTACTGCAGAATTTTTGCCTCTTTTGCTGTGTTACCTCTGCTACACACAGTAACAAAATTTACTGGAATTTTTTTTTTATAACTGGTGCGATAAACCAGTGGCCCCCCAAAACGACAGATTGAAGCGGGGTGTTATATAAAAATATACTTTCATAATAGTGTATTTGGGTACTGCAGAATTTTTGCCTCTTTCGCTGCATTACCTCTGCTACACACAGTGACAAAATTTACTGGAAAAAAAGTTTTATAACTGGTGCGATAAACCAGTGGCCCCCCAAAACGACAGATTGAAGCGGGGTGTTATATAAAAATATACTTTCATAACAGTGTATTTGGGTACTGCAGAATTTTTTTTTCTGTTTTGCTGCTTTACCTCAGCTACACACAGAGACAAAAGTTACTGGAAAAAAAAAAGTTTTATACCTGGTGCGATAAACCAGTGGCCCCCCAAAATGACATATTGAAGCGGGGTGTTATATACCTTCTTCCACATATACTGCGCTTCTCTAGAGACTTTTGTCACAGGGTCATTTAAAAAATTACAGGCAGAGGAAGAGGCAGGCCCTTCCTGCAAGGGTGGTAGGGGTAGGGTAGGAGCACCAGGCCATAGCCAAAGTGGGAATTGGCACAAGGTGCGTTCGATTACGTCAAAGGACGCACCAGACTTGGTTGAGTGGCTCACCACCAACACCACCACCACCATATACCCTCCACTTGAGTCACAGGAATTATTTTCCGATCCATCAGAAGACATCTCTGACGCGCAGCCATTCTTGGCATTGGATGAGGAAGAGGAGGTAGCAACAGCCGCCACTCAGCAGTCTGACGACAATACCCAGATCAGCCCAAGGAGGTTGGTCCCTGCTGTTGCTGCCTACTCCAAGATCTTTAATGTTAGTGGTGGGGAAGGTGACGTCAATGATGATGTGTCTACAGACGTCACGTGGGTGTCCACAAGAGAGGAAGAGGAGGGGAGTTCAGAGAGAGAGATGGACCAGCAGATAGGGAGGAGAAGCAGGCCGAACTTACATTACACAGGAGGGACAAACCAGACTGGTAATGTATCAGGAGCGAGCCATCAACCATGTACGGTTACATCTGGTGCTCCCAGGACACCGGCCCATGGCTCCGCAGTGTGGGCTTTTTTTAATGTGTCCGCTGCTGACAATAGTGTTGCCATCTGCAGCCTTTGCAGTCAATGCATAAGTCACAGTAAGCTCAACACTCACCTAGGGACGACCGCCTTAAGAAGGCACCTGGCCTCCCATCACCGAATGGGAGCAACGCCATCAGAACCCACAAAGCCACACTCCAGGCTCTCACCGTCCAGCCTCTTCTCCTTCTCCTCACAATTGTCTTCCACTCCACTTTCCATCATGCCGTCCTTACGTTTTTCTGCAAAAAGGCAGGCTTCCATGGCCCAAATGTTCGATCGTAAAAAAACGATGACGCCGGAAAACCTTCTTGCCCAATGGTTAACCGCTGACTTGTCGGAACTGATAGCCCGCCAACTACTGCCATATAAACTGGTGGACTCGGAGGCCTTTTGAAAATTTGTGGCCATTGGAACGCCACAATGGAAGGTCCCAGGAAGGAAATATTTCTCACAGAAGGGCATCCCAGAGCTATATGGCCATGTTCAGCGGCAAGTGAATGTATCTCTGGCACACAGTGTCGGTGCCAAGATACATCTGACCACAGACACGTGGTCTAGCAAACACGGGCAGGAAAGGTATATAAATAAATAGTGAAAAAAGGAAATTAAATGCGCCCTTCAACCTTCCACCCCACTGCGCCAATCAATGTGAAAACCCCCAAAAAAGCAGCTACTTAAAAAATGTGAATAGTATGTAAAAAATTCTGAATGAACAAAATAGTAGCGCTATGTGCAAAAATTATTTTGAACAATCCTAAATAAATGTGAAAATAAATCCGTGACAAAGTATACACATACTAAACCATAATAGGTATATGTGAGAAGTGAAAAATAATAAAAAAAAAAAATATAAATAATAACATTTTTCAAGGAAAAAACATTCATCCAGTGATAGAAAGGATAAATTAACAAGCCAAGTTCATAAGTGATTAAACTTAAAGTGTCCAAAAAAATCTTCTTAAAAAATCTTGCTTGAAACCTTCCACCACACCATAGTGCTCATTGACTCCACACCCAAAGGAATTGCGCTTACCAATAAGATATGCCTTGCATTCACATGATTGGCAATATAACTGAATAAATCTCCAAACGAAATAATCATTTCCACCAGTGTTCCAAAATATCAGAAGTTACTCCACATGTAAAAGTAAAAATGGCTCCAATAGTGAAGTATATCAAAACTAATTTATTAAAAGCAGCGCAAGAAACCTTCACGTTGCACTCACATTAAGCAAAACAAATAGAGGCACTTCAAAAATGAACTCGGCAGTGGGCTCCAAACCAAAGACAATTTCGCAATAAGCTTGTTGTATTATGGTCTGGGCGGACCTAAGGTAAACCGCCAGTCTCACCCCCTGCTTGTTCGTTCCCCTCTTCACTTCAAAGCACTGCATCGGTGGTCGGTATTCCAAGCGTTTTCCTGGAACACAAGTATTATGCTGTGTAACCACTCCCAAACCAGTTTCGTCGCTCAGGACTTCTTCAATGGGATTGGTTACACGGTCTCATAACCTCCCCTTTATACACCGTCCGTTTGTTAACCCATGTAGATTTGGTTTTACCACCACTGATTACATGCAGGCCTGCCTCTTCTTCTCCTCCTCCTCCTACTCCATCCTCCCTCTCCTCCTCGGCTGACTCCTCCTTTTCTGATGCTACCGTCTCTTTCGCTCCGCGGTCCAAGATCCCCAGAACCTATTCAACATGCCAGGTGAGACGTTGCCATGCTGTGCTGCGTCTGTTGTGCCTGGAAGACAAGAGCCACACTGGTCCTGCACTCCTTTCAGCTTTGCGTTCACAGGCAGATCAGTGGCTAACACCACTCAATTTGACAGTTGGTAAAGTGGTGTGCAACAACAATGCCAATCTGCTGAGTGCGCTGAAACAGGGCAAAATTACACACGTGCCATGCATGCCACACGTCCTGAACTTGGTTGTGCAGTGATTCGTTGCCAAATACCCTGGGGTAATCTCGGGCCATTTCAGAAGATCTTACACGGCCATGGCTCACCTTGCTGACATTCAGCGGCGACACAACCTGCCCGTCAGACGTCTTATTTGTGACTGCCCGACACAAGGGAACTCAACCTTGTATATGCTTGATAAATGCATGTTTTTGCTGGAGCAGCCTAACAACTACCTGTACGAACTCTGCAGCAGGACAAGTTCTGGGGAGCTTGTTTTTTTTTCACCGCGCCAGTGGCTGCTCATGCGTGACTCATGCAGACTTCTGCGGCCATTTGATGAGATCACCAAACTGGTCAGTCGCAGCCAGGGTGCCATCAGTGACATCGTACCTTACGCCTTTTTTCTGGAGCGTGCATTGATCAAGCCGTCGAGGAGCAGGAGGATGAGGAAGTCGCAATGCTGGATGAATTCCCAGGGGGGGCTACTCCACCTGAGACAAGTCAACAACGGGAGTCTGAAGAGAAGTCAGAGGGGGATGGTGCCGGGGCGGATGAGGAGGAGCAAGAAGAGCATGCTTTAAACCTTTCTGGGATGCCTGGTGTTGTCCTTGGATGGGGGGAGGAGAACAAGGACGACATTATCCTGGATGATGAGCAGGAGCCAGGCCACTACACCGCTTCCAGTTTAGTGCAAATTAATACAGAATACAAAGTTGTTTTCTTTCAGGTCTGTGGGCAAATTTTTGGGGCCTAAAATGGGCGGCACTTACTTCTGTATCCAGTGAATGCCTAATGTACCACCAGCCACAGAATACAAAGTTGTTTGCTGTCAGGTGAACGACTGTGGGCTAATTTTTGGGGCCTGTACTGGGCGGCACTTACTTCTGTATCCGGTGAATGCCTAATGTACCACCAGCCACAGAATACAAAGTTGTTTGCTGTCAGGTGAACGCCTGTGGGCTAATTTTTGGGGCCTGTACTGGCTGACACTTACTTCTATAACCGGTGAATAGCTTAATGTACCTCCAGCCACAGAATACAAAGTTGTTTGCTGTCAGGTGAACGCCTGTCGGCTAATTTTTGGGGCCTGTAATGGCGCGAAACTTACTTCTGTATCCGGTTTTTCACTTAATACTTCTGGTAGGTCAGTGTCCATGTTGTGGGACTATTTGTGCACAGCTAGTAAGTATTTTGTGGCTGCAAATATGACCTGCAGGTTTTTAATGTTCGCCTGCCATTAAAGTCAATGGGGCCCGCCGCGAACTTGAGGTTCGCGAACATTTGAGAAAGTTCACGGTTAGCGTTCGCGAACCGCCCCATCAGATTTTCGTCCATCACTAATGATGGGCACAGAGACTGCATTTTATGGGCACAGTGGCTGCATTTTATGAGCACAGTGGTTGCATTTTATGAGCACAGTGGCTGAATATGATAGACACAGTGGCTGCATTTGATGGGCACAGTGGCTGCATTTTTTGGGGTACTGTGGCTGCATTTTATGGGCACAGTGGCTGCAATTGATGGCACAGTGAGGCTGCAATTGATGTTTTATTTTCAGTATTTTTCAGTTTGTTTGCACCCCCCCCCCCAAAAAAATTTTTTTTTAGAGCACCAGCCGCCACTGATTACTTGTATATAGTCTGTAATGACTTTTCTTATTTTAATGCAAGGTTTATCCAAAACACTTAGTTTGCAGAGCATGTCAACATTTCTAATGGAAAGGATCACTGCTACCTGTTTGCTTATGGGATGCTTGTGTATAGCTGACCAGACTAGACAGTAAATATCTGCTTGATAGAAAGTGTGTTAATCACTTTAATATTTGTACATCTTGTGTAAACTGTTCTTTTCTGCTGCTATTTGGGTCTGTTCTGTTCACATCAACCTCCAGAATAATAGTGTTTTTGCCTAGATCTTGCTACCTGGTTGTGGGCAGTGTTTAACTGTGGTCTGTGCATGTGAGGTAACACCTTGGCCGAAGGAGTGCTCACCAATGCCTGGGACCAAGTGGAGGCTGTGGTCATGTGAAGAATCGAACATTAAGGCAGTTCCTGACTCAAAGATGAGGCACTTGTTGCAGCACTAATGTATGGAGTTCCTCCTTAAGATGTTGCATCCAAAATTAACTAGACACTTGTATGAATGTATGTGTTTCATTCAGAGGGACATGCAGAGCCATTGCTTACTCCACCAGTCTAACGTACCTCTGTACCGGAATGGAACTCCGCCGGATACATAGCATGAGTCTCATGTGTGTCCTAAGGTAACTGTTCTCTTCCCACACCTAGTGATCAGGCTTTATATCCCTGTAATGCTAGTCTGCTCCTGGTGACTGGAGGAGACAGACAGCTAGGGAGGGAGTCAGAGCACCGACCCCCTTGCTTCCAGGGAATCTGTCACTGGCTGCTGTAGTTGTTCTTCTTTTTGTTTACCCATGCCAACTACC
Source organism: Rana temporaria (assembly GCF_905171775.1). Lineage (NCBI taxonomy): Eukaryota > Metazoa > Chordata > Amphibia > Anura > Ranidae > Rana > Rana temporaria. The sequence continues at coordinate 155,475,133 of NC_053492.1, forward strand.
TCCTCTTCTTTGCCTTGCGTTTTAACCTTTTGCAGCAGTGTTACACATACCCCATAGTGCTTTTACAGACCCAGATTCTTTAGGAACACAAGAACCCAACATGCTCCCCTTGAATAACTTCAAACCAGGCTCAAAGCAGTTGAACAACTTTTAATGAGAATTCAGCAGAGCATGTATAACAAGAATAAATATCCTTCTCCTAACTACATCTAACTGTGGCTGCACCATCGTATCTGCAAGTGGTGAAGTCTTTTTGGGAGAAGTCCAATATTGGGAGAACTTTAGTAGAGGTGTCCATAGTCACGGATATCCCAAATAGTCGGTGCTCCTGAGGTGGTCCACTCTCCTGGGAATCTCTTCTCTTTTGTACCACATTGGAGGAGAGCTTGGATCCCAGAAAAAGCCTGCGAACATGATTAGGGAAGGCACCAAGAAACTTAACCCCCCGTCCCCCTGACCTGGGCAACCAAGTGCTAACTAAACATACAATACAGTAGACAACTTGCCTAAATGCTAACTAAAAGTGGTTAATAATAAATATTTATATGCATAATTTACAATTCATCTGATAGAAAAAAAATACATAAAACGTTTTTGTTCCCCAGAACATAGTAGATAAATAATATGCAAAAACACTAAACATGACCTTTCATTTTTTTTATTGTGCCGCAGCATACACATTTATTCTGGGCTATTTTACACTGACATCCCACAAAATGCATTTGACAATTTACTTTTGTGAGATGATCTTTATCTTCAGTCCTTTCTTAGAATGAAATGAAAGCCTAAGTGGAAAATTTGCAGCGTATATATAATGACAGGGAACGTGAATTTATTCTATAAATGACAGATGGTAAAGGATTCATAGAGGAAATTGCTCCCTGTACATCAATGAATCTCCAGCTTTCCTGTCCTATGAGCTTTTGGATATCTCTAAATCTGACTTTGGGCAAATTGCCATTTATTCAGACCACTGCTAGTTCAGAAAGTGTTATGCCGAATTGTGCTGTTGTGTATGGACATCATCATTTCAGACCATCTAATGAAAAAGGATAAACCTGACACTTTATCCTGCAGAGAGATACAACTCCACATCTCAGCTCCCCACAGAGAACTCATTCATCAAATAGTAGTGACCACTTAGGACATTATTTTATGTATGGAAGAGGAATATTTCAAACCACTTCACAAATTTCAATATACTAGGCAGTTGGACCAATTATTTTTCGATAGTATTAAAAAAAGAAATATCAGAGGTCAGGAAAAATAACTTCATCTTCCAAAGCTGTAAAACGACACCAGATTCTGGTTCTGGTCATAGACAATGGATAGTGATTAGATGTGTGCAGGGCTTTTTTTCAGCAGGAACGCGGGGGAACACAGTTTCGGCACCTTCCAAACAATGTATATAACGGAAAGAGGTGCTGGGGTGTGCTGGAGAGTCTATTGATGCTGGCTGCTGGGGATATATTGTTGCTGGAGGGGATCTATTTTTGCGAAGGAAGGGGGTTTATTGTTGCTGGGGAGTTTTTTTTCTGTTTCTTGTGGGGGAACTATTGTTGCTGGGGGGTCAGTCGTTGCTAGGAGGTATGTACTGTTGAGGGAGGGGTCTTTGTTGCTGGCTGCTGGAGGGTCTACTGATGCTGGCTACTGGGAAATCTATTGTTGCTGGAGGGGATCTATTTTTGCAGGAGGTTCTAATGTTGCTCGGAGGTGGGTAGGGGGTGGAGTCAAGGGTGGCTTGGAAGGGAGGAGTTCCTGCACCTATTCTCTGAGAAAAAAAAGCCCTGAATGTGTGGCTGGGATTCCAACAGTCTTAGGCCGCGTACTTATGATCAGTCTAAACCGATGAAAACGGACTGAAGGACCGTTTCATCGGTCCAAACCGACCGTGTGTGGGCCCCATCGGTCAGTTATCCTTCGGTCAAAAAATTTAGAGCTTGCTTTAAATTCAACCGATGGACGCCTAACCCATAGGTCAAAAGCAAAAGCATCGGTTAAAAACCTGCGCATGCATAGAATCAAGTCGACGCATGCTTGGAAGCATTAAACTTAATTTTTCTCTGCACGTCATTGTGTTTTACGTCACCGCGTTGGACTCAATCGTTTTTTTATCTGATGGTGTGTAGGCACATCAGACCATCAGTCAGCTTCATCGGTTAACCAATGAGAACGGTCTGAAGGACCTTTCTCATTGGATGGACTGATCGTGTGTACAGGGCTTTATGGATTGAGCAAGTGTGTATTGTGATGTCTATTAGGTAAAGGGCATTCAAAAATCCACGGAGAGCGATTTACTAAAAAATGTGGTCTGCCTGATTGCTGGATACAGTATGTTATATGGCCATCACACTTACAGTATATGAGCTTCTTGGACATCCCATTTGATAATTATGGGCATTAATTTATTGTTAATAAATATGCCATTGCCTACCCCCCCCCCCTTCCTAACCTTGGTAAACTTTACCATTTTGTTAACTTTGCATCCTTGATAGCTGCCAAAGCCTGTAAGGTCCCATCATTCTTGTATTTTTTGAAGGCCTTATCCTTTGCTTTTATATGCATTTTTACGTTGGAGTTAAGCCACCCAGGACTTTTATTTGCCCTTTTAAATTTATTTCCCATTGGGATGCACTGGCTAATACCCTTATTTAATATTCTCTTAAAGCACTCCCATTTTTCCTCCATGTTCTTTGTTCCCAGGATTTTATCCCATTTAAAATCTTTTAGCAAAGAGCGCAGTTTAGGGAAGTTGGCTCTTTTGAAATCTAGCGTCTTTGTATTTCCCTTATGTTTCCTATTTGTGTGATTAATACTGAAACTAATTGACCCGTGATCGCTGTTTCCTAAATTGCCCCTTATTTCCACATCTGTGATCAGGTCTGTATTGTTAGTAATCAGTAGGTCTAGTAATGCTTTGATTCATGTTGGCGCATTTAACATCTGACCCATGAAATTATCCTGCAACACATTTAGGAAATGGGGAGCCTTAGACGAGTGTGCGGTTCCTTCCGCCCAGTCTATGTTTGGATAATTACAATACCCCATTATAATGACACTTCCCATTCTTGACGCCATTTCAAACTGTGATAGGAGGTCCGCCTCCTCTCCTCCCTCTGTTTAGGGGGCCTATAGCATACTCACAGTATTACTTTTAACTTAGTTTCTTCCCTTTGTAGCTCTACCCATAAGGATTCCACCTCCCCCTTGCTCCATTAGTGATGTTGTCCCTCCCATTCACTTGTACATCATTTTTGATATACAGACATATCCTTCTCCCTTTTTTATATAGGGAATACCCTTGAATGGTTTACAGCCAATCATGAGAGCTGTTGGACCAAGTTGCTGAAATTCCCACAAAATCTAAATTCTCCTCATACAATAGCAGCTCTAGTTCTGCCATCTTGTCCGCCAGACTTCTGGCATTATTTAACAAGCCACATAATTTTGCCTGGATGCATACTACCTCCTTATTGGGTGTTCTGAGGTTGTAAATAGGACTTGTTACTATACTTCCCCCGGGTTTAGGTGCTTTAGTCAACCTACCACTAATGCCCCCAATACTACCCTCTGAAATTTGTTCCACGCTGGCTATCTCTACATATGCCCCCCCCCCCCCCCGCCTAGTTTCAAAGCCCCTCTAACTTTTTGGCCATCTTCTCTCCCAGCTGATATGCACCTTTCCCATTTAGGTGCAGTCCGTCCCTGCTAAAGAGCTGGTAAACGACTGAGAAGTCGGTCCAGTTCTCCAGGAACCCAAACTCCTCCTTTCTAAACCATCTCCTCAGCCAGTGTTTACTTTCCTAATCTCCCACTGCCTCTCTGGTGTGGCTCGAGGTACCTGTAGTATTTCTGAGAATACTGCCTTGGAGGTCCTAATTCTCAATTTAGCTCATAAGTCCCTAAAATCTTTTAGGTTTATGTAACCTTCAGAAAAATCAGTTGTCATCTATTACCTTGTGAAACGAATCACTATACATAAATACACAATAGCTTCGATATTAAACAAATATTAAACATGAAAGAACCATTCATTATTTTTACATCATGCTGTGCTTGCAAAACTACATCCACCAAGTTAAAGTGCCCATGCTATAAAGATGTGAATACAATCTTCAATAAAGTGCCAGTCCAGATATTGTGTGTTGTGTTTCCAGTACTTCAACTTTACAATGCTCTTCCACCAGACAAAGTGCTTGCCACCTCCCCCCTGCAGAAAGTCTCTCACCGGATAGTTATGACCCCTTTATCTGCAGGTCAATAGCACTTTATGTATACTTTCTCCTCCACCAATGTGGCTCCATATGGCAACTCCTCTGTTTCCACACACCACCTCCAGATGCATGCAAGATAATAGATCAAGAGAGAGAGAGACCGCAATAGCATAATAACATTAATTTAAAATGCTGACCATCTGACACTACAGAATTGCACTTACAGGGTAACAGGTACAGCCTTCATTCAATATATTTTAATGCCACCTCCAGATTTGAGGCAAAATGTCGGTGCACTCCATTGGCCGGATGTGATGTCAGCAGCGTGGCTCCGCCCAATGCATTTTGTCCATGTGACATCATCAGGCTTTGCAGTAGTTTACAAAAAAAATATTTATGAATGAAAAGGTTATAATGTGAAGCCTGTTGCCAAACATAATGATAAAAAGATTTAGAGTTTTCATACATTTTAAAGGAAGCCTATAGTGTGTGGCCTCCCATTGCTGACCTACTTCTAACAATACTAGTTAGCATTTTGCAAGCTGGAGTAACATTAGAACATTTGGTCTACATACTAGATCCAGATCTATGCCTCAGCAAGTGTTAATGCATTGAATCATCATGACAACCAGGCAACTACAGGATTCTTTTTAAGTGGATATAAAATGTAAAGCCATTAAAATTATAGAAGTAAATTATGGAAGAGAGACTAAACGTGATACAGATTGGATGCACATGTTGCCTAGGTGATGCAATATGACTAATTCACCTGCTGATATTATAGACACTTGTGGTAACAAATTAGATGTGATTTACTCATTTGGGTACATACATGTTATGACATTTTATCAGATCAGAATTTATGGAATACGACTGGATTTTGAGGTTTGGCAGTTAAAAAAATTCACACAGGAATGTGGTCTTTACAATGGCTTATTAGTGATTAAGCCCAGGTTCACACTGGGCTGCGGGAATAAAGCCGCACGATTTCACTCCCGCTGGCCGTCCTGATTTTGGCCGCGATTACAGAGACATTCTGCACAGATGTCAATGTAAATTGTAGGCCAAAATCAAAAAAGTCGTACATCAGCCATCACCTGCACCCATACCGATTCCCCCCTTCTCCCCAACGTGATCCCCAGCCTGTCAGTTTAACGGAGCAGAAGCTGCAGGCTGCGGGAGGGGAAGGAGGGATGCCACCGGAGCAGGGATGGATCGGGGGTGCGGGGGACAGTATTGGGGGGCTGAGTGATGGGGTGACAAGTCTGGACCCCCACCCCCAAGACCCCAGCAGCACCTGAAGCCAGAAGCACCTGAAGAGTCTGCTGAACAATTTTGATATAAGTTTAAGTGACCATAAGATTATAGGAGAGGGAAAAGAGGTCCATATGCCGTACTGACCTGGCATGACCTACGGCGTAAGGAATTGGCAGTGAAAGGGTTAATCTGTTCAGATCTTCTTGTATGGTTTCCACATCCTGCAGAGGAGTTATTGCCCTGCATAGCTTAGTGTTATCCGCAAATACAGATATTGAACTGTTTACCCCATCCTCCAGGTCGTTTTTGAACAAATTAAACATGATTGGTCCCAGCACAGAACCCTGGGGGACCCCACTTTCCACCTCTGACCATTCTGAGTATTCCCCATTTATCACTCTGAATTCACCCTTGTAGCCAGGTTTTAATCCATGCCAATAGACCTTACTTTGTACAGTTTATGGGGAACTGTGTCAAATGCTTTTGCAAAATCCAGATACGTTGTGTGGTCTATGGGCCTTCCTTTATCTAGATGGCAGCTCACCTCCTCATAGAAGGCTATTAGATTGGTTTGGCAAGAACGATTCTTCATGAATCAATAATGATTAGTGCTAAATACATTTCATTACTAAAATCTTGTATATAGTCCCTTATTATCCCCTCCAAGAGCTTGCATACTATTGATTTTAGGCTACATGATCTGTAATTCCCAGGGATGTATTTTGGCTTTTCTTCAATATGCTGCTACCATTCCAGTCAGTAGACTGTCAGTAAAAATTAGGAACAATGGTCTGACAATTACTTGACTGAGTTCCCTAAGTACCCTCGGGTGCAAGCCATCTGGTCCCGGTGATTTATTAATGTTAAAGGGGTTGTAAACCCTTGTATTTTTTCACCTTAATGCATCCTATGCATTAAGGTAAAAAAACTTCTAACAGTGACCGTCCCCCCAGCCCCCTGTTTTACTCACCTGAGCCCTTTGATCCCTCGGCGGAGACACGCTCTTCCTCTCTGCCCGGGGGGTTCTCAGCTCTTGATTGAATAGATTGATAGCAGCGCAGCAATTGGCTCCCACAGCTGTCAATCAAATCCAATGATGCAGGTGCTGGGGGGCTGGGCCAAGTCCGGCATTCTGTGTCTATGGACGCAAATGCTGGACTCGGGAGCGCTCCCGCAAAGGTAACCCCCAGGCAGAGTTCCTCTCCTAGGGAGTTAACCGATGCGGGGAGGAGCCACGAGTGCCATTGGGGGACCCCAGAAGAAGAGGATCGGTGCAAAAAAAGTGCACAGTGGAGGTAAGTATGACATGTTTGTTATTTAAAAAAACAAGGATTTACAACCCCTTTAATCAATATTAAAGCCATTGTAAAAAACACATTCCTGTTTGAGATTTGTTAACTGTCAACCCTCAAAATCCAGTCGTATTCCATAAATTCTGATAAAATGACAGTCATAACATGTATGCACCCGAATATCTAGGTAAAGCACAATTAGTTTGATACCACAAGTGTCTATAATATCAGCAGATGAATTAGTCATATTACATCACCTAGGCAACATGTGCATCCAATTTGTATCACATTTAGTCTCTCTTCCATAATTTACTTCTATAGTTTTAATGGCTTTACATTTTATATCTACTTTGAAAGAACCCTGTAGTGAGGGGCTAGTTGCCTGGTTGTCATGATGGTGCCATCACTTCCAGCCATTGGAGTGCACCGACATTTTGCCTGAGACCTGGAGGTGGCATTAAAATATATTGAATAAAGGCTGTACCTGTTACCCTGTAAGTGTAATTCTGTAGTGTCAGCATTTAAAATAAATGTTATCATGCTGTTGCGGTCTCTCTCTCTCTTGGTCTATTATCTTGCATGCATCTGGAGGTGGTGTGTGGAAGCAGAGACATTGCCATATGGAGCCACATTGGTGTCAATCAAATCCAATGACGTGGGTGCAGGGGGGCGGGGCTGAGTCCGGCATCCTGTGTCAATAGATGCAAATGCTGGACTTGGGAGCGCGCCCGCAAGGTAACCCCCAGGGGAGCGCTTCTCCTAGGGGGTTTACCGATGTGGGGAGGAGCTGCGAGAGCTGCCAGGGGACCCCAGAAGACAGTTATCGGGGCCTCAGTGTGCAAAACAAACTGAACAGTGGAAGTAAGTATGACCTGTTTTGTTTAAAAAACAAAAACAAAAAAAACGAGGGTTTTCAAGTCTATTTCTAATTCTGTCCTCTGTAAGGCCGCATTCACACTGTAACGTGGCGTATTTCGGCGTATTTTGCTGTGACAAATTGCGGCGTATTTAACCCGCAATTTGCCACGACAAAACGGGTCTTTTTTTTTTTTTGACAACACATTGTTGTCTATGGCCGAACGCCAATGCCGCCTGAAAAAAGGGGTCCGGGACTTTTTTTCAGGCGGCAGGCGTACGGCGTTTCGGCGTTCGGCGTGAGATGTGAACCATCTCCATAGACATCAATGTAAAATCTCCCCTCCAGTGGCACGAGCGTCGGGCGTCTGGCGTGAAAACGCCTAGATGTGAATGGAGCCTTAGCCATGATGATGCTTCCTGTAATGTGTCATGAGGACAAATACTGCAGTTTTGGTTACTGAAGCCCCCTGATTCCCTCGTGACGACTGAGGAGAAGAATACATTTTATACCTTCGCCATCTCCCCATCCCTTGTAACCAGATGTCCTTCCTCAGTCTTTATGGGGCCAATAATGTCTGTCTTCCTTTTTTTACTGTTTATATACTTAAAAATGTTCTTGGGATTTTTTTTTGCTCTCCTCCGCTATATGTCTTTTGTGTTCTATCTTAGCCACTCAAATTTCTCCTTTGCTTTTATATGCATTTTTACATTGGAGTTAAAACATCCAGGACTTGTGTTCACTCTTTTAAATGTATTTCCCAATGGGATGCACTAGCTAATGCCCTTATTTATTATGCTCTTAAAGCAAACTCATCTCTCCTCTGTGTTCTTTGTTTCTAAGATTTTATCCCAATTTATATCTTCTAGCAAGGTTCGTAGTTTAGGGAAGTTGGCTCTTTTGAAATTCAGTGTCTTTGTGTTCCCCTTATGTTTCCCATTTGTGTGATTTATACTGAAGCCAATTTACCTGTGATCGCTGTTTCCTAAATTACCCCGTATTACCACATCCATGATCAGCTCTGTATTGTTGGTAATCAGTAGATCTAGTAACTCCCTGTTTCTAGTTGGTGTGTCTACCATCTGAACCATGAAATTGTCCTGCAAGACATTTAGGAACTGGTGTGCCTTAGACGAATGTGTGGTTCCATCAGCCCAGTCTGGATAATTAAAATCCCCCATTATGATAACACTTCCCATCCTTGCTGCTAATCCAAATGTGATAGGAGATCCATCTCCCCTCCACCCTCAAGTTATGGGCGCCCTATAGCATGCTCCCAGTATTTTTTTCCCTTAGCTTCATCCCTTTGGAGCTCTACCCATAAGGATTCCACCTCCACCCTAGATCCCTTATTGATGTCATCTCTCACATTCACTTGTACATTATTCTTGATATATATGTATACCCCTCCCCCTTTTTTACCCTTTCTATCCCTGCAATAAAGGGAATACCCTTGAATAGTTGCCAGACACATAGTAAATAATATATATTAAAATGTATTAAATGTGGCTCCTTCCCCTTGCCTGGCCTATTTAAACTATTTAGGCTCACTGCCTGGCAACACTTTTGCAAGCTATCTGCTAAGCTGAGCTGAGTTTTGTGTATCGACTTTTGGCTTGTTCCTGATTATCTGTGTCTGTTGCCTGTCCTAACCTCTGGGTTGTACCTAGTCAGTCCTGACTTCTAGCTTGTTCTTTGCTATCCGTGTCTGCTGCTTATTTTGACCTCTGGCTTGTTCCTGGTTATTCATGTCATCTGCCAACCCTGACCTCTGGACTGTTCCCAGTGACCTCTGGCTCATACAGGGTACTTAGAGTAGGGTGAACCCAGGGTTCATGATCTTAAGGTTAGTACACAGTGATGCCAAGACCTCTGTGAAGAGGTCCCTGATGCATACGGTCTGGCTCTTAATCTCTCTGCTCCCTTGGGATTCTGCATCGACTGCTTCAGCGAGTCCTGATCCCACTCCTGGGTCTTATAAGTTCTAAGATGATCCTGGTTCAGTTTCCAGGACCTTATTTTTTTAGTGTGTTCCAGTTTGGCTCCTTCTCTGCAGATCCAGCCCCGATGTCTAGCCTGTCCCATAGTGCCCTGTGCTACCTAAAACTGGCTGTTGACCTACATATCTTGTATAAACCTACCACCTCTTATTGGGTATCCAGTATAGTGTAGCTAGAGAGTCCACCTGGACCTAGCTAGCATGGACCTAGTTAAACAGTGTAGCTTTCGCCCAGGGTTTGGTCCCCTCTAGCTCTAGCTTGTAAGTTAGTAATAGTTTCTGGCATCAACATGCTTGGTTCTGCCTCTGATCGTTTCACTCTTTGCAAGCTTTATACATCCTTGATTTCCTCATACAAGACTGTTAGTTTAGACATAGATTTTTCAAGATCTTCAAGTAGCTGCTGCAACCAAATTCACTTACAAGCATGCAGAGTTGTATTTAGTTTCTGTAGAAGATAATGCCACAGTGATTTTCTTTTGGGTGGACCACATATCCTATAAATTCTAGGTCACCATTAGTAGATAATCTCAATTTCATGTCTTGAGTCTGTTTTAGATATGTTTGCATTCCAGTCCCTTTGCCAGGATTAACTTACACGTCTTCTGAGAAGTGACATGGCAACCCCTATATATGGATGGGTAGTGGTTGATTTGTTTAAAAGTGCCTTCCAAATAAAGACAAGGGGCTAGATTCACATAGATCAGCGGATCTTTAGATCCGCGTGACCTATGTGATTTAAGATCCGCTGCCGCAAGTTTGAGAGGCAAGTGGGTAATTCACAAAACACTTACCTCCAAACTTGCGGCGGCGGATCGTAAATCCCCCGGCGGAATTCAAATTCCGCGGCTAGGGGGAGTGTACTATTTAAATCAGGCGCGTCCCCGCACCGATTTAAATGCGCATGCGCCGTCCGCGGATTTTCTCGGCGTGCATTGCTCCCACTGACGTCGCTAGGACGTCAGTGGTTTCGTCGTGAGCGTAACTTGCGACGAGCGGTTTTGTGAATCGGCATATGCAAACGATGTAAAAAAAAAAATCAACACGGGAACGACGGCCATACTTAACATTGGCTGCGCCTCATAGAAGCAGGGGTTAGTATACGCCGGGAAAACCGCTACGTAAATGCCGTAACAACACTGCGTCGGGCCCGCGTACGTTCGTGAATTGGCGTATCTCGCTGATTTACATATATTTCTCAGCGGCCATTTTTAAATTGCAGTTAAGATCCGACGGTGTAACACAGTTACGCCTGTCAGATCTTAGGCATATCTATGCGTAACTGATTCTATGAATCAGGCGCATAGATACGACCGGCCTAACTCAGAGATATGATGGTGTATCAGGAGATACACCATCGTATCTCTCTCTGAATTTGGCCCACGCTGTTTAAATTGGCGTGCTTACACCTCTGCATTGTGACATGCCTAACTGTTTAAGGATCACATCAATTTTAGAACTTTGACGTATCAGGAAGCTTACATGCACATTGAGTGCTGTGCTTATTTTTGCCATTTTCACAGCCTCTTTGTAAGCTGTAATCAAATCATCAATATAGAGCTGCAAATACATCTACTTCCCAGCTGTACATTTAGAATTTAGACATTGATTGGCTTTAAAAAAAATGCTAATGTCGCCCTTCCTTCAGTATTTTAGCACAGCTCAGCGCTTAGGATGCATACTGAGATAGTTCAAACACATATTCTCAGATAAAATGAAATAAAAGCAGCTGCTTAAAAAAGTCAAACATAAAATCAACAGTAAAATATGAAACATTAAAAACTAAAAAGTCCAAAGTTCAATATAAAACTGTAGCAGCACTACTTCCAGACCAGCGTCTGAAACACTTCTATATGTCCAAAACAATATAGGAAATCAGATGATAGTGCAAATTGATAGATAAACAGAAAGAAATTCTTCAATCAGTGCTCCTTTCACCAGAGGGGGCGCTCACCACGTGGGGGGAAAACTCCCCTTTTGGGGGATGCACTCACCACAAATATGGATATATAAAGCCTTGAATATATATCTCTGTGTATCTCCTGGATGCTGCACTCTCCACCAGCCAATGTGTTTTATGTTCAATCAAACCGCCGTCACATAAAATGGAAGGAACTCATATAGTGTGATATTGTTTTTAAAAAAACTGATTTATTGAGCCCCAAACACATCCCCTAATACAATATGCGTACCATAAATATAAAAGTGACAAGCAAAATATGAAATTGATGCCAGTACTGTGCCTGTATGCCTCTCCTGGCTGGACAGTGAAGTTGCTGAGAACAAACTCTTTTCCTGTTCCTGGTCCCGGGGGCTGTACAGAGTGTCAGGTCACTGGATTAGCATCACGCCCTGATGCGTTTCGTCATTGGTTGACTTTTTCTGAGGGCTTTACTTCTTGCGAATAAGACTATGCATGTTTGAATTTCATGTGCAAGCTAAATGTCCACATAATGATCTATGTAACTTACAAACAAGATGTTTTTCCCCAGCTCTTATAGTATATATTCTTCTGTTTGTGTCATGTATATTGTCTCTTCAATGCTGTCATTGAGAAAGGCTGTTTTATTTTCATAATGTTTCAAAGTCATATTCTGTTGGGCCACTATAGTCAGCAAGGTTTTAAAGTATTAAAGTATAAAGTTTAAAGTATTTTCTATTTCCGTATCTCTAGACTTAACTTTCAGAGTCATATTTGGTTTTGCCAGAAAGTGCCCCTTTTGGATGTTGCAGATTTTCTCAATAAGGTTGCAGGTGGTTCAGCTTCTTCTATTTCTGTGGATTAATCGCTAACACCAATTAAAATTTCAGTCAGGTTCTGTTCCTTTTCCTGTAGTGTACTGTTGGGACTTCTTGTTGAGATTGTCATTCATGAGGCTTTTAACATACCATTATATGTGTTTCATTACAGTTCACACTTTTTCTGATTGTTAACTTATTGATGTTTGGGTGCAAAATTCTGTAAAACTTTTGCAATTCTTTGTAGCTTACATTCATACCGTCTTTAGCACAAGATTCCTTTTTTTATGTTTTTCTTTAGGAACATGTGTGTATGCTTTTCTTCTAAAGATTTTGAAGTATTTCAGGTCAGGCTTTTTTTTTTATCCCATAGCTCATGAGGTATGTATCCCTTCTGGGGAGAATCAGCTCTCCATAAGTCTTGGTAACAATGGTTACTGAGACACAAAGTGAAGGGAAAATAGAAAATTTTACAATTGTCACTAGAGCAAGTGAGTGTAAATCATCCAATGGAGACAATAGTCCAAATAACAATTGTCTAATAAATTCCCTCACTTTAGTTGTTGTGTTTTCAGTGCAGGCTACGGACACCAGAGAAAAAAATACCTGATAGGTATTTTAACCTTTTCCCACACACGCACATAATGTTCACTATACACATGAAAATGGAAGAAAAGGACAAAGGAAGAAAAAAAAAGAGGGAAGAAAATTAGAAAAATATGTTTAGACTTTGATGTAAAAATCGTACAAATAAAAGCAAAAAAATAAATAAAAAATCACTGTATGACAATTGTCATTGGAATGGATTATTTACCTTTCCTAAGCCAGGCAGGTTCATAATGCAGCTTGAGTCTCCATTGGGGATATTCTATCTCCCTTATTGTTTTGGTGGCCACAAGAATATGGGGAATACACCTATATAGAGACACCAACAACAAAAGTGCTTCTATTGCCATCCTGTTTGAGAGATTGCCCTGACTAACTGTCCTGGTGAGCGCACAGAAAGTGAAGGAAATTCCCCTTAAATAAAGTCAGAGGAAACAAAAAAAACAGATGTTCTATCTCGCCCCTACTCCACTCAGAGAGAAAAATGTTTAGTCTTGATAACAATTTTAAGAAGAAAGAAATGCTGGTCTGCCTGATTGCTGTCACTGTTCTGCATCAGACGGCAGTATTGGTCACAAAGGATTTCATGCTGTGTGAGGCTCCTTTAAGAACTGTGACCAGAGTAGCATTGCAGGAATGGTTAGCAATGTGTGAGGAGACGAAAGACAATGTTCTCAATGCTACCCTTTCATTTAAATGCCTAAAATACAAGAATTCATCAATTCAAAGAAGGAGTATTGTCCATAAAATATTATGGTTTACTGTCCATATAAATGTCCAGGATGTAAGGTTAAGAAACATTGCCCGAAAATGTATGGAGCAGGTAACTGCATTCCAAGAGGAATGCAAGGCTACTGTGTTCAAAAAAGGGCTGGGGGACCCATACTACAAGATAGGAGGGAGAGGGAAGAGAAGCACCAAACACACCCCTGGTGTAATACAGTTTTAATAATCAAAGAATAAAATACATAAAATGTTCCACTCACAATAAGGTAAGGTAACAATAGAGCAAGCATGAAATCGGTGAAGGCTCAGGGCAGTGATGTCCTGCCTCTGTGGAGCTGTCAGTCCATGCTGCTGCCCCGGTGTCAGAGACCAGCCATGCCTCCTTTCTCAGCCAATAACTATTGGCTGACGAAGGAGGTGTGGCTTGCCTTCAAAATGCATAATGATTGGTTATTCCTAATTGAGGTTGACAGCTTGAGTTCCCAGCCTTTGACAGCTCATTCCCCCAGCGTCCCCCGACATCCTTCTGACATCCAAGCCACGGCATAGTGGCATGGACTGACAGCCCACTGGCAGCAAAACATCACTGCACAGAGCCTTTACTGACTTCACGCATGTTCTATTGTTACCTTTTGTGAGTTAAACATTTTATTTATTTTATTCCTTGATTATTAAAACTTTATTACACCAGGGGTGTAATACAGTTTTATCTTTGATCTTTGATTATTTAAACTGTATTACACTTGATGGTTAGCAATACATCTGGTTCACAACTGGGTTGTAAAGAAGTTTTCAAAAATTGTATGTAAATCTGGGGTTTGGGTGCCTATTGAAGAGATGTGGATATGTAAAAACAACTGCGCTATAAGGTAAGTAATAAGTAAAATGAATGAACGATAAGCAGCCAGCACACAAACAAACAAAGTATAAGGCAATTTAAAAAATAAAGTGCAGCGCTAAATTGTGAAAAGTCTGGACAGGAATCCTGACATTAAATATAAAGTCCTTGATGCGAACTTCAATCTATAATGCAGTCCCTGTGGTGAGAACTTCAAATATAATAACACATCTATTAAAAGTGAACAAAAAATTAAAAGTAAACATCCAATTAACACAGCAAAAAGTGTTGCTGCATAAAGTCCACACATGTGTTTCCCAGTAGGTGAATGGAATCACCAAACAGGTGTGAAAAAATGAGGTGAAAGAGTTCATAGGTATACTCCCAATGCATGAGACATTCCACATAGGAATAATTCAATTAGAATCAGTAACAATGGCTTGTCTGAAGCAATCCTCAAAGGGTAAAAAATAGGTAAAATAGGTACTCTTACCAGCTCTGGTGGACTTACATGCTAATACTAGCAGTGAGTCAGATAGGCATGGTGGTCACACCGGACCCCTGTTGAAGGCTGTTTAAGCCGAAACGCGTCGGGTAGTACATCTGGTACCCCATACTGCTTTTAAATTGTATCATGTGATTTTTATTTAATAAAAAGCCTTCAAAGGTTTTTTTTTGACCTGCACCATTGGGAGCATTTTTTCTTTTCTGTTTCCTACCATCCCATCGACTGTATTGTCTTATGAGCCCGGCCAAAAAAACGTTAACAAAATACAAGAAAGCACAGTTGGTGAACTTGCCAAATGTGTTACCCAGTGATAACATCTTCTTTGCTATGTAAATAAAAAAAAAATAATCAAAAGAACAGAAGCATCATTCCTATGAAGGCTGAAAGCAGCCAGTGGAAACAGTCAGAGACCTACAGAGTAGATTGGAAGCAAGCTGCAGATACTGGGTGCACCCTATCGTGATTAAAATAAGGGAACATAGGCAGTTCAGTTGAGGATATAAATATATGTTTGGGGGATGGAAATCAAATAAAAGGAATTAAAAGAAAAAAATTCAAAGGCAACTATGTATGCACAAAAAGACGCTTGGGAGTTCTGCATCTGATTGACAGAGTATCTTCATAAAACTCTCAAATGAATTACCATATGACAAACTGTTCTGCCATCTGGATGTAGCTGTGAAAATAAATTAATATTTAAAGTAGATACATATTACCCAGACTATTGGGGAAGCAGCCAGGGAGTCCATGTCATGTAACGTGACATAGCAAGGGTCAGACTAGTTATGTGGAACCGTAAGGGAATTGTTTATAACCCTTAGCAGTGAGCTCAAATTCTGTTAATGTTTAACCTAATCCTCTTCCATTTCTGAAGTAAAATATGAAAATATTACTACTGCTGTGAAGCACTATAGACCACTCATTGCAGTATGTGACACTGGTCACTAAGCCATCTGAAAGAAGCTGAAAATAAATAAATCAATATTTAAAATAGATACGTATTACTCAGATATTTAGGAAAAGAGACAGGGAGCCTATGTCATGTAAAGTAACATAGCAAGGTTAGACTAGTAATGTGGAACAGTATTGGAATTGTTGATTACCATTAGCGGTGAGCCTCATATTCCATAACATTTCATTTAACTACCTACTATTTCTAAAAAAATCAACAAAAATATAAATTGTGAAAATGTTATTATAATACCCGTTTGTACAATAGATGTATGTTCTATTCTTACAGAGTAACTTTACTTTTGTTGAGAAAAAAAAGATTGCTTTCTGGGTGATCTATGTACATCACAAGGATTTTAACAAACTTTGTTGCAGATACCTACCTTTTGTTATTTTGAAGAAATCACTGTGTGTTTGTCTATGTCCATGTGGTAAGTGAATCTAATAACTTGTGATTTCATAGATATCAATCAGCTGCTGCACCTGCATGGTTGTAATGAGGAAAAATACAGGGTCTGCATCCCCTTTAATCGCGATTTTCTATTGGGAGTATCTTACCATCATTTTTTTTTTGTTGCAGATACATCTGACTTGTATCTTAGTACTGACTTCTGGGAAAATCAGTAATCCAATCACACAAGCAGGTAATGATGTTTCCGGTGTGTACAGGGCTTTCTGTACACATTGGGCCAGATTCACAAAGAGATACGACGGCGTATCTCCTGATACGCCGTTGTATCTCTGAGATCCGACGGTCGGATCTATGCGACTGATGCGACTGATTCATAAGAATCAGTTACGCATAGATCTCCCTTAGATCCGACTGGTGTAAGTGACTTACACCGTCGGATCTTAGGCTGCAATCTTCCGCTGTCCGCTAGGTGGCATTTTGTGTTTTACTCACGACGAATATGCAAATGAGGAGATACGCCGATTCAGAAACGAACGCCCCCCCGTCGCTTTTTTTTACGTCGTTTGCGTTCGGCTTTTTCCGGCGGATAGTTACCCCTGCTATATGAGGGGTAGCTAATGTTAAGTTTGGCCGTCGTTCCCGCGCCGAGTTTAAAAATTTTACGTCGTTTGCATAAGTCGGTCGGGAATACGGATGGCCGGAATTTACGTTGCAGCCGAAAACAATGACGTCCTAGCGACGTCATTTGGAGCATGCGCACTGGGAAATATCGCCGGCGGCGCATGCGCAGTTAAATCGGCGCAGGAACGCGCCTGATTTAAATTGTACACTCCCCCTAGCTGCGGAATTTGAATTCCGCCGGGGGAGTTACGATCCGCCGGCGCAAGTTTGGAGGTAAGTGCTTTGTGAATACTGCACTAGCCTCGCAAAAGTGCGCCGGCGGATCGTAAATCACATAGATTACACGGATCTAAAGATCCGCTAATCTATGTGAATCTAGCCCATTCTGTGTATAGAACATCTCCAGGTAGCCATATTGGATTTACAAATATATACAATAAATATATACAATAAAAGTGTAGCGCTGGATGAGGAACCATATGCAACCATATAGTTATAATGTGTAAATATACAGTGAAAAAAGTATAGAAAAACTAAAAGTAATAAATGGGTTGTGAATAGTGAACCACTAAAGTTCATAAATGAATATCCCCTGATGGAGAAAATAAAAGTTCAATCAACTTGTGTAGACCTCCAGTGATAGAAGACAAATAAACGGAATCCAATGCGTGGAGAGACCCGCCACCAGGAGGAGAAACTAACGCTTACCGACTAGCCAGTGACCGCCCTTCTCAGGGGTGTCAGAACAAGCACAACAGAGTGATGTCCTCACTGAAGCATTAGGGAGTCCTGGATGATAAAATCTGAAAATACGGCTCAGATGCTGGGAGGATATTTATACAAGAGTTATTTGGTTATTTGGTGAAACCACAGGAGGAAGACGAAAGGATTCCAAAACAAAAATGCCTGACTTTCTGCAGCAAACCAGCAGAATCAACAGAGAATTAAAGAGCTGCAGATTGAAAAGGAATGGTGATTTTTAATAATGTTCAATTACAATATGACTTGATGAGTCACAATTGTATATGCTGCATTTTTTTCATCCCTACTAGCTCATACCCCCCCCCCCCCCCCAAAAAAAAAATGTCCACTCCTAGCACAAATCCCCCCATTCATCTCTACTAGCACTAATCCCCCCCCCAAAAAAAATTCCCACAAATAGAGCTTTCTTGTGGTGGTATTTGATCACCTCTGCGGTTTTTATTTTTTGCGCTATAAACAAAAATAGAGCGACAATTTAGAAAAAAATGCAATATTTTTTACTTTTTGCTATAATAAATATCCCCAAAAAATATATAAAAAAAATTTTTTTTCCTCAGTTTAGGCCGATACGTATTATTCTACCTATTTTTGGTAAAAAATCGCACTCATCGTTTATCGATCGATTTATCGATTGGTTTGCGCAAAAAGCCCTTCTGAGAGACCAGTTTTCTTCCTGGCTCTCTCCAGCAAGTGCCTGGGTCTCCTCCTTGGCACAGCTTCCTCAAATACATGGCAGGGCAGCATCAGGACCACTTCGGCACACGTTAGGCCCCAAAAAAGATTATTGGGCCTAACAGCAGGGCTTCATCCAGCTGCACTTCCCTAGGCCTCAGCCTAGGGGAAGAGAGAAAGCACATGGCCTGTTCCAAATATTTATATCCTCCCCCAGCATGCACCAGTCACATAAAGGAAATATAAATATTCATAACTTGACCAGTGATACCAGTGACATCTACTGATGAGAGCATCACAAGAAATCATAAGCCAACTTAAAGTGGTTGTAACGGCAGAAGGATTTTTATCTTAATGCATTCTATGCATTAAGATAAAAAACCTTCTGTGTGTAGCAGCCCCCCTAATACTTACTTGAGCCAATCTCTATCCAGCGATGTGCATGAGTGCCTTGGCCATCCAGGATTCCCTTCCTAATTGGCTGAGATACAGCAGCGGCACCATTGGCTCCCACTGCTGTCAATAAAAGTCAGTTAGCAAATCAGGAGGGGGGGCTTTTTGAACCATGGCTCTGTGTCTGAATGAACACACGAAGCTGCGCCTCAGGTGCCCCCATAGCAAACTGGTTGCTGTGGGGGCACTTGACAGGAGGGAGGGGCCAGGAGCACTGAAGAGGGACCAGAGAAGAGGAGGATCTGGGCTGCACAGAGCAGGTAAATTTAACATGTTTGTTATATTTAAAGAAACAATTTTTACTTTAGTATCACTTTACGCTTAAGGAAAACCAGGTGAAAACTATACAATCAGTCTGAGCTAACTGCAGCCCAGCCAAAAACAAATTACATAGTAGCCACTGTTTAGAACAAGGGGACTAAACTCACCATCCTTTTGGGAGACAATGTCCTCAGCATCTGTAAAAAAAAAAAATAGACTCTCAAACCTGAGAGTAGGTATTTGACCAACAATTTGATATGGAAAAAGGGTAAAAAAAGTAAATGGTATAGAATATTTTACAGTAGCAGAACAATACACCCCCTGCTGGCAGCTTGATAGTAGGTATTTGGTACCTGAAAAGTAAACAGAGGCATGCAAAAAAAAAAAAAATACACAGCAGCAATACTAATCAAATTGGAGAAAAGCACCACTCCCAGTAGAGTGAATATTTCTTCCATAACTAAGTGCAAAGGCAAGACTATAAACGTTCTTAAAAGTCCATCCCTGATTCAAATATGCTTGAACCCCACCCAGTGGCAGGCAAGAGCAAGACATGAGTCCACTGTGACCCAATACTGAAGTCGCACACAGTAAAAACTTTCCTGGAGTCCTGGAGCTCAGAGGCTTTGTGGGGCCTTGGAAGGGATGAGACCTTCAATCCTGGGACCATGTTTAGCCATCAACCAGCACACTGATTGTGTAGGTAAAGCCAGGATTTTTGTGAGAGAGTTGGCTACAGTTTAGGTCTCTTCCTTTACAGATGATTGCAAATGGCTGCAAGAGAGCAGCTGGAGTCAGCACATGTGTGCACAGTGCGAAAACAATCTGCCAAGAAACAGACAGAGGCCTAAGGCAGGGCTACTATCAGTGCAGATCAGGATGCTAAAGGGAGGATTGCTTGTTGGTTGAACAAAAAAAGAAAGGCCTGGTGAGGGGTGGACTTTGTTTTACAGAGTGCACCACTAGACCACAAGGGACTATATGCTGGAGAGAAGGTTTATTTTTACAGACAGCCATTAATGCCAATACTACCCCATCATTGGTGCTAGTGGTCAATGGGAGGAATAAAGTCCCATCACTGGTGTCAGTGGTCAGAACAATGCCCCATCACTGATGTCAGTAGTCAGAATTATGCCCCATTAATGATGTTCCAGCGTCTTGGACTCTCTGCCACTTTGGGTACAGCAAACAGAAGGTCATAGTTTGGGGACTATTGTGCTATAAAAAGTAAAATTTGCCACTGTACTTCTCACATCAATTCTTCAGTGGGGAATCAAGGTCCAATGTGATTTTCCCTATTGTGTGCTTGGAGATGGTAAACTATTGAGTTTATTTAGAAATGACCTTCTGGCTGATACAGAGGATCCAATTTGCTTGCTGTCATGTGCACATTTTTGCACATACTCTCCATATATCTCTTGCTCTGAAAATACAGATTTTACCCTGAATTTTATACTCTTTAGTAAATTTCATATAAAAAATACTTTTATTGCATAACAAGTCATTATATAGTGGCTTCTGTGAGTGAGTGAGTGAGTGAGTGAGTGAGTGAGTGAGTGAATAACTTGTATAGCGCTACACATGCAAACTAAATTGCCTCAAAGCTCTTGTTCCATCCATTGTCTTCCTTATCCTTCAAAAGAGGTAAGTCTTAAGTTTTTTCCTGAAGGCCCAATGGTTTTCTTCCATGCGGATGTCCGTTGGTAGAGCGTTCCATAGCTGTGGTCCTTGGACTGCAAATCTTTGTTCTCCCTTTCATTTGTAGTGGGACTTGGGGATGTAGAGGAGGTTTTGGTTAGATGATCGGAGAGTGCGATGGGGGGTGTAGTGTTTTATTTTCTGGCATAAGTATTGAGGAGCCTTTCCTTGTGTGCATTTGTGGGTGAGGCAGAGGGACTTGAATGTGACCCAATCCTTTACTGTTAGCCAATGAAGGGTCCTCAGGGATGGGGTGATGGATTCCCAGGGTTTCTTTCCTGTTACCAACCTGGCTGCTTTGATCTGAACGACTTGTAGGCGAGAAGTCTGAAATTTTGGTAGTCATAAGTAGAGGGAGTTTGCGTAGTCAAGTCGAGAATTGATGATTGTTCCGACTACTAGCGCTGTATCCTCTTCTGGGATGAAGGGGATGAGTCTACGCAGTAGGCAGAGAAGGTAATGGGATCCGCCGACTACTGATCCTATTTGCGCATCCATCGACATCTCTGAGTCAACGGTTACTCCAAGGCTTTTGACCTTGGTACTTGGGGTGATGATCTGTCCAAGGATGGTGGGTGGTGTCCATGAGGTCCTAGCTTTAGTCTTTCGGTTTGCGTGGTGGAGAAGAAGTTCTGTTTTGGATCCGTTGAGTTTGAGGGAGCTCTCAGTCATCCATTCGTCAATCAATGACAGGCATTTTTCTAATCCGTGATATCGGTCGTTTTTCCGGTGATCCGAAAGTAAAGTTGAGTGTCATACGCATAGGAGTGGTAGCACAAATACTTCTCACTGATGATTTTGAGGAGTGGGCGGAGGTAGATGTTGAAGAGCACGGGTGACAGGGGCGATCCTTGAGGGACTCCGCAAGAAATGGTGCGCGCTTCCGAGGCGAAAACTCCTAGTTTCACTGCTTGGGAACGATTTCCTAGGAAGGAAGCGAACCAGGGTAGATCTGTGTCTGTAACTCCGGCTACTTCTTTGAGACAAATGAGTAGAGTTTTGTGATCTACTGTGTCGAATGCTGCACTCAGGTCCAGTAGCACCAGTAGGCATTATTCTCCGTCATCTTCTGCTTCGAGGGCATCATCCCATATTCTGTGGTTTATATTCTGTCCAGAATTTTTCCAAGGCTACTGTTAAAGTGGTTGTAAACCCTTGTTTTTCACTTTTACCTACAGGTAAGCCTATAATAAGGCTTACCTGTAGGTATAAAGAATATCTCCTAAACCTGTATGGTTTAGGAGATATTCCCCTCGCAATGCGCCGCTGATTGCAGCGGCACATGTGCAGGGGGGAATCCACGGCGAAAGGACCGGCAGCCGCCGGACCTTGCCGATTTGAAATCTCCTGCGCGCACGCACGGGAGTGACATCATTGCCGCTCCAGCCAATCACAGCGCTGGATCGGCGATACCCGGAAGATTCGCCGGAGCAAGATGACATCTCGCTCGGCGTGGACCAGGTAAGTGTTCTTCACCTCGTTCCGAGGTAAGTATTTCATAATCAGCTATTATGCGGTGCATACTAGCTCATTATGCCTTTTGCCTTGCAGGTTTAAACAAAAATAATATATATATATATATATATATATATATATATATATATATGCGGTTTACAACCACTTTAATTAAATTAAACATGGAATCTCCCTTTCTGACCAAGAAAGTATTATTAACCACTATTAAAAAAAACATTGTAAGTTCATCACTCTCCTCTCCTCACACCGATCCAGCGTGAGAGGAGAGGAGAGTGATTTGTGACCCAAACAGTGAGTTTTTTTCTATTGAGCAGTGCCCAGCAGTGCCCCAAAATGCCAAATCTGTGCCCCAAAGTGCCACATCTGTGCTAACTCAGTGCCACCAAACCAACACCAGTGCCACTACAGTTCACACCAGTGCCCATCAGTGTCACACCTCTTCCCATCAGTGTCACACCTGTGCCCATCAGTGCCACCTGTGCCCATCAGTGCCACCTGCGCCCACCAGTGCTTATCTGTGCCACATCAGTGCCGCCTGTGCCCACCAGTGCGCTAATCAGTGCTACCAGAGCCACACCAGTGCCACTACAGCCTGTGCACACCAGTGCCACCTGTGCCCATCAGTGCCACCTGTGCCCATCAGTGCCACCTGTGCCCATCAGTGCCACGTCAGTGCCGCCTGTGCCCACCAGTGCCACCTGTTTGCTAATCAGTGCCACCAGAGCCACACCAGTGCCACCAGAGCCACACCAGTGCCATCAGTGCCACCTGTGCCCATCAGTGCCACCTGTGACCATCAGTGCCATATCAGTGCCGCCTGTTCCCACCAGTGCCACACCAGTACAAGCAGAGCCACACCAGTGCCACACCTGTACAAGCAGAGCCACACCAGTGCCACTACAATGCACACCAGTGCCACCTGTGCCCATCAGTGCCACCTGTGCCCATCAGTGCCACCTGTGCCCACCAGTGCCACCAGCCACCAGTATGGCAAAAAAGTTTTTTACTACCGAGGAGGCCTACCAACACCTATGCATGACCGATGAGAGCAGCGGGGAGCTCTCTGAGTCTCAGTCCGATTCGGATTCGGCCTACGAACCCGTTATAAGCAGTGGGTCTGATACAGAATCAGAAGAGGAACGTGTGCCCGTTGAAATAAGGCGTTCTGGCGTGGAGCAGCAGCCTACTACCAGCAGAGCACCCTCCACCTCAAGCGCAGTGCCGTCCTCCTCAAGCGCAGTGCCGTCCACCTCAAGAGCAGTGCTGTCCACCTCAAGAGCAGTGCCACTGCAACAAAGGCCAGGCACCAGTAGGGTGTCATCTCAGCCCCAAAGGGATCGGGGCCATGCCAGCCTTCCCTATGGCCTTCAAAACCCCCTGTGGCTTCCCCCTAATTCCGGAGCAGCAAATATCCCCCCTTTCACCGCCCAGCCAGGAGTCCAGGTGAACACCAATGATTTTGCCATGCTCGATTTTTTTCATTTAGTTTTCACCGAAGAATTATTATCATCCATTGTGGCCCAGTGCAACCTCTACGCACAGCAGTACATAGAAAGCAACCCTGGTTCCAGTTATGCCTGTCCCTTTGAGTGGAGAGAACTCACCGTAGAGGAATTCCAAATTTTCTTAGGCCTAACTCTGAAAATTGGTCTCTCAAAAAAACAAACAAACGTACTCCTATTGGTCTATCAAACCCATCCACCACATGCCAGTCTTCTCATCCCGTATGCCCAGATCCCGATACCTAATGATAATGCGGTTCCTCCACTTTAATGACAACACCCAGTGCCCTCCCCGTAATGACCCAGCTTTTGACAAACTATTTAAAATTCGGCCACTCCTAAATTATTTCTCTAAAAAATTCCCCCAGTTATATATCCCCGAACAGAATATCTCCATAGATGAATCCCTTGTCAAATTCTCAGGCAGGCTGGGCATCAAACAGTTTATCCCCAGCGAAAGGGCCCGATATGGGGTTAAACTGTACAAGCTATGTGACCGAGTCATGGGTACCTCTACTCCTTCCTGGTATACGAAGGGAAGGACTCCCAACTGCATCCCCCCGAATGCCCAGAGTATATCGGAGCCAGCGGAAAAGTGGTCTGGGAGCTTATCTATCCACTGCTTGGAAAAGGATACCACCTTTATGTGGATAATTTTTACACTAGCCTGCCCCTGTTTCGCAATCTTCACCTGAGGGACACCCCAGCATGTGGCACAGTAAAAGCCAATAGAAAGGTCTTCCCACAAAAACTGGTCAATGAAAAGCTCAGACGAGGGGAGTCGGCATCATTGAGGAACCAGGAGCTATTGGCTGTCAGGTGGAGGGACAAACAAAATGTCCACATGCTTACAACGATCCACAACGACACCTACATGGAAGTCCCCGAAAGAAACGTTCCAATCCAAATACCAACATGCATCTATGATTATAATTTGTTTATGGGGGGAGTGGACTTCAACGATCAGATGATTGAACCCTACCTTCCCACAATGAAATCCTGCCACTGGTATAAAAAAGTGTCCATTTATTTTTTCACTTTGGCCATGCATAACACTTATGTTATTTACAAAAAATCTACAGAAAACCCTGTATCCTATCTGCAATACCAAGAAGAAGTTATCACCGCCCTTTTGAGCCCTGAAAGCCCACCAGAAAATATTCGCTCTGATTCCGTGAGCAGACTCCACAAGTGCCACTTTCCAGAGAAACCCCCCCCCCTTGAAAGAGGCACAAGACGTCAGAAAAAATGCTGTGTGTGCACCAGAAGAGGAGTCAGAAAAGACACTGTGTATTATTGTCCTGATTGTCCCTCCCAACCAGGCCTCTGTGTAAGTGTATGTTTCCCTCGTTACCATACTTTACAAAACTATTAGGGAAGTATGGTAAACATAGTTCTCATTTCCTGTAATTTTCCTCCACACCCCTTATGCCACTGCACTGCACATACCTCTGCCTTCTCCGGAACCGACCCTGGCCTGTTATACGACCACGCTTTTGCCTAACGCTTAACTGTAACTACCTCTGCCTGCTCTGGAACTGACCCTGGCTTGTTATACGACCACGCTTCTGCCTAACGCTTAACTGTACCTACCTCTGCCTGCTCTGGAACTGACCCTGGACTGTTTGACCACGTTTTTTGCCTGCCTCTTAAATTGATATTTTACCCTGCTATGCTAGTGGGAACACATGGGTCTCACATATGTGAGGGGCTCCAGAATTGTTTTTCTGAATGAA
Source organism: Rana temporaria (assembly GCF_905171775.1). Lineage (NCBI taxonomy): Eukaryota > Metazoa > Chordata > Amphibia > Anura > Ranidae > Rana > Rana temporaria. The sequence goes on from NC_053492.1 coordinate 155,500,712, forward strand.
GAAAACTAATTTTTTTAGTTTTCTCATTTCCGGATTAGGGTCTGCCCGGAGGCTTCAAAGAGATTTGGGTGGGAGAAGCCTCTACCCCTGTCCCCATTCTTTCCTGGCCTGCTACTTGAACCATGTACCTTCTTACTACCAGGACCAATATTTTGGCACTGCTGGCAATGTTTCTACTTGCACTGGCCCTGGACTATATATGGACAGTATCCCTGCCTGTACCGACTATGGACAATATTCCTGCCTGCTGCCTGGACACTTCCATTCACTGTCGCTGACCACGTCCCTGCCTGCTGCCTGGATCAGGGCTCTCCTCCTGTGGAAAATTGCACTACTAAAACCACAGGTAATCTTTTTTTTTACCCATTACTCAGCAGAATGTATTTTAGGGTGTAATTCTTGGTATGTATATGCTGTGTTTAGAAATATGAAGGGCCTTCAAAAATGTGATAGATTGTATGGAAATTGGATGTGTAATTTATGTCCCTAGAACACCTGATGGTGCTTCTTGGATGTTGGGCCTCTATGTGGCCAGGCTGTTAAAAAAGCTCACACATGTGGTATCGCCATACTCAGAAGGAGCAGCAGAATATATTTTGGAGTGTAATTTTTGCTATTTACATGCTATGTGTTGGAATTATCCTATAAATGGACAACTTTGTGTAAAGAAAATGCATTTTCATTTTTTTTCCCAAATATTCCAAAAACCTCTGGGAAAAAAATAACCGTTCAAAAGACTCATTATGCCTCATAGATTATACGTTGGGGTGTTAGCTTTCCAAAATGAGCTAACTTTGTGGGCGTTTCTATTGTCCTGGTGCTCCAGGGCCTTCAAAAGTGTAATAGGTGGTTGAGAGATTAGTTGTGTAATTTATGCTCCTAGAACGCCTGAAGTTGCTACTTCAGTTTTGGGCCTCTGTATGCGGCCAGGTTGTGTAAAAGTCTCACACATGTGGTATTGCCATACTCGGGAGGAGCAGCAGAATATATTTTGGGGTGTAATTTTTGCCATGTACATGCTATGTGTTGGAAATATCCTATAAATGGACAACTTTGTGTAAAAAAAAATGCGTTTCATATTTTTTCCACATTTTCCAAAAACATCTGGAAAAAAAATGAACCGTTCAAAAGACTCATTATGCCTCATAGATTATACGTTGGGGTGTTAGCTTTCCAAATTGGGTCACTTTGTGGGCGTTTCCATTGTCCTGGTGCTCCATGGCCTTCAAAAGTGTAATAGGTGGTTGAGAGATTAGATGTGTAATTTATGCTCCTAGAACGCCTGAAGTTGCTACTTCAGTGTTGGGCCTCTGTATGTGGCCAGACTGCGTAAAAGTCTCACACATGTGGTATCGTCATACTCAGGAGGAGCAGCAGAATATATTTTGGCGTGTCATTTGTGGAATGTGCATGACATGTGAGAGAAATAACCTGTTATAATGACAATTTGGTGTGAAAAAAAATAAAAATAAAAAAAATCTTAATTTTGCAAAAAATTGTGGGAAAAAATTACAACTTCAAAAAACTTACTATGCCTCTTACTATTTACCTTGGAATGTCTACTTTCCAAAAAGGGGTGTTTTGGGGGGTATTTGTACTTTACTGGCTTGTTAGGGTCTCAAGACCAAAGTAATGAAGAAAAATTACTTTTTTACAAAATTTTATTAAAGAAATTAAGAAAACATTTTTTTTTTTACAAAATGTACGTTTTTTTCATTTATAGCGGAAAAAAATAAAAACCGCAGAGGTGATCAAATACCACCAAATATAAAGCTCTATTTGTGTGAAAAAAAGGATGAAAATTTCATGTGGATACTGTGATGTTTCAACACCTGAGAGACACAGAGCGTCAAGGGGACATAACAGATACAGTGTTGCATGACTGAGTAATTGTCATTCAAAATGTGAGAGCACCGAAAGCTGAAAATTGGTCTGGTTATTAAGGGTGTTTAAGTGCCCAGTTGTCAAGTGGTTAATGGATATTACATTTCTCCACCATGCACACCTCGGCTGCAAACCACAAGTCTCAAAATTCTTTCCATGCCAGTTGACAAGTGCAGGCAGAAAATACTGTATGATAGCATTTTCTGTTTTCCTGGTGCCAACATGGCAATATACTGACCACATGTATACTGCAATGGCTGTGCACCAGAAAGAAAGTTTATTGGGTAAGTATGATGGAATTTTTAGTTTTTTTCTGTTGTTAACTCCACTGGGTAGCTGGGATTGTGGAGGAGCTACAGAAAGAAGATATCGGTAAATTTTATTATTTTCAGTATCAATTGATATTCAAAACATTTAAATAACTGTTTTTAGTAGCAAAATATAAAATAGTAGAGAGGATTTTTATCAGTTTCTTTGAAAATAATATACAAAAGAGGATTAGATAAGTAGCACTCTCCTAGTTAGGTGCTAGGATCAGGTCAATTCAGTTATGGCTCACTGTATCCAGTGGAACTGCAGTTTGTTGTAACCAGTGGGGCCGTGTTTTAGTGTTTCACTTGCTGCAGGTTTTATTGCTTTCTCTGCTATTTGGAGAACTGCGGGTTGTTCTGAAACATAGGTGTGGAGTAAGGCAAATGGGCAGCATTGGTATTTATACAGCCCTGGCCAAACCCTGGGAGAAGGTTTTGCATGAATGTTGGAAGGAGGCAACCAGCTTTCCAAGGACATTTGTGATTACAGACTGATGAAAGAGATCCTAAAGACTGTGGGCTGCTACTGTCCCTTCGGTGCTAGAGAGTCAGTTGTGAGTTTGGAGAAAAAAGGGGACAATGAAGATCTCAGTCCATATAGTCCTTTGTGAAGGAACTCTACTCAAATTGCTTAAAAGAGGAAGCTTTTGTGCCTAGCTACTACTACAAAGCCTAGCTACTACTACAAACTACTACTGTACTACAGTTCTACAGAAGGAAGTCTAGTGTAGCTGTAATCTACAGTCTACAGTCTACAGCTGGAGTATGGGTCCTAGTGTGACGAAGCCCTTACCGCATAAACATACACTCAGACACTTTGTCACCCTAGAACAGGAAGATGGCATCGATTTGGAACAACGGCATCAAAGCAATTGTCATGTTTGAGTATAACGTCTGTTGCCCTATCCCAGAACATAGAATAATTGATGATTGCCTGTTGTACATGTAGCGCTACCCCCTCAGGAGCTGCTGGTTGATTTGGAATCTACTCTCTTTTGCTTAGCTCACTCCTGTTTAACTGGCTCGAACCCTCTCTTGACACATCAGAAACCTGCTGGGTGTATTGTGACCTCTGCTTGGCTGGGGTCACAATAACAGGCACACAACATGAAATGACAGTATATTAACAGTATTACCTGCTTTAATGGATGGTCCCTCCAGGTGATACAAATACACTACACACAGTCAATATATTTAAACCAAAGAAGATAAGTTTACTTTATATAGGTTAGAGAAAACAAATATGGGTATGAAACACAAGTAAACAATTGTTATGCAATAACACAATATGATTCTGCAATGGCCCTTGCCGGAATCAGTAAATAACAATAATGAAAGTAACTGAGCTAGGAATGGTACCATTCAGTTTAACTAGACTAATGTAAGCAATCTATGCCCGAGAGCTCCCTCAAGCGAGCAGTCCTGCAAAACAGCTAAGGAACGTCTCGAGACTAAGGACCACGTTGCGGCCGGTTGGTGCACGTTAATTTATAATCCGCAAATGGTAAATGATGAAGAGAAGTTAGTCAAACAAAGTATCCTGAACAGCAACGTTGAACTGATCACTCGCCCGCGTCAGTCACTTCTGTATAATAACTATAAAGTTAGAGGGCCTCTAAGTCTCAGCTAGAGGCCAAACACGTATCTCTGACTTGTAGGGTGGCACTAAGTTAACTGTCTGAAAGGGAGGATTGGAAGTTGAGCAAGTGCTCTCTCACTCGACAGGCCCGATCCGCCTGAGTTCTTCTCAAAAGGCGCGTTGGTAGATCACTGCTCCACAGCACAAGGATCCCGGCATCAGGCTCTCCACTGTTTTAAGTTGTCAGCTGGGCGGCCTCTCCGATCTCCTAGAACACGAGCCGGGTATAGTTGTCTTGCTTCCTTCTGGATGGCTGGTCTCCCGGAAAGGTTAGGCCCAGGCTTCAGGCCTAACAGCACAGCATTGTGGGAAGTGTAGTCTGTTTCTCCTAAGAGTCAATGGAGTCCATATCTCCCGCTACTCGCAGTCCCACAATGCATCATTTCTTAAAGGTATCGTACATATTTACAGGCGTGGATAAAGTTCCAGCGGAGTTTAGGCCTGTCAGTAGACTCTGACAGGATGACCCCGCTACATACAATATTGCACATTATTTGTGGTAATAAAGGGTTCCAGTGATGGTTGGTTATGGTATTTCCCCATTGATGATAGGAGAAATGACTCTAAAGCTTTCCCTATTTACAAGTGTAGCACTACACCTGGAGGAGCTGCTGGATTGTTTTGGGTCTATGCTTGGTGATTAACCCCTTAAAGTGGCTCAAAACCCTCCCGTGACACACCTGGCAATAGTTTGAGAGAGCACACAGACTTCAAGATAACCAAGTTAATGCTTTACTTAAAGAAAAACAAAAGAACATGAGTAAAACAGTGATACTCTATTTGCAGATCCCTGCAGTATCAGTGGCAAATTTAGAGTTTTGGCAAAAGCTAGGCTGCAACGTCAGATAGACCTGTGTGAGCTCACAGCAAGGTGGTCTCCTTCAACAAAACGTGTACATTGAAATGCCCTCTTGCCAAACCTTACCCAGCTCTCGCCTCTCTACAATACAATATAAAACAGTAGAACGGGTTAAGTATAACGTATTAAAGTAGTAGAACTGATTACTCGGCCAGCGAGCAATGCAACCAATATAGTGAATATACAACTCTAAACAGTTAGTCTGTGAGTGTTATAGCTATAATTAATTAGGATGGCCTGGCGTCCCAGACCAAACTTCAACACAGTCCCCTGCTAACAGTTCATGCACTTGTTCATTGGAATGCAGTGGCACGTTAAGAACAACTTGTAATCCAGGAAGGTAATAGTAAACTGATAAGGTTTCCTGGATAGTCAAGCCAATAAAATGGATGCCAGCGATCCACCCTTCCACAAGCAAATAGTACTTTCAGGCAAGTGCCCATCTCACCCAACTGGTTTAGGCCTTATCCCTCTACGACACACCGTCCAGTCGATCAGCAGGCTCCGGTCCTCAGACAGGTCACAGGGTTACTCGGATCTCGGTAGAAGCTCTGTCTATCTGTCTGTAGCGCTCACCCCCGAAGGAGCCGCTGATTGATTTGGGATCGGCATATTAAGTTACCAAGTTCTTCAACATCAACAGGACACACAGTAGAGAAAGAGGTTGATGAGTAGGAAGAACTTGTAGCATCAGGCCTTGAATATCAAAAAGCATAAAGAGCAAGCCTGCTCTCAGCACAGATAATTCAACACGTCACCACCCTCGCCAGGGTGGGTAAGTGCCCTTTGGACAGGCAATTAACTCGGACCTGGCAGCCAAATGGTACTTGCTATAGTCAGATCACTGGGAGGAGACAATGCCTCTGCCTCAGGCGTAGTACATTTTCTTAGTATAATCGGGGTATAAGGATAGCGAATCCTCCCAGTAAGTCTTATTCTGTAGGATCACCTACTGACAGCAAATATAAGGTACCTGTCATGTAGCGTGTTGATCGGATCCCCGGTGGTTCGTCCAGGCCCCGCAGACAACCTCTGCACTCAGGTTCTCCCGAGCCAATCCCCCACCGCTTAGCCTCCAGCTTAGGATCTGGAACCCAGCAAGCCGCTGGGGTCCCTCCCCTTATCAAAAGAAAGCTACGCAATGTGCACAGCCTCAACCCGGCAGGCCATGAGGATGGGGCCCGTGGATGCGTGCACCCTAAAGGGGGATGCCGCAGCTGGATCTCGGGCCACACAGACTAACCAAGAAAAATGTCCGGTGCCCCAGATATATATATATGACCAAAGAGGGAAACTCCTCTGATTGGCTGCTGGGGAAGGATGGTTCTGTCAGAACCCCTATAGCGCCAACTGTCTCCCAGGGGTGGCAGCGCACCCCTGGACACACAGACTGACCCAGGAGGCAGTTCTGAACTGGCAACAGCACAAACTAACAATTAGTGAATGGGAGCAACTGAAATCTCCCATTCCCCACTAACTTTAGCGTAACGCCCCACTAACTTTAAAGGGGGGGCGCTACATGTCTCAAAGCCACTCTGCCCGGGGCATATGTAGGCCTCAACTGCGGCCTACTCCCTGTGGAGACACTCCTGCAGATTTTTCCTGGGTTGAAGAGGCGGTCCCGAGAGAGCACGCCAAACACGTCCTCTCCCTTAAGTGACCTCCCTCTGCGGGCGGTGCGGAAAGCATCTTGGGGTTGCACAGCTGCTCTCTGGGTAATGCAGTCCATTACAGGCCAGGGCAAATGGAGTCTCTTCTCCTCTGAACTCAATTCCCCAACATTCACTGCGGTACCAGAACAGAATATAAACAACAGGTGGTTGTAAGCCAACTCAGCCACTGGAGGGAGCTGGGATCCTATATGATCAGCAATCGTAGTCTATGTATCACATGAAAAGGGTAATACCCACTACACAAGCTAAGATGTTGTCTTGAATTGAGTTCTATTTCTACCATGTACTGTAGCAGTAAAAGTAAATAGAAAACAAACTGAATCTGGTAGGGATCCTCTTGATTTTTTTGGTTTCTTTATCCCTGATGATTTGTATAAATGTAAGTAAACATGATAGCCTCTTATTCACTAAATTGTGACATTAGATACATTTTTTAACAGAAACAAAATATTAGAATCTACTGAAATTACTTTCATCTGGACCAGTTTCCTTTGAGAACGTCTTTCCTCTTGAAAGCAGGAACTTTTGCTGTGTAAGCCCAATTAACTATAGCTATTTTTTTTGTTACTGCATGTGGTAAATGACCGTTTAGGAGTTCTAGAAGAATTCCTGGAAAGTGTCCAAGCTAATCTAGGAATTTGCTCCATGGTGATTTTGTTTTGAGATGTTTCTAAAGACATGCTGGTTTTAACCACCACGCATACAAGCTCCATTTCCCAAGCAATGAACTGTTATTGATGGCAGCGGCTCACATATGGGACTTTGAGCCCAGGGAAAGCCATACAAGCTTTGAGTCCAGTAAACACCACTACCTTTTTCAGTTAAAGGCTGCTCTATGGACAGAATGCAAACACCTGGACTTTAAACTGAAACTACCTAAAAAATAGGTTTTAAAAGGAAACTGCTGGTTATGAAACTGTTATACTAAAAAAATGTACATATTCCTAAAGCACATAACACAATAAAAAAAAAAATCATCTGGTACAAATAAGTTGTGCTGCCTCCTTGTAGGCACATATATAGGTTCTGTGTTTGATTTATGGCTAAATAAAATTATTTAATGATGGGGCTATAAAGGGGAATCATGAAAGCACATGAAATAATAAACACACAGAAAAGAAATAAATTCTCTATAGTACTTTAGTTTAGTAATTTCATTTTGTGGAAATACTGTTGAATTTCTCTTGCAAGTTAGATGGAATTTTGCAAATAAGTGTGATGCCAAAGGATTCTTTGACCAGTATTTTTGTAGTGTTTACTCTACATTTGTTATTTTGTTCACAGAGGTTGAACTTTGAAGTTGCCTGTGAACAGCTTAGGAAAACATGTGTAAAATTCTATTGTTATGTGATGGGGGGCTTAGCTGCCTAACCTTTAATTTAGCACTGCTAAAAAGTTGTGTATTTGTCTATCCATAAATGGGAATATTTAAGTGTACTGTATTTTCCGGCGTATAAGACGACTTTTTAACCCCTGAAATTTTTCTTAAAAGTTGGTGGTCGTCTTATACGCCGGAAATCTAACCGCGGCCGTCCTTTTTCAAAAGCCGTGCCTCCTCCTTCTGCTGTTCCGTGACAAGAGGGAATCCGTGATAGGTGGAACGCTGAACACAGTGTCTCCTGGGAAGCTGAGTGTTCTGCTTATCACGGAACAGCAGAAGGAGGAGGCGCGGCTTTTGAAAATGGACGGCCGAGGTCTGAGATTCAGCATGTCAGGGATAAGGTAAGGGATCGAGACATACAGTGACACAGTGAGGCATGTATCAATGGCACAGTGAGGCATGTATCAATGGCACAGTGAGGCATGCAACAATGGCACAGTGAGGCATGTAACAATGGCACAGTGAGGCATGTAATGGCACAGTGAGGCATGTAATGGTGGCACAGTCTGGCATGTAATGGCACAGTGAGGTGAGGGGTGGCATGACTAGTAGGAAGAGGGTTGTCTTATACAGTGAGTATATCCCAAAACCAACATTTTAGCTGGAAAATTAGGGAGTCGTCTTATACGCCCAGTCGTCTTAGACGCCAGCAAATACGGTATTACTTTTCTGTTTTGCTCTATGGGTTATATATGCTTTCAGTTACTGTAAAATCTAATTCTATGTATAATTCTGATCACAGCGTTATTGTACCTTTAATTGTGGATGCAAAAATAAAACATTCAAGAACCCAGGTATTCCTTATGTTCAGAAGCTGCCAGGCCAAGTCAACTGGTTCCAATCACACCAAAAAACACAGGCTCAGTCTAAAGGATGTCTTTCTATAGATTGCAGTAATTCAACAGTAGAGAGGGATGAGGGTGCAAGGTATTCCAAAAAGCAAAAACAGATACTGGAGGACAGATTCTTGAGCAAAAATTGTTTAACAGCAGCCATTTTGAGGTATTGGGGATGGTCAGGTAATATAAGATTCCATATGAGCAGTCCTTATAGCAACCTCTGGCATTAACCCCTCCAAAAAAACGTTAGGCCCTTATCCAAGCACATGCCGAGGCCTAACATCAACTCAAGATCAGATCAAGAGATCGTCAACAGCGATACCACTCACACCAGCATGGGAGTGTACATTTGTTGTATGAAACATACCACTGGACCCAAGAAACCGAAAGCAGCCATTACTCTAAATAGCCAGGAAAGCTAATGTTGTCAAATTCCCTTTCAGCGTCTCTGAGTGTATATGTAAAACACACTTTAATAGTAAAACACAATATCAACTCCCATGGGAGCAGGTATGGTAGGTCACTGGCCTGTGCCACACTGCTCCATGTTCTCCAAGCCTCACACCACACGGCTGTCTTCCATCATCAGCGGTTACAAGAGAGGACTCCAGGAGCTGCAGCTCTTAGCACTACAGGCTTTGACACCTCACCACCCCATCCTTCCTGGGATCTGACGTGCTCTACATCTACAGGGAAAAGTGGAATTATTGTGACCTGGTCACTCATCCTGCTACTGGATGCTACTAAGCCCCAGTGTTAATTTTGTCGACTAAAACGGCTAAAACATTTTAGTCAAAGGACTAAGACTAAAACTAAATTGAAATATGACTTCAAAATTAACACTGGTCTGTAGTGCATGTTTATACCTCAATACCATAAATAATAACATATGAGATTTTTCACTTCAACAGTATATAATGAGTTTGGAAATGGTAGAGAAATGTTAACTAATGCATTACAATTTAATTACACTCATTAGATTTTAGATGATTAAAAATTAGTTTTAGTCGACTAAAATGTACTGGAGATTTAGTCGACTTAATAGGACTAAAACTAATACAATTGCAGAAGACTAAAATGGGACTGAAACTAAAATGCCATTTTAGTCCTAAGACTGATGCCCCGTACACACCATCACTTTATGTGATGAAAAAAAACGACACTTTCTGTGAAGTAAAAAATGACGTTTTTGAAACTTCAATTTTCAAAGACGAAGTTGCATACACACCATCGTTTTCTCACAATGATCTTGCAAAGTCAGGTTACGTTCCACCACGTTTTACCATTGAAGCTAGCTTCTGGGCATGCGTAGATGAAAAAACGTCTTAGAAAACGACGTTTTTTGCTACACACGGTCAATTTCTGTGAGGTAAAAAGTGCACTTTTGAAAAACGACACATAAAATTGAAGCATGCTTCAATTTTTTTCTGTCGTTTTTTAGAAGACATAAAACGACGTTTTTGCCCACACACGGTCAATTAAATTGACGTTTTTGAAAATGACGTTTTTTTCCATCGCAGAAAGTGATGGTGTGTACGCGGCATTAGACTAAAACGAAATCGAAATTTCCTGCCAAAATTAACACTGCTAAGCCCAGAGATGTACTCTACCATACCTGTTCCCATGTGAGTTGATATTGTGTTTTACTATTAAAGTGTTTTACTTATACACTCAGAGTCATCCCTTTTCTTGTTTTCTTTTGTATTATAGAAGGTAGCAGGTCTTACATTTTTGTGTGTGTGTAAGATAGCCACACCAGCTTTGCGGCCTAGTGCCGGAGAGCCATATACAGTGCCCACCCATAATTAACAAAGATGAAATAAATCATCTGCGTACAGATGGGTCTCTTGAAGGAGTGCCACATCTGCTCAAAAACGCTTCTGCCTGAAAATTTGCATGCGCTTACTTGGAGATCGCAGCCCTTTGACATTCCAGGAAACTACTTTTAGGTGATCCCCAGTACTTTGAGGAGCCATGTCAGCTTTAGAAGGGAGTAAACAAGCGATAACGATATTAAGACCTCCTGACAAGTATCGTTTCTTCCTGTGGAGTATCACCAGTGCATTGAGGAATGCCTGAGGGTACAGAAACAACACAGGTAAACCGCTATAACAAAGAGAAATAAACTAAAAAACAAGCATAAGGTGGCTAATCCACCAAAAAAAAATATGTAATTAACCTTTTTCCACACAAGGACTAACTCCTATGCAAATCTCTCGCCAGTCAGTTTCTCCTCAAAGGGGAAAGGGAGAAGGGCAGGGGGAAGACCTGGGTAAAGTTAGCAGGTGAACAGACATGGAGCCTGAAATCTAATCCCCATAGGCTGCAAGGATCAATGGAAATAAGCTCAAGAAGGGCTATAGTAAAGACACCTATAAAGTAGAACAACTTTTCAGCAAGCTTTATGTAATGCACAAATTACTGATATAAGGTATAACAACATGTGTATAGAAAATGGAAACAATAACAACATGTGTAAAGGAAGTACAAGGTGCAATTACCACTTCCCATAGGAACTTTAGGGGCAGAGGAATAGTAGACACATATCATCGGATTTCAGAACGTCCAGGCAGGTGGGCAAAACTGCCTAGTTAGGGTGGGGGTTTGAAGGGGCTACACTAATGCTGAGGCACAGACAAGGTTTTTTTGGAGGTGCTAGGTAAGGGACTGCCAGTTGTGGTTTGAGGATCCGAGTCCATGTCCAAGGAGCTGTTGACGTAGTGCTCTGCTTCTTCTGGAGAGGTAAAGGTGAGATGTTCCCCATTTAGAGAGTGGACATGTAGAACAGCCGGATAGGCCAGGGTAAACTTGATGTGTTTGTGATATAGTGTTGAGCAAACACTGTCACCTCCACTGCAAAGAGCAGCAGATCTGCACTGTCAATTGATAGGGTACGAGAGTGATGAAACTTCTGCAGAATAGTGTTTTTATCTGCGTAGTTGTGTTACCTGCCGATGACAGGTCATGGTTTGGTCAGCTCCTTTTGCTGACCAATACAGTGTGCACGTTCCACCATGCAGAGAGTTCGGAGACCAAGTTGTTCAGGGATGGCTTTGGCACAGAGGTAAATGAGCTGGGCAGAGGCGAATGATTCTGGAAGCCCGACAATACGCAGGTTATTTCACCTTGAACGATTTTCCAAATCATCCAACTTTTCCCAGATATCTCTGTGGGAGCGTGCTTGTATGGCAGAGTTGGCTGTGCTGTCATCTTCTAAAGAAGATATCCTCTCCTCTGTTTGTGAGAGGCTGTGAGCCTATGCTTGTAATTCTATGTGCAGCTGCTCTAATCCCCTCTGGACTGCTGTGTTCACTGTAGCAGTCAGGGTGGGTGTGAGAAGGGCTACAACTGCCTGTGCGATACCTGCAGGGGAAGCAGGGTCATGGGCTGCTGTATCTAGCGGCGAGAAGGGCTGAGATCTGTCCTCAGTGCCGGGCGCCATCATAGCTGCAGCTGGAGGCCCCGTGGATAGGGAGTATGCGGGGGACCCCCCAGAGGAGAAATAGTAGCAAGCTTTGGGATGCAGGAATTGAGAGTCTGCCCACCTCCTCCTCATGCAGTGTCTGAACTGGAAGTCGTAATAGCTCTTTTGGTAGTACATTTCTGGTAATAAGATTATGCTGATAGAAAAACTATCAATTTTGATTTGAACAGTAAGTAATTAGAGCTTTGTGTTTATGGCAATATCTCTGAAGCAACAACATGAACATTCACAGCTGTTAGGTTTCCTGGTGATCATTTCCTCTCAATGGTCACCTGAGCAGTGCTGGTTTTTGTGTCAACAGATCTCCAGTGAATTTTTTCTTAAAGCTGAAGCTAATGAGCAACAGCGGTGGAAATAATCAGTCAAGCTTCATACTTACTTAAAGTGGAGGTTCACCCAAAAACCTTTTTTTTTTAACATTAGATTGAGGCTCATTTTGTCAAGGGGAATCGGGTGTTTTTTTACAATCGAAGCAGTACTTACCGTTTTAGAGATACATCTTCTCCGCCGCTTCTGGGTATGGGCTGCGGGACTGGGCATTCCTATTTGATTGACAGGCTTCCGACAGGCTTCCGACGGTCGCATACATTGCGTCACAATTTTCCAAAAGTAGCCGAACATCGGTGCGCAGGCGCCGTATAGAGCCGCACCGACGTTCGGCTTCTTTCGGCTACTCGTGACGCGATGTATGCGACCGTCGGAAGCCTGTCAATCAAATAGGAATGCCCAGTCCCGAAGACCATACCCGGAAGCGGCGGAGAAGATCTATCTCTAAAACGGTAAGTACTGCTTCGATTTAAAAAAAAAACACCCGATTCCCCTTGACAAAACGAGCCTTAATCTAATGTTAAAAAAAAAAATTCGGGTGAACTCCCACTTTAACTGTAAGTATCAAGACATAATAACTTCACACATGGTTATAAGTAGTAGTACATTTTTACAACCAGATCGGGTTAACCAAACAACCTATATGTAGAAGGAAAATAAGCCAGTTAAAAACTTAATAAGGGAGCGTTCAACCCAGTGTCATTTCTTTTCGCCCCTTCTACATCTGGCACGCATTGGCAGGCCAAGAAATGTCTTTTAACCAAGCTTGTGTTGTCATTGCTCCAATGTAATCCTCTATATTTCTAAAGTTCACTAGAGGACACAAAACACAAATAATATTTCTGAATTTTTGTAGGCATATATGAAAAGTTTGCTTAGACTGATAAGAGAAGACACCAGAATGTCAGCTAAAAAATTGAGCCAAGATGGTCACAATCTACGTAGAGGTGTGGAAGGTCATTTGGAGGGGTCCTGCAAGGAGAGTTGTAGATATATAAGTAAAGTTTAGTTAGGCTAATAAAAGGGGATATTAGAATGTGAGCTAAAAAACTGAACAAAGAATGTCACAACCTACATAAAGGTGTGGAAGGTCACTTGGAGAGGTCCTGGAACGCTGTAAAGACCAGTAGTTTCTTTTTATATAGAATAAGGATATCATATACTAAATAGGATAGGAATGCAAATATATTATTAAAATAATAATAGTAGTTTAAAACAATAATAACTTAGGGCTTGACACAGAAACAGTCATCCCTTATGAACTTGGACGTGGTGGTTAACCACTTCAGTGCTAACATCATAAACACCCTAAGATCCATTAATGTCCAAGCAAACTTTCAGTTTAATTTCGCTAATTACATCCCAAGTGCATTAAAACAAAAGGGTATGCAAAATCTTAAGCCTGGTACACAGATTTTTTTCATTCAACACAGCGGGTTGAACAAAAAAAAAAAACTGTTAGCTCTGGTTGGAGCCGCTGTACTAACTATGCAAAGCTAGTACAATGATCCCCCCTGCTAAGCTGCTGTGTTCTGACAGAGGGGCGGCCCCCCACCAGAACACTCCATTCAGCACTCTGCCATTGGCTGAGAGTGCAGATCGGGTGTCAGTCAGCTGGTGGTTTTCCAGCATGCTCGCCCAACAGCAACGATCAGCTTCTGTCGGACAGGGTGGCATACACAAAGGCCAAATGATGGTCGTTTTTTTTTTTTTTTTGTCCGATGTCTACCAATTGTACAGGGCTTTAGGACTTGTTCACAACAGATTCCCAAATCTTGGACAAGAAAAGAGCCTTATTTGATATAGGTTAAATTTACAGAAATACTCTGCACTGGGTTGCGCAGAAAACAAACAGGGACATGTTGCGTTTTTGTAAAATGCGTTATGCGTTACAACCCACTGCAGCACATATTAATACTGTAGTATTGCAGCACATCATCTTAAAAAAACACATGCCAGCACATGTATATGCTAACACATGCACCATAGCTTGAACAAATAAAGTTGATTTTCTTTAGAAAGCAGTCAAAGTCATATCACTGAATCAGCAGAGGGAATATGGGACTTCCGCAGAAACACCACTGCTTCCACATAGAGAGCATTCTCTGCAGCATGCTGGCAAGGGACAGGCTCTTCTGCTTAGGCACTGGCTGCCTTCTGAAAAAAATAAATGATAAGACTTTGCACCTTTGTTTCAAAGCACCAATTATGTATTTAGCTGATTTAAAAATGGAAGTGTAATCGGGTTTTAAGTTCCAGAACACCTTTTGGGGATGTGCAGGTTTTGCACCAAATACAATTTTACATGATTAGTCATTCATAGGATATAATATGTATTTTTTTGGGACACATATGGATAGTTTGTTTTGAAACGAATTTTCATACATTTTTATCATATGGGGTTTTATTTGGAAGAAAGAGGAAAAAATGATAAAGTATGCATTTCTGTTCCTTTTTTCATAACCCAATGGGTACAGAATTAGAGCAGCCACAGGTATTCACAACAAAATATGTCAACAAAGATTATAAAATCTATGTTTTTTCTATAAAATAGTTGCTTTTAAATCCTAAAGTCAAAGTTGCCTTCCATTTTTTTTCCATTTTGAAGTGGGAGCAAGAGTGCATAAAGCACATTGGGCCAGATTCAGGAATAATTACGGCGGCGTAACGTATCCCCTTTACGTTACGCCGCCGCAAGTTTTCAGCGTAAGTGCTTGATTCACAAAGCACTTGCCTGTAAACTTGCGGCGGCGTATCGTAAAGCCGTCCAGCGCAAGCCCGCCTAATTCAAATGGGGCGTGTGTAATTTAAATTAGGCGCGCTCCCGCGCCGGACGTTCTGCGCATGCTCCGTCTGAAAATTTCCCGACGTGCTTTGCGCGAAATTACGGCGCTCCGACGTGTTTTTTGAACGGCGACGTGTGTAACGTACTTTCGTATTCCCGGACGTCTTACGCAAAAAAAGAAAAATTGAAATTCGACGCGGGAACGACGGCCATACTTCAACATGGATGGTCTAATGTTACACCATCTAAATAGGACTCGTAACTATACGACGGGAAAAGCCGACTAGCGACGACGTAAGAGATTGCGACGAACGCGCGTATCTTCGTGGATCGCCGTAATCAGCTAATTTGCATACCCGACGCTGGAAAACGACGCAAACTCCACCCAGCGGCCGCCGGAAAATTACACCTACGATCCGAAGGCATACGAAGCCGTACGCCTGTCGGATCTTAGCCAAAAGCCGTTGTATCTTGGTTTGAGGATTCCAAATCAAGATACGACGTGGCAAATTTTTAAATACGCCGGCGTATCAGTAGATACGCCGGCGTATTGCCACTGTGAATCTGGCCCATTGTTGCCGACAGTGACATTTTTTTCCAGGAACACTTTTTACATTTTTATTTTTTGCTGTGTGTAAGGCTGGCCACTATAGGTGGAGAAGGAACTCAAATTAGGCACAAGACATTAATTTAAAATGAGTGTTGTTGTAAAACAAAAATCATTATAGCTTTAGTGAGCTTACTTACCAGTAGTGAAGGTTATCCCAAGCCACTGGATCCTGGAGAAATCTTCTTCTTGTCCCTGAACATCTGCTGCAGGGGTTAATAGCTTTGGGACTTCTGTGAAGCTCTCTCCCATTCACAGATGCCCTCCCAGCACAACTCTTCCTTGACTGATGCCCCCCCCCCCACCAGACCTCTGTATCCCACAGCACTACTCTGCCATCAATGTGTCCCCAGCAGACCTCTTCCTCCAATACCTCCCTCAGAACCCATCTATCTCCAATGACTCCCCCAGAATGCCTATGGCACCAATGTCTCCCCTAGCACACCTCTGCCTCCAATGACTTCCCGAGAACATCTCTGCCTCCAATTACTCCCCGAGAACATCTCTGCCTCCAATGACCCCAGCATTTCTTTAGCTCCAATGCCTCCATCCCCAGCACACCTATGTCTCCAATTCCCACCATCACACCTTTGCTTTCAATTAATCCTCTCAGCATTCCTCTGCTTCCAAACCCTCCTCTCCCAGTACACCTCTGCCTCCAATGCTTGCCAGAACACCTCTGTCTCCAATTTCTCCCCAAGCATTTATCTGCCTCCAAATCCCCCCCCTCTCAGCACATCGCTGTGTCCATCCCCCCTAGAACATCTCTATCACCAATTCCCCCCCCCCCATCATGCCTTCAGTGCCCCACCTGTACACCTTTGCCTCTGATTCCCTTATCACACCTCTGCCTCCAATTCCTCCTTGTGACATATCTCTGCCTCCAGACTCCCCGCCCCCAGTGCACCCCTGCTTTCAGTTTCCCCACTACTCCAGCACATCTCTGCTTCTATCCTCCCTCTCCTGCAGCACTCCTATGCTTCTACCCTCCCTCTACTCCAGAACACCTCTGCTTCCATCTAACCCCCCATCCCCAGCACACCTCTGCTTCCATCCTTAATCTCCTCCAGCATACCTCTGCTTCCACCGTCCCTCTCCTTCAGCACACCTCTGCTTCCATCCTCCCTCTCCTCCAACACACCTCTGCACCAGTGCACCTGCCCGATCACATGTGATTGCGTTGCACAGGTACTCCTTAGCATCTTTTCAAAAGTGCTCCACTGAAATCAAAATCCTGTGCCCCGAACTTGTGCAGGGGTACCCAGGCTACACAGTATGCTGGGATAGGGAAGGTGTCACAGTACATGTACGCAGATGTGTGCGGGGACACCCATAAAACACCTATTACAAAAACAGGACTGTCTCAGCAATTGTAAGACAGTTGGCAAGTATGAAAGTGCATCCAGTGTATTATTAGGGAGAAGGGATTTAAAATGATGCAGAAAATTGCTATTGTCATACCAATAATAATAATAATAAAAAAAAGGCGCTCGTTCTGTAACTCCAGTCCTTAAGGCCAATGTATTTGTAATGTATGTTCTCACAGTATCTGGTAGGAGTACAGCAAATAACTTTTATTGGAGAAAAACACAGATTGTCTCCCATGTCAGTCTGTAAAGATAACTGAAATCCAGGTACTGCTGGCAGTCAGGGGAAGGGGAGGTTCTGCGATGAGCATGGCTGCTATTGTTTACTCTACTGTGAATAGCTATAATTTGTTGTAAAAAATGGGGTTGGGACTTTATATGAGGCATGTGGTTTGGGTCACCACAGGCCTCCATCCCTGTAAGGATAAAATATGGACGGTTGGGACTTTAAATGAGATGCGATTAGCAATATGCGATTAAGTATAAATATATATATATATAATGGCAAATGTAAAAATTCTTACCATAAAGACCAGGCTCAAAAATACCAAACCAAAGAAGCACAAAACCAAATTAGTCTGTCTAACTGTATGCAATTAAAACAGAGGTTCAGTTGCAGTCATTTGCAAATGTCTGGGAAGCTGCAGGCCACGTCACGGCACTCTGTGTAACTGCAGTCCTAACTGTGATTTTTAAGGCCTCCAAAGGAGGAACCCAGGTGTGCTAATTAATAGACAGGGAGCAGAAAGCAACATAGAACCGCCCCTATCTATGGTTGGTCTGGCAAATGAGAGCACTGAAAAAACAAAATACAAAAAACAGGGGTGAAACCAAAAACATGCCTACCAAACCAAAATACCACCAAACTGGGTGCGGACCACATCAAACTGGGTCGGCTAGTCAAAAAACGACAATGCATGAATTAACTTGTTGGTGGTAGATCTGTGGAGGCAATGTGTGACACTCCTGGAATCGCATCTCCATCCCTGGTTAATGTAAAAAATGGGGTTGGGACTTTATATGAGGCATGTGGTTTGGGTCACCACAGGCCTCCATCCCTGTAAGGATAAAATATGGACGGTTGGGACTTTAAATGAGATGCAATTAGCAATATGCGATTAAGTATAAATATATATATATAATGGCAAATGTAAAAATTCTTACCATAAAGACCAGGCTCAAAAATACCAAACCAAAGAAGCACAAAACCAAATTAGTCTGTCTAACTGTATGTAATTAAAACAGAGGTTCAGTTGCAGTCATTTGCAAATGTCTGGGAAGCTGCAGGCCACGTCACGGCACTCTGTGTAACTGCAGTCCTAACTGTGATTTTTAAGGCCTCCAAAGGAGGAACCCAGGTGTGCTAATTAATAGACAGGGAGCAGAAAGCAACATAGAACCGCCCCTATCTATGGTTGGTCTGGCAAATGAGAGCACTGAAAAAACAAAATACAAAAAACAGGGGTGAAACCAAAAACATGCCTACCAAACCAAAATACCACCAAACTGGGTGCGGACCACATCAAACTGGGTCGGCTAGTCAAAAAACGACAATGCATGAATTAACTTGTTGGTGGTAGATCTGTGGAGGCAATGTGTGACACACCTGGAATCGCATCTCCATCCCTGGTTAATGTAAAAAATGGGGTTGGGACTTTATATGAGGCATGTGGTTTGGGTCACCACAGGCCTCCATCCCTGTAAGGATAAAATATGGACGGTTGGGACTTTAAATGAGATGCGATTAGCAATATGCGATTAAGTATAAATATATATATATAATGGCAAATGTAAAAATTCTTACCATAAAGACCAGGCTCAAAAATACCAAACCAAAGAAGCACAAAACCAAATTAGTCTGTCTAACTGTATGTAATTAAAACAGAGGTTCAGTTGCAGTCATTTGCAAATGTCTGGGAAGCTGCAGGCCACGTCACGGCACTCTGTGTAACTGCAGTCCTAACTGTGATTTTTAAGGCCTCCAAAGGAGGAACCCAGGTGTGCTAATTAATAGACAGGGAGCAGAAAGCAACATAGAACCGCCCCTATCTATGGTTGGTCTGGCAAATGAGAGCACTGAAAAAACAAAATACAAAAAACAGGGGTGAAACCAAAAACATGCCTACCAAACCAAAATACCACCAAACTGGGTGCGGACCACATCAAACTGGGTCGGCTAGTCAAAAAACGACAATGCATGAATTAACTTGTTGGTGGTAGATCTGTGGAGGCAATGTGTGACACTCCTGGAATCGCATCTCCATCCCTGGTTAATGTAAAAAATGGGGTTGGGACTTTATATGAGGCATGTGGTTTGGGTCACCACAGGCCTCCATCCCTGTAAGGATAAAATATGGACGGTTGGGACTTTAAATGAGATGCGATTAGCAATATGCGATTAAGTATAAATATATATATATAATGGCAAATGTAAAAATTCTTACCATAAAGACCAGGCTCAAAAATACCAAACCAAAGAAGCACAAAACCAAATTAGTCTGTCTAACTGTATGTAATTAAAACAGAGGTTCAGTTGCAGTCATTTGCAAATGTCTGGGAAGCTGCAGGCCACGTCACGGCACTCTGTGTAACTGCAGTCCTAACTGTGATTTTTAAGGCCTCCAAAGGAGGAACCCAGGTGTGCTAATTAATAGACAGGGAGCAGAAAGCAACATAGAACCGCCCCTATCTATGGTTGGTCTGGCAAATGAGAGCACTGAAAAAACAAAATACAAAAAACAGGGGTGAAACCAAAAACATGCCTACCAAACCAAAATACCACCAAACTGGGTGCGGACCACATCAAACTGGGTCGGCTAGTCAAAAAACGACAATGCATGAATTAACTTGTTGGTGGTAGATCTGTGGAGGCAATGTGTGACACTCCTGGAATCGCATCTCCATCCCTGGTTAATGTAAAAAATGGGGTTGGGACTTTATATGAGGCATGTGGTTTGGGTCACCACAGGCCTCCATCCCTGTAAGGATAAAATATGGACGGTTGGGACTTTAAATGAGATGCGATTAGCAATATGCGATTAAGTATAAATATATATATATATAATGGCAAATGTAAAAATTCTTACCATAAAGACCAGGCTCAAAAATACCAAACCAAAGAAGCACAAAACCAAATTAGTCTGTCTAACTGTATGTAATTAAAACAGAGGTTCAGTTGCAGTCATTTGCAAATGTCTGGGAAGCTGCAGGCCACGTCACGGCACTCTGTGTAACTGCAGTCCTAACTGTGATTTTTAAGGCCTCCAAAGGAGGAACCCAGGTGTGCTAATTAATAGACAGGGAGCAGAAAGCAACATAGAACCGCCCCTATCTATGGTTGGTCTGGCAAATGAGAGCACTGAAAAAACAAAATACAAAAAACAGGGGTGAAACCAAAAACATGCCTACCAAACCAAAATACCACCAAACTGGGTGCGGACCACATCAAACTGGGTCGGCTAGTCAAAAAACGACAATGCATGAATTAACTTGTTGGTGGTAGATCTGTGGAGGCAATGTGTGACACTCCTGGAATCGCATCTCCATCCCTGGTTAATGTAAAAAATGGGGTTGGGACTTTATATGAGGCATGTGGTTTGGGTCACCACAGGCCTCCATCCCTGTAAGGATAAAATATGGACGGTTGGGACTTTAAATGAGATGCGATTAGCAATATGCGATTAAGTATAAATATATATATATAATGGCAAATGTAAAAATTCTTACCATAAAGACCAGGCTCAAAAATACCAAACCAAAGAAGCACAAAACCAAATTAGTCTGTCTAACTGTATGTAATTAAAACAGAGGTTCAGTTGCAGTCATTTGCAAATGTCTGGGAAGCTGCAGGCCACGTCACGGCACTCTGTGTAACTGCAGTCCTAACTGTGATTTTTAAGGCCTCCAAAGGAGGAACCCAGGTGTGCTAATTAATAGACAGGGAGCAGAAAGCAACATAGAACCGCCCCTATCTATGGTTGGTCTGGCAAATGAGAGCACTGAAAAAACAAAATACAAAAAACAGGGGTGAAACCAAAAACATGCCTACCAAACCAAAATACCACCAAACTGGGTGCGGACCACATCAAACTGGGTCGGCTAGTCAAAAAACGACAATGCATGAATTAACTTGTTGGTGGTAGATCTGTGGAGGCAATGTGTGACACTCCTGGAATCGCATCTCCATCCCTGGTTAATGTAAAAAATGGGGTTGGGACTTTATATGAGGCATGTGGTTTGGGTCACCACAGGCCTCCATCCCTGTAAGGATAAAATATGGACGGTTGGGACTTTAAATGAGATGCGATTAGCAATATGCGATTAAGTATAAATATATATATATAATGGCAAATGTAAAAATTCTTACCATAAAGACCAGGCTCAAAAATACCAAACCAAAGAAGCACAAAACCAAATTAGTCTGTCTAACTGTATGTAATTAAAACACCTGCCCGATCACATGTGATTGCGTTGCACAGGTACTCCTTAGCATCTTTTCAAAAGTGCTCCACTGAAATCAAAATCCTGTGCCCCGAACTTGTGCAGGGGTACCCAGGCTACACAGTATGCTGGGATAGGGAAGGTGTCACAGTACATGTACGCAGATGTGTGCGGGGACACCCATAAAACACCTATTACAAAAACAGGACTGTCTCAGCAATTGTAAGACAGTTGGCAAGTATGAAAGTGCATCCAGTGTATTATTAGGGAGAAGGGATTTAAAATGATGCAGAAAATTGCTATTGTCATACCAATAATAATAATAATAAAAAAAAGGCGCTCGTTCTGTAACTCCAGTCCTTAAGGCCAATGTATTTGTAATGTATGTTCTCACAGTATCTGGTAGGAGTACAGCAAATAACTTTTATTGGAGAAAAACACAGATTGTCTCCCATGTCAGTCTGTAAAGATAACTGAAATCCAGGTACTGCTGGCAGTCAGGGGAAGGGGAGGTTCTGCGATGAGCATGGCTGCTATTGTTTACTCTACTGTGAATAGCTATAATTTGTTTGCTGGCACTCCAGCACATCCAGGCAAGGCATCTGCCAAAAAAAAAAAATTACAGCAGCCAAGAAATAAATACATTTTGGGGGGCCCAAGAACTACAGCGTTGCTGTCTTTAGTGTATGATGCCAGGGACATGATGGATCAGAGCTTAGGCACAACAGTGGTGCAAACACATGTGAGGTTCAGCTTTATACACACAATATAAATAGGTAAACTGAAGGATAGCCTTTTCCTGTAAAGTGTTGCAGTTTGGCTTTTAGAAGACATTTCTCAATCTCCCAAATGCTCATTTGCAAAGGAAAATTTTGCAGACCACAACATGGTTACCCAAGAGGAATCTTGGAATGTTGTTACATTTATTCATCTTATTTCTAAGCATATATGTAAATTTCAAACAAGAAATGAAATAAACAAGAATGTATATTTATTCTGCTTTTATATTACTCCAAAGCTTAATGAAATGCAGGACTAAAACAAAGCTTCCTGATGTAGATAATTGTTCCTGGCATGTTGCTGGAGTCTGTCTTGCTAAATGTTTATTAAATCCACGTTATTTAAGCCATTTGGGAAGCATAGAAAAGATTATTACAATGGATGAAAGCCTCTGTGAAAACACTTTTAAGTAAACAAGACAACAGTAAAGTAAATGAAGTGCCACAAAAGCTTTCAGAAATGTAACATTGGTCACAATAGAGCAAGATTGAGTTCATTTGTTTTCTTCTTAAAAATAAAGTATTAGACCAATGTTTTAAATGTGGCCAAACTTGCCACTCTTAAAAACATTCAAAATGTATATAATAAATAGAGGTAATTGACAAACAAAAAAGATTAAAGAAATAGATTTTGGTACAATATTCCCCGAAAAATAACCTTTACTGTAAGCCACTAGTCAAAAAACACTATTTAATCAACTGGGTACAATATGTTAACAATACTATTGCACTACAATACCAAATAAAATACAGAGCTTCTGGAAATCCATAGTACCTCTTAGTTTCCTCAACTTCCAAGGTATCTAGGTCATAGGTCCTTTACTCTATAGTTTTGAAAAAATAAATAAAGAATCTAGCTTCATTCATCTAATAAATGCTACAGATTGACAAGCCCCTGCTTTAGAAACAAAATAGAAGTCCTTTGAGTAAATTTTTTTTGGTGGTTTTAGATTGAGTAGAGAAGATCTGTTGGTGTCCCTGCCAAGGAAATTCCCTTCACTTCATGTTTCAGTGACCACACAAAAAGTGAGGAAATCACCTGCAGCACTTACCCTCAGAGGAGCCACTCAATATGGCGGGTTCTCTGTTTTGTTACAAATCTCTCTTCCACATCCTCTGTGAACTGCTCCATCTCCTCTGACACACATAAAATACTGCAAACACCTATATTACCTTAAGTATTAGGGGCCAGATCCTCAAAAGGGATACGCCGGCGTATCTACTGATATGCCGTCGTATCCCTGTTTCTATCTTTGGAACTGATCCACAGAATCAGTTTCCAAGAGATAGACAGAAGATCCGGCATGTGTAAGGGACTTACACTGCCGGATCTTAGGATGCAGTACCGCATCCGCCGCTGGGGGCATTTCGCGTCGAAATGCCGCCTCGGGTATGCAAATTAGCACTTACGGAGATCCACAAAGCTTTTCAGCTTCGTTTTTTCTCCGTAAGTTTTAGTTTGCAATCGTAAAATTAGGGCTGCTTTTACAAAGTGTAAACTGTTTACACCTTGTAAAAGCAGACCCTTCTGTCCAGCGACGCGTTTTTTTTTTTTTGTTTAAATTTTTTTTTTTCCCGCCGTACCTTTTTTTTTCCCGACGCAACTTTATTGACCCGGCGCGATCCACAAAGCTCGGCGTAACGTAATTTCGCGCTATGCACGTCGGGAAAATGACATCACGAGCATGCGCAGTCCGGCCGGCCGGCGCGGGAGCGCGCCTAATTTAAATGGGAATCGCCCCCATTTGAAGAAGAACGCCTTGTGCCGGCGGAATTTAAGTTGCACAGCCGAAAATTTCTAGGTAAGTGCTTTGTGGATCGGGCACTTAGGTAGAAATTTTAAGGCAGTGTAACTTAAATGGGAATTTCTACGTTACGCCGGCTCTTTGTGGATCTGGCCCAAGAATACTACCCACAAGTATATTGGCATATAGGAAATAAACACCAGCCTATAGATTGTAAATAAAGTAAGTATATTGTCAGAAAAGCAAATGGCAATGCACCAACATTACTGAAATGGTAAATAACCTGTTAGAGTGCAGTAGAATGACTGATGTGAATACTAGGGTAAAATATAGTAGTTTAATTAGGTTTAGTATACTGGGGTCTAGGTTAACTAGACCCCAGTATACTAAACCTAATTAAACTAGTATACACAGCATTAATAAAGAACAGCATTAACAGGTAGAAGTGTAAAGGGCAATGAAAGTCTCACAGTAACGTCCTGCACAAATGAGCATAAAGTGTCCCAGAGTGCATTCTGTGTATATACCCCTGACTGTAAGTATATGTATGTTTTCCTGTAGAGGTACCCCATGTGAGGCGATTGTATAGTACCTGACATCTGATCTGCAAAATTCAGTCAGCTAACATTGGGGCCTGGACTGTACGGGAGTGCACTTATTATCGTCCCTTTAAAGTATAGCTAAAGGCAATTTTTTTTTTACATTTTGGATAGATTGGAGATGGATTAGAATACCTATTAAGTATTTATTGCTGTTTGTGGTCCCATTACGGAGATTCACTCTCTCTATCTGACGTGTTTATTGTTGTCATTAAATGTCAATACCATGTATTGACATTTAAGTATCCTGCTATATGTTTCATGTATCTGTGTACATTTTTTTTTTTTGGAAAAAAGGTTAAATTGAAAGAAATGCGGTGCGATTCCTGTCTTAATCCCATGTGGTTTCCTGCACCGCTCCTGCATCATCCCAAGCCAAACACACAGCTCCTTTCTCTATCTGCAACATAGAGAGCGTCCTGACTCTCCCGTAGTCCAAGGGAGGGGGCGAGCATGTCACTCCACACCAGGGAGAAAGCCTTGCATTACTCTGTGTACAGTACAGACAGAAGAACAGGAAGTGAGGATTTCTCAGAAGAAATAAGGGCATTTAAAAGCAAAATTGAAGGAGGAGGCAAGTGAAGGAGGACTGCACTAAGGTAAAGGAAGCTATTTAGGAAAAAAAAATTGTACATTTACAACCCCTTTAAATGTGAGCCATTCACCCTGTACAGTAATGTGTTAAACCTGAGGCTCTTTGCAGTAAGACACTCTTCTCCTGCGACACTGTACACCTTGCAACAGGGGGAAACTACAGAGCCTGTGTCCCATTCCACCAGCCAGCCACTCTGCCACCTCACTCCCAGTGGCAGATCAGAGATCTCACCATGCACTGAGCGTGGATCTTTACACATGCAGATCCTTCCTCTACCTGAAGCATACATACCAACAGTCCCGATTTTTCCAGGACAATCCCGAAAATTGGACCCTCACCCGATCTGAATGCGTCCTGATCAAAATCCAGATGTTTTGCTTTTGTCACAGTATCAGGACTTTTTTTGGCAGTGTCACCGGCTTCCGCAGCTTCTGGCTATGAAAATATGGCCACGAGATCTCCTTCTGACTAGCAGGTCCCTTTCCCCTGTTTTTAGTGGAAAGGGGAGGGGCCTTCAAACTGCGCAGCTAACCGGCATCAGTGTACAAGCAAATTGTCTACTTGTACACTGAAGAGAGAAGCCAGTTAGCTGTCCAGGTCAGAGGCTCCTCCCCTCTCCGCTGAGCACAGGGGAAAGAGACCTGCTATTCTATTTGAGATCTAGTGACCATGTTTTCATATGCAGAATTTGCGGTCGGTGTTCGGTCGATGATGGGTTGACTAATGAATTCCCGGGAGATCCCACGGGCACCACCACTTTGTTTTTGGATCACTGCAGTACTCTTGTGGTGGTTGCTAATGTTTACCTCACAAATCAGGGTAGCCAGGCCATAGTAACAAAGTTAAAGTAGTTTTAGTGAGGCACACAGAAGAGTGTTTTCTGTCTGTTAAAGGTGATAGCAACAACTTTGTGATATCTGCTATAGGCAGAACTTTTACTCTTACAGATTAAAGTTGTTAGATATGCAGTGTATTTGATCACCATACTCTTTTGCAGGTACAGACCCTTTCAAATCCCTTTTCACCACTCCCTGGGTTCCTGGAAAAACCCAGGGAGGAGAATTTCCTCAGCTTTCCTTCCTCAGCAGCTCAGAGAGGCCATAGCTGGTGAGGCAGAGGTAACTGGGCTGTGATATGCAGCCAGCTGAGCTGCCCTTCACTGTTAGAATGGTGCAGGTAGCCAGGTAGGAGCCTAATAGAACACAGCATGGACCCATCCACTGTAGGGAGCCCCTTCCCTAGATTGCTACCACAGTTACAGTGGGGAGACCCATTATCCTTTGGTCTGGGATCCCTTCAGATGTTTGCCTGTGATACCAGAGATACCCCAGAGTTCACTGAAAGGAATGCTGTTTATAGGATAAATACAAGTAGACGTGTTACCTGTTTACTGAATTTGTGATACCTAGATAAACTCTCAGTTGTTCTAAAGTCTTATAGAGACTATGCTGGGTAGCCATATGTTACACTTACTGAGTCACAGAGACATTGCTGGCACCGTTAAACTGTTTTGCATTCTAACCTATTTAAAGTTCAGGATACATATACGCTCTGTCCAGTTATTTAGCCAATAATCTATTCTGTTTAAGCCACACTCTGGGATCATTTTTAAAGGAGAAATATATCTAAAGCTATTTTACCCATACTTCTTCTATGGATCACAGGAGTGAAGTTAGTTCTGAACTCCTGTGAGCTGTTTTCCCTCGACTGACAGTCGCCATTCTCTGCCCAGAGCAGAGGTGAGCACTGAGCAATTAGCGGTGTTTGATTGCTCATGTCTCAGTGTAGAGCTGGTGGAGGACAGATGCATTGGATCGATGATGTATCCATCTAGGTGAGTATATTTTTTTTTTCCAACCTCATACTTTTCTTTTAAGTGTTTGGACATGGTGACTATATGATTGGTCAAATTGGTAAAATTGGTATTGGTATAATACCTTTCAATGATAAAATAATGATAATATATGAGAATTATTATTATTAAAGCACCAAGGGTTTCTCAGTATCCTTTAGTAAATATGTTTGGCATATACAGTATTTCTAAGAAGACTTAAGCACTTCTTATACATGGGCTAATGGAAAATGTAAACCAAATTGTCTATTCTGTTGCCTTTTTATTTCAAAATGCAGAGTCATTTAAATCATGTTTAAAATTATGTCTGCCATTAAAGCATTTACAAAGATCCGTTATTGCAGGTCTTGAGGATTTAGCCTTGCATTCTGAACTTTCATTGCATTTAGGGATTAGCGATAAAGACATTTGTAGTTACATAGTTGGCTGTGTTTCAGATTAAAGGAGTTATTGTTAAAGAGTATTTTTTAGAGCTTTGACTCATTGCAGAGATTAGTGCTCAGAAATAATTGGCTTTAACCACTTCAGCCCCAGATCATATTGCTGGTCAATGACCGGGCCACTTTTTGCGATTCGGCACTGCGTTGCTTTAACTGACAATTGCGCGGCCATGCGACGTGTCTCCCAAACAAAATTGGCGTCCTTTTTTCCCCACAAATAGAGCTTTCTTTTGGTGGTATTTGATCAACTCTGCGGTTTTTATTTTTTGCGCTATAAACAAAAATAGAGCGACAATTTTGAAAAAAAAAAATAATATTTTTTACTTTTTGCTGTAATAAATATCCCCAAAACTATATATATAAAAAAAAAATTTCCTCAGTTTAGGCCGATACGTATACTTCTACATATTTTTCGTAAAAAAAAATCGCAATAAGCGTTTATTGATTGGTTTGCGCAAAAGTTATATCGTCTACAAAATAGGGCATAGTTTTATGGCATTTTTATTAATATTTTTACTAGTAATGGCGGCGATCAGCGATTTTTATCAATACTGCGACCTTATGGTGGACACTTCGGACACTTTTGACACATTTTTGGAACCATTGGTATTTTTATAGAGATCAGTGCTAGAAAAATGCATTGATTACTATAAAAATGCCACGGGCAGGGAAGGGGTTAACACTAGGGGGTGAGGAAGGGGTTAATTATGTTCCCTGTGTGTGTGTTCTAACTGAAGGGGGGTGGACTGACTAGGGGAAATGACTGATCACTGTTCATACATTGTCTGAACAGACGATCCGGCATTTCTCCCCCTGTTTACACACACAGCTCCCGGTTCTCGCCCTGTAACGAGCGATCGCGGGTGCCCGGCAGGTGATCTCGCCTGCGCCCCTATTGGCTGATTCGCAAGATGACGTATAGATACGTCATCTCGCGCAGCCGTGCCGACCTGCCAATGTATAACTAGCTGGATGTCCCATCAAGATAAATTACCCGTGCAAAAATCTAGCACAAGTCATCTGTGAGATCAGTCATTATGAGGATGGCATACATTCCAGTGATATATACAAAAAGTGTAGCGCTGGAAAAAGAATAATATGCAACCATACAATCCAATGAAAAGAAACAATGAAAAAAGTATAAAAAGAACAACAAAAAACCAATCAGTGATCGAAAGTCAATCAATAGTGATGAATAAAGTCCATGAGGGAATATTCCCAAGGAGGAGAACTTCAATCAGTTCAAATGAACATCCAGTGATATAAGGAAAAATGTGTGGAATCCAATATGTGAAGACACCCACCACCAAAAGACCGATTCAAGGCTTACCGACTAGCCAGTGACCGCCCTTCTCAGGAGGGTCAAACAGGCTTAGTAGAATGATGGACCTCACAGGAATGTTATTAAATCCTCTCGTCTGTAGTCAAGGGGTTCAGACGCTCACGTACTATGCATGCGTGAACGGCATTGGCAGGCTGACACACCACAGAGCTTTTTATCCTATCCTTGCAAGGATCATTTGTTTTTATTCTCTATTGAGAGGACGCATTTTTGTACCCTTGTACTTGTTTTAATAAATCCTTTGGAACGCCTACACTATGGGAAGTCTATCTTTCTTTTTTTCTATTTGGCACCATTAACCCCGTACCACCGGATGTTTACACGCCTCACTCCAGAAGTGTTCTGTGGATTACATCCTGACTCTGCTTGGGAATCGTGGATCTATAAAGCATTATGGGAAGAACCATTAATATCAAAACAAAACTGTTATTTAGTCTAAAGGTGACCATAGACAGCCTGATTTTAAGCAAGCAATGTAACTGTTTTGAGGAGTTCCAGTCCATAGAAGCAATCATTATTACACAAGATATTTTTCAACATGCTAAGAAACTGATAGTCAATGAAAAAAGGCTACATCAGGGGGCCTTCAAATTATGGCCCTCCAGTAGTTCAGGAACTACAATTCCCATCATGCCTAGTCATGTCTGTGAATGTCTGTCAATGGAAGTTTAAAATGCCTAATGGGATGTGTAGTTCCGCAACAGCTGGAGGGTCGTAGTTTGAAGATCCCTGACCTACATGAACCATACATCATTGCTATTAGCATATACTTGATATGCATGGTGCATGCCAAATAGTTTGATAGACCGCCTGGCTCAAAATATTTTTTTCACAGGAAGATGTACTGCACCAAGAACTTATATTGACATCACTCTTTTATTTTAAATTATAAGGCATTGACTTTAAAAATTAAAATATTACATATTGTTATCGCCGTTTCAAACCTAACACTATACCTTCCTTGGAAATATAATTGCCATTAGAAAAATGGTCCTTTGCATCCCATTGTTTATTAATCAGAAACAGAACATTTGTAGATTGTCTTTTCTTGACTAAACTGCTGCTTTTTAAGTGTCTACTACATCATTGTGTAGCACTACCATTGGAGGCGTTGATGGATTATTTGGGTCCATGTGTCCTGCACAAGTGATGATCCACCCTTACCTGGACCTGAGTGACACCAACACACCTGGAAGTTTTAAGAATGGGCTTTATGGGCTGGGGGCTGGACGAGGATGGCGCAGGACGTTCTTGAGATGAGCTCCGTCTGACCTAATAGAATCGGTAGCCATCTGACTCCTATTCTACCGATACAGTACCCCAAACCTATCATCCGGTACCCGGGACTCTCCCTGTACGGCTCCTTACCTTTTTGGGTGTCCGGGGTGTCCGCCTTCTCTGGGGATTGAACTGAGGCCTAATCCAGCACTGGGACTCTGACGCCATCTTGAGGCCTGGGAAGCTGCGGAAGACGCCGCGATCGAGTGGGACAGGGAGGGCGGACGAATCGGTCGCTGACTCACTCCCGCCTGATACACTAAGCCCTGCTGAGGGTGCCCGGAGCAAACCTCTGTGAGGTGATTAGAAGAGGCGCCCGTCCTCATTACCGGAGGCCCTCTGACGCAGTGTGTAATATAATACAACTGCTGAGGTGACACCGCCATCTTGTGGCCTGCAGGTCTATTACAGTAGGAATCATATACTGTGACATATACTGCTGGAATTGTCCTGAGTTTAAAAACTGACATATACTGCTGGAATTGTCCTTTTTACACATTAAATCATCCTCTGGTAAATAACATTAAGAGAGGGATATATAGAAGGCTAATTGAGTGACTGAAAATCTACAAAGGCCTGACAGTATCTCAATAGGCCTTCTCCTCACGGTCCCAAGCACATCCTGGACTCTGCAATTTCTATTTTACCTCACTCACTGTAAAAGGCGTTGAGATTATATAATGCAAGCCGCCATCTAACAGCCTGCATATTTCTTACTAATTTGAAAAAATATTATAGACACTTTTCTGTGGCAAAACTACTGAGATTAACCACTTTTCTCTCTTATTCCGCCTCAGTGATTTAAACTCAGAGTGTAGTGAATTGTGACCATTATACTGTGGAATTTCTATAAGGATCTGATAGTATATGGATGAATTTTTTGCACAAGTCACCGTGACATCCTGAAACATACATAATCCACTGTATCATACTATTTGGAGTTATTATTATATTTATTTTTTTTATCTAAACTGAGGTAATTCTTAGTTCACTGGCTACCTGTCTGCAATGATTATCTAATAACAGTAGTCGAAGGTTGGTTACCAACTGAATACGATGCCCAGGGTCTGTGTTTTACAGTGTGGAATTATCCTATGATTGTCCCTGCTATGGAAACTTGCTGAGGTATTCCTACACACCGTCCGATGTTAGTCGACAAAAGCTACAAACCAATCCGCTAATATAACACCTGCATGATATGTAATTTGAGGCATTTTTATGATGCTGATCTTTTCACAATACTTACTGTAAAGGCCCAAATCTGGGCCTGGTCTGTTCACATAAGTAATACCTACTGTAAGATGGTGGTTATAAGACTGTTATGCCTATAGGAACTGATATAGGAGTGAACTGTTGATTTTACGATATAGAGCAACTCTACCCCTGCTGATAAGAATTCACTATAACACTTATTATATATGAAGGGGAAACAGGGCAAAAAAAATAAGAACTCAATTATCAAGGAGAGTCTTTTTAATATGGACACACCTCCTCATACAAGTCCTCAGGTGCCTGTGGTGGATCCTAAGTTTACTGAACATTTCTCGTCTCATGTGACACCCTCCTCATCACCTCCTCTCTTAAGTTCTACTACATCTTCAGCTTTATTTTCATCTGTAGTAAGGGAGGGTATAATACCTATAATGGCTGATCACGGGATTCCTATGGTTTCTCCCTCACATGACCCTATACAAGTAACTGCTAACGTTGAAACTGCCCCAGAAGTTTCTTTCAATGTTGCTGATCTCTATAACAGGATTTCTGAAATGCTGGAAAGGGGTTTAGCTCACACGGCTGAGAAAATTACTAAAGATATTAGGGCAGACTTCCAATGTCTTGGCAACAGGATTGATTCAGTTGAGCATAAATTGGACACTAACGTTTCTAAAACTGACCAACATGATGATCATATCCATTTCCTACAAGAACAACTGGAGGCCGCTCAGGCTAAGATTGACGATTTGGAAAACAGGTCAAGAAGAGAAAACTTCAGGGTTAGGGGTCTTCCTGAATCCATTATGGACATTCATTCAGCAATACGAGACATTATGAGAATCCTCCTTCCATCTGCACCTGATATAAAATTGGAAATTGATAGGGCTCATAGATCGTTAGGTCCACTGAGAAGAGATGGTTTGCCCAGGGATGTGGTGGTCAAGCCTCATTATTTCTCCACCAAAGAAGACATTATGAAACGGTCCAGACAACAGGAGAATCTTCAATACCAAGGTACTAATATACAAATATTTTCTGACATTTCACCATATACCATTCAGAAAAGAAGAGCAATGAAACCGTTATTGTCTGCCCTCATCAACAAAAACATCAAGTATAAATGGGCTTTCCCCTTCACCTTAAAATTCAATTATAATGGTAGAAACCATATAATACATAATTTCCAAGAAGGTGAACGACTTCTGTCTGATCTGAAAATTATATCTCTTGATCCTGTCATGGACACTAATCCGCCTCAACTTCCATCTGCCAAGAGGAACACACCTACTAGTCCGACTCAAAATCCTTGGAACAAGGTCAAGTACAGGAAAATTGGAGGTGACCAAGCACCCTGATATTGAATAGACTTACCCAAGACGTATCTCTTATTCTTTTATTCAGATGAATTTTTATCCCGGAAGCTTTCTAAAAAAAGAAGACTCCGGGATTACATGTCTAGTTTAATGCCGTTTTTCTTTAGATTATTCTCCTATTGTTTTTTGGTCATCCTATGATTCACATGCCTTTTTTCTTAAACTTGTTTTACGGTGTGATGTTTAATCTGTCGGCAACTGACGACGGTGAGGTATTGAACCTCAACTTACCTCTTGTGTCGACACTTTGTCGACCCAATGGGTAAGAATATAGTCCTTTTCTGGGACTATGCAAAAATTTCTTGTTTGAATGAGGGAAGGAGAATCATTCTCTTCCCCCATTCTGGGTCACGAATTGACCTTGCACGATCTAATAGTTTATTGTGCTATATGTTTTTTTATTTTTCTCTTCTTATCTCTCCTTTTCATTTCTTTTTCTTTCTTCTTCATACTCTCTTCGTTTCTTCAGCCTGCCTGCCATTGTTCGTATTTGCGAGACTATTGATGATATCTGTACGGTCCTGCATGTTCATAGATGTCGACAAGACTTATGGCTGGATCGAATGATGTATCTAAACCCCTTAGTGTTGTTACTCACAACACTCAGGGGTTGAATTCTCCTGTTAAGAGGCGCAAAGCTTTTCAAGTATACAAGTCTCTCCGTGTAGATGTGGTTTTCCTTCAAGAAACCCACTTTCCTAAACGATACAACCCTTCATTTATGCATGCCCACTTTCCAATGTTTTACCTAGCTAAAGCAGAAAACAAAACTAAGGGTGTGGCCATTTTGTTTTCTAGGTATTGTAATTTTAACCTGACTAAAGAATTCGGAGATCCGGAAGGTAGGTTTCTATTGTTACAAGGTACCCTTGATGGCAGACTATACACATTTATTTCTTATTATGCTCCTAACAGAGGTCAGAAAAAGTTTTTCTCTCAGATGCTTGATACCCTCCGACCATTTATGGAGGGGATCATTCTTATGGGTGGAGACTCTAACCTAGCTTTTGACACAGGATTGGATAAGTCCAAACCTTCTGTCAATGGAATCGTCAGACCGACTAAACTTAGTCTACAAGTAGCACGCATTCTACATCAGTCTAGATTGACTGACATATGGAGGGAGTTGAACCCCAAAATTAAGGACTATACTCACTATTCTAACCCTCACCATTCTTATTCGCGTATAGATCATATATTAATCTCTAACCATCACGTCCCAGCTGCCATTAAGTCTCACATAGTTGATGTTTCTTGGTCAGATCACTCGATGGTTCTATTGTCACTGAGGAGAGAGGACACTTCTCCTAAAGTGTCTCATTGGACACTAAATAAGTCTATTTTGAAGGACCCTGCCCTACTGAAGGATATTGAGCAATCTCTTCTAGAATACTTTAAGCATAATGATACAGGAGATGTGTCCCCTGAAACTCTGTGGGCTGCCCACAAGGCTTCTATCAGAGGCAAAATTATACAAGTGGCCGCTGGCCTCAAGAAACAAAGAAACATAGACATAAGGAAGCTGGAAAACAACTATATAGAGCTCCGTAAAAAACATAAATCTGATCCTCTTAACTTTCCTACTCAGGCACTTGATGCAGCTAGATCTGCCCTAAACTTGGTACTTACCACCAAAGCTGGGGAAGATATGAAATGGACTGGAGCTAATTTCTATAAATTTAAAGATAAAATAGGCCCGATGCTAGCTCATAAACTCTCACCCAGATTTCAATCACGGTCTCTCCCTAAAATAAGGATGACTGATGGTTCTCTTACCCTGAATCCTAGGAAGATAATGGAGGCCTTTCATGATTTTTTTTCTAAGCTTTATGCATCCACTGATGATTCTTCTTCAGAGGGAATGGATGATTTTCTAGACAATTTGAATCTACCTCAATTGACTGAAATACATAGAGAAATGATGGAGTCTCCCATATCAGCTGAAGAAGTATTGTTAGTAATTAAAAACCTAAAATTAGATAAAGCCCCGGGCCCTGATGGGTTTTCAAGTGCTTATTATAAAACATATTCGAGCATTTTAACACCCTACATGGTTAAATTTTTCAACCACATGACCGGTGGAGTTCCCATAGACAGGCAACTTAATTTGGCTTATATTTCGGTTATC
Organism: Rana temporaria; assembly: GCF_905171775.1. Classification (NCBI taxonomy): domain Eukaryota; kingdom Metazoa; phylum Chordata; class Amphibia; order Anura; family Ranidae; genus Rana; species Rana temporaria. Next base: position 155,535,654 of record NC_053492.1, read on the forward strand.
CCAAAGCCAGAAAAAGACCATAGCCTGGTGGAAAACTATAGACCTATATCCCTCATTAACAACGATCTTAAGATACTCACTAAGGTAATGGCCAATAGAATGTCCTCTTTCATTGGCCAGTATGTTAGTAAAGATCAAGTAGGCTTCATCGCTGGAAGGCAAGGTCCTGATCAGGTTAGGAGGGCTGTGGATCTGATATCCATTTTGAACTCGGGTTGGACTGGTGATACTAATCAAAGGGGAATGCTTCTTTCTATTGATCTACAGAAAGCATTTGACTCAGTATCATGGCCATTCATGTTAGAAGTGATGAAACGTTGGGGGTTTGGCACGAAATTTCTTGGAATCTTATCTGCACTTTACTCTCATCCTAAAGCTAATATACGCTTTCAGGGTATCTTTTCGGAACCTATTGAGATTCATAGGGGTACTAGGCAGGGTTGTCCTCTGTCTCCCCTGGTGTTTGCAATAGTTATGGAATCCCTGGCTATAGCTATTCGTGAAAACACAAACATCAGGGGAGTTAGATGTGCCAAAATGGAGCATAAATGTGCCTTATTTGCAGATGACCTTTTACTGTTTTTGACCGCTCCAGATACATCCCTACCGGAATTATATTCTCTATTAGACAAATTTTCTATGGTTTCAGGTCTAACTGTGAATATGGCCAAGTCTAGGGCCCTCAATGTTTCTCTCTCTGAATCCACGGTTTCTCTACTGAAGGAAAATTATGGATTCAAATGGGACACCTCTTATATCAAATACCTGGGTATCTATTTGACCCCCAACATCCAAAACTTGTATTTGGCCAATTATCCACCTATGTATAGAAAACTTGAGAAAGATTTGAGAGATTGGGGGACTCAGAATATAGGTTGGATTGGTAGAATTAACTCGGTTAAGATGACTCTTCTCCCTAGGCTTTTGTATCTTTTTAGATCATTACCCATACCGATAATTAAAAGTCATCTAAAATCCTTTCAAGGAAAGATTATCAAGTTTATTTGGAACAATAAGGGTCCACGTCTTCCATCTCGCACTCTCTATAACTTGCCTGAACAGGGGGGTCTGGGGGTACCCAACTTATTATGGTACTATCAATCAGCAAGATTGGCACAGTTATCGGAAACTTTTCTTAAACATGAACGCCCTGACTGGTTAGATATAGAAGAGCAGGCGACCCCGAATCTAACGATAGAGGAGTTAATGTGGAGTCCTACCAAGAATAGGCCTTCTATTTTATCTCCGACTCTTTCTCAAACCTTTGTTTTATGGGATTCACTTAAAAACAATCCCTCTCTAATTTCTAAAGGCAGACCTTTATCGAGTGTTTTTCTAGACCCACTCTTTGTTTCTAAAATTGAAGTAGATTCGTTCAAATGGTGGCATGACAAAGGGTTGTATCGTATAGGCCGTTTTTTTTCGCGCTCGGGTCCACTTCCTGAGCAACACTTCATTGACAAGTTAGGTCTTCCTGTCTCAGAAAAATTAAGATTTTCTCAACTACATGACTATGCACAAAGCCTATGGGATAGCGGCTCGATCTCTGGACTATTGACACCTTATGAAAGTAATTGTGATCAGGGTTTGATCAGGAAGGGGAATATTTCAATCATATATCAATCGCTTGCTAATAACTGCACCAAATTACCTCATATGCTGGCCTGGGAAAGGGAACTTAATAACAACTGGGATTTATCTGACTGGTGTAGTAATTATACTAGATCCATTAAAGGATATGTGAATATATCCCTTGTAGAGGCTAATGTTAAAATTTATACTAGGTGGTATTTAGTTCCCGTTAAACTGGCTTCCATGTATCCGTCAACTTCGCCCCTTTGCTTCAGAGGTTGTCAGGGATTGGGGTCTATGGTACATATATGGTGGGAATGTCCCAAAATTCGTGGATACTGGAATAAGGTGTTCAACATAATAAGACGTGTCACAGGCTGTAATTTGCATCAATCCCCCACTATCGCTTTACTTCACGGGATGTTACCCCAAACCTCCAAGGTTACTAGAAAACTCATCCTATACATTCTGACAGGTGCCAGGATCACAATTGCAGCTGCGTGGAAAAAATCTACTGTCTCCATCCGGTATATGAAACAAAAGGTTACATGGATTATGGAACAAGAAAAGAGGGTCTGTTCCATGTTGGATATGTCTACTCTTTTCCATGAAATATGGGAACCGTGGATGAAATTTATGGGAATATCTTTTATCCCATAAAGGCTGTGGTGATATTTATATCCTTAGGACGATGTTGTTCGTTGGCAGGCAGGCTGCCATCTCTTTTTCCTTTTACTTTCCCCTGATCTTCTTTTTTTTCTTTTTTTTTTTTCTTCTCTTTTTCTCTTCTTTTCATTAATTGTTCTTTGATTTGATAATTTTGTTTTTTACACGAGGATAACATCCTTGTTATTTCTCATTCTCAGAGTGTTATGTTTAGAAAAAAAAAAAAAAAGATATATATAAACATTTGTATTAGCCTATGTTTAGGTTGTCAAAAGATTCCACCACATTTTTGGGGATGTTAGGTATGTTAAGGGTTTTGAAAATATATATTTACAGATACTGGTGGGTATTGGTGATAATTATTGGAGGGAGGGAAGGGGGATTGAAAGGTTTGCTTAACCTCTTGGACACAGACAGTTCCCAGTGGGGGTGTCAGAGAGGTCATTGTTATCCAGAAATCCTGTCCTTTATTCATTCCATGAAATTAGACCCAGTACACACATGGGGTTTTTTATTGTGTGACAACAATAAGCCTAAGGAATTGTATAGTATATGGAAATATCCTTTTATTTATTTAATTATAAATTATTGGTTATACCTAGCTTTTCTTTTTAGCTATTACAAACTGTTATACTCTCACCGTATGGTGATAGCATATGATATGGCTGTATATGATAGTCAGTTTCTATGACAAGACCATCTTCTATGTAAAGCAATGCATTGGATTTATTATTTTCTGTGTATTACTGACTTGTATACTGCTGTTATAGTACAAATGTATGTACTTTTATTGAAAATAAACTTAAATTTGAATGAAAAAAAAAAAAAAAAAAAAAGAATGGGCTTTATTAAAGGGAGTACAGCTCTGTAAAAGGAATTAGTTACACCAACCAAGACAAATGCAGTGTCAAACAGTTTACCATAAGACAAGAAAATTGGAATAAAGGTGGCCTATCTACAATTAAAAGGTAGTGACAACTCCATTTGGCAGTGGGACAAATTCAATAACCTGGTACTTTCGATGTTTGGACCCTTAACCTCACAGTGGAGTGCTTAGTTGAGATACAATAGACTCAGATGGCCATGAGGCCTCTCACCACTGATGAAGTTAGTCCTTGGTCTCCAGCAATCCCTCGTAGGCCAGCAAAGGTCCCCCTCTCAAGCTGGTGATGGATGAAAGTGTGTAAAAAAGGGAAAAGGGAATGGGAATAATTTGCGCTTAGTAAGAAATGTATGTTAATAAAACAATTAAGATAGGGTCCTGAGAAGGACGTCCTGCTGCTAAACACTACAACTTAGATATAAAGTGTAAAGAAAAATGTGCAAAAACAGTGTAGCGCTGGACAGCATATACCACATAAGTATCTAAAGCAACAGGTGTAAACAATGTTAATCTATAGGTGGTAACAATCTTTTGAAACTTAATTCAATATGTGAATACACAAAAACTATAAATGCATAGGTTGTGATAACACTGTGCCAATCATTATGGCACAGCATAAATTACTTATAAATATCAACAGATGAATAAACAGTGTAAAATAAAGTGACCAATTCAGCATATGAGGTGCAACACAAAAAGAGTCCACAGAAAAAAGCTGGAAGTTCACAGAAAAAAACTGGGAGTTATTAGCCCCTTCCAATGCAGGTGATGAAAAGATGCAAACAATGAAAGTCCAATTAGGAGTTCCACAGGTGAGAAAGGAGGGAGATTTCAGACATCAGTGGCCCAACACCAGTAGAAATAAAGGCTTACCAGAAAGCCTGTGACTAATCCTTTTCAGGAACAGTCTAAACAGGCACAGCAGGAAATTCTGATACTTTGGGGTGTCAGGAACTAATCCGGATCTCTCCACAGATTAAATGGTAGAATCCACAGCTCCTCATAGGGTTAACCACTGCTTCCAAATGGAACTTGCAAAGATGTATGTGAGCGTGTGTTTATTAAACACCATGTGGGGAAAAAGAAAGGGACAATCCCATAGTGTAGGCGTAAAAAACGAGAGGGTTTATTTAAAAAATATATAAAAATGAAACAGCTTAAAATACTCTCATTCATAGAGAGTGATACAAAAATCCTTGCAAGGATAAAAAGCTCCGTATGAATATCAGACCGCCTAAGGCCGTTAGCGCATGCGCAATGCGAGTGTGTCTGCCCTGGATGGTGATGGATAAAGACTATAGCTTCCTCCCAGTAACTCTGGATTTCCAGGCATAGCAGTTTCCTGGCAAACAACAGACCCTCTGCAACAATAGCACAGGGGTAGCTATATTACAGTGTATTAGGGAGGCGTGGTTGTATTATATCATCATACCAGAAAGATTAAGAAGCATTTTGTCTAGCCGCTTAAAGTTTTACTCAACCCAGGACCCTGTATTTACTATATCTGGTCTCCTACAATACACACAAACATGGAATGCAAATCTTTTAGTAAATATAAACTGCTAAATACCTTTTCTCATCATTGGTATATAGCAATCTTGTGACTCCTATCAGTGTCTGGCTGAGCACTGGTTAAAGCTTGTAGGAGGAGTTTTCATTCTCATCTGACTGTCCTATGAGGCTGCATGACCCCTGACCCTCTGGCTGGACAGCGTTGATTGGCCCTGTGCTGATCACATGCACCCTATCAAAAAAAATTAAGAAAACAACCTCTCTAGGCTCACCAAACTGAGCATGTGCAGAGGGCCCCCAAGGCTCTATACTATCAAGAGATGGATTGGGGACAATAAACGAAAGGGTAGGATCAAAGAAGACAGGATCAAACAGCCTTTTACACAATGTGCAGGCTTAACTTCTTAGGTTCCACAGTGAGTATAACAAGCAGGCTTTACTGTACATACAGACTGATTTTAATGTTGTGGGTTTAGTAACACTTTAAAGATTATCTGGTGATACTGCACACTCTGACAAGCGCTTTCTAACTGGCAAACTGTGAGTGCATTATATTATATGTTTTTTATTGATGGTACACACTATGTGGGTTTTCTTATTTCCTTAGGAGTTCTGACCAGACTGGTTAAAGGGGTTGTAAACCCTTGTGTTTTTCCCCTAATGCATCCTATGCATTAAGGTGAAAAAGCTTCTGTTACTGAGCAGCCCCCCAGTTTTACTCACCTAAGCCCGTTCGTTCCCACGCCGGAGACGCACTCACCCTCTTTGACCAGTGTCTCGGCTCTTGATTGGATATATTGATAACAGTACAGCCATTGGCTCCCTCTGCTGTCAATCAAATCCAATAACGTGGGCGCCAGGGGGAGGGGTGGAGTCCGGCGTTCTGTGTCTATGGAGCGCGCCCGAACGGTAATTTCCATAATATGTCACAGGAACCCTTATGGCTAACAGAGGACAGAATTAGAAATAGACTTGAAGAACTTAACATAAATAAGTCACCGGGACCAGATAGCTTGCACCCGATGGTCCTTAATGTGCTCAGTCAGGTGATAGCCAGTCCATTGTTTCTAATTTTTGTGGACAGTTTACTGACTGGAATGATGCCAGCTGATTGAAGAAAAGACAACATGGCACCAATATTTAAAAATTGCCAAGATATATCCCGTGGAACTACAGACCAGTTAGCCTAACATCAATAGTAAGCCATTGCAGGGGATGATAAGGTACTATATACAAGATTTTAGTAATAAAAACGGTATCATTAGCAGTAATCAGCATGGATTCATAAAGAATCGTTCCTGCCAGACCAATCTATTAACCTTCTATGAAGAAGTGAGCTGCCATCTAGATAAAGGAGTGCTGTGGATGTGCTATATCTGGATTTTGAAAAGGCATCTGATAAAGTTCCCCACAAACGTTTACTGTACAAACTGAGGTCTGTTGGCATGGACCATAGGGTGAGTACCTGGATTGAAAACTCGCTACAGGGGCGAGTTCAAAGTGTGGTGATAAATGGGGAGTAAATAAATAGAGAAGCTACTGGTGAGTATATATAAAACGTGAGGGAACCAAAAAACAAAAGCTGCTAAATCAAATGTTCACTAAACACATAAGAATGAATAAATAAACGATTTGGCGCTAGAGTAAATAAATAAATAAATACAAACTATCCTCTCACCCTGCAATATAGTGATAAAGTGCTATATAACAGGCGGCTATTATATAATACACGCGTGAATAAAATCAAATACATACAAGTGATCTAAAAAATATTGAAGTGCTGCTGTGCAAATATAATAACTCTAAATAAGTGAACTGCAACTCAGTGCAAGAACTACATAAAAGTGCTGATAGTGCCACAAAAATGCACCAATATACGCAATAGTAGATGGTTCAATAATGCAATGATGGTATATGCAGAAGATAGATAAAATGTCCCATGTATTTGATGAGAGGGTAGGTCCTCCAATGTTTTCAAATTCCTGATGAAAATATTTCCTATTTGTAATATTGAACCATGGTGACTCTCCTCCACCAGTCTCTCAGAACTCTCACCTTACAAATAAAAAATGTAGGCACATCAATGTTATATCTTCCACCATATAGGTGTTAGGATGCCCAGATGGATAATGCTATAACTGCTTCTCTCCTTAAATTTCCACGATTGTTCCACCTACGACTGATCACTGGAATGGGGGAGGGGGAGAGGGGAGAGGAAAAAACTCCAGCCCGTGCCCAGGAAGGAGGAGAGGAGACTTCTATGGTGTAGTATTTTAGATAAAACTTTAATACAAACACACATAAGTAGGACTCTTACAATGAATAAAGTGGTAGCAAGCAAATAGGGTAAACCGCAGTGAAAATGCACTGTCTTACTGTGCCCTCTGCTTCTCCCGGTCTGCGCTGGCCTCAGTCTCCCTACGGCGTTACGTCACGCACCTCGTGACTTCTTCAGGGGACGTGACGTAACGCCGTAGGGAGACTGAGACTGAGCAAAAAGTAAAAAATATTGTGTTTTTTGATTTAAAGGACACAAAAAATAAAATCCGCAGAGGTGATCAAATACCACCAAAAGAAAGCTCTATTTGTGGGGAAAAAAGGATGTCAATTTTGTTTGGGAGCCACGTCGCATGACCGCTCAATTGTCAGTTAAAGCGACGCAGTGCCGGAAGCTGAAATTTCGCCTGGGCAGGAAGGGGGTATATGTGCCCATTATGCAAGTGGTTAAAGATCACAACATACAAGGGTATTGAATGTACTATTAACATAAACGTACACACACAGGTTGAACTGGATGGACTTGTATCTTTTTCAACCTCACCTACTATGGAACTATGTATGATAATATGCAGTCAGACTGTCAAAAAAAAAAAACTAGACACCTCTTTGTTTTGCCTTACGCAAGAATATCACAACTCTTTAGGCCTCTTCAGACTTCCATTTACACAAAAATCCCTAGAATGCACTTCAGGCTTAAAAAAGAGCCAGTTGAGGGCTTAAAATTTAGCAATGATAACATAACTTTGCACTGTCATTTTGTATATTGCAGTAAAAGTGCTAATGGGGTAGATTTACTAAACCTGGTGCACTGAGAATCTGGTGTAGCTTGTTCAATTAAGCTTCGGCAATAAAATCTGGAAGCTGATTCTGCACTCTACAGCTTTAGTTAATAAACCCTATTATGTTTAGAACATCAGTGTATATTTTGTGTACTTTGTTGTGGCAATACATAGTCAATACCTTATTTAATTTTGTTTAACCATTAAATGGTTACTATTACCTATGTGTTGTTCTTTCTGTATATAAAACATTGTTTCTGCTCATATAAGTGGAACTGCAAGGCAAACATATACATTCAAATTTTAAATATATTCATGGACACTGTTTTTACCTGCTTACAAATATTATTCTGTACATCCAGTCTTGTGATTTACCTCTGCCACACTGTATTGCCACTTATTTCCTGGTTTAACAATGCAGCTTCATGTGACACCTCTTCATGTCTAGTCTGCTCTCAGTATCATTACTTGATCCAATTACCAAAATGGATCATTTTGAAGCAGTAAAACTGTATCAGAAAGTAGTAGTGCTGAACCTGGAGGCAGAAGTGCCAGGAAGAAGAGAGTAATGCTTGATACACACAGTGGGCCATATTCTCGAAAAATATCTGCCTGCTGCGCTTAGGGCACTTACACTCCGCTGTCCCAACTTACTGGAGCAGGTGTTGTATTCCCCAAACACTTGCTCCATAAGTTGGGACAGCGGAGTGTAAGTGTCCCGGCGTAGCCTGGCGGATCTCCTAGGGGGCGTCTTCTATTCAAATGAAGCGCGCCCCCGATGCGAAAGAACTGGGCATGCGCCGGGCTGCAAAAAGCCCAGTGCGCATGCTCCAGTTCTCGGCGGAAAACGTCAATGACGCCGACGTGTGCGTCATTGACGTAAAGTCGTATTCAAGAACGACTTACGTAAACGACGTACTCGACGAAAAAACACGACGGGGACCCGACGCCATCCGTAACATGGCCTACGCGAGACTTGCGGAAATTTAATCCTCCATATAGCAGGACTAAATTTCCGCTTACGCAAACAACGTTAGCGACGGTTACGCGACGCGAACTCGTTCGGGAATCGGCGTAGAAGGATCATTTGCATACGCAAATGACTCCTTCATGTAAATGCCATCTAGCGGCGGCCGGCGTCATTGCATTTAAGATCCGCCAGTGTAAGTGACTTACAGATGGCGGATCTTAAGTGTATCTATGCAAAAATGATTCTGAGAATCAGGAGCATAGATACACTGGCCAAAAAAGGGAGTTACGATGGAGTATCTGACTTACTCCATCGTAACTTCACTGAGAATATGGCCCAGTATGTTTTTGCATTGCAGAATCCTTGTTCAGTGTAGGATCCTGCGATGTCCCTCCGCTGAATCCTCCACCCGATGCTCTGTGTTGCAGACTCCATAGATTACAGTATCAAATAATTTCACCTCCCTTTTGTCCCTAGTGCTTTGTTCAGTGCCCTGCATGCACTTTTATATTATATTTACTGTTCTTTCTGCCTGGAAACTTGAGATTGTCCATGGCAACCAAAAAGTGTCCCTTTACGTCAAAAGTGGTTTTAGACCAGCTAGAAAACAGCGATAATAAATTAAAACACTTGCAGAATTAAGCGAAAGTGAATCATGGGGAAATTAATTTTGTTATTATTATATTATATTATTATTTTTTATAATTATTTATAGTTATTTATTATTATATTATAAATGATGATGTTTGTTTCAAACTTTATCATACCCGGGACGTCTACTAGACTCTTGTTTGGACAGATTTATGTGTGTTACTACAATATAAAAAGCCAAATTTCTTTCCAAAACAATGTATGATTCTAGAGTCAAAAATCTGACATAATCATACCGCCAGGGAGGCTACGGATTCATACTGTATGTGAAATGTGTTTGTATTAAAGCAACTACTTCCGTGATTGTTGGAATAGTGTTTGTTCTCCAGCATCTAGTTATAAGTAATCTGGTTTCCAGGAGTATGTGTGTAGTCACTGATCTGAAAGTTGGTGGGATTGAGTCTATGTTTATGATGGCTAGCTGAGGAGTATGTGTAATAGGAAGTTGGAAAATGTTGTATAGCATTTTTTTCCACCTCTCAGCTGCTGTTTTTTCATCATACCTGTTCAGACAGCTTCTGTCGAACAGGCTGCTGTACACACTGTCCGAATGTTGGCTGATTTCTGTTGAACCGGTTGATACCGGGCCATATTCAGCCCATGTGTACCAGCCTTAACCTACAGAAGAGGTCTGCAAATGCATGCCTGGAGCACTTAGATGAAAAGTGTAATGAAAAAAAAATCCTCTGGCAATTGAACATTAGATATATATGCTGTAAGTATTTTCGTGGCATTTTTTAGTTGCATATCGCCTGAAGTTACAATTAATGTATGTTGATTTTTTAAAATAAATATCTACTAATTATAGACTTGATTTGTGTAAAGATCAAGTATTTATTTTATCAGTTTGTTGTTTAGATTTGGTACTTGATAACAATAAGTGCTATATCACAAATTTTAAGTTACTGATGAATTAAAGCCATGTATTCCAAAACGATATAAATGTTAAACTATTGACAAACTAACAAATGACAAAATGTAAAACACACAACCTGCACGGTGTATGAAAGTGTACTAAAGTTCAAAATTAATGTTTCCCATTTCAAGCAAGCAGCATCTGTCATTTCCAAGGTCCAGTTTGAAAAAAACTAAGGAAGCTAACATTTACTTTCAGCTCACTTTTCATACATCAAGCCAATAACATTTATTTTTTGGTATTTTTGGTCCTTGTTCACCTTGGAGCCTTCAAAATCTTAGTTGAACATGGAAAGTATATATCTCACTATAAGTAAGTAGTAGCCTCTCTATTTTCTCTTTCCTTGGCCTGTGCAACAGCGATGTTGATACACTGCAACCACTCTTCTGCATTCCTTTCGTCCTTTGCCTTGAACACGTAGGTTTTATTTTCTGTGAAGATTTCAAAGGCCTTTGGAAGGCTCCTATCCCTGCGCTTCTTAGGAACAGCTTTGACACTTTGAACTTTACTGAGCTCAATAGGACAATCGTCAGGGTCATCTTTCTGAAAAAAAAAACACATAAAAATTAACAGTTAAAGTACATTGCAAATATGTTTTCAATCAAGTTGCTGTTCCCTCACACACAAATCAATATAAAAAAAAACACACAAAAAAACAGGCTTACTCATCTAAATAATGGATTGTTTTATGTAGCACATTCCTGAGAAATTGGTCTGCCTAACCTAAATAATAGTATACCATAGTTACTGTTGATTTTGCTATACACTAATTGTGGTTCTATGAGTATTGTGGCTAAGACAGATGAACATTTGGTGAGTGAAAAAGGAGCAGTCAGGAGTAAAATGTGTAATGAGAGGTGGGAGAAGCTAGAGTGCTCTTTAATAAGTAACTTGCTCTTGTTAGCAGGCATGGTAATAAGTTATACACAGTGCATACAGTACAGCAGTCAAGAGTATGTAATGTCAAGTATAGTTTACTGAATGCAGCAGTCAGATGCATATAACATAAATCACAGCATATATACTGCAGTAGCCAGGAATATGTAATGTAGCGCAGAGTACAGAAAGCACAGCAGAAAGAACATAATGAGGAATAGGGAACTCACTGTGCAGAGTATTGATGGGGAAATGTCATAATTCCTTATTAAATTTGTCCCACAATGTCTAAGAGAGCCTCTAATATCCTGGTTACCTTAGCTGACCTTTTACCAAAGGAATGTCATTACAAACTGACCAAGTTCTTTAATGGTCATGCTGCTTACAAGGGAAGTTGGCCATTTCCTTACAAGGAAGTCCTGTATATAACACATATTCAGTCCCTGCCGTATCGGATGGGACTCCATGGCGAAACAGCATCTTTAGTTAGTATTCTTGTTATGTTTTTCTAATATTATTATATCTGTCATTACTTAATTATATGTTATAAAGTATTTGTGTGATCTCTCTTTGCACATCTCAAATGCAACCCCAAAAACGTAAATTACCACGTAACCATGAAAACATTTGCTACCAGAAGTGGGGTAATCGGTTTGTGTGAGCTTGAGATATGAATAATAGAATGTGTAGTGGCAGGATTGTGCTAGATTATTTGTGCTGGGTTTAACATTGTGTTTTTGTATTGTAAGCAGTAGTACATTCTGAAAGCATAGAACATTTTTAAATTGCTTACTTAACTGTGTTAAAAGAAAGATGCTAATAGGTGATCAGCATGCAAGCCCATTCCTGTGTTGGCTGAACCCCATTGCGCTCGCATTCAGAGAAGGAATTGTTTTGTATTGTCAGGAAGCTTCAATCTGGTATAGTAAAAAGACATTGGCTGCAGGAAGTTTCAGAGGAATTGGCTTTTTTGAGGTCTGAAAACTACGAGCTGATGGTCAGAGATTGAAATTACTGCAGTTACGTAAAATATGTGTGTATGTTTGAATCTAAACATGGAGCTCTTTGTGTTGTTTTGTTTTCAGCTAGCTAATGTTGAGGAAATGTTACTTGTATGAAGATATGATGAATGCATATTGATTTGTCTGTAGTATATGTGACAATGTTACCTGAATTAGGACAGAAAGGTGACGCGAAGTATGGCTGATTTGTAAAATAAGTTTTGCTACCTATGTACCATATATGGGTCTAAGTTTAATATTGAAAGTGTTAAAATTACTGGAAATGAGGCAAAAGTTGTGTGAAGTGGTATATGAGAAAAGTGAGAGCTTTTATATGTTCCAATTAAAAGAAACATCATTTGCAGCAGAGATAGATGACCCCTGCTTTACATGTCCTGTGTGTTTGTGTAAGGCTCTGTTTCCACTACTGTGAGTTGTTGGGCGAATTGACACATGTGAAGTCAAAACCCATGTATTTCAATGGTCCCCTTTCTAATTGGTGCGCATTAAATATCGCATCGCAAAGTTGCATTGTAAATCACATGACTTTGAGGTTTGCAATAGTGGAAACCTAGTCTAAAAGGCAGAGAAAACCTGCAGTTGTAGAAGATGTCTTTGTGAGGGAGAAGAGAAGAGGGAGCTACCCTCTCAACCCCCTAAGTGATTGTGTATGTGTGAAGTAGGACATTTTATAACGTCTAAGAAATGTGCTACATAACATGTGATATTCATATGAGGGTGATGTAGGAGATTTTATAAGACAAAAATAAATGTTTAATTATTTTGCAAAAAATAGTTCAAACTGTTTTTATTATGTATGAAAATGGCTGATTGAGGTAGACACCCTTACAATTCCTGAAAAGCAGTCATGATTAGTGTTGCTCACGAATATTCGCATTGCGAATATTCGACTCGAATATAGCATATTCGAGAAATCGCGCTATATTTCGAAATTCGCGGTGAATATTCGCAATTCCGAATATTCGATTTTTTACAATTTTTTTTTTGAATCAGATCACATCCTAGATATCTCCATCGACGTCTAAAAGCATTGCTGGTATCATTAGAGACCCTGGGCCGAGTAGCTGAAGCGTTCATTGAATTTTCCAGAAAGATCGCAATGCGATTATTCGGCAAACGCAATATCGCGCGATTATTTTCCTCGCCCCGATCTTCCGCATCAGAGCGATTTTTACAGTTTCATTTTTAAAACAGATCACATCCTAGTGATCTCCATAGACGTCTGAAAGCATTGCTGGTATGATTAGAGCCATTGGGCCGAGTAGCTGAAGCGATCATTTTATATTGCCGAATATTCGCAATGCGAATATTCGGCAATAGGAATATTGCGCGATTATTTGCTCCGCCCTTTTGCATCAGAGCCAATCAGAGTTCTCCTTCCACACTCGTCACAGGTTAGCAACCAATAGGAACCTGCCTGCATGGACATTATATAAGCTCACTCCCAGCACCATTTCATTGCAGATTCAGAAGCTGGCTATAGAGTGTGGAGGCTGTTTCTGTGTTCCTGGTTTCCTGTGTCTTTGTTCTTGATTGATTTAGATCATCACCAGCATTGCTATTTAGTGATTCCAGTGGATCTTTTCCAGTATATCAACTGCTTTTTTCAAAGCAATAGACCCAAGAGCTTTTTTCAAAGCTACGTTTTGTGCTGTTTTGTGCTGTTTTTTTCATTTGTGTTACTGTTTGATCCTGCAATCCTCCCTGTTCAGTTATATTTGCAAGAGATTTCAGAACACATATTGATCTGAGCTTTATAAAAGAGCTTTTCTAAAAGCTAAGTTTTGTTCATCTTGTGTTACTGTTAGATCTTGCAGGTTCGCTGTTCAGTGATATTTGATAGGCATCTCAGTTCAAATTTTGTTTAGTTTTCCCTAAAGAGCTTTTATAAAAGCTAAGTTTTGTGTTCAGTTTAGTTAAATTTTGTGTAGTAAGTGTACACACTGTTAGTGTACATTTATTTCATCTAGCTTAGCTTAGTGTGTGTTTAGTGTCTGTGTTTTGTGTTTAAAAAAAAAAAAAAAAAAAAAAGTTAGTGTTTGTTTAGTGCTTTTTTTTTTTTCTTTAATTTTGTAGTCCTTGTCTGGTGTACTACTTTTCTTATAGTTTAGTAGCTGTCTGTGTACGTCTTTGTCTGCGTGCCTGTCTTGTAAAAAAAACACAAAAACACATTTTGTTCACATTTTCCCCCCCAATAAAGTTTAACCCCCCCACACACATATCAGCAATAATGAGCGGCATCCGTGGCCGTGGCAGCAGGGGTAGGGGAGTTACTCCCAGTGCTGGATCGCTGCCAGCACGGGGTACCTCTCGTGCCCCTACTAGTGGTAGAGGATCGGGTGCAAGGGGAGTACGCCTGATCCGGGAGTTCTTCCCATCGGGCAGCCGCCCGATATTGCCATCTCAGGCTCAAGTAGTGGTGGACTACATGGGGCACAGCAGTGCCACTGAGTCGTCGGTCCCGACTCACAGTAGTACCACCATTACACCGTTGCCTGTACTACCCCCCCCCAGCCCCCAAGAGTCCAGCATCTTACTGTTCGACAGCGACAGTGATAGGGATCTCTTGGGGGAGGCCATGCATCAGGCAGACCTCCAGCTCTGTCCTGATGGTCAGGACCTTTTTGAAGGGATGGATGAGGAGGATGGGATACCTGCTGGCAGTATCCCAGAGACATCCCTTCAAACTGGTGCTGCTGTTTTGGTGCAGGAAACAGCAGCACCTAGTCAGACCCAGGCGTGGGTGAGGGGACAGCGGAGCCAGGCTAGAGGCTCCATGTCACGTGGTTCCCTCAGACCAACACATCTCAGCCCTTGGTCTGACATCTCTGGGGGCGAAGAGGGTGACCCATCATGGTTGCCATCTGACGCGTCGGCTCACTACGTCAGTGACGACGGGGAAGGTAGGCACCCTGGTGAAACGGTGCGCCAGGTCACCACCAGGGAGACCATCGTCAGGGTCTCCACTGGTGATGGCAGCAGGAGGTGTCAGGAGGAGGAGCAGCAGCAGCAGCAGCAGCAGCAGGCAGCTCCACCTGTGCGCACCGAATCCCAGCAGGTGCAAGTAAGCGTCACCCCATCTGACAGGAGGGCGGTGCTGAAGTCACCTGTCTGGAATTTCTTTACCCTGGTGGCAGACAACCCTACCGTGGCCATCTGCCGGATTTGTAAAGTGAGGGTGAAGAGAGGGAAGTGTTTGGCTCGGGTGGGTACCACAGCCCTGAACCAGCACCTGAGGATAAACCACTGGGCGTTGTATGAAGAGATGAAGCGTGGTGGTGGTAGCAGCGCCACCACCACACGTGAGCAGGGTACAGCAGCCCCTGCCACATCTTCATCTGTTTCCAGCAGGTCATGCCCCCCCGCTCCCTCTAGTAGAGGTACTGGTACCGGCAGCCAGACCTCTACTTCCACAGCACCCTCCACGTCTGTGTCCCGCACTGCCGTCCGGCGCCAGGCGTCGATTTCAGACGCCTTTGACCGCACCACTCCCTTCCCCCCTGGAGACCGACGTGTGCGTTCCCTCAATGGGCTCCTGGCAAGGGTTATTGCCCAACATCTGCTGCCCTTCAACATAGTTGACAGCAACCCCTTCAGGCAGATGTTGGAGCAGGCCCAACCCCAATGGCGTGTCCCCAGCCGCCATTTCTTTGCCAGGACTGGTGTCCCTGCCCTACACCAGCACATTGTGCAGAATGTAACCCTGTCGCTGGATCACGCTGTCAGCGACAGGGTTCATCTGACAATGGATGGCTGGACCAGCAGGCATGGGCAGGGACGCTACATCAGCTTCACGGCCCATTGGGTTTCCCTCCGAGGCGTCGGTGAGGGATCGTCGGCAACCGATCTTGTGGTGCCGCCCCGGGGTGTCCAGGGGAGAACTGCTGGTCTCCCTCAAGCCACTGTCTCCGCAGCTGCTGAGCCTCCCAGCAAGCGCCCCCGTAGCTACTCAAGTGTGGGGCACGTGCGCTGTCAGGCCGTGCTCCAGCTTGTTAGTTTAGGGGACCGGAGACACACTGCAGAAGAAGTGCTGAAAGCACTTCAAGCTCAGGTCCAGAAGTGGCTGACACCCCGAAGGCTCCAGCCAGGTATGGTTGTCTGCGATAACGGCAGCAACCTACTCGCCGCCCTCCATGCTGGCAGTCTGACGCACGTGCCCTGTCTGGCACATGTCCTCAACCTGGTGGTGCAGAAGTTCCTGCGCACTTATCCAGGGTTGAGTGACATTGTGGCAAAGGCGCGTAGGATTTCCAGCCACTTCAGGCGCTCCCCAACCGCTACCGCGTCCCTGTCCAAATTGCAGCGGAAGTACAATCTGCCCCTTCACAGGCTGATTGTGGACAGTGTGACGCGGTGGAACTCCACCCTCCACATGCTGAAGAGGTTGTGGGAGCAGCAAAGGGCGGTGAGGGAGTACCTGATGGAACTAGGCACTCAGAGGGCTTCACCACAACTCCCTTTCATCGCCTGTGCGCAGTGGGGGCAGATAAACCAGGTCTGCCAAGTGTTGTCCTCCTTCGAGCAGGCGACCAAGATGGTCAGCAGTGAGCAAATTGGCCTCAATAGCGTGCTGCCAATACTGTTCATGCTGGAGAGGACACTAGATCGCCTGCTCGAGGCTGGGGAGAGTGCCTTGGTGGAGCAGGAGGAGTCAGCAATGCTCCACCGAGACCAGGGCCAGGACCAGGAGGAGGAGGAGGAGGAGGAGGATGATGATGAAGAGGAGGAGGAGGTGGTTGCTGGTGTCGTCCCGGAGTCAGGGCCTGGTCAGGAGGGAGAGCCGGTGTTGGGGGCACCGATAGTCCGGGGGTTGGGCATGTCTGAGTTTGACCAGCAGCGCCTCAGGGATGAAGAGTCGCACCTCATTCACCTGGCCAGCATTGAGGAGTCACAGCGGGCTGTGCTCTTCCCCATGGCTGCCCACATGCTGAGATGCCTCAGGAGGGACCCCCGGGTTAAGACCATCAAGACGAGGGATGATTTCTGGATGGCCACCCTTTTGGATCCCAGGTGCAAGGGGAAACTGGAGCAGTTCATCCCAGCCAGCCGGAGGCAGCACCGGATGGAGGAACTGCAGGCAGCCATTGTCAGACGGTTGGAGCAGGCAACTCCCCGGCCTCCAGTTGTCCCCCCTCATCTCACCCAGCAGGTGGCTGCACCCAGCTGCAGCCGAGCAGGGGACCTAATGGAAGAGATGAGGATGTTCTTTCAAACCGAGCGACCCAGTACCACCACCAGCAGCAGCAGCAGCAGTCACCACCAGCGGCTGGCCCACATGGTGGCAGACTACATGGCGTCCGTCGGTGCTTCTGACAGTATGAGCACCGACGACCCCATGGAGTACTGGGTTGCCAGATTGGACACCTGCCGCGAGCTCGCTCAGTATGCGCTGGAGTTATTGTCTTGCCCCCCCTCCAGCGTACTATCTGAGCGGACATTCAGCGCGGCAGGTGGGGTGGTCACGGACAAGAGGACCCGTCTGTCCACAGACTCCGTGGACAGACTCACATTCATAAAGATGAATGAGTCCTGGATCGGCGGTGACTTTCTGGCACCCGTCGTCGGTTCAGGGCGCTGAAGGGTCCCTTGCCATGCATTCCCTGATGAAGCCCCGGACCTGATGTATTTACAGTGCTGAATATAACTATTTCAACATCAGAGAAAATCAATGTTAATATTTGGTACAGTAGGCTTTCTTTGCAATTACAGCGGTCAAACATTTCTTGTAGTTTTACACCAACTTTGCACACACTGGAGGAGGGATTTTGGCCCACTCCTCCACACAGATCTTCTCTACATCAGTCATGTTTCTGGGCTATCGCTGAGAAACACGGAGTTTGAGCTCCCTCCAAAGATTCTCTATTGGGTTTAGGTCTGGAGACTGGCTAGGCCACGCCAGAACCTTGATATGCTCCTTACAGAGCCAATCCTTGGTTATCCTGGCTGTGTGCTTTGGGTCATTCTCATGTTGGAAGACCCAGCCTCGACCCATCTTCAAAACTCTAACTCAGGGAAGGAGGTTGTTGCCCAAAATCTTGCAATACATGGCCCCGGTCATCCTCTCCTTAATACAGTGCAGTCACCCTGTCCCATGTGCAGAAAAACACCACCAAAGCATGATGCTACCACCCCCATGCTTCACATTAGGGATGGCGTTCTTGGCATGGTACTCATCATTATTCTTCCTCCGAACACGGTTAGTGAAATTATGATCAAAAAATTATATTATAGTCTCATCTGACCACATGATTTTCTCCCATGACTCCTTTGGATCAGTCAAGACAATTATGTCAGCAGTTATTTCACACCCTATATACTCTTATTAAGACTGCTGTACATCATGGCAACTCCTGCCCATGTGATATGACTCTGTATCAACTACTACTGTTAATACTACTACTGCTGCTTCTGCTGCTGCTGCCGCCCAGTCAATACACCTATGTCAGCAGTTATTTCACACTCTATATACTCTTATTAAGACTGCTGTACATCATGGCAACTCCTGCCCATGTGATATGACTCTGTATCAACTACTACTGTTAATACTACTACTGCTGCTTCATCTGCTGCTGCCGCCCAGTCAATACACCTATGTCAGCAGTTGTTTAACACTCTATATACTCTTATTCCTACTGCTGTTCATCATGGCACCTCCTGCCCATGTGATATGACTCTGTATCAACTACTACTGTTAATACTACTGCTGCTTCTGCTGCTGCTGCTGCCCAGTCAAGACACCTATGTCAGCAGTTATTTGACACTCTATATACTCCTATTCCTACTGCTGTTCATGATGGCACCTCCTGCCCATGTGATATGACTCTGTATCAACTACTACTGTTAATACTACTGCTGCTTCTGCTGCTGCTGCCCAGTCAATACACCTATGTCAGCAGTTATTTGACACTCTATATACTCCTATTCCTACTGCTGTTCATCATGGCACCTCCTGCCCATGTGATATGACTCTGTATCAACTACTACTGTTAATACTACTGCTGCTTCTGCTGCTGCTGCTGCCCAGTCAAGACACCTATGTCAGCAGTTATTTGACACTCTATATACTCCTATTCCTACTGCTGTTCATGATGGCACCTCCTGCCCATGTGATATGACTCTGTATCAACTACTACTGTTAATACTACTGCTGCTTCTGCTGCTGCTGCCCAGTCAAGACACCTATGTCAGCAGTTATTTGACACTCTATATACTCCTATTCCTACTGCTGTTCATCATGGCACCTCCTGCCCATGTGATATGACTCTGTATCAACTACTACTGTTAATACTACTGCTGCTTCTGCTGCTGCTGCCCAGTCAAGACACCTATGTCAGCAGTTATTTGACACTCTATATACTCCTATTCCTACTGCTGTTCATGATGGCACCTCCTGCCCATGTGATATGACTCTGTATCAACTACTACTGTTAATACTACTGCTGCTTCTGCTGCTGCTGCCCAGTCAAGACACCTATGTCAGCAGTTATTTGACACTCTATATACTCCTATTCCTACTGCTGTTCATCATGGCACCTCCTGCCCATGTGATATGACTCTGTATCAACTACTACTGTTAATACTACTGCTGCTGCTTCTGCTGCTGCTGCTGCCCAGTCAAGACACCTATGTCAGCAGTTATTTGACACTCTATATACTCCTATTCCTACTGCTGTTCATGATGGCACCTCCTGCCCATGTGATATGACTCTGTATCAACTACTACTGTTAATACTACTGCTGCTTCTGCTACTGCTGCTGCCCAGTCAAGACACCTATGTCAGCAGTTATTTGACACTCTATATACTCCTATTCCTACTGCTGTTCATCATGGCACCTCCTGCCCATGTGATATGACTCTGTATCAACTACTACTGTTAATACTACTGCTGCTTCTGCTGCTGCTGCCCAGTCAATACACCTATGTCAGCAGTTATTTGACACTCTATATACTCCTATTCCTACTGCTGTTCATGATGGCACCTCCTGCCCATGTGATATGACTCTGTATCAACTACTACTGTTAATACTACTGCTGCTTCTGCTGCTGCTGCCCAGTCAAGACACCTATGTCAGCAGTTATTTGACACTCTATATACTCCTATTCCTACTGCTGTTCATCATGGCACCTCCTGCCCATGTGATATGACTCTGTATCAACTACTACTGTTAATACTACTGCTGCTGCTTCTGCTGCTGCTGCTGCCCAGTCAAGACACCTATGTCAGCAGTTATTTGACACTCTATATACTCCTATTCCTACTGCTGTTCATGATGGCACCTCCTGCCCATGTGATATGACTCTGTATCAACTACTACTGTTAATACTACTGCTGCTTCTGCTGCTGCTGCCCAGTCAAGACACCTATGTCAGCAGTTATTTGACACTCTATATACTCCTATTCCTACTGCTGTTCATCATGGCACCTCCTGCCCATGTGATATGACTCTGTATCAACTACTACTGTTAATACTACTGCTGCTGCTTCTGCTGCTGCTGCTGCCCAGTCAAGACACCTATGTCAGCAGTTATTTGACACTCTATATACTCCTATTCCTACTGCTGTTCATGATGGCACCTCCTGCCCATGTGATATGACTCTGTATCAACTACTACTGTTAATACTACTGCTGCTTCTGCTACTGCTGCTGCCCAGTCAAGACACCTATGTCAGCAGTTATTTGACACTCTATATACTCCTATTCCTACTGCTGTTCATCATGGCACCTCCTGCCCATGTGATATGACTCTGTATCAACTACTACTGTTAATACTACTGCTGCTTCTGCTGCTGCTGCCCAGTCAATACACCTATGTCAGCAGTTATTTGACACTCTATATACTCCTATTCCTACTGCTGTTCATCATGGCACCTCCTGCCCATGTGATATGACTCTGTATCAACTACTACTGTTAATACTACTGCTGCTTCTGCTGCTGCTGCCCAGTCAATACACCTATGTCAGCAGTTATTTGACACTCTATATACTCCTATTCCTACTGCTGTTCATGATGGCACCTCCTGCCCATGTGATATGACTCTGTATCAACTACTACTGTTAATACTACTGCTGCTTCTGCTGCTGCTGCCCAGTCAAGACACCTATGTCAGCAGTTATTTGACACTCTATATACTCCTATTCCTACTGCTGTTCATCATGGCACCTCCTGCCCATGTGATATGACTCTGTATCAACTACTACTGTTAATACTACTACTGCTGCTTCTGCTGCCCAGTCAAGACACCTATGTCAGCAGTTATTTCACACCCTATATACTCTTATTAAGACTGCTGTTCATCATGGCACCTCTTGCCCGAGTGATTTGACACTGTATTGTCAATGTCTACTACTACTATTACAGCTCAGTCAAGACACCTGTGTCCCAATTTTTTGGTACACTATTGACTACTATGACCACTACTGATGCTGTAAAGTATTCCCCAAGTGTTTTTATGCTATGTATTACTATTACCACTACTGCTTGTAAATCATGCCTGTGTGATACTTAGTGGGAATGCTTTAATAAGCATTCCTAGTATGGATACCCGTAAATGTATTAATCTTAATTAGTGTGAATGCTTTAATAAACATTTCCAGTATTGATATCCGTAAATTTAGTAATCTTATTATTCCTTACGTTTTTTGGTTCTGCGTAACTTCGGCATACTTTCAGCTATTGAGACCATTCAACTGTAAAAATGTTCGTCTCGTTCAGCTAATGATGGGACTTCTTCAAGTTTTTTTCTACTTTTTACACTTTTATAAATTTTAAGCTTTTAGACCCTTTTTTTAAACATTGAAGTCAATGAGAACATCCTTTTCCCCTTTGAATTCACATGCCATGCCAAAAGTTTCAGCTACTTCATACTTTCACTTACAGACACTGAAAAAACTTTAAAGCGGTCACAAAATATTTAGCTATCCGGCTATGACTTTTCAGATCGTTATCGTTTACAATTTTTTGGTGAAAACGCAATTTACGTTTTGCGAATTTTTCACAAAAATGCAATAGGTTATAATGTAATCCTATGGAGGGGATTTAGAGTCTGTCATGTGACCTTAACATTGGAGATCTTTGTAATTAAAAATATCTTTACAAAAAGGGGAAACAAATTGGTCTCACGCCCACAAGATCTACTTTTCATACACAATTTTTATATCAAAACGTAGCTATGCTTGTCTGGTTTATGGCAATGTGACCAATTCTGCGATACGTATTTTAGTTTTAATTATTGGAGCAACAGCCAGAAATTATGTCTCATAGACTCTCATGTGAAATTATCTAAAAAATGTTGCTGCAGAACTCACAAAGACGCTCTTTTCTAAATCGCAGAAATGGCCACATTTTTAAGTTTATCTACATAAATTTCATATCGATGCGTTTACAAGGGCCGTGTATTTCAAACGGTGTAGTCGTTGTATCAATTGCATGTACGTTTGAGGATTTATTAAGCTTTGTTTGGAGGCTTAAATCATGTATTAGATCTGTGAATTAAAAGCGTTTGTAATGTTATTTCTTTCCATAAATAACTTTCCTGACCTCAGTGCAATATTCCTCCTCACTGACCTGGGGGGGAGGGGAAACCTATTGAGGGGGGAGGGGCGACCAGGAAGTCAGCATACTCTATACTTTGCAGATAGAGAAAGAAGCTGTGTGTCCTAAAGATAGTGTAGTGGTTATGGTGAATGTCTTTGGCAAGGGGCTCACCAATTAAGCTATTCAGCATTCCCACTCGCATTTTCCTCAGGAAATGCATTGTCTAGTTATATTATATTTTAATACTCCTGCTGCTGCCTCCATGCTGAGTAAAGCTTCATGACCTTTCTGGCACAGCGGATCCACCAACAGCCTCCGCTACAAGCTACCAGACCGGACTACCAGACCGGATCTAAACAGCAAGTGTAACTATAACAATGAACCTTATGTTAAACCCTGTTTTGCGGCATTTATACTGCAACCATTGGGCTGACTGCAAGAGCTCATCTGCATTCTCTCTCTTTCTTGCTCTCCCTCTCTCTCTCTTTGTATATATATATATATATATATTGTTGCTTTTGTTATGTTCATTTTTCAACAGTTTATTTTGTGTTCGTCGTGTCTGTGTCGTGTGCTTTAGTTTGTCCTAGGTTAATGTTAAATAAAATAATAGTATAAAATGTTTTTGCTTATTATGAAGTTAAATGTGTTGATGTTGATTTGTTTGATGTGAAGTTAGATGTGTTGAAAAACCTACAACTCTATCTCAAAAAGAAATGAAACATTTCCAAAAAATAAGTTTTTTTAATACAAAAATAAATTTAAATATAGCTCTCAATCCGTTTCTGAATGCGGTGCATTTCCGCAATCTGACCCGATAGCTGCTGCTCTAGCAGAGCATTTTGTTGGTTGAGGTAGCTCATCTTGCGCTGGTTCTGAAGGATCTTCTGGTGCGTCTTTTGGATGAGTATATTTTGCCTCCTCAGATCTCTTGATGCTTTTAGGATATAATAAAAAAACATTTGGATTTCAAATAACGTTACCAAATAAATAAATATTTTTTTTTGCTTATTAATCAATCATTATCATGTGTATACACTTGTTATGTGTCTAACACATCCCGGGAGTGCAGAATTATTAGGCAAATGAGTATTTGGACCACATCATCCTCTTTATGCATGTTGTCTTACTCCAAGCTGTATAGGCTCGAAAGCCTACTACAGATTAGGCATATTAGGTAATGTACATCTCTGTAATGAGAAGGTGTGTGGTCTAATGACATCAACACTCTATATCAGGTGTGCATAATTATTAGTCAATTTCCTTTTCTTTGGCAAAATTGGCCAAAAGAAGGATTTGACAGACTCTGAAAAGTCCAAAATAGAGAGATATCTAGCAGAGGGATGCAGCACTCTTAAAGTTGCAAAGCTTCTGAAGCGTGATCATCAAACAAAAGAAGCGTGTGGAAAAACAAAGGTGCAAAATAACTGCCCATGAACTGAGAAAAGTTAAGCGTGCAGCTGCCAAGATGCCACTTGCCACAAGATTGGCCATATTTCAGAGCTGCAACATCACTGGGGTGCCCAAAAGCACAAGGTGTGCAATACCCAGAGACATGGCCAAGGTAAGAAAGGCTGAAAGACGATGACCACTGAACAAGACACACAAGCTGCAACGTCAAGACTGTGCCAATAAATATCTCAAGAAAGATTTTTCTAAGGTTTTATGGACTGCTGAAATGAGAGTGAGTCTTGATGGGCCAGATGGAAGAGCCCGTGGCTGGATTGGTAAAGGGCAGGGAGCTCCAGTCCAACTCAGACGCCAGCAAGGTGGTGGTGGAGTACTGGTTTGGGCTGGTATCATCAAAGATGAGCTTGTGGGGCCTTTTCGGATTGAGGATGGAGTCAAGCTCAACTCCCAGTCCTACTGCCAGATTATGGAAGAGACCTTCTTCAAGCAGTGGTACAGGAAAAAGTCACCATCCTTCAAGAAAAACATGATTTTCATGCAGGACAATGCTCCATCACACGTGTCAAAGTACTCCACAGCGTGGCTGGCAAGAAAGGGTATTAAATAAAAAAAAGTAATGACATGGCCTCCTTGTTCACCTGATCTGAACCCCATTGAGAACCTGTGGTCCATCATCAAATGTGGGATTTACAAGGAGGGAAAACAGTACACCTCTCTGAACAGTGTCTGGCAGGCTGTGGTTGCTGCTGCACGCAATGTTGATGGTGAACAGATCAAAACACTGACAGAATCCATGGATGTCAGGCTTTTGAGTGTCCTTGCAAAGAAAGGTGGCTATATTGGTCACTGATTTGTTTTTGTTTTGTTTTTAAATGTCAGAAATGTGTATTTGTGAATGTTGAGATGTTATATTGGTTTCACTGTTAAAAATAAATCATTGAAATGGCTATCTATTTATTTTTTGGTTAAGTTGCCTAATAATTCTGCACAGTAATAGTAGTCACCTGCACACACAGATATCCCCCGAAAATAACTAACACTAAAAACAAACTAAAAACTACTTCCAAAAAAATTCAGCTTTGATATTAATGAGTTTTTGGGGTTCATTGAGAACATGGTTGTTGTTCAATAATAAAATGAATCCTCAAAAAATACAACTTGCCTAATAATTATGCACTACCTGTATACTTCTAGCATCAATACCATATTATGGTTCTACAATCTGACAGGTGCGCTTTATATGTTGTCCATTTTTATATCTACATTTCGTTGTTGAAATGTTATTAATCATTGTGCACATATTTACCTTCCTGAATGAGGCTCACAGGACCGCTCTCTTCCTCCTGCTCTTCTGCTTGAGAAGTTGGGGTGGTGGGGGGGGGAAGCTCCTCAGCTTGCTCCTCAACAGGAGCTGGGGTTGGGGAGTGGGAGGGCCCTGGCTGCTCCTCCTCATCCATGTCCTCCTCTGCCGCATCCTCCTCTGCCGCATCCTCCTCCTCCTCCTCATCGGCCTGGCGCCTTCTGCGCTTGGCGCGGACAACTGGCATTGGAGCTCCTATAATAACACAATGTTCATATATTATAAAAATGTTTTCTAATGACGTATGCAAATTCTGTGTACTGTGCTGTATTGTATATGAATACAAATTGATTTATATAGACAGTTAACCAATGGGACAATGTTATATTAAAGGGTCTTGTGGGCACTACAGGGGACTGAGCGTGAGCTGGGATGCAACCATGTTAAAATGAGCTGTTTTTGTCTCCTTTGTTTTGTTCAGACCATCTCATGTTAAAAAAAGGGCCTGATGGAGCACACGGGATTACTATAACAACCCCACTCCTAACACAGGAATTTAGTGGTAATCTATATATATAAAACTCAACGTGTGTGTGTGCATAAATGTATGTATGTATGTATGTATGTATGTATGTATGTATGTTCCAGCATCACGTACAAACGGCTAAAGATATTTATATGAAACTTGGCACACAGGTTACTTATATGTCAGCCACAAACATAGGATAGGTGGTTTAAACCTTACCCACCCCCACTTGCCATGGTCGGGGTTTTTCTTTAAAGTCCCATGCAAAGCAATGGGAAAATTATGTTCCCACATAACTTCTGTGTTCCTGTCTGCTGCCCCATGTCTTTTTTCAACAGTACTATGAATACCTTGGCTGGTGGTGATATATGTTAGCACAACATGGCATCTTGGTTAACAACATCTGACCTTACATGAATTACATATGACCTTACATAACTGTCACCAAAGGAGCTGCGGTGGCTCCACGCGATTGCCACTGCACTGACAACTGATTCACCTCTGCAGCTAGGGGTTCGGATCCCGCTCTCGGCTACCTGTGAATTGAGTTTGGTGGTCTCAGCCCCGCCACTGGTGGGTGTGCTATGCGAGGTTGGGTTGGGAGGACCCCCTCACACCCGCCATTGCCAACCGGGGCATGGAGAAAGGTGGCAGATTGCCTCTGGGGGAGGCCTCCCAACTCCTGCAGGCCGGCTCCTCTCTCTTTCGAGTTCACGCACAAAATACACTTTTTTAAAAAAAAACATAACTGTCAACAATAACTTACCTGGATGATATTTAGCCCGAAGACGTCTGACATTACCCATTTGGCGCCTCTTCAGGTCAGACCACTTCTTAACAATGGCCTTGTGGTCATGTTGGCCGCCAAAGTCAGCGATTAGGGCGCTGACCACAGCCCTTTTCTGTGGCTGCCTCCGCAGCTCATCGTATCCTGTTTCCAGGAACTTCTGCAAGATGAAGAACAAAGTATATTGTAATACTTCTGTTGACAGCCTTATGGATATATGACGTAAATGTATGCTATTCAACAATTGGAAGCATTCTCGCCTTATTAATCAATGACAGGGGTAACATGAAAGATTTTATATCCTGCCATTTCGGTCGCCACCTTTTTTGCATAAATATAGCAGCCATTATCATTTGCATAATTATGAATATATTATTAACAACACAGGATACACGTATAGGGGAGATATGCGTTGCTAACTCTTTTCCCTGTCAGGAGCCTAACGCCCCGGGGGGTCAGAGACGGGACCTTTTTCGGAGGACCACTGACGTATGTAGCCGTCGCAGTTTTTTGTGATGTCACTCTTTAGGTGTGTGCACATTTTTCACTGCATCCGGGTGGAGTTTTTGGGTTGTGTTTTGCACGCCACAGGCTTTTCAACAGGAAAAAAACAGCTGGAGGCAGAATGGTTGCAAAACACTACGTGTTTGTTACTTAACTCTGGGTTTCAAGACCAGTCCACCTCCAGCTGTTGCAAAACTACTACTCCCATCAGCCACGGTCTGTCAGTGCATGCTAAGAATTTTACTTTTGCTGCATTTAGGGTGCCACAGTTTAGAGACCCGTGCATAAAGGCCTGAAAAATGGGGGCCTGCAGAACTTACAATACTAGAAGTGCCAGCATTCCCAGGCATGCTGGAAGTTGTAGTTCTGCAACATCTAAAGGGCAATATGTATTCGAACGTCCTTGGGCCTTGAGGACACTGAAGTCAGGACGTTCGCATACGTCCTATGTCCAAAAAAATTTTAAATTCATTATGCTAAATAACAAGGAAAAGTGCCTAAATACACATTTGCCAACCAGGGTGTCTGCAGCTGTCCAGGCATGCTGGGACTTGTAGTTTTGTAAAAGCAGGAGACACATTTTTTGTGAAATACTAATATATGATCATATATACTAACTTTTAAACTAGACTTAAATGCTGGGCTGGGCTGGGACTTGTAGTTTTGTAAAAGCAGGAGACACATTTTTGGTTAAATACTAATATCTGATCATATATACTAACTTTTAAACTAGACTTAAATGCAGTTGAAGATGATGAAATAACAGTGGTCAAAATACTTACACAAATCAGCAACTTTTCCTCAGACTTAGTGAAATTGCTTCCAACCATGTTGCTGTGTGATTGCGCTGCGATCATAAGTTGGAAACTGGCAAGGCTCCAGGAAATGGTCGCGTGTTGTTCGCGTGTTGATTGCGCTGCTTGGACCGAGATGGGTCCATATGGCTTCGGCTGTATGGACCACAGTAACTCTTTTCCCTGTCAGGAGCCTAGGAGCCTAACGCCCCGGGGGGTCAGAGACGGGACCTTTTCGGAGGACCACTGACGTATGCAACCGTCGCAGTTTTTTGTGATGTCACTCTTTAGGTGTGTGCAAATTTTTCCTTGCACCGGGTGGAGTTTTTGGGTTGTGTTTTGCACGCCACAGGCTTTTCAACAGAAAATAACCAGCTGGAGGCAGAATGGTTGCAAAACACTACGGGTTTGTTACCTAACTCTGGGTTTCAAGACCAGTCCACCTCCAGCTGTTGCAAAACTACTACTCCCATCAGCCACGGTCTTTCAGTGCATGCTAAGAATTTTACTTTTGCTGCATCTAGGGTGCCACAGTTTAGAGACCCGTGCATAAAGGCCTGAAAAATGTGGGCCTGCAGAACTTACAATACTAGAAGTGCCAGCATTCCCAGGCATGCTGGAAGTTGTAGTTCTGCAACATCTAAAGGGCAATATGTATTCGAACGTCCTTGGGCCTTGAGGACACTGAAGTCAGGACGTTCGCATACGTCCTATGTCCAAAAAAATTTTAAATTCATTATGCTAAATAACAAGGAAAAGTGCCTAAATACACATTTGCCAACCAGGGTGTCTGCAGCTGTCCAGGCATGCTGGGACTTGTAGTTTTGTAAAAGCAGGAGACACATTTTTGGTTAAATACTAATATCTGATCATATATACTAACTTTTAAACTAGACTTAAATGCAGTTGAAGATGATGAAATAACAGTGGTCAAAATACTTACACAAATCAGCAACTTTTCCTCAGACTTTGTGAAATTGCTTCCCACCATGTTGCTGTAATATTGGGAAACTGGCAAGGCTCCAGGAAATGGTCGCGTGTTGTTCGCGCAATTGCGCATGCGCGATCGAAAAATCGCAATCGCAATATGTATTTTGGTTAAAATATCATACATATTCGATTTCAGAGTGCTGCTACAGCAGTTTTCGAAATATCTGCAATAAATTTCGCATTCGCATGTTGCGATATTTCGAAAAAATATCAGGAATATTCTGAGCCAATCAGAGCGCTCCTCCAGCATATCTCGAAATTGCGCAATAAATATCGCATTCGCATGTTGCGATATTTCGATAAAATATCAGGAATATTCTGAGCCAATCAGAGCGCTCCTCCAGCATATCTCGAAATTGCGCAATAAATATCGCATTCGCATGTTGCGATATTTCGATAAAATATCACGAATATTCTGAGCCAATCAGAGCGCTCCTCCAGCATATCTCGAAATTGCGCAATAAATATCGCATTCGCATGTTGCGATATTTCGATAAAATATCACGAATATTCTGAGCCAATCAGAGCGCTCCTCCAGCATATCTCGAAATTGCGCAATAAATATCGCATTCGCATGTTGCGATATTTCGATAAAATATCACGAATATTCTAAGCCAATCAGAGCGCTCCTACCGCAGTTATTAAAAAAATCGCAATTATTTTCGCATTCGCAATAGCGAAAAATCGCATTCAATTAATTTCGATAAAATATCACGAATATTCGAATTTAGCGAATATATCTCGAATATTAGAATATATATTCGAGATATATCGCGAAATCGAATATGGCATATTCTGCTCAACACTAGTCATGATTATTATAATTATTTAAATGTTTAGCTTTCCATTGTAGTCTTCTGGATGTGAAAAAGAAAGAAGACACGACCCACGACAAAACCATATTGCATCCTATAATGGCAGTCATTTATATAAGTTAATCGACTAATTAAGACCAACCGCTAATAGTAAACAGAGCAGCTAATAATATTTTTTACTTAAAGTGATAAGTCTTGTTTTTTATTGTTTGAAAATATCAAACATGAAGGCACCCGAGCCAAGCTGCTTCTTGGTGTATCCAATCAGAAACAAAGCCGCAACACGGCCCTGCACCCTCTCTGTCCTCATTGTCTCACTGACTTTGATTGACAGTAGCAGGAGCCAATTGCACCCACTATGTGTCTCAGCCAATCAGGAGGGGGAGTCCCGGACAGCCGAGTCTCTCGTGCAACATTGCTGAATCGAGATGGGGCTCAGGTAAATATTAGGGTGGCTGCTGCACACAGAAGATGCACAGAATGCATTAAGATAAAAAACCTTAGAACCACTTTAACAGCATACGATGAGACAAGAGTAAAATTATCACACTGGAGATGAACATGTACAGTATATCTACTTTGTATTGTCCTATATTGGTAATTGCAATAAAGTGTATTATTCTAGAATAAAACACCAATGATTTTTAAGTTTTCTTGTTAATACAGAAGGAACCAGAAGCTAACCAAGATTTGTATAGTTGGGATTGAACAAGAGTCTGAGATAAATAAAATCAATATGGAGATTGTATAATCCTGGTGCACAAATGTGAGTAAGGCCTCATACACACGACCGAGGAACTCGTCGTAAATGAAACATCGTTTTCCTCGACGAGTTCCTTGTCAGGCTTATGGAGAAACTTGACAAGCTTTCTTTGCGTACACACTGTCAAGACCAAATCTCCTCGTTCTCAAACGCGGTGACGTACAACACATACAACGGCAGGGGAAGTTCGATTCCACTGGCACAACCCTTAGGGCTGCTTTAGCTAATCTCATGTTACTGCGTGTTAAGTAAAAGTTTGGTAAGAGACAATTTTCACTTTTCAGACTGTTACAGCGTGACAAATGTGCTATCTCCATTACAAATGCTACTTTTACCGAAGGTGTGCTCCTAATTTATTCTGAGCATGCGCGGGTTTCTTAGCATACACACAAACATGTTTCTTGTCGAAAACCAGCCCGCCGAGGAAATTGAGACTCCAGTTGAGGAAAAAGAGAACTCGTTCTCTTTTTTTCTCGTCGAGTTTCTCGACAGTTTCCTCGATGAAAAACATACACACAACCGTTTTCCTCTGCAAAAAAGCTCTGCCACCAAGTTTCTTGATGGATTCTGTCAAGGAAAACGGTCGTGTGTACGAGGCCTAATACTTTTTAAATGTTACTGTGAATGTCATTTCAATCATAGTGAATTGCTAACAACTTTAAATGGATGTCTTTTGATGAAAATCCACGGGGTGATAATTGATAATTAAAGCGGTGTTCCACCCATAAATGGAACTTCCGCTTTAAGGGAGGGTCACCCTCTGACATGCCACATTTGGCATGTCATTTTTTTGGGGGGGAGGGGAGCGGAACCCTCTTTAACCCCCCTGACGGTAAACCCGAGCGTGACTCGGGGTTGGTTTTACATGTTAGGATCGGCAAACCCGAGTCACGCTCGGGCTGGACGGGCTTACCTTTCACTGGATTCACAGGCTTGGTTTACTCACCTTGTCCCTGGATCCAGCGATGCCACCCGCTGTGTGAGCGAGCGGGACCTCCTCGCTCGATTCACAGTCCCCGTGTGACGCCGATCTCCGTTCCCTGCGACGTTACGACGCACGGGGACGGAGAACGGCGCCAAATTCAAAAAAGTAAACAAACACATTACATACAGTATACTGTAATCTTATAGATTACAGTACTGTATGTAAAAAATACACACCCCCCTTGTCCCTAGTGGTCTGCCCAGTGTCCTACATGTACTTTTATATAATAAAAAATGTCATTTCTGCCTAAAAACTGTAGATTGTCCAAAAGTGTCCCTTTATGTCAAAAATGGTTTTAGATCAGCTAGAAAACAGCGATAATAAATTATAATCACTTGCAGAAATGTGCGATAGCGATTTGCGGGGAAATTCGTCATAAAAAAAATAAAATAATGACAGCGACAATTCTGCAACTGCAAATTTCAGTGATTTTGAGTTGATTACATTATTGAATAATTTTTATTATAATTATATTATTATTTGTTATAATTATTTATTATATTATAATTTATAATTTTGTTTTAAAAAAAAAAATCATACCCGGGATGCCTACAAGACTCTTGCTTGGTCAGATTTAAGTGAGTTATTTCTAAAAATTACAGGCCTACAGTATAAAACGCCAATTTCCTTGCAAAATAAATGTACCGCTTTTGGTACGTAATTCCAGACAGAATCATACCGCCAGGGAGGTTAAAGAGGGTTTCAGCTCCCACTTCATCCCTTGGCATCCCGGCACCGGAAGGAAGATCACCTCGCACCCTCCCTCTCGGCAACCATCTGGGACACGTCACGGCTCTCAGAAGATTGGTCGGCCAATCACGGTGCGCAGCTTGCGCATGCGCAGTGCATGCCCGGCTGTGAAGCTACAGCCGGGCGCCCACAGTAGATATGCCTAAGCCGCGGAAAGGAGGGGGAGATGAGCGGGGCTTCGTTCCCCCACATCGCTGGACCCTGGGACAGGTGAGTGTCTGATTATTAAAAGTCAGCAGCTGCAGTATTTGTAGTTGCTGACTATTAATATTTTTATTTTAGTAGGAACTCCATTTTAATGAATTGATATGAGCTCATTAAATATGGGAAATAGAGAGTGCACTCAGGAGTCAATAAAATAATGGACATGTTTTGTATTTTGTAGAAAATGTTTTGTGTAATTTATGTTTGGTGCTAACCATTTGTTTATTTCTAGGAGGGAAACTTTCTGTAGACGCTTCAAGAGATTAACACATTTTGCCCCTCTTAGGCTTAGATTGAAAATTTACATTTCCTTGTTTTATACATGTATACCAACACACTAGGGCATATGTGCAGTAGAACATGTTTTGCTGGAATGAAAGGATAGTTTTCCTTTTTTTAATTTATTTGAGTGGGCCTTTCTCTGGTTTTGTCAAATAATTATTTTATATTTGAAAGACAATCTATTTTACAAACAATGAACGCTGCCATGGGCAGCCATGCAGCCCCTTTGTATGTTAATTTATTTACTGGCTACCTAGAGAAGAAAAAACACATAAAAAAATTTAAAATGTGAAAAGATACAGATTTTGCTCTCCTAAGCACTAGATTTGATTGTTTGTGGATGTTTTAAACAAAATCACTAAAAGCATTGTGTTTAATCCTGAGAGTTCCCAGACAGGTACAGCATTCCTAGAGGTCATGGTGTTGGTTAAGGGTCATCAACAACACACCACATCACACCAGAGTACAATTCACTACTCACATAACAGAATGCCTATCCTGAAAATCTTAAAAACAACCTTGGTACCTCACAGTTCATAAGGGTCGTTCAAATTTACTCTAACCCTGAGAACTATGAGACATAAGTAGAAGGCATATATAAATAATTTAAGAACAGGTTTTACCTGAAAATTCTTGATTGCACACTAAAACAAGTGAGTGAGAGAGCTCTCATACCACTGCATGTAGAGACTCACAAATTGCTGGCAGATTAAACTGGAAAGCTAGTGACCATGTTATGGCGACATAAAAGCTAGCCATACAAGCTTGTCATTGGTATGCTGGAAGTGTAAGGAAATTTACCTACCAGTTTCACACAGCTGGAAATACCTAGGTGGGGAAAGAATTCTTCCCCACTCCAGAATGTATTTTACAGTTGCAGGATTGCTCTTTATTGGATTACAGAAGTGATATCAGCACCAACACGCTACAAATAATATCAAGATTTCTGGATTACAAAAACCTTGCATTTTCAAATTACAAGACTTCTTTGACAATATCTAAAAGACTTGGTAGAACAGTAAAACCAGAGCTATATTTCATTAATGTATTTAGATTTTTGAGTGTAAACACAAAATGTCTTTTCACTTTTTAATTTTCATTGTGCCAATTTCCAGTTTGACTTTTAACACAACAAGTTGGAAGATTCTCAACAGAACCATAATAAAACACTAAAACAACTTCTAGCTGTCAAGAAACTACCAGGGTCTGTCAAAACATGGAAAATAGAAGTCATAAAGTCCATCTAGGGAAAGCAGGCCAACCATTCATTTCTTTCTTATAGTTGGGTCCAGAAATATTTTCCTGCCGTAATGCAATTGCTCACAGAGGGGGCCACTTATGAAACAAAGTTAGTAGTGACATATTCTCACCCACTATTTCTACAGTATTTCTACATACTGAGTCTCAGGTTACAGTTTCGGTTTATATTACTCTGTGGTTTAAGGAATGTTACCAATATATTTTTCTTGGAGCCACAAACTTTTTTTTTTATTAATTTCATACAAATGTTTTCCACAGCAGCATAAAAACAAACTTATCGATTATTTTTTAAAGGCAGAGCTATAAAAGTGTAGGTTTATTTCATTTATTTATATCTATCTAGCACCCCCTGACCCCCAGAGGCATGTGAGGGCAGAGTGGGCTGGCATTTACCAGCGTTGAATCTATGGTTAGATATCAGAGATTGAGAAACATTGAGTACCTGTCACTTTAGTGTCTGTTAAGAAAAAGGGAAAGAGGCATGCGGATACTCCTGTCAACATTTAAAGACTCTAGCTACCCTTACAGCTTGTATAGTGTAAAGGACCTTCAAGCTATCACTAGAAATGCTGTAATCCAGCTCCATCCAACTACCTCCTTAAACAGAACTTCCTTCTCAGGATCTCAATCCTGGGCAGATTCTTATACAATTGCAGGAAATATTGTGCAGCCAATGCACACTACATAAGCAAATTTCTTTTGGCCTACGATTTAAGAGACAGAGGCAGGTTTCAAAACGAATAAAACATTGAGTTGAGGTAAAATAATCAGAAATATTGTACAGATTTAATGGGCGGACAGTGGACAGGTGGACAGTTAACATCTGTCACAGTACAAGTGCACAAAAACATCCGATTCACCAATAAATAAAAATAAAATATAAAGATTTTGCGTTCAAAACATTCCCATAGACACACTCCTAAACTCTGTAGACAGCCTTCCCAGAAGAGTTGAAGCTGTTATAGCTGCAAAGGGTGGGCCAACTCAACCATGAACCCTACGTACTAAGACTGGGATACAATTAAAGTTCAGGTGTGTGTAAAGGCAGGCGTCCCAATACTTTTAGTAATATATAGGTAGATTCAGTAAGAGTTAGGCCGACTTATCAGTAGATAAGCCGGCGTAACTCAGAATCTACGCAGACCTATGTTTAAGCGTATGCTCAAACAGAGATACGCTTAAACATATCTAAGATAGGACGGCTTGCGCCGTCCTATCTTAGATCGCAATTTTTAGGATGGCCGCTAGGTGGCGCTTCCATTGCGGTCGGCGTAGATTATGTTAATGAGTTTGTACGCCGATTCACGAAGGTACGCCGGGCCGCCGCAGTCAAATTACACCGTTTCAGTAAGGCCTTAGGAGGCCTAAAATATTCCACCTATTAGGTGGAATAACAATGTTAAAGTATGGCCGCCATTCCCGCCGCAAGGTTCGAATTTTTAACGTCGTTTGCGTAAGTCGTCCGCGAATCGGGATTTACGTCGTTTACGTCCACGTCTAAATCAATAGGCCCGTACGGCGTACTTAGCCGCAATGCGCACTGGGAAATGTAGGCACCCGGCGCATGTGCAGTAGCCAAAAAACGTCAAAAACGTGAGGTCAAGCCTCATTACCATTAAACACGCCCCCTTCCAACCCATTTGAATTAGGCGCCCTTACGCCCGCCGCGTTTACACTACGTCGCCCTAAGTAAGGAGGCAAGTGCTTTGAGAATTATGTACTTGCCTCTCTTACTTAAGGCGGCGTAGTGTAAACACGCTAGGCTACGCCGACCTAAAATTGCGCGCCCCTACCTGAATCTACCCAATAGTGTACATTGTGGTATGACAATGGATATTATGTACCCATGTCACCAACAAGTTTATGCTACTGCCCCCGAACAAACAGTCTCTAGCAAAATAAATTACAAGAAAATATACCTTCCTCCAAACAAATAAAACTTTTACTTCAATCCGGAAACCCTTAACACCAATCCTTTTTATTGTGGGGGGCGTCACATAAATAATTATAGGGGGCCTAGCAGCTAAACAACACTCAAGTTATAGACGCACACAAAAAGTTAGTATATGTCAACACAAGCAGTTTTCAGCAGCAGTACTATATAGTACTATAGCAGCAACTATCTGCAAACACGCTGTGTTCTCTTGCTATATATTCTATTTCTTCTCCAATACACTGAAAAACAGCTTCTGGGAACACTGCGTTTTATAGGGAGAGTGTTGAAACAAACAAAAAAGTAATTCTGAGCCACCTGATCACAGTTTTGAGACCAGAAAATGCATTATTGGTAACTGGTTACTATAGTGGCTAACAGCTGCATTAGTTTGCCATTTTCTGCAAACATGGGTTTGGGTCAATTACAGACTAAGGGCCAGATTCTCAGGCCTCATACACACGACCGAGAAACTCGACGGGCTAAACACATTGAGTTGCTCGTCGAGTTCCTTATGAAGCCAACGAGAAACTCGACAAGCCAATTTTCTCCATTCCCGTCAAGGAAATAGAGAACATGCTTTCTTTTTGACTCGTCAAGTTTCTCGACAGTTTCCTCGACAAAAGTGTACACACGACCGTTTTCCTCTGCAAAAAAATATCTCCCAGCAAGTTTCGTGTGTACGAGGCCTCAAAAGAGATACGACGACGTATCTCCAGATACGCCGTTGTATCTCTGAGTTGCGTCGTCGTATCTATGAGCCTGATTCTTAGAATCAGTTACGCATAGATTTCCCTTAGATCCGACAGGTGTAAGTCTCTTACGCCGTCGGATCGCAACTGCGTGTACGCTGATTAACGCGTCAAAATATGTAAATCAGCTATATACGCAAATTCACGAATGTACGCCCGGCCGACGCAGTACAGTTACGCCGTTTACGTTAGGCTTTTAGGCGTAAAGTTACCCCTGCTATATGGTGGCATAAGTGCGGCATACCAATGTTAAGTATGGCCGTCGTTCCCGTGACGAAATTTTAAAATTTTACATCGTTTGCGTAACTCGGACGTGAATGGGGCTGGACGTAATTTACGTTCACGTCAAAACCAATACGTGCTTGCGGCGTATTAGGAGCAATGCACACTGGGACATTTCCACGGACGGCGTATGCGCCGTTCGTGAAAAAACTTCAATCATGTCGGGTCACAGAACATTAACATAAAACACGCCCCCCTGTCCCACATTTGAATTAGGCGGGCTTACGCCGGCCGATTTACGCTACCCTCCCGCAACTTACGGAGCAAGTGCTTTGAGAATACAGCACTTGCCCGTCTAAGTTGCGGAGGTGTAACGTAAATCGGATATGTTACGCCCGCGCAAAGATACGCGGATGTACGAGAATCTGGCCCTAAATCTAAGTCCAATAAATCAAATACACAATATTTACATTTGAATGGAGAGCTTTCATTACTGGCAGTAATAAACTACATTTTGACATAAACAAGCACATGACGAGGCAATGATACATATTCCACATGCTATGCATTATATCACATATTCCCTGGAAGTTCCCATTGTTTAGATCTTGTGTTAGCAACTCTAGTAGCGTTCATTTGTTGCAAGGGGTCTGACGTGAGTGAATAATGACCACCAGACACAGTAATTACAATACTATTTCAGGTTAGTCACACTGCACACGACTGGATAATTAATGAACAAATAAAATAAAAGGACATTTCTAATAGATTTCTTTGTCAAAAAGACAGATGAACCCTTAAACAAATATGAGTTGTTATTTCAAAATGCATACAGTATCAACTTGCAAAATGCAACAAAAGAAAAATGTAAATCAAATCAATATTTGGTGTGACTACCCTTCAGCTTTAAACAAACATATATGTGTGTGTTTGCATGTGTGTGTGCATGTCGCTACCCATTTTCCATATCCCTGTATATTGTGTTAGCCAGTGGTGGTGCGTTCATAAAGGGCGCAGGAGCGCTGCCCCCTCTCTCCTGCACGGCTCTAATCACCATAGATAGATTCATGCATTCCATGAATCTATCTATGGTCGCTGCTAACTCCCCCTATTCAGGTGTCCGGTTCTTTCTCCTGCTTGACATGGAGACGAGTGAGGGGAAGATGGTTTCCATTCATCTCCATATCATTGCAGGTCGGAAGCAACGTCAAATCAAAATACTTTTTTTATTTTTTCAAATTACATAAATAGTTTGTTTTTTTGTTTTTTATTGCAATTAAAGCGGAGTTCCGGCCACAATTTCATATTTAAATATAAATACCCCTGTAATACACAAGCTTAATGTATTCTAGTAAAGTTAGTCTGTTAATTAAGGTCCGTTTTGTTAGGTTGTTACAGCATTTAGACACTTTATAAAATAGAAATTGACTGGGGCCATCTTAAGTGTGGGCATCATGAAGCCAGACTGTATGACTTCCTGGATTTCAGCCTTTCAGATCTCGCACATGCTCAGTGCTGCACAAGCAGTGTCAGATCAGGTTTCAGCACCTGTGCTGTCCAAGTCACATGATTCTTTGAGACTGGGGAGTGGACAGACTCCTGGAAAGTTACACCCACTACATTCCCAGGAGTCTGTGCGGTGAAGGTTAGGAAGCTTAAGCACCTAGGTGCAGGAAGTGGGAAGATTAACTATTCTGCCTAGCAACAACACTTTGAAGGCATATAAAAAAAAAAAAAATTCGTAAAGGACTAATGACATTTTTTAAAAACTACTGATGTAATGTTATATTTATGGGTGGAACTCCACTTTAAGTGTAAATATGAGATCTGAGTTTTTTTTGACCTGAGATCTCATATTTAAGAGGTCCTGTCATGCTTTTTTTTATGTTTACATTCCTTGTAATTGGAGAAAGTTTTTTTCAAAAAACATGGTAAAAATAAATTTATGCCAAGCTCGCGTGCAGAAGCGAACGCATACATGAGTAGCGCCCGCATATGAAAACGGTGTTCAAACCACACATGTGAGGTATCGCCACGATCGTTAGAACAAGAGCAATAATTCCAAAAAATTTGGCTAACTTTACTGTTGTCTTATTTTTTTGAATGCCTCTACTCTAAAAAATGTTAAAGGGAATGCATTAAGGTAAAAAAAAATCTGCTTTTACAGCCACTTTAAGTTATTTTTCTACACTGATTTCATATAATCTCCCAACACTGTTAAACCTGTGCAACCTAGACTGTACAGAAACTCAATTTTCATTTAAAAACATTGGCCCGGATTCACGTAGAACTTACGCCGACATATCTCGAGATACGCCGCGTAAGTGTCAATGTGCGCCATCGTATCTATGCGCCGTGCCCATAGAACTAGATACGCCTGAAATTAGGCTTCATCCGACCGACGTAAGTTTCCTACGCCGTCGTATCGTGGGCGCATATTTACGCTGGCCATAAGGGGTGCTTCCATAGATTTACGAATCGAATATGCAAATGAGGGAGATACGCCGATTCACGAACGTACTTGCGCCCGGCGCAGAAATATACGCCGTTTACGTAAGGCGTACGTCCGGCGTAAAGTTTTTCCACATAAAGGAGGCGCATCCCATGCAAAGGTATGGACCACGGAACAGCCGTCGTATTTTACATTGTTTACGTAGTACTACGTGAATAGGGCTGGGCGTAGGTTACGTTCAGTGATTCGACGTATCTTAGGCCTCGTACACACGGCCGAGGAACTCGACGTGCCAAACACATCGAGTTCCTCGGCCAGTTCAGCACTGAAGCCGCCGAGGAGCTCGGCGGGACGAGAGCTCCCATAGAACAACGAGGAAATAGAGAACATGTTCTCTATTTCCTCGTCGAGCTCCTCGTCGGCTTCCTCGGCCGAAAGTGTACACACGGCCAGTTTCCTCGGCAGAATTCAGCCAGAAACTCGGTCGGAAGCTGAATTCTGCCGAGGAAACTGGTCGTGTGTACGGGGCCTTAGGCATTCGTTCCGATGTAAATCTGAGCATGCGCACTGGGAAGCGTCTACGGGACGGCACATGCGCCGTTCGCTCGGCCCATCATTTGCATGGGGTCACGGTTCATTTAAATGGATCACGCCCACCGTCCACCTACTTTGAATTAGGCGGGCTTACACTGAATAATTTATGTTACGCTGGCGCAACGTAGGGAGCAAGTGCTTTGTGAATACTCTGCTTGCCTCTCTGTGTTACGTCGGCGTAGCGCATATGAGATGCGCTACGCTGGCAGAAAGATGCGCCGATGTATCTGAATCCGGCCCATTATTTATAATATACTAGATTTGTATTGACTGACTCGACATATTAAAACGTTTTTTTTTCTCATGGTTTTATTCCTGAACTAAATTTGCATCACCACTTTTTACCAAAAGTGATAAATATCATTATCATAGCATTGCTATCAAAACACAAGAATTATATTTGATTCCGCCAATGTCTGTTGCAACACTTGAAATCCAAATCTGCAGCATCTGTTGTTATAAAGATGTTTCATTAAAATTGACTGGTATCATTTAACACAGTTAAGCAAGCTGAAAAGACATATGTCATTTAATGTAGCAATCCACAATAGAATGATATAAGCAACAGTTTAAATCCCACTTGAAAAAAAAAAACGCATGGTTTTAATTTCTCAAGATTCACTTTTTGCTTTTTGAGTCAAATTATGGTTTTGGTTATTTAATGTATCTAATTTATTTTCTCATTTAGGGGTAACTCATCATAAACCTAGACCCTAAATTAGCTTTAAATCAAATCAAATTTAACATATGCAGAAATGCACAGAATACAGGGCCATGTTGGCATAGTTGATAGATATCTTTTAAAGGACAGCGTCACTTTTAGGACCACAAGAAATTGCATCTGTAACTTAATCTAATGCCGCATACACACGATCGGTCAAATCGATGAGAGCGGTCTGATGGACCGTTTTCATCGGACCAAATCAATCGCGTGTGGGCTCCATCGGTTATTTATCCATAGGTTAAAAAAAAAGCAATCTTGTTTTAAATTTAACCGATGGATACCTAACACGTCCATTGGTTAAAAATCCACGCATGCTCAGAATCAAGTTGACGCATGCTTGGAAGTATTGAACTTCGTTTTTTTCAGCAGGTCGTTGTGTTTTACGTCACCGCGTTCTGACACGATCGTTTTTTTAACCGATGGTGTGTAGGCACGACTGACCATCAGACCGTTCTCATCGGATGGACCGATCGTGTATACAGGGCTTGACTGATACAAAGCACCTACTCGCATGTCATGTGCTTAAAGCAGAACTTCGCCCAAAAGGGAAAGTTCCACTTGTTTGCCTCCTTCCCTCCTTCTCTTTAACATTTGGCACTTATTCTTTTTGGGGTAGGAGCAGGTACCTGTTTCTGATAGGTACTCACTCCCACATCCGCCCATGTCACCTAAATGATTCAAGCGGATATCCCCCCTCTTCGCCCGCAGCCTTCTGGGAGACATTACAGGTCCCAGAAAACTGAGGAATCATTTACAAAACACAGCGAGGCTTGAGCATGTGAAGTGGGAAGCAGGGTGTGAAGCCAGAGCCAGTTTTGCTTAGTTAAGATACCGGAGCTAGGGACCCAAAGTCCATTGAAGAATCGGCTTGGGTGAGGACAGCACTGGATCCCCGGAAAGGTAAGTCTCCTTTTATTAAAAGTCAGCAGCTACAATATTTGTAGCTGCTGACTTTTACTATTTTGGGGTGGAGGGGGGAGACTGAA
Source organism: Rana temporaria (assembly GCF_905171775.1). Classification (NCBI taxonomy): domain Eukaryota; kingdom Metazoa; phylum Chordata; class Amphibia; order Anura; family Ranidae; genus Rana; species Rana temporaria. The sequence goes on from NC_053492.1 coordinate 155,577,351, forward strand.
GCTCATGTAAGCGTGTCTAACTTACTTCCTCTATCACTACATAACTGTCTTGGCCACTAGCAAAGTACCTTCCCTTTTATTTGTGTATGTATTGCTAAAGCAAATCCTAGCTTTAAAACTAGATAACAGTACAAAGCTATCCCAATTCTTAAAGCCAAACTCCAGCTGAAACCTTTGTTTGGGAATGATTGTTTAGTTTAGTGAGAAAATGTTTAGACGCGGTCAGGTGATTTATTGCCGTTTATGTCCAATTCTGTCAAGGTAATGGCGGTATCAGAACAGGAAGTGAGGGAAAATCTCCCCATAGCAGGGACAAACAATAATAAAGTGCTTAAGAAAGGTTGAATCACAAATTTTAAAACATTTCTTCTTTCAAAAAATGTATCTAAAAACCCAAACAGGTATTTATTGTATATTTATTACTGAATTTCAGCATATACTTATTTAACAAACTGGGATGCCCTGTATTTGTTAGTTGTTTGTTCTGCTCTTATTAAGAGGAGGAACGGGAGGAACGACATTCTGACATCACTGCGTTGTGCGCTAGACCCGGAAGATACAGGCTGCTGAATCGAAGGGCTATCCGGCCAGATTGTTTTTACATGCTATATCTCACTGCTTCAATGTAAGTGTGCATTTTTATGTCACCTATTTTTAAAGGGTTTTATGCTATGCAAGTCTTTTTTGTCCTATGTGGTGTATTCCGAATTGGCACGCTCTATGAGACATCTTCCATGCAATACTGAGGCATATATCTCATCATTAGAGACCCTAGGCTGGGACATTAGCCATATGCGCTTATTGATCTCCTATAACTAAGAGATCACATCCATCTGGTAAGCGGCAGTGTTATTGTTTAGTGGAGGCACTATCCTGTCATCACTCTTTTCTGAATTCATTGGATTCGTTCTACACTGGGGATGTTTAAGTGTTTATGGACATTTTTCACAATTTTTATTTTTTTCTCTTCATTATTTTTAACACTATTGTTAATGGTACCCTCAAGGATATTTTTTTTGTTTACACGGATTGTTATTCATTCACTTCGTACTTTTTAGGTTTTCACTTATTTTTGGAAATAATCACTATTTAATTTCCGTCATTTAATTGAGGCCTCATAGACCTATTTATAGTTATTTTTTTAATTAGTTTGTGGTTTACATTTTCAATCGGTATTTATCTAGTACTTATGGTTACTAGCGTCACATTTTAGTTCACAATAGCGCAGCTTTTTTCTTGATTATTATTACTAGTGTTGTATAACATTTTCAGTTGCCGCTTTACCATTCATTTAATCAGCACAGTACACCTTTCTTTGATCTTATTAAAGTGTGACTAATGAAAAAACATTTTGGTTTTGCATAGAGTGATAGAAATAGGACTCAGGTAAGTATAGATGGGGGGGGGGGATTAGGAGGCAATACCTCTACTATAATTTTTTTTACCTTAAGGTGCAGGGAATGCATTAAGGTAAGAAAATGTTTTTCCTTTACAGCCACTTTAAATATTTTTATACATATAATCTCCCAACACTGTTAAACCTGTGCAAAAAAGACTACAGAATTTTCCTGTAAAAACATTACTTAAAATATACTAGATTTACTTGACTGACTCAACATATTATTATTTTTTTCTTTAATTTATTATGAGGGGTTTTAACACATTTTTGTTTGTTTGCTGTTTGTGGCCGCATTTGCACCATTGTGTTGGTGCAATGCAAACTCTGAATGGCACCTCAACTCACAGACACCTTAGTAATGGACCTGCATTGCAGCGCACCACAGTGCACAGTAACACACTACCATGCACTGTTTGCAATTACATTTTTTCTGCTTACATATTTTTGATGCATTTTGGTGAATGAATGAATTGGCATCCCTAATGCAATGAAAATTAGCCACACAGTGCAGCTGGGGAGATCCATTGGTCACCAGGACAAAAAACAATGGGAATTCCAAAATATTGGGGCTATCACTGGAACAGAAATAGTGGTTAACTCTTCCAATAGGGACATACAGTATGTTCTGGTGCAAACTAAAAAGAGATTTCCTCTGACTCTTGGAGAGATTTCTAGTCATAGTGTGTGTTCTGTGTTCACATACACATAGTGGGTGTTCTGGTCCAGGATGGTATGTGAAGGGAAATCCCCCCAATATTTCATTGACAGCTTAAAAGCAAAAGTCCGATAGAGGTTTTAACTATTCCCTTCTCTATCCAACACAAAAATTGCACTATATTTACTAGGCTTCTGTTGAACAGAGAGGGCTACATACAGATCGAAATTTGTCTGGTTCCAATTGAACCGGACACATTTTGATCCGTATGTACCCAGCCTAACACATATGCAGAATTCTGTCAAATGAAAAAAAAAAAGCTTTTAAAACGGTTCATACAAACAACAGTCTTGGTAACAGACCAGCTTTGTGTCAGTTTCTTGCACTAGACTTGCTGCCTTGAGTTTATTTCTTTTTACAGCCAACATTTGGTCAGACTTAATCTTAGAGTCATCTCACATGAACAGCATGTACAGAACTGTTCAGGGTAACTCAGCACCCTGAAGACCCATTTACATGAAAGGCCATGTGTGCAGTTTCTCCACAGAGAAGATACAGACTCCACTGATCAAAAAACAAACATGACAAGAAACTTTGGCTGGGAGCTACAAATTGTATTATCAAGGGCAATGAATAATTAAAACCTTAAGGGGAACATATGTAAACATCAATGAAAGGCAAATGTACGGTATACGAGCACTCACACATTTTCCTTTCCGAAAGAGAAGCTGGTTTCCCGCCAGGGTGAAATAACGAGTTTTCCATCTTTTGATAAATTTCCACCGGACCTGCTTCTCTTTAAGTTTACCTTCAATGAGGGGCTGGCCTTCTTGATTTACGACTGCAGGAAAATAAAAGAATCAGTTGTTAGGGCAATAAGATTAAAATACTGGAAATAGCCCCGGGCCTAGAAGTGACGTAAGTCAGGACATGCCCCTGGATAAGCCACCATTAAATATTGCAAAAATTGGCTTCAAACTCTATGGCATCTGGTACTGAAATAAGGAAATTATTCAAACTTTTAATGTTTGAATTGTGCATATACAGATATATATATATATATATATATATATACACACACACACACACTATATTGTCAAAATTATTGGGATTTCTCCCTTCACATGCATATGAACGCATTTGTGAGGTCAGGCACTGATTTTGGATGAGAAGGCCTAGCTCGCAGACTCCACTCTAATTCATCCCAAAGGTGTTCTATCGGGTTGAGGTCAGTCATGTTCTTCCAAACTCGCTCATCCATGTCTTTATGGACCTTGTTTATGCACTGGTGGTGTGCAGTCATGTTGGAACTGGAAGGGGCCATCCTCAAACTGTTCCCACAAAGTTGGGAGCACAAAATAAGCCAAAATGTCTTTGTATGCTGATGCCTTAAGAGTTCCCTTCGCTGTAACTAAGGGGACATGCCCAACCCCACATCATAATCCCCCCTCCACCAAATGGTTTGGACCACTGCACAAAGCATGGCCAATAAAAAGATATGGATGAGCGAATTTTGGGTGGAGGAACTTGACTGGCCTGCACAGAGTCCTGACCTCAACCCAATAGAACACCTTTGGGATGAATTACAGTGTAGACTGCAAGACAGGCCTTCTTGTCCAACATCAGTGCCTGATCATACAAATGCGCTTCTGAAAGAATGGTCAAACATTCCCATAGACAAACTCCTAAAGCTTGTGGATAGCCTTCCCAGAAGAGTTGAAGCTGTTCTAGCCGCAAAGAGTGGTCCAACTGAATATTAAACCCTATGGACTAAGACTGTGTTGTATACAAGTCTATATACAGGTGCTGTACAGTGTTCCAGAAACAAAATAGAAACAAAAATAGCAAAACAAAACCTAGCCGTGTCTCGGCACTAACTATACAATATATACAGGCACTACTACTACCAGGCTGAGCAAGCCTACAGCTTGTCAGCTTCCACAGATACAGCTTAACAATTGTTTTCCAAACTTTTGCTCTCACAGACCAGTGTTGTCTGTGTTTCCCAGGCTGAGAGCACTGGATGTCTGTCTCAGGTGAGTTTAAATTATCTTGGGGTATTGGACCAAGATCCGAACTGAATCGTGGATCAGAAATCCCTAAATGTGTCTGAGAGGAGCTTGGGAGATGTATAAACCCCAAACAGGACTTTTCCCGGCTCTCTCTGGGACGCTCTGGCACATATCCTCCCCCCTTGTTTCAACCCCAGGGTTGGAACACCTGTGGCCCCACAGGAGTGAACACGGGACAGGGCATCTACATTTCCCACCTCAACACCTGGCATGTGCTTTACTGTAAAAGAGTACTCCTGTAGAGCCTAAAACCACCGTTTCACCCGTCTATTAGTCTCTTTCTTTTGAGCCATCCATTTCAGGGGAACATGGTAAGTTATTAAATCAAACTGGCACCCTAATAGATAGTACCTTAGCGCGTCCATGGCCCACTTTATGGCTAAACATTCCTTTTCAATGACTGCATACTTTTTCTCATGTTTATTGAGCTTTCTGCTCAGGTACACCACAGGGTGTTCCTCCCCATTGTGTACCTGTGACAATACTGCCATGAAACCTACATCAGACATGTCCGTTTGAACCAAAAAATCTTTGGAGAAATGAGGGGATTACAGAACTGGCTGTGCACAAAGAGCCTGCTTCAGGACTGGAAAGACTCCTCTGCTACTGGGGACCATTTCACCATTACAGAGTTTTTCCCTTTCATAAGGTCTGTTAGTGGGGCAGCTATAGTTTCAAAGTTTGGGATAAACCTTCTATAATACCCTGCGATCCCCAGAAAGGCTCTGACCTGCTTCTTGTTCGCAGGAAGGGGCCACTCCTGGATGGCTTCTACTTTGTTCAACTGAGGTTTAATGACTACACGGCCAATAGTGAAGCCCAAATACCTGGCTTCCTCTAAACCAAAGGCACATTTTTTTGGATTTGCCGTGAAACCTTCTTTGAAGAGAGAATCGAGGACAGCCTGGACAAGGGGCAAGTGAGACTCGCAGTCAGTGCTATGTACCACTATCCAGACAGGCTGCTGCATACTGTCGGTGAGGTTTTATGGTTTTGTCTATGGCCCAAAAGGCATTTTCTTGTACTGAAACGACCCCTCTGGGGTCACAAATGCAGTCTCCTCTTTGGTACTACCAGTCAGGGGTATTTGCCAATATCCTTTGGTCATGTCCAAAGTGGCAAGACAGCAGGCCTTGCCAAGTTGGTCTATAAGTTCGTCTACCCTTTTCATTGGGTATGTGTCAAACTTTGTCACTGCATTAAGCTTTCCAAAGTTGTTACAAAACCTCCAAGTACTATATGGTTTTGGGACTAACACAATGGGGCTAGACCAGTCACTATTGGATTCCTTAATAACATCTAGCTCCAACATCCTTTTAACTTCATCACTGATGTCCTTTCTTCTAGCTTCGAGAATTCAGTATGGTTTGAGCTTGACACAGACTCCAGGTTCAGTAACAATATAATTCTGAACCTTTGAAGACATACCAGGTAACTAAAAATTTTACTCTATTCCCTTTTAGGAACTCTCTAGCTTCCCGTTTTTGGGAAAAAGACAGGGAATCTGGAATCGTAACCTCAGGGACCAGAGGGGACTCAGGCGTCAGAGCAGGGGTCTCAAACTGGCGGCCCTCCAGCTGTTGCGGAACTACAAGTCTCATCATTCCTCTGCCTATGGGAGTCATGCTTGTAACTGTCAGCCTTGCAATGCCTCATGGAAATTGCAGTTCTTCAACAGCTAAAGGGCCACCAGTTTGAGACCCCTGCAATAGAGGGAGGAACCTCACAGTCAATGCCAGTCTATCTTTCCAGGGCTTTAACAGGTTTATATAGTATATTTGCTTGGGCTTCCTTTTACCTGGTTGATACACTTTGTAATTGATGTCCCCAACTTCAAGTACCTCGAAGGAACCCTGTCTTTTTCCGGCTCTCTCTGGGATGCTCTGCTACAATATATGTATATGTATGTATGTATGTATATATATATATATATATATATATATATATATATATATATATATATATATATATATACACACATGTATAGCATTTTATGAAGTCTACTGTACATCCTGGATTATTGTGCACAGTGAACTTTACAATACTCTCTCACTTTTACTGTGAAACATTGCTAAACAGTGAAGGCCAACCCTTTAGTGCTTGAGAGGCTTAATGATTTTTAGGCACGTCATGTGAATGTGGGGGCATATCAATAACTTTGTGTAAACTCTGGCACAGGGGTTTACAGGGGATAGGAGGTAAACTGACTGTTCACTTTACAAGAGAAGTTTCAATTTGCAGGAGAATTATCCCCAGAGCTTAGTGAAGGAGGTAAAATGCTGATGACTATCTTCAATAATGTGGAAGCATACATGCTTTTCCCAATAACTTAGCAAATGTGGTGAATTTCACTTTGCAAAGAATACCCAGAATGCAATTTTTTTTTGTTAAAAACATACTCACATTGCTATATCGGAATAGCAGGCACATCAAAGTACCAAGCCACCACCTCCCCTCAGGTTTCAGTCCAACATACAGCCAAACCACACCAAGGAAAAACAATAGAATCTGGCAGTACATCAAATACCATGCTCTCTCTCTCCTGAATTTGTGAGCACTTTTTATTGTATTGGTGTCATAAGGGGATTCATGGAGAGCATGATATTTGATGTACTGGTAGCTTCTACTATTTTTAGAATCCTATGTCATGCAAGAATTGGACAACATTCCTCTCTCAAAGCTCCATCAACTGGTCTCCTCAGTTCCCAAATGTTTACAGTGTTTTTAAAAGAAGAGGGGCTGCTGTGGTAAATTTGGAACTGTCCCATATTTTTTGAGATGTGTTAGTGCCATTACTTTCAATTATTACCTTTTTTTTTCTTAAAATGCTATATTTTATCAGTTTAAACATTTGACATATTTACTGTGATTAAGATATGGGTTTTAGGATTTGAAAATCATTGCAGTCTGTGTTTATGTAGATTTTACACAGCCTTCGTAACTTTTTTTGGAATTGGTTTTGTACTATGAAAGCTGTAAACAACAATTGTTGTGAACCATGTTTACAAAATGTGCTTTGCAGGCATTTTGGCGCTTGGTCTCTGTCATGGTTCTAAAGCTTTGTTTATATAAAGCTTGGCCTTGGAAATATAATGTAAAAATTCTGCTCATTTGTATGAATTACATTTAAGGGATCTCTTTTGGGCACAAACAAGCTTTTGTTAATTTAGTAAAATAATTTCTCTTCCAGCAGTTCTTTGGGTTTCTTGAACAAACATATCAGTTGTGGCCAGACCAGAGAAAATGTCACCATCCTGTTATGTTTGGAAGTGTTTTTGAATCAGTTTCCAAAAATATCCCAAGAAGAATGAGCCAGTTTATTTTGTATAGGTTTATGTTACAAGGAGGTATATTGTTATTTTCTCAAACATCCTTTACTAGTTTACTGATACCTTCACATAACAGATTATCCACTGAATTACTGGAATGATTGCTATTGTTCTGAGTTGTTGACAGGATAAGAAGCAAAGCAAGGTCCATAAAGACATAGATGAGCGAGTTTGGGGTGGAGGAATTTGACTGGCCTGCACATGTTTTGGTTCATCAACTCAAAGTATGGTAACCACTAATACAGCATGACAAATGAAAACTAGAATTTTTAAAATGAGGCCTGCAATAGCAGCCTTTATACATTATTGTAGTGATAACCCTACCGGTGGAGATCAGAGGTCCTGAGGAACCGGGTGAACCCACAAAACGCATTGACCCATATGTAATGGTCTCCAAGGACACTACTATATAAGCTCCTAAACTAGAACAATGTTGGCGTTAAATTCACGTTCAATTAATGATTTTGGAGAAATACATATGGAGATATACATATGTTATTTACTTGTATTAATAAAATGTACTAACAATTTTAAGTCATTGGCATATATATATTTTTTTGTTTGTTTAACCATTGGAGGTATATTTAAAGTCTCAAAAACCTAATATAACAGTCAAAGGAAAATAAAATAATACATATATATGTGCACATCTAAAACTGAAAGAAATATATTCTTAAAATGTTAAACTGGTACACTATAAAAATACTGCTGCATATGTAAGCTATATAAAAAAAATGCATATAAAGGCTGTGTCAAAGAAATGCCCATAAATACTATACAGTACGTGGACAAGACCTTGCTATAAGCTCAGGGAGAAAGAAGTTGCTACCAGTTTGAAGAGAATGTTGCCACCTAAGACAAGAAGTGATTGACCAAGGATCTTCATAGCAGGGTTACTGGGTAATAATTTAATGAAAGCTGCAGATTTATTAAGATTGAAATTAACTTTTGAAATAACATTAACATGTTTAACTGCTTGACGACCGCCGCACCCATAGCAGTGTCCTCTACCACCCTTCACTTTCCCCCCAACTCTGCACGCTGAGTGCAATGCACTCCTTGACCCTGCATTCTGAGTGCAACGCACTCCTAATCCCTGCATTCTGAGCGCAAGCACTCCTAATCCCTGAATTCTGAGCGGAACGCACTCCTGATCCCTGCATTCTGAGTGCAACACACTCCTTGACACTGCATTCGGAGCGCAACGCACTTCTGATCCCTGCATTCTGAGTGTAACCCACTCCTGATCCTTGCATTCTGAGAGTAACTCACTCCTGATTACTGCATTCTGAGCATAACGCACTTCTGAACCCTGCATTCCGAGCATAACACACTCATGAACCCTGCACTGGTGTGAACTGGCCCTAGCAACAGAACACTGTGCCCGGTGATCTTTGACTTCATCAGTGTTGGTCAAGTAAATCTCCATCTCTCTAAGATTGCCTACCCCTGCTGTATAGTTTCCTACCTTTTCGGACATGGCTGGTGCATTGTGTTGCTGTTATGTCAGTAGTCTACTACTCAACCTGTTTCTACATTTGCCAAATCCCAATTCTTGTATTGGAGTTGCTTCATTTTCCTTCCCCTGTGTAATAAATATAAATATTGGACTTGCGTATTTAAAAAATTAATTTTCAGGCATAAGTATTCTGTCATTTCAATCTCAAGCTGTTATGGATCCTGACGGCTACTTTGTTACTAGCCTTAGCCTGATATATGCCATGTTTTAGGAATGTGCTGCTGATTTAGTTTGAACCTAGACCAGACCATATTTTGCTTGTTGGGAGTAAGGATGAGCTCAGTCATGTTCGCAACTCCACGTGCCCCTCATTATTAAAAAATGCTGTTCCCCACACCAGACCCTGATCTGCACATGCAGCCTGGCAGGTCAGGAAAATGGAGGATAAGCCTGCTCCTCCCACCTCCTGAATTATACATGGTCACATGCCCTCCACATAGGCAGTACCATTCACACAAAACAATTTAAATAAATAAGCTCATACAGTTTTTGATGCAAAGCCCCCCAAAAAAGTCCCACAATGTAAATCTATTGTCAACCATCCAGCAATGCAGATCAGCATCAGTCATGACGAATGTCACCCACAGATGGAGAAAAACACTGCCAGCTGCCAACCAGATTTACTCCAATGCCTTCACTTATGCTGTTTGACATCTTCAAAAGAAAGCAAAGGGTTGGGTGATATCATTGACCAAATAGAGACATGTCACTATTTGGTCACTGATGTCACCCGGGAGACTCTGATTATTGTTATAGGGCCCTTCCAGATTCCAATAAGCCCTCCTTTCGCAGACCCCTACAACCACTGTGCCATGGTTGTGAGAAAGAGTTCCTTGGACTCATAAACTCCCCTGGTATAGTTCATGAGGAGGGGGAGCTGCATGCTCAGATCAGGGTCTGGTATACAGTAGATTTTTAGTGGGGATGCCATGCTTTTTTGTTTTTTTGCATGGAGTTCCCCTTGACAGCCATACCACATCCTTATCAAGGACAAGGGTCTGGTATGTATTTTAAGGGTGGACCCCGCACTTTGTGTGTGTGTATGTGTGTATATCCCCGATTAACATCTATATCAGATCCTCATTTATTATAAGAATCTATTATATGTGAAAGGAATCCCCAGCCATTTGTTCACAAACTGAAGTAAAGTAGCTATACCTGTTCCTAATATATATTATACAAATAAGCCACCTCACAACCTCACAGGCAGACTAAGGGCAGCCCCCCTTTCCTCCTGCATGTCATTTAAATACATTTTGCATTTTTAATGTTGTCCTTAAAGGAGAAATCCAGCCTGAGCTTTTTAGACTGCGCCTCTCCTAACATTTTGGACAATTTTATGCTCCCAATTTTGTGGAAACGGTTTGGGAATGACCCCTTCTTGATGACTGCGCACCAGTCCTGATCTAAACCCAAAAAAGCACCTTTGGTATGAATTTGAGCAGAAACTGCGAGCCAGGCCCTCTCATCCAACATCAGTGCCTGACCTGTCTGATCGCTTCTGGAAGAATGGTCAAACATTCCCATAGACACACTCCTAAACATTGTGGACAGCCTTCCCAGAAGAGTTAAAGCTGTTATAGCTGCAAAGGGTGGGCCAACTTAATATTGAACCCTACAGACTAAGACTGGGATGGGATGTGCGTGTAAAGGCAGGTGTCCCAATACTTTTGACAATAAATTGTATTGTGTGTGTGTGTGTTTTATTCCCCTCTAACAACCTCGGTTTTATCCATAGATATCTATACATTCTCACACATCCTGAGGAAGTGAGCACTGTTTGGTCGCACACGTTAAAAAAATTTGGGCAAGAGCTCATCTACCATGAATCACGTGGGATGCTGGAAAATTCATGTAACCCTTTACAAACATAGTGTTACTTGCCTTAAATGGCCACTGGCCTTCAATGGACATGGTAGCAGTTCCCCTTTTATTAAATTAAGCAAACATTTTTCCTTTTGTATATAACAAAGTAAGGAAAAGTTTATAAAATTCCCAATCTACTAAAAAATACCTTTTTATTGCTCTTATTATCCCTGTTAGAAAGATCTCCTCTGACTTTCTGGCCCAGATAACAATAGGAAGTGATGGGAATACTCCTTATTGGGGACACAACTATCAATTAAAGCCTGACAAATGTTCTAGCACCTCCTTCTAATTTATAAAAAAATATTTTTTTTGGCTGGATTGGTGTTTTAAGAAATTACTTTTACATGCATATCAAAATAAGATAATAAAATTGCTATTGTTTCCTTTCTAACAGTGGTGAATATGACTCTTGTTTTGTTATGCCTGCAAAAGACTGTGCAAGTATTCACTGTGCCCAATGGAAACATTTATATTTTTTCTAATAGCTATGCTTTCTGGATATGGCAGTCTGTATTTGTCTACAACAATGGGACACACTCATAAATTAATGAATCGAAAATTTAGATCTACAAAAACAATATGTTTTGCCATTTAATTTCCAGTTGAAATGATTAGGGATTTCACCTAAACATTTTGCAAGAGGCAAAACACTTCTATAATTGTTTTCTCATGATTTAGAAATCTATTTACCAACTTATAGAAACTTTTCTTTTTAAATGCTTGAAAAACATTAGAAATCATTACGTAAGCCCTTTTCAACTGCATTTAATTCCAAGTTTTGAAAGCTTACTGAAGGGACTCTGGTTAATGTCGTTTACTTCATATGTAATGTTCCAGTATAAAACAGTCTAAAAGCAATGGCTTTATTGAGCAAGGCTGTCTGTGTAATTTATATTTATTACTCTCTGGGCTTCTGGAAGTGAATCGCTATCATCCCTGTAGTTTTGTGTCATCGTTGTTTACTCTGTATTTCCTATTAATGTGTGGTCAGTGCTGAAGGAGATGTGATGTGTTTTGTTTTTGTAGGATGTTCAAATCCAATAATGAAATTATATATAAATTGGGTTGGAAAATTCTTGTTCAGTACTAATAATTCTTGTTACATGGATTCTTCTCAGTAACATGCAGAATGTTCAATATATTTGATAATTAGTAATGCTCCAGAGTTTACAACTACTATATTATTTATAATTAGTGTGTACATTGGATAGGTAGATATGGATCCTTATTAGTGTTAATGTGGTGTACATACTGTATATACAAACATAAATCGTGGAGTGTTAGTACCAATAAACATTTTATAAAATGGCACTGCTTTTTTAGGTCTAAAATGAATGTATTTTTGGTATGTTTTTTCTAGTTATTTTTTTCTTGCAGATTTTTTTCATAATGAAATGCATACAAGACCGAGTTATCATTATTTTTTTCTACTATAGAGGGACTATTGCCAACAATTTACAAACAAAAACACACAGCGACCCAGATAGTAAGCAATTGTGCTGCAAATTTGAAAATTACTTGCTAAGCTATTGCTAGACTTGTCAGGCTTCACACGTTTGTTGCACAATTGTAGTAAGTCCGTATTACATGACTCCAGACCAACTTTCTTTGCAAACGTTCTGCAAGTCTGCTGCAAGTTCTGGTTCAGTTATGTTGTGCAATAGTCATCCCACCACAGGGGTCACTGTGGCTGAATTTGGTGTAGACTTGCAGAGCTCTTGCTGTAGACTCACCACTGTGTCATTGTTCTTGCTAGAGACGTGCCACGGAAATTTGCTAAAAATTGGAAAAGTGTCAACTAGAACTTGTGCTTCAAGTGCTTTCCAAGTGTACAACTTGCCAGGGAAAATGCGCAGCAAGTTAACAGACTTACAATTCAACACTGTCACAAATTTGTGGCAAGTTATATTTTCTATCTGGGAATGGACACTGTCATGGACCTTGGAATGCTGAAGTGTATCTCTTTGAAATCTGTTACACAGTGGGGGGTCTTCTGCCCTGTCTTAAGGCTAACCCCCCCCCCCCTCCAGACGTCTCCATGGTCTGGAGGAAAAGCATTGTTCTGTGTCTGGCTGTTTGTGTACATTTATTGCCCCCTGGGGCTTCTGTCTCATTACACATAGCAGTCCTTCTATTCAAGCTATCAGACCAATCACTGCTGGCCCTTTTTCAAGTCCTCATTTGCATGGCCAAGAGGACCTAATTGAGAACTAAAATGTACTTTACAATTGACCAATAGGAAAGCGGTTGTTGGGGGCAGAATGTTTAAACTGCTGTATAAAAGTGTGTGCGCATCCAATAAAAGAGTTGCCTGTTTGAACTTACATACAGCCTGCCTGGTGTTTGTTCTGATGGATTTCGAATGGCACATAGCTGTAGTTCGAGTCCCGGAGCCTTGGATGACCGAATCATCAGACGTTGCGATCTGCAATCTCATTCAATAGCAGCAGAGGAGTGTCGGTAGAGTGGAACCGAGCGAGCAAGGGTCTCGTTACAGACACTCTCATTGAAAGAGCCTCTTACCCACTTTGTACATCTTCAATAACTGCCTCAATGTGTTGGGGCATAGGAAAAGTGGCAGCAGAGTGATCTAGTGTAGAAGCAGGAGCTCACAATGTGTGCTGACTGCACCCTTAGTACGGTAGATACCAGTGTACATGTTCTATATATGTTTGAGCCTTGTATTGCTTTGGAAAAATATATTGTTCCCTGTAGTGTGAATCTGATTAGCCCAATTTGTCTAGAACCCAGTTATATCAGTGTGCATCAGTGGAGACAGAGAGGCAGAAGATGAGGCATATCTCCAGTGGCAGTGTGGCATTTAAATGTTATTAGTGGCACCAATAGACACTAGTTTGCAGACACCACTGACTGCAGCTTTTTGGGAGAAAAAAAATTGTTAGATTAAAAATGCAGACACCACTGTCTGCGGTGTTTGGGAGAAATAGTAAATGGACAGGTTAGAAATGAAACATGTCCAATTGCTACTATTTTCTTTTAGATCAGCAGCACTAGAGGTGTCTGCAGCATGCCTCCTCCTATCTCTGTCTAGTCTAAAAATGAAAATTTGAGATGACTTATCAACTAACCCTTACTGTCCATGGCCCAGGTTAAGGCAACATTTAGAGACCAGAAGACTACCATAGATATCTGTTTGAAGTCATCCAATCATCCTCTACTATTTATGGAAAAAATCAGTCAACCCAAAACCAATGGGTAATGCAGGGTATTTCATGCTACTGCACCCTACCTGTAACTAAAAAGTCACTTTTGGGTGAACTTACTTATTTTAATGTCTCTTCCACTACTGTCCATCTTCTACTCTCAAAACATGTAAAGCAGTGAAGAATGATCATGCATCTTTTAAATATTTATAAAAACATAGCCTATTAGTGGTTTTGGCATTGTAAGATATGAGCCATGCAGACTGCGAGGGAAAGCTGTATGGAATTCTTTTCCACCACAATGACAAAACAATTTCATCTGTGACTCAGCAAATAAGAAAAAAGTACATTTAGCTTAAATTTGATACAGACTAGCCATATTAAGGAGCATACAATGTACTCAGTTTCTATTGATTCCAGATGACTGCAATTATCAGTACAGGAAAGGAAACATTTAAAGCTTGTGCTATAGCTGCCTATTACTTTGTGTGATGTGGTCATAATACCTGAAAAATATTTTCCATCCCTTAAACCACTGAAGAAATCTTGATTGTTTCTTTCGAAATAACTTCCTTTTCTGCTTCTAGAGAAAAGAGGAATATAACCCTACTTAGCTGTGTGTGAACACTACAAACACAAGCTTTTCTATAAATGCACATGACAATAAGCTGGAATGTCTTCTGTCTTTCTGCAGATTTTGAAATGACAACTGTACCTGTACCTCCAGAGAAGTTAAGCTCTTCATCACAATCTTATAATAGATCCAAACCCTACAGTGATCTCCCCTGCTGTGCTATTGTGTACTGACAGGGGGGCGGCCCCCCTACCAGGATACCTGGTCAGCGCTCTCAGCCAATGGCCGGCTTCTGTCGGGCCAGCTGCCCCACACACAGGCTGAATGTTGGCCTGTTTTTATTGAACAGGCCCATGCCGCCTGACATTCGGCCCAAGTGTACTAGGCCTAAATAGATGAAAGAAGATATTTGTCCCCATTATTTGGGTTGTGGTCCCTTTAAGCCTTCTTCCACACGAGGCGGACTCCGTCACTACGGATGACAAGTCCCTCTCTGCTCACTGAGCTGGGAGGGGCTTGTGCAGCACCGCTGTCTCCTATAGAGAGATCTGATAAAAATGGACAGCATGTCTGTTTTCATCAGATCTCACCCAATCCGATCCGCCATGGATGGATGGGGACGTATCACCATCCATCTGATTTTGGCGGATCGTCCGGATGTCAGCGGACATGTCTCCGCTGACATCCGACGCTCCATAGGACTGCATGGAGTGGCCATTCAGGTCCGCCGTCAAAACTGACAGGCGGAACTGAGTGGTCCGACCATGTGAAAGGGGCCTAAGGGGGATGAAAAGAAACGCCAGTGTGAAGTACTCAGGGATTCTCACCCATGTAGTGATGAGGAGTTTAGGAATGATCAGGCAATGTGGGAAAAGTGATTTACAGTTTTCTCAGAGTTGGAAAATCCTGGTATGGGATGCTCCCCACAGAGACCACCACATGTGGAAGGGAATTCCACATCCTTGCCGCTCTTACAGTAAAGAACCCTCTACATAGTTTACGGTTAAACCTC
Source organism: Rana temporaria (assembly GCF_905171775.1). Lineage (NCBI taxonomy): Eukaryota > Metazoa > Chordata > Amphibia > Anura > Ranidae > Rana > Rana temporaria. The sequence goes on from NC_053492.1 coordinate 155,592,944, forward strand.
TTGTCTTCTAATTCTAATGAGTGGCCACGTGTCTTGTTAAACTCCCTTTGTAACAGCTCTGGTGAACGGAGTAAACCACAACTGCGGTTAGCAAGGATTTCAATGCACTTCTCTATGTGAGAATTCAGTATTGGACACCAGGCATCACTCCACACAAACAGGAGTTTGGGGGGTTCTCTACATCATCTATCTCACACGTAAAGAAAGGCGTTGAGCTACTAAGGATGGACGCATTACAACATGCGACCAGAACTTAGCATTTCAAATTATAATATACACTTTAAAGATTCCAATGCACCTCTATATGCAAGTGATTATCAGTACGGGACCCCAGGTGTCACTCCAAGCAAAAATGAGTTTGGGGGCTCTCTACATCATATCACTTAAGCATATAGAGATGTATTAGGCCACTAAGAGAGTCAGTATAAAATACCATCAACCCTTAGCATAGAAAAGTTAGCGTGAACATGTTCAACAAGTTAGGGCAGGGCCTATAAGCAAATAGCACTTATGTCAAGCACGTAGTAAATAGGAGTTGTAGAGACAACTAATAGTTGCATATGAGAGGCAATATAGTTCAGGTAATAATAGTTGCATATAAGAGGCAATTTGAGAGTAGATGTCCCTTTAAGATCTTCCTTAGCAAGCCGTCATAAGCAGAAAACAGTCTATCCCAAGTAGTATGTTAATAGCCACAAGCCATAATAAATATCAGCAATTGTTTTAGGTGGAAAGTATGCAGCAGATGTTTCTATAGAACTACAAGTGACACAATTGCTACTTATCCGTTTGCAGGGCTTCAGTGTAGCAACAAGGGATTCTGCAGTGTAGGGTATCAGCAAGGAAGGTCTCAAAGGTTGTCCCCGGCAACAACAGTCTGTTGCAGCAAATGTAATCGCATTGATGCAGGAGTTGCAGGCTGGTCAAAGTTTCAGCAAGGGGAATGATGGCACCATTGGTTGTAGAATGGCCGAGCTATGGCTGACAATAATAGAACACTGTTTCTATGGACAGTGAATGCCGTTATAGGAAAGGGACAGGTGCAGTGCATGAGCACGGATATGAAGCAGGTGTATGGAGAACAGCCCTACTCCACGGCGCACTTCTGCGTTCCACGGTGGAACACACGCAGCGCCGGGCGATGATGTCATTGTGTGGTCGCCGTAATGCGTTCCAGCGTGGAGTGCACTACTGGAAAGAGACGGCATAAGGAGCGCCTGTCACACCCTTCTGCAATTTTTTTTTTATTCCTATTGTGAGGTCACCAGTACGGTATTTGTAAATTTAAATCACATCCCCTCTCAAGCGTCTCTTCTCCAGAGAGAATACGTTCAGTGCTCGCAACCTTTCCTTATAACTAATATCCTCCAGAACCTTTTTTAGCTTTGTTGCCCTCCTTTGTACTCGCTCCAATTCCAGCATATCCTTCCTGAGGACTAGTGCCCAGAACTAGACAGCATACACTAGGTGCGGCCGCACCAGAGTCTTGTAGAGCGGGAGAATTATTGTTTTATCTCTGGAGTTAATCCTCTTTTTAATGCATGCCAATATTCTGCTTGCTTTGTTAGCAGCAGCTTGGAATTGCATGCCATTGCTGAGCCTATCATTCAAGTTGGACCCAGGTCCTTTTCCATTCTAGATTCCACCAAAGGTTCTCCCCCCAGTGTATAGATTGCATTCATATTTTTGCCACCCAAATGCATTATTTTAAAATTGTTCTACATTAAAACTAATTTGCCATGTAGCTGCCAACCCCATTAATTTGTTCAGATGCCTTTGCAAGGTTTCCACATTCTGCGGAGAAGTTATTGCCCTGCTTAGCCTAGTGTTGTCCGCAAATACAGAGATTGAACTGTTTATCCCATCCTCCAGGTCATTTATGAAGAAATTAAATAGGATTGGTCCCAGCAGACCAATCTGTGTTCTTTGTTCCTAAGATTTTATCCCAACTTATGCCCTCTAGCAAGGTTCACAGTTTAGGGAAGTTGACTCTTTTGAAATTCAGTGTCTTTGTATTCCCCTTATGTTTCCTATTTGTGTGATTTATACTGAAGCCAATTGACCTGTGATTGCTGTTTTCTGAATTGCCCAGTATTTCTACATCCGTGATCAGGTCTGTATTGTTGGTAATCAGTGGATCCAGAAATGCTTTATTTCTAGTTGGTGCTTTAACCATCTGACCCATGAAATTGTCCTGCAGAACATTTAGGAACTGGCGAGCCTTAGACGAATGTGTGGTTCCCTCCGCCCAGTCTATGTCTGGATAATTAAAATCCCCTATTATGATAACACTTCCCATCCTTTATTCAAAAGAGGGGGGATAAGTTGGGAAGCAATTATCACGGTGCTTGCAAATAATAATAGAAACCATATATATAAAAAGTTATAGTATAAAAAAGACAAGATTAAAAACCAAACAAAGCCGTTTGTTGAGTAATATTTAGCCGATTCCCGACTGGCTCACGCAGATATACTGCGACAGAATGGCTCTCCTGGGCGAAATCGCTGCACAGCAGGGAACACGATGAGCGCGGCTGATTGGCGCGACCGCCGCAGGGATTTGTGTGTGCAAACTAATCAATATACGCTTATTGCGATTTTTTACCAAAAATATGTAGAAGAATACATATTGGCCTAAATTGAGGAAGAAATTATTTTTTTCAAAAATATTGGGGGCTATTTATTATAGCAAAAAGTAAACATTTTTTTTTTTTAATTGTAACTCTTTTTTTGTTTATAGCGCAAAAAAATAAAAATGCAGAGGTGATAAAATCCCACCAAAAGAAAGATCTATTTGTGGGAAGAAAAGGACGCAAATTTTGTTTGGGTACAACGTACAATGTCGCACGACTGCACAATTGTCAGTTAAAGCGGCACAGTACCGTACTGTAAAAAAGTGCTTTGGTCAGGAAGGGGGTAAAATCTTCCGTAGCCGAAGTGGTTAACATTTCATTGTGATGTGGTCACATGGCAATGGGAAAGCCATTGTTGAAAGAAAGCCATCAGAAGTTCAGTTTGCAAGAAGCCATGTGGGGGACACAGCAAACATGTGGAAGAAGGTGCTCTGGTCAGATGAGACCAAATTTGAACTTTTTGGCCTAAAAGCAAAACGCTATGTGTGGTGACAAACTAACACTGCACATGACCTTGAACACAGCATCCCCACTGTGAAACATGGGAGTGGCAGCATCATGTTGTGGGGATGCTTTTCTTCAGCAGGGACAGGGAAGCTGGTCAGAGTTGATAGGAAGATGGATGGAGCCAAATACAGGGCAATCATACAAGAAAACCTGTTAGAGTCTGCAAAAGACTTGAAACTGGGGCAGAGGTTCATCTTCCAGCAGGACAATGACCCTAAACATACAACCAGAGCTACAATGGAATACTTTAGATCAAACCATATTCATGTTTTAGAATAGTCCAGACCTAAATGCAATTGAGAATCTGTGGCAAGACTTAAAAATTGCTGTTCAAAGACGCTCTCCATTCAATCTGACAGAGCTTGAGCTATTTGGCTAAGAAGAATATTCAAAAATGTCCCTCTCTAGATGTGCAAAGCTGGTAGAGTCATCCCCAAAACGAGTTGCAGCTCTAATTGCAGAGGTACTTGGTTCTACAAAGTATTGATCCAGGGCGGTTGAATGCATGCCATACTATTCACATATATATCTGTAAAAAAAATGGAAAACAATTTATCTTTTTCCTTTCACAATTATGTGACAGTTTGTGTTGGTCTATCACATAAAATTCCAATAAAATACATTTATGTTTTTGGATATAACAATTTCAAGGGGTATGAATACCTTTTCAAGGCACTGTATACAACAGAAGCTGTTTGCATTACTACATGCCATTCTGATTTCTGCCTATAATACCTTCACAAATAAGTGAGACAGAAAGCATTCTGTGCTCCAAAAACAGACACAGAACTAAGCAACTGATACATTTCTCAGAGACTGCCAGTTAACTCTTTCATTGTCATAAAAATATCACAGCGAAAAATTAAATTTCCTGTGAAGGCTGAAACACAGCAAGAACCAGTATTCTTTCCAGATCAGGAAGTAAGCAGACAAGGTAAACACTTGAATAAACCAACTTGGAAGGTGCAACAGAAGCTGATAAAGAAAACTGCTAGTTAATGTCAATCAGTATTAGTCTAAAACCGTTGATTATAAAGAATCTATTTTCAGCCTTCTTATGAGGTACTGCAACTAGAGGGCACTCTCAAACAATTCATTGCTAAATATGAGAGTTAGTAAAGACTGTACCTTAAAGTGGATGTAAACCTGATTCATGAAATTTGAGCTGGGCTCATATATCTGCAGTGTTTTATTATCTTGCTTCAGGCTCCATGCACACTAGGAGCAGAAAAACGTCAGCATTTTAGCTTTAAGAACGTGGCATAAAATTTGACAAATACGGTGGTGCTCGCCACACCCCCTGCTTTATCCTCACTGGCTGTGATTTATAGTAGCAAGAGCCAATAGCTACCACTGGTATATGCGAACCAGTGAGGCGAGAGGGAGAGCAGTGATGCCTTTAGAATCATCTTAACACCGCAGTTCGACCATCCTTCGTCCCTATCAGGCAGGATGGAAATCCCCATCGATATTGAACTTTCGAAGGACAACTCTGTTCTAACAAAAGTTTGTGTAATATTTGCCACCTTAATGTCTCTACTGCCAGATCTGTATAAACTTGAATTTCAGTCTCGCCATAAATAATTACCTGTGCTCCACTTAAAGTGTTTGTAACCCAAAAAAAAAGAGAGATCCTGTTCCCTTATAATAGGTTAAACAGCACAGTCCCTCTCTAGGCTATAAAAAAACTGCCAGTTCCGGTGTCCCCTTCTGTGTACTGACCACGGTAATTCTGACTGCTGAGCCCTGATTACCGTGGTCAGTTTACGTGCCTCCGTCATCCGCTGCTCTGCTCTCTCCCCCTCTTCCACTTCCTTCCTGCCTGTCAGCTCCTGTGTGATGTGAGCCATCTGTGTGTTATCGCTGAATACAAGATAGGGTCTGACAGTAAATTACTTCTTTAAGGTTACAAACACTTTAACTTCTCAGCTATCAAAGTCTTTTCTTCAAAATAATGGAACCTCACAATCACATCTTTTGGTGTTTCTACATTTGACTTGCATCTTAAAGCCCAGTGCACTCTATCTATTCTTAATGGTTCCTCTACCAATTCTTGCTATACAGATAAATGACAACCATCTCACATGTACCAGCTAGCCTGCAACAATGACAGGTCATGTTAAAACAGAGGTTTTAGTTCCACACATTTGCAAATATACTGTATGTGAAAGGCACAATGCCTCACCTTGGCTTGCGGAGCCATGCTTCCTATGATGGGGAACCAATGGAGCTTTGCTTATCATACATTCAATGCCATTTAGTAACTACGCCCCTCCCTCTCAATGGTCATTACATTAATAATGTCATCATATTCATAATTACCTTTTTAGCCTTACAATGAAGAAACGTATTTTCCCCCGATAGCCTCAATAAAGGATAACTGTTGATGTTGCTACACTGCATTTCAAAATTCAGTTGACACCGCTCTCACATATTTGTCAGAAGTGAAATATGAACTGTATTTGGAACTAAAGTGAAGCAACATCATCAGTATCCTTTATGCAGTAGCCTACATTCTAAGGATAACAGGTTAAAACTTCTGTTAGGTTCTTATTGTTGTGTTTCTGTTAGAGAGATTCATTTAATTTTCTACCCAAAGTGAGAGTGATCACCAGTGAGAACGAATCTTTCCAATTGGACACAGACAGACATAAAAACATGGCAGGGTTTCTAAACTATCTGCATTTTACCTAGATCTTAAAAAAGTAAAAACAAATGAGTACACAGGGTCTTAGAACTACAACTTCACGGACCAAGGCTCCATATGAATTGCTTTACTATGTGGTAGCTGAGTAATCTAATCCATAGATTGACAACAGCTTTTAAATCCATGTGATATTGAGCTGATTTAGCTGTAGTTATGTTGTCTCTGATATTTACTTTAAATATCTAATTTAAAAAAAGAAATAATTCAGTAATAGTGTAGTTTTTTGCCAAATACTGTGGAGATTTACATACAGTACTGTGATATATGGGACACAAGAATTGATGTCCTATGTTAAATGGAACAAAAATAAGTTACACAAGAGACCAATTTCCATTTAAATACATTAAACAATAAAGAAAGAGTCTTGTCTAGTGACAAGATTAATGATAGGTTCTTGACACATTTACTAATGTAAAATCTGACATTACTCAGAGCACAGAGAATGGAAACAATTAGTAGCTGGAACAAATCACAGTGGTCTGGTGTACATATTTAGAGGGACAGAGGGTGAAGCAAATTTACTAATTTTATAAGATAAGGAATTTATGTTAAGAAGCCAAACCAGATTTGGTAAAAACGGTACATGGAAGATTCCCACGTTGCAGTCTATTGCGCATTGAGGAGTCTGTGGTTTTTCCACTAGTCAGTTAAAAAATACAAAACAAACATTTCTCAGAAACTCTATGAACTGCTACTGTGGGCCACACACATGGATTACAGAAAGCAGATAAGATAGATGGGTGAACTTTGTTTTCTACTGTTTCAATACCTGAGTCTCCCAACATCAGCTTTACCAGGCCCTTATATCGTTTCTACCTGTCACCTTTAACTTGTTGCTTAAGAACTGCTTTCTTATTCTTGTACCTTTATCACAATCATCTTTTAAAGATGTCTCATTACACTGGTATAAAGCTACACATGTGTAAATCTATTATATACTGCAAATGTCATCCGTTACAAAATGGTTTTCCTACTATTCAGATGTGGAATGTATTTGCTGAAAACTTAAGACATTGAAGGTGTTTTGTATTCATACTCCATAAATAGGCATCAACCATCTTACAGTTTTCTATATTTTTTAGTTAATTGCATACCTTTTCCCTCCCCTTGCTTTAACAGAAGGGGGAGTATTTATTACCTGTAGCTTTCTCTGGATTGTTGCACATAAAACATAGCCATGACCCAGTTTCCTCGCTATATCCAAAAAGATCAAAAAACCTCACTTCTTCTAGATGCTTAAGCACAAGGTCCAGATCCTAGAACAACATATGCAAAAAAATAATTATTTCTTTGGCACATAAACATCAAATATTCCCCAGAAATTAAAAAATAAAAAATTCTTCTAGCTAAAGCCTAATACGTCAGAAACCAGACATCTTACACAGTGCTAATTGATGGCTAAACTGAAGACGTTTTAGACATTAGCTAATAGGTTTAAAAAGAAACAAGACAAAGGACAGCGTCTACTGCCTTAATGAAAACAATCACGATCTTGGTAAATGGTATTTAGTCTGCTTCTTAGAACCCCTGTACTCTTGTTTGCAGTCCTCAGCTTTCATCAGACAACTTTGAGATCATAGACCAGGGATCCTCAAATTACGGCCCCCCAGCTGTTGTAGAACTACACATCCCATGAGGCATTGTAACACACTGACATTCACAGACATGACTAGGCATGATGGGAATTGTAGTTCCTGAACAACTGGAGGGCTGTAGTTTGAAGACCCAGGTCATAGACAATGCAATGACAGTTCTCAGCCTACAGACTGCAAGCATTTTTTATTCTGAACTACTTATACAGAGCTCCAATGAAGGGCCACAGTACACTGGAGCTATTTGAAAGCAGAGTCTAGCAACTTCCCTTTTCTTCAGAGTCACATTTTCAAAGAACTGTGGGAAGATTTAGGTCCTTGTACAGATACTTACAATGCTCTGATAGGTATATGCATATCTCTATTTCATTGTGATATGATGAGTACCATAAGCATTTAAGTTATCAGAGACAGACCCAACCAGGACAGAGCTTTTGGAGGGGACTACAGGGTAGCCTCTTGCCTACTGACTACGGGCCCTGGCTTTGAGGGGGCTCTATTCTTTGGGAGGTTTGTGCCTGGGGGACCTATGGAGTGGTTTTGCTTTGAATTCGGGTCCATGTGCCCCCAAAACACACAGAATAAGAGAACTGGAGGACTCGGATACAGATTTGAGGCCTCTATGCCAAAACCAGCATTGATTGCTTCAAACCCCCAGGTTTAGAGCAGTTGTTAACAATCAGCTCAAAACAACCTTATGCTGGGGCCTCCTGCTATAATCTGTTTACTAAGGTGTCTTTCTCGCATTCCACCGTATAACACGCAGGCACAATCTACCTTCTATTTTCAGGGTAAAAAGGTAAGTGTTATACACTAATAAATACACTGGCCCATATTCTGGCTAAATGTCCGCGGGCTGCGCGTAAGGCATTTACACTCCGCCGCCCCAACCTACAGGAGCAAGTGCTGTATTCCCCAAACACTTGCTCCGTAGTTTGGGGCGGCGGAGTGTAAATGCCCCGGCGTAGCCACGCGTATCTCCAAGGGGGCGGCTTCTATTCAAATTAAGCGTGCCCCCGATTCTAAGTAACTGCGCATGCGCCGGGCTTAAAAAAGCCCAGTGCGCATGCTCCAGTTCTCGGCGTAAAACGTCAATGACGCCGACGTGTGCGTCATTGACGTAAAGTCGTATTCAAGAACGACTTACGGAAACGACGTAGCCGACGGAAAAACACAACGCGGACCCGACGCCATCCGTAACATGGCCTACGTGGGACTTGCGGAAACGTACTCCTCATATAGCAGGAGTAAGTTTCCGCTTACGCAAACGACGTTAGCGACGGGTACGCGACGCGAAATTGTTTCGGGAATCGGCGTAGCAGGCTCATTTGCATAAGCAAATGAGTCCTTCACGTACATGCCATCTAGCGGCGGGCGGCGTACTTACATTTAAGATCCGACAGTGTAAGTGACTTACACATGGCGGATCTTAAGTGTATCTATGCGAAAATGATTCTAAGAATCAGTCGCATAGATACACGGGCCAAAAAAGGGAGATACGATGGAGTATCCTGAGATACTCCATCGTAACTTCTCTCAGAATATGGCCCAGTATTCCTGCAGCAACCAACCAAACAGAACAAAGTTCACAAGATACTTGCAACAGATGACAAAATTCAACAGAGAATTTGTAAATAATACAATGAACATCAGCCTTCAGAGTCTCATTCGTCATTCATATTCTAGCAAGCATAGAGACACTACAATGCAGCATATGTCAAATCTATATGCACCTATATAGTTTCCATGCGTGCAATAATGTGTATACAATCTAGACCTGTGCTCTCATCTTGATGAAGAAAGAATGAAGTGAGTAATAATGTAATAAAACCAAATTGCATTAACAACCCCCATGAACCTTTTACTATTCTTTTCAATTCTGAGCAGACAAATTAAAATGTTGTTCCTTTTGATATGTAAAAGGAACTTGCCTGCCAGCTGTGTTTGGCCATAAATGAAAGCATACAATACATACCTATGTACACATTACATAAACTGTGTATATATATATATATATATATATATATATATATATATATATATATACACACACACACACAGTATACATTATCCCACATAAATTGAGGCTTGCAGCAGACGGGGGGGGGGGGGCTTTGAGAGTGTGAAGTTGACATTTTTTTTTATTATAAAATCGGCACGCTTAATTTCTTTGAAAACATTTTCTGACAGTGTGCTCAAAAGGTTGCCTCCCCTGGTCTAACCTCTACAGGTCTTGCTACCAGTATATTTGTTCTCCTTATGATACGTAGACCTATACCGATTGTCTCTAACCATCACAAATAAAATGATGGAAAAAAATGGCCCTAAAAAAGATATAAGAAAGGCTATGGCAAGCAAATTCAATTATAAAAAGTATGGTTAAAGATGTAGATTTTTCCTAAAATGTTCCCAAGATCTGAACATGACTTACACAAGTCAATTTAACTACAAGTTCTACAAAATATGAATGGCTAAATTATAGTCTTATTTGACTTTACCACAGGCACTATTATAACACAATACTCTGGTTGTGTGGGGACCATGCCTGAAGCTGGAAATTTCCTATTAAAAATTTCTTGTTGCAGTTAAGCTGTGGTCAGTCTGATCTCTGATTGTTTTTTTTCTGTATTTAGTGGGATCCCCTTAAAAAGTAACTCCACTTGTGTGGGGGAAAAAATACTAAATAATACAAAAATAATATAGTGTATAGAATTACGACTCAAGTAATATTGTAATTGAATCTTGTTAAAAGTTACCTTTGCTTTTCAATCTTCAGCGCTGTAATTTTCTGTAAAATGCAATGCAATATGGCTACCTGGAGGTGTTCTGTACCCAGATGGTGTACAGAACGCTCCCCTGAAAATGTAATTTCCTACTTGTGTGATTTGCACACTAATTTTCCTAGAAGTGTGCACTAAGATACAAGTCAGAATTTTGGCATCCCTGCAACAAAAAATACATTTTTGGTGAGATACTAGCAAAGGGAAATCACTGAAGGGATGCACTAAAGGGATGCAGATACTACTGTTAGTGCACCAGCTGATTGAGAACTACTCCCATACAGATTCACTTGGACACAGACGAACAGCTATTTCTGCCTGTGAGGAGCATCTTAGGAAGAGACTTTCCTGCTGAAAAGTATCTTGGAAAGCTAGGTAAAAGCTGCTGCCAGTGGACATAGCAGGAAGTTCTGGCTGCTCAACTTGGAAGGTACTTGTGCTGCCTGGTTGTGTTAAACAGTCTGACAGTCTCAGTTTCTAGGTACAAAACCAGTAAGTCTTGACTATTATTAGTAGACAGGCATGGAGTAATATTTTTGGGTATTCTGTACCCTAACCCTCTCTCCTGAGTTTATTGAGATAAATACATTTTCTTAAACATTGAAAAGTGATTGGCACCCAATTCCTTTGATCTCACAAAGAGTCAGGTCTGCCCTGTAGTTTTAAATGCAAGACCATCAAGCAGTGCCAGCACAAGGTCATCTATAGCCCAGTGCAAACATGCCACCCCTCAAGATGTATGAACATTATGTGTCAGTAAAGTCCCCTCACAAAAACACTGAGCACTAATCTGCAAGTTTACCCTCTAAGGATAAATTCTCCCTCCTCCCAGTACAAATTTGCCTCCCTGCTGAAATCCCCCCTCTCAGCACAAATCTTTGCTGTCCCATCCCCCAAATGACCCCCTTCCCCCCAAAAAAAAATCACTCCTGCACAAAACCTCTAGCCATAAAATGTCACATCCTAGTAAACATCTTCTCCCCCCACTTCAAATCCCCCCTCCCAGCACAATTTCCCCCCAAATCCCCCCTCTCAACACAAATCACCCTAAATCACCACTCTTAGCACCTTGAACTTAACAGTTTTCTGGTTGCAGTGCAATGTTTTTATTGAAATAGATCAAGTAACTGTTGCTAGTTCTGTCTGATTGTTGCTGGTTTTGTGCTCTCTTTTCCATAGGTCAAGAGCCTCAGCTCTAAAGCAGGCAATGGGCTGGCGTTTGGAAGGAGTTTTAAACAATTATGGGACACGTTCTTCAAACTGTACAATGATTGCTAAATTACAAAATACAGCAATATCCTGCAAATAGCTTTAATTCCAGGTACAGTGAAATCAGTTAGACACTCCGCTTTTCTTAATGGCTGCAAGACAAATAATCCCATGGAATTGGAAGTCGCAAGTTGTTCCTGCCTTGGCGGAGTGGTTCAAGGTTCTGAGCGAATTTATATGAACTGAATGTATGATTGTAAAGGATAATGATAAATCTGAGGAATTATAAAAAGTGTGGATGTCTTGGTGGGTCTCTCCCCACATGCCTAAACTTAAACAACATTTTACCTAAACCTTCTCTTTCCATTAGACCTGAAAATACCTAACCAGGTTTTCGTTCCAGAACTTTGTTGCTAAGCTGGCCCTCTCCTTTATCCCCCTGTTCCACCCCCCCTCTTTTCTTTTCTCCTCTACATCCTTTTGCATTATTCTTCTACCGATTTGTAAAAATGCATGAAAGCCTACAGAGGTATACCAAGGTGACATGTTTAGTTTTCATATTGTTGAGGACATAATATGCTTTTATACCACTCATCTTGATGGGTTTGTCCTCAAAAATGCCTTGATGGGTGATAGTCAGATTGTCTAAGAAGCTCAATGTGAAATCAAAAGATGCCATTTTAGTACAGGTGAGGAGTCCTTTCAACTATGTAAGACTGAAGATAAGGCTGGATTTCAGTTTAAAGAAAAGATTCTGTGATTCTTCAGAATAGAAATTAAATTACCACAATTGTTTCTGCAAAGACATTTTAGCCTTACTCCTTTAGACTGAATTTGTTTATCCAATGATATTTGGAGCAAATCCTTAAAATGGAAAATCCTGTTGGAAAACAAATTTTCAAATTACGGGCACTAACCAGAACTTAGAAACAATAAGACAAGTTACTTTATTATGAAATATAATAATATTACAGTGTTGAGTCTTAACATCCAGAGAGAACATTGGAATGAAGTTAGATGCTTGAAACAATAAATAAATGTTACTACTCAGGAGTAACAAAGGACATATTCATATAGATAAAGGAATGTTATGTAAAATATCGAATTTGGTTGGTTTGTGAATTAGCCACAATGTGTTAAGATAGATGAAAAGGTTTGGGCACTGTCATTTGTAAAGTTCCTTAACCACTTGCTGTCCGCCAATGACAAATTGACGTCGGCAAAGTGGTTGTAGAATCCTGACCGGACGTCATATGACGTCCTCAGGATTCTGAGCCGCTGCGCGCCCCCGGGGGCGCGCATCGCGGCGATCGTTGTTGCGGGGTGTCAGTCTGACACCCCGCAACACCGATCTCGGTAAAGAGTCTCTCACGGAGACTCTTTACCACGTGATCAGCCGTGTCGAATCACGGCTGATCACGATGTAAACAGGAAGAGCCGTCGATGGCTCTTCCTCACTCGCGTCTGACAGACGCGAGTAGAGGAGAGCCGATCGGCGGCTCTCCTGACAGGGGGGGGGTCGCGCTGATTGTTTATCAGCGCAGCCCCCCCTCGGATCGCCACATGGACCACCAGGGAAGCCCACCCTGGACCACCAGGGAAGGGCAGGAAGAAAAAAAACGGGGCAAAAAAAAAAGTCTAAAAAAAAAAAAAAAAAGTTTGAAAAAAAAAAAAAAGTTTGAAAAAAATAAAAAATAAGTCTGGAAAAAAAAATAAAGATGCCAATCAGTGCCCACAAATGGGCACTGACTGGCAACAAAAGGAAAACAGTGCCGCCCCACAGTGTCCATCAGTGCCGCCCCACAGTGTCCATCAGTGCCACCCCACAGTGTCCATCAGTGCCACCCCACAGTGCCTATCTGTGCCACCCCACAGTGCCCATTTGTGCCACCCCACAGTGCCCATCAGTGCCGCCCATGAGTGCCCATCAGTGCCACCCATGAGTGCCCATCAGTGCCGCCCATGTGCCCATCAGTGCCGCCTATGTGTGCCCATCAGTGCCGCCCATGTGCCCATCAGTGCCGCCTATGAGTGCCCATCAGTGCCGCATATCAGCGCCCATCAGTGCCGCATACCAGCGCCGCCAATCAGTACCACCTCATCTGTGCCCGTCAGTACTACCTCATCGATGTCCATCAGTGCCATCTCATCTGTGCCCAACAGTGCCGCCATATCAGTGCCCATAATTGAAAGAGAAAACTTACTTATTTACAAAAAAATTTACAGAAAAAAATAAAAACGTAATTTTTTTTCAAAATTTCCAGTCTTTTTTTAGTTGTTGCGCAAAAAATAAAAACCGCAGAGGTGATCAAATACCACCAAAAGAAATTTGTGGGAAAAAAAGGACGGCAATTTTGTTTGGGTACAGTGTAGCACGACCGCGCAATTGCCATTCAAAGTGCGACAGTGCTGAAAGCTGAAAATTGGCTTGGGCGGGAAGGTGTATACGTGCCCTGTATGGAAGTGGTTAAACATAATTCTAATTTTATAATTCTACACTACGATGAAGACAAAGACAAGGGGAAATGACATTCACTGCATATTTTCCTTAAATATAAAAAATCCTCCAGAAACATACCGGTATGTCTGCTCACCAAATTTAACCGGATTTACCAATATTTACAATAGCTGTCTTTCAATGGTCAATTGCGCTTATATAACCCTGGTGACTCGGACTGTTACATTCATCTGTGCACCATCCAGAAATGTGAGATCACAACTGTTTTAAACACTATTACACAGGTCTGGATTGTTCAAGAATGTTAGAATATAGGCCATTTGAGACACTGTAATGATGTTTTTCTGGTATTCCATAATTTCTGCTCTGAATACAAAAAATAATCTTTAATATTTACAGCTTTGTTGTAGTAGTGTTTGACCACTTCCCAACTGGAACATGTACACATACATTGGCAGGTTGGCAGCCCTGTGCAAAATGTTGAATCCTTTAAGAGCCTTAGCAGGCGCATGCACACTGCACGCCTGGGGACCCGTTGCGCGTGGCCGATGGTCGCAATAACCGCTGGCCACCTGCGATCACGGGCACAAGAGACAGAACGGGGATCTGTGTGTGTAAACACACAAATTCCGGTTCTGTCAGGAGAGGAAAGACAGATCGTGTGTTCCTATTAGTTAGGAACAGCGATATGTCTCCTCCTCTATTCACTCCCATCCCCCCACAGTTATAACAGACACTGTGGGAACACATTTAACCCCTTTATCACCCCTAGTGTTAACCCCATTCCCTGCCAGTAACATTTATACAGTAATCAGTGGCTAATTTTATCTCTGATCGCTGTATAAATGTCAATGGTCCCAAAAAAGTGCCATAAGTGTCGGATCTGTCTGCCGCAATGTCGCCGTCCCAATAATAACCGCTGATTGCCACCATTACTAGTAAAAAATAATAATAATAAAAATGCCATAAATCTATCCCCTATTTTGTAGACGCTATAACTTTTGCGCAAACCAATCATTATACGCTTATTTTTAACAAAAATATGTAGAAGAATATATATCGGCCTAAACTGAAAAGATAAACTAAAAGCAAAAACTAAAATATATATATATATATATATATATATATATATATATATATATATATATATATATATATTTTTTTTTTTTTTTTTTTTTTTTTTTAATTGTTACTCTTTTTTTGTTTATAACGCAAAAAACAAAAAATAAAAACCGCAAAGGTGATCAAATACCACCAAAAGAAAGTTCTATTTGTGGGGAAAAATGACTTCAATTTTGTTTGGGTACCACGTCGCACAACCGTGCAATTGTCAGTTAAAGTGACGCAGTACCATATTGCAAAAAATGGCCTGGTCAGGAAGTGGGCAAATCCTTCTGGGGATGAAGTGGTTTCTTTTTTCATAATTCTTTATTTGTTATTTTCTGTATATTTCTTTACATCACATACATGTATACAAAACATCCACCGGGGACAGAATACATAACATTTATAAATACAAAAATAACAGATACAAAAACGAAGAAAAAAAAAAGTGCTTCTCCCCTCCCCCTCCCCCTTCCTCCTCCCCACCCCCCCCACATAGATTATAGCAAAATTACTCCTCATTAGGGTATTCCCCTTTTTATATTCTTGTGCACTTATCGTGTTTGTCGTGTTTGTGTATTCCTATTTCAAAGTGTGAAAAAAATATATATACATATATACATATACACACATACACATACACACACCTACATATATATACACGCATACACATACATGTACGTTAATTTTAGGCCCATTTCAGGTTTATTTTTATTTGTGCTGTCTATGTGTTTTTGTTTATTTTATGTGTATAAGTATCAGCCTGTGTCTCTAGTGTTTGTGGGGTTCTCTTAACTTCGACCTTCTTTATATTTCCCTTTGTGAATTATATACATACACAATAAAAACCCGTTCCCTTCCCCTTTCAGTCTCCATTTCCTCCCCTCTCCCTTCTTATGGAGAGAAAGGAGAGGGCGAGAAGGAGAGGAGTATATATAAAAAAAAAAAAAGGAAAACAACATTCATCTAAGATTGTAGTTTGTCTTTCATCTTTTTACTGAGCATCAAGTATTTTTTTAGAGAGAGGAGTGAGTATATGCGGCTCAAGAAAAAGAAGAGTGGGGAGTGGTGTTCCCAACCTGCCCATATGTTGTTAAATCTATCCTGTTTATCTCTAAACTTATGCACCCATCTCTCTGTCTCCATTATTGAGTTAACTTATTTTTTCCATTCCATAATAGAGGGGCGTGTGTTCTGTTTCCAATGCCTGGGTATTAGCATTTTAGCAGTGTTTAATAAGTGTGGTATCACTTTTTGTATAGCTGTTTATAGATCCAGGTATCCCATGGAATAGAAAATGTATAGGTGATAATTCTATAGGTTGATTGGTCATCTTCTAAAACCAATGGTGCTATTTCTTCCCAAAATGGTCTGATCTTTATGCAAAATCACCAAATATGGAGGAATGTTCCCTTTTCTTTGCATCCCCTCCAGCAGCTTCCATCTGCTGTAGGATATATTTGTGCTAATCGGGCTGGAGTCTGATACCATCTGACCATAAATTTATATGACATTTATTGGATTTTCGAGCTTATAGAGGTTGTATACGTTGATTCTAAAAAAAGGGATGAAGTGGTTAAATTAAAGTATTTTTGGGAATTTAACAAATCTGCTCTTACATTTTCCTTTTATTGTATTAAATTGAGATATTTAGATAATCCATTAGAGATTTAGCATTCATTTTATTGATATAGTTGCACATCTCCGAAGCCTCTCCATCAGTTCTATTTCCTATTTACAATGTGGTGTTAAAAACTGTACTGCACATTCCAGATGCAACCTTACAAGTCCTTTAATACAGGGACAAAACTATGTTAGCGCCACAAGTTTTTATCTGTTTTTATCTGTTTTCATACATCCCATGATTTTTTTTTGGTATTTGTATCTACTACTTGGTACTGAATGGAGCTTCTATGCTTATTGTTATGCATTATTCTCAAGGCATTCTCCATTTATTCCAGGTAATATCTAAGAGGTAATGCGGCTGTTTCCCTGGCCTGCAAAGTTTGCTATTTTATATAGATTCCACTTTAATATATCACTATACAGATGATTGTTAATAATTCACCATAATTGTGTGTCATCAGAAACATGGCAGTGTTGTTGTGTATTTAATTTCCCAAATTCTTAATAAATAAAAAAAAGTCATATTATCTTGTCTTAATAGGGAGACTGCTCTCCATTCATGGCAACCTAATAAAATTGCTGCAGTTGTAAGCAGCCATGTAGAGTTAGTGCAACGAAAAAGACAGAAACATAGTTAAGAAGAGTTGTTTGAGGCCTTGTACACACGATCAGTCCAAACTGATGAAAACGGACTAAAGTTCAGTTTCATCAGTCCAAACCTACCGTGTGTATGCCCCATCAGACTTTTGTCCTTCAGACCAAAGTTTTAGAACTTGCTTTAAAATCAGACTGATGGACGCCTGACCGATCGGTCAAAACCGACGGTTAGTACGCAAAAGCATCGGTTCAAAACCCGCGCATGCTCAGAATCAAGTCGGATTGGAAGCATTGAACTTCATTTTTTTAGCACGTCGTTGTGTTTTACGTCACTGCGTTGGACTCGATTGGTTTTTGAACTGAGGGTGTGTACGCACATCAGACCATCAGACTATCAGTCTGTGAACCGATGAAACTGAACTTCAGTCCGTTTTCATCAGTTTGGACTGATCATGTGTACAAGGCCTAAGTGTTGAGTGAAATTAGAGCCCAGCATCCAAACCAGAAATAGGAGCAGAGACATAGAGACACAGCAATACAACAGTAAGAACTTGACAATGCCAGGTTTAACAAAAACACTAAATGCAGGACTGACAACAGGAACACAAATGAGAACAGGAAGCACACCTTAGCAACATCAAAGTGAACCTTATATGAGGCAGACTAGGGTATTCTTCTTTTTTAAAGGATCATGGGACATTGAGGAAGTTGAAAGCTTGCTACATCCTTCTGTATGCACAGCTTAGGTAAATGGACAAATAGTAAATGTGTTGGGGTGCAGGAAGAAAGTCTGGAATTCAAAAAAGTCTGAGAGAGATGCAGGAGAAAGAACACTCAGAAAACAGTGACAAATGGACAATAGGAAGGACGGAAGGAACGGCAGCAATAGCAACAGGTGGAAAGCGGGACCCAGAGGAGACAGGAGCAGCAGAAGAAAACAAGAGAAGACTCAAAAAAGAGGGCATGAAGAATATAGCCCTTCACATGGTCAAGTACCAGATGACTGAACATGTAATGGGGGAGTAGGTCATGGATAACCACTGAACACCTGGTTGGGGGAAGGTTCCCTATAATAAAGTTTATATCAAGCTGTGCACTTTTAGATACTTCTTCAAAATACTTAAAGGAGTTGTAAAGAAAAAACAATTTTTGCCTAAAATTAATGTCTGCAAGGTAGACAGACAGAATAGTGTAATGATTCTGTTAAAAAACGAGTAAATACCTACCGTATTAAATTCCTTCATCTATATCACCTCCGACGTTCTAGTTTCTGTTCTCTCATTCACTTCCTGGTTTGCGGCGCTCGTTCACGTAAGAACTACATTTCCCAGTATGTATTGCGGCACGCCCAGTAATTCACACCTCCTTGAGGTCTCTAACACGTAGAGAGCGTCCTGCCGCACAAATGTAGTTCCCAGGAGGGGGTGAGCACGTTACTGACCACCACAGTAAACTCTCCCTTCACGGTGGTGAGTAAAATCAGACAAGCAGGAAGTGAACAGAACAGAGAAGAAATAGAGCAACTTCTGAGCAAAAACGAACAATGAGGAAGTGAAAAGAGGAATGTCTGCAGGTAAAGGATGCCTATTATGAAAAAAAAATGTTTCCTTTACAACCCCTTTAAGGATATTCTACATTTCCCAGTTCCTTACATTACCTTAAACAAATTGTTTTCAGCCATCATGTAAATATTGAATTGTGGATGATCTAATAAAGGCAGTGTTGGAAACAGATACATTGGGCCCACCAGAGGATGTGAGAAAGAGGGTCCTTCATAAAGTGCTGAATACAGCACACATGCCATTGCCCCTTCTAGATTACCTAGAAGGGGCATGGTTTAACAGCTTTATTTTGTATTCATTGTATATAATAAAAGAGGGCCATTCTAAAGGAAATCATTTTCTGATCACAGTTTTTTAGTAACAGGCTAACCAACCTTAACTGCAGTCATAGATTGCTTTTAAAGGACAAAAAATACTGTCAAAGATTACTTAAATTTAATAAAATACTTTCACAGACCAAATAAAATGTATATCACTTGAACGCCCTAATCTGTTATGCCTGCCGACTGGCCACAATGTTTTCAGGTGCTGTTCATGTTGAGTACTGCGCTCGTCAGACACATTGAGGACTACAACAAAATGGTGACCATAGAGGTCTCTATGGAGAGAGGGGATCACCCATGGGTAGGAGACTAAACTTAAGACATTTTAATTAAGAGCAGCTCACTGGATGCCAAGGCAGTGTGCGGACGAGTGCCATTCTGTTAAAATACTTTTTAGAGACTGCTTAAATGAAACAAAATTACTTACAAAATACCGCCAGAAACTGTTCATATAAGTTCACAAATACATATCTTCCCACACAGTGGGTTCTCACCATCAATATAACAAAACAATATTCAAGCCTTCTGGCTCTCTTTATCAGCCCTGTGATTCAGGCCTCATGCATTGGCATTCCAGACCATCTAAAACCCCTCCCCAGCACTAGTACACTAAGGCTGTACCTTTTCCAGCTTTGTGCCTTTCCTTTGTGCCTTTCGTTTATATCTCCCAGCTGTTCGATCTCTCATAGACTTTCTCTCCGAATTAGGCCTCCGATTTGGGGTACCTCTGAATCCCGGATGAGACCATGTCTCTCGCCTTCTTTCTCTCAGACTCAGGCCTTTGGTTTGGGGTACCACTGACCCCCCTGGGTGAGACCCTGTCTCTTGGCTTTTTTCTTACAGACTCAAGCCTCTTGTTTGGGGCACCTCTGACCCCTGGGTGAGATCCTGTCTCTCAACATCTTTGTCCTGGGCAGTACGGTGCAGATGTGCACCTCTTGTCTCCCTTACAATCACTGACCCCTTCAGGAGGGTGGGGGCCTGACCTCTCATCCTGATACTGCTAAAAGAACAGCACACACCTGTGCCATTAGTGGGGATGTTTTCTCCAAAACCTGGCCCAGACTGCCTTATCACACACAGGCTTTTACATGACTGCAGTGGCAATACCACTAGGAGGATGATCCAAGTCCTTACATTATGCCAAGACTGGATCACAAGTTGTATCAGGCCAGCCTATATAAATCTCCAGGAAGATTGGGGAATCATGGGCACACAGGGGCATGCCAGGCTTTGAAATTGTCAGCCTAGTGATTAGTGATCTATAGCATTTGTGGCAGAAGCATTGTATTTTTATGAGAGCAGTGGCCCATCTGAGGCTCTTCCAGCTAGCCAGTCTACCCCAAATAAAGGTTGGCAAAAGCAAAAAGCATTGCAAAAAAGTGGACGGCATGTGAGTTGGTAACCAGAGTGGATAAGAAACAAATATCTGCTTAACCAGGGGGCACAAACAAAGATGAAAACTGCAGATAGCTGTGCAATAATAAGGAATAATGCAAGTTGATTGTAGTACGTTAAATGTCATTTTAAATGTGAATGTCATCCTTTACACATACAGAAATGCAAGGTAGATGATGGGATGACTATTTCTGAATCTATGATATAACTGCTATTATCTTGCAGTAGCAAAGTAAGAAACACACTAGTATAGACAGAAGACAGCTCAAGAATATTAAACCCTTTGTGCTATAAAGCTGTATTCCCCAAACTCTGATAATAAATAGTTTTGTCATTTACTGGGAATTCACGTGCATCTGGAAATACTTTGCGTCCTTGGCAAATTCACACCTACAGACTTTTCATCCAATTGCCTTTTTCATAGAAGAATCATTTTGTATTTCTAATTTCAAACCTGCTGGGCATACAGATTGCTAAATGATGTGCCAGAGTGCAATATAATAAGGACCATCAGGCCAGGTAATAGCTCTAAGCACAGCAAGACCCCGGACTTGGCATAAGCATCAATACCAATGGCATTTCAAAACAAAGAAACATTTTGTACTCATAATGGTATTTTGCTAGAGATAGCTAATAACAGACAAACGTGACTGGCAGAACAAGACTATGTTGTTCTAAGCTTTGAAGGCATAAAAGCTAAAGGCCTAATGCAACTGTTTAATCATACACAATACAATTAAACACAGGGGGCTAGATTCACATAGATTAGCGGATCTTTAGATCCGCGTAATCTATGTGATTTACGATCCGCCGGCGCACTTTTGCGAGGCTAGTGCAGTATTCACAAAGCACCTACCTCCAAACTTGCGCCGGTGGATCGTAACTCCCCCGGCGGAATTCAAATTCCGCGGCTAGGGGGAGTGTACAATTTAAATCAGGCGCGTTTCCGCGCTGATTTAACTGCGCATGCGCCGCCGGCGATATTTCCCAGTGCGCATGCTCCAAATGACGTCGCTAGGACGTCATTGTTTTCGGCGGCAACGTAAATTCCGGCCATCCGTATTCCCGACCGACTTACGCAAACGACGTAAAAATTTGATACTTGGCGCGGGAACGACGGCCATACTTAACATTAGCTACCCCTCATATAGCAGGGGTAACTATCCGCCGGAAAAAGCCGAACGCAAACGATGTAAAAAAAAAGCGACGGGCGGGCGTTCGTTTCTGAATCGGCGGAAATAGGAATTTGCACATTGCTCGCGTAAAAAAACGAAACGACACCTAGCGGCCGGCGGGATATTGCAGCCTAAGATCCGACGGTGTAAGTCACTTACAACAGTCGGATCTAAGGGAGATCTATGCGTAACTGATTCTTATGAATCAGTCGCATAGATCCGACCGTCGGATCTCAGAGATACGACGGCGTATCAGGACATACGCCGTTGTATCTCTTTGTGAATCTGGCCCAGTACGCATATACATCAACTGTCCTAAATTTTCAATAATGCTGAAGAAAAGTCAACGACAAGGACAAGTGAAAATGGGTAAATTACTCCTCTTGCTCATTCTCTTGAGTTTTGAATGGGTCTGAGTTATTCAGCTCTGTAAATATTTTTTTTTTTCAGCAGAGCAGCTAATAGACAGGTAATCATGTGAAAAGAAGCCCAGTGCTCCACCTGCATTGTATTGAACACATATTACCTCATATGCAATATTCCATACTTTATCCAACTTAAACATTTTTTTTTTTAATAATGTTATATTTAGTCAAGAAAAAAAGAACTTAAGAAAAAATACATATTTTACATGTACATACAGTATCTCACTAAGGTGAGTACACCTCTCACATTTTTGTAAATATTTTATTATATCTTTTCATGTGACAACACTGAAGAAATTACACTTTGCTACAATGTAAATTAGTGAGTGTACAGTTGTATAACAGTGTAAATTTGCTGTACCCTCAAAATAACTCAAAGCACAGCCATCAATGTCTAAACCGCTGGCAACAAAAGTGAGTACACCCCTAAGTGTAAGAATCCAAATTAGCCATTTTCCCTCCCTAGTGTGATGTGACTCGTTAGTGTTACAAGGTCTTAGGTGTGAATGGGGAGCAGGTGTGTTAAATTTGGTGTTATCGCTCTCACTCTCTCATACTGGTCACTGGCAAAGAACTCTCTGAGGATCTGAAAAAAAGAATTGTTGCTCTAGATGGCCTGGGCTATAAGAAGATTGCCAAGACCCAGAAACTGAGCTACAGCATGGTGGCCAAGACCATACAGCAGTTTAAAGCCCTGTACACACGATCGGTCCATCCGATTAAAACGGTCTGATGAATCGGCGTAGCGTAAATCTGCCGGCGTAATCGCTCCTAATTCAAATTGTGAAGAGGTGGGCGTGTTTTATGTAAAAAAACATGACCCCACGTAAATGACAGGCGCCGTCCGGGAATGTAACCCAGTGCGCATGCTCCAAATTAACCCGCAAAAAGCCAATGCTTTTGTGAACGTAAATTACGCAAATCCCTATTCGCGAACGACTTACGCAAACGACGTAACATTTTCAAAATTCGACGCAGGAACAACGTCCATACTTAACATACGCCTCATATAGCAGGGGTAACTTTACACCGGAAAAATCCTAACGTAAACAACGTAAATAAATGCGCGGGGCAAACGTACGTTTCTGAATCGGTGTATCTACCTAATTTGCATATTCAACGCGTAAATATACAGAAGAGCCACCTAGCGGCCAGCCTAAAATTGCAACTAAGATACGACGGCGTAAGAGACTTACGCCGGTCGGATCTTAGTCAAATCTATGCGTAACTGATTCTATGAATCAGGCACATAGATACGACGCGGCACACTCAGAGATATGACGGCGTATCTGGAGATACGCCGTCGTATCTCTTACCTGAATCTACCCCACAGTGTTTGTCTCACACTGTATTAACAACCCTATAAAGCAGCTGTCTCCAAACTGCGGGCCAGGGGCCAGATGCGGCCCTTTGCTTGCCTTTATCTGGCCCTTGGGGCACTATTTAATCCAATGACACTAACAATGGGGTATAATTCATGTCGCTGACACCAACAATGGGGCACTATTCCTCCGATTGACACCATCAAAACAGCACAATTCCTTCCACTGGCACCAACAATGGGCCACAATTCCTTCCATTGACACCATTGATGAGGTATAATTCCTTCCATTGATACCAACAATGGGCCTCTTTTCCTCCCACTGACACCAATGACAGGGCAAATTCCTCCCACTGACAACAACAATAGGGCGAAATTCCTCCCACTGACAACAATGGGGTAGAATTCCTTCCATTGTCACCAACGATGGGGCACTATACCTCCAACTGACTCAAACAATGGGGTACTATTCCTCCAATTGATTCCAACAATGGGGAACTTTTCCTTCCATTGACATCAATGGTGGGGCACTAGTCCTCCCACTGTCACTAAAGATAGGGCATTGTTTACTGCCTGCCACTGGATGCCAAAACATCTTCTACTCCCACGTCTGAAGGACAGTAAGCTGGCCCTTTATTTCGAAAGTTTGGAGACCCCTGCTATTAAGAGTAAAGTCAATTAAATTCTCCCCTGCATCTGTTTAATAAGGATTTCAGCGGCAAATATATGTATAAAACCAATAAACGCTATTTACATCCAAAATTTACAACAAAACATAACCGAATATAATTTTAGAAAAGCTATGACCCTACAGAAAACGTTATTCATTACTGAAACCACATTCCCTTCCGGTGGAGACAGACGGCCGACGATGCTGTGCTCTGGATCCCGGACGATCTTCTCATCGCTGGACCGGAGAGGAGAACACCCGTCGCTAGATACCGACAACGTTGGAGCTGGGAGCCGGGACCGAGTGCATTACCACCGCTGGATTATTATTATTTTTTTTAATAAAGGACTTTTTTCCACGGTCTGTGTGTGTGTGTGTTTTTTACAACTATTTACACTTCCTTCGTGAAATGGTAGGGGTACAATGTACCCAATTACCATTTCACATGGGGGGGGCACGATCTGGGGGTATTCCAGATTCTGATAAGCCCCCTGCCCGCAAACCCCCACAACCACCAGCCAGGGTTGTGGGAATGAGGCCCTTGTCCCCATCAACATGGGGACATCCTACCCATGTTGAGGGCATGTGGCCTGGTACGGTTCAGGAGAGGGGGGTGCTCTCTGTCCCCCCCTCTTTTCTGCGGCCGGCCAGGTTACGTGCTCGGATAAGGGGTCTGGTGTGGATTTTTGGGGAAACTCCACGCCATTTTTTTTTTATTTGGGGTGGAGTTCCCCTTAAAATCCACACCAGACCTGAAGGGTCTGGAATGGATATTTGGGGGGAACCCCACGTCATTTTTTTTTTAATTGACGACGGGGTTTCCCTTAATATTCATACCAGACCTGAAGGGCCTGGTAATTGAATTTGGGGGGCCCCCACGCTTTTTTTTTTTTTATGAACGAATTGCCAGAAATTACACTTTGTGCAGAGACAGTTCTAAGTACGGGAAACATGCGCTATTTCACAGGATTACTTTATACCCCCCAGGTACGAAATTTAAAGGAATATTTCACTTTTATTGTTTCACTTTAAGCATTAATAAATTCACTGCTCCCGAAAAAAACGGCCGTTTTTAAAACTTTTTTTTGCATTGATACATGTCCCCTGGTGCAGGACTCAGGTCCCCAAACACTTTTTAGGACAATATTCGCAGGCTCTGGTGCGAACTGAACAGGGGGGTGTTTGGCTCATCCCTACTTTAAATGCAGATAGCATAATATCATTGTCCTTCACTTTACAGTTACTAGCAATGTTATGTCTCTTACTTACTAGTGGACAACAAATGAGTCTAATTATTCCAGTGCGCTTAGAAATGTTGTAAAAAAAATTCACATAGAGTATTTATTTCCTATCCTGACATTCTTCTGTGACATTAGTGCTTTATGGGACTTTGTATTATTTTACCTTTTTTTTGTGTAGGAATTCATGAATGACACAATTACCAAGGGACCATTCTTCATAGAGCCACACACTCTGAGTACAAGTCAGAAAGTCCAGATGTTTGACATTGTAGACTCTGGCACGCACACATCTAATTTATTTATATTTATGTACCTGACCTTCTCTACAGACGTGTGCCTCATATTTCACACATGAGGTGGGAATTTGGCTTGTTAAGTGTTGTTTATTATTCATTTTATGTTCTTTCACTTGTGTGGGGGAAGTTGGTGAATAGACATGCTGTTTTTGATTAAATGTGATACTGAACTCATTAGTTCGTCATTGTTAAAAAGCAGAAATTATATATGTATAGCAATTTTACACAGTAACTAAAGCCGTGAATAAGAATAGGACTACTAAGAAGTGAGAAAATTACTGTTGAATTTGGTGGGCTATATACCTCAGTGTATAAACATCCTGATCTTTCATCATTACATTCAACTCCTGCAGAGAATGTAGTCCGCCTCATTTGTCACACTGGAGATTCCTGGGGAAATTTTATGGTGCATAAGCAGAGATTACCATTTGCGAAAACTGTATGTCAGAAAGATCAGCAGACATAACAATATACCCTTCTGATGCTACATGCAAATCTTGAATTCTCCTTGAAAGCAAAGCTTGGCCCAAACCTACTAATTCTCTTTACTGCCACTTTTAGCATTTGAGCCTAATGCAGCGTACACACGACCGTTATTCATGTCATGGAAAAAAACAATGTTTTTCTAGACGTGATTCCTCTCAAGCCTGCCTTGCATACACACGATCGTGAAAAAAATGCTTGAGCAAAGCGCGGTGACGTACAACACGTACGACAGCACTATAAAGGGGAAGTTCCATTCGAATGGCGGCATCTTTTGGGCTGCTTATGCTAATTTCCCATCTCATAACTTGCTTCTGAGCATGCACGTTTTTTTCCCCCTCATTAAAGCGTACACACGACTGTTTTTCACCACGTGAAAAATGACGAGAAAAAATAGAGCAGATTCTAAATTTTTAACGGCCATTTTTCTCGTCGAGAAAAAAAATGCTCTGGAGCCTACACACGACTTGCATTTTTCTCGTCATGAAAAACGGCCGTGTGTATGCGGCATTAGTCTATCTCCCTTAATTCACCTAAGTTCCAAAACATTTTTTTTTGGTTTTGGAAATGTCTCAATTCCAAACATTATATATTTTCTTTTATTGTAGAACAGATAGGGTGTTAATTTGGTAGCAGATTTGTATAAATATAGTTGTATTTATTAGGACCCATTTACACTTGCTTCGACTTCAACACAAATTAAAACGCCTAAAACTTATACATGTTTTTGATGTGTTTTTGATGCTTCTGCAATGCTTCTGTGATGCTTTGGTGGTGCTTCGATGATGCCTCGGTGGTGCTTTTTTTTTAACCACTTCAATACAGGGCATTTATACACCCTTCCTGCCCAGACCAATTTTTAGCTTTCAGCACTCTCACCCTTTCAATGATAATTACTCAGTAATGCTACTGTACCAAACAAAATTGTTATCATTTTTTTTCTCACAAATAGAGCTTTCTTTTGGTGGTATTTTTTTATTTTTTTGCAATATAAGCAAGAAAATAGAGAACATTTTGAAAAAAAAAAAAAAATAGCAAATAAGTAATTTTTCTTTGCGGACGTCATTTGACTATGGCTGGGTAATGAAGTGGTTAAGCTTTATTGAAGCTTGGCAGATACCCTGTGTGTATTGATATCTATTATCTGCAATTTCTCTAAAACAAAGCTGAATAAAAGCCTCTCGAAAGCTTCATGTGCTTCAAGCAAGCTTTGTCATAGACTTCTATGGAGGCTTATAATATGGGTATATTTTTATATACATTGGCCTGGATTCACGTAGAGCGGCGCATCTTTATGCGGGCTTGGCATATCATATGCGCTATGCCAACGTAAAGTAGAGAGGCAAGAACAGTATTCACACAGCACTCGCTCCCAACGTTGCGCCGGCGTAGCGTAAATTCCTAGGCGTAAGCCCGCCTAATTCGAAGTAGGTGGGCGTGATCCATTTAAATGAACCGTGACCCCATGCAAATGATGGGCCGAACGAACGGCGCATGCGCCGTCCCGTGTACGCATCCCAGTGCGCATGTTCAGAAATCACAACTAAAATACTCCATAAGATACGTCGAATCACTGCCTATGACGTGACTTAACCTATGCCCAGCCCAATTCACGTACTACTACGTAAACGACGTAAAATACGACGGTTTGGTCCGATGAAAACGGTCCATCAGACCATTCTCATCGGTTTGACCGATCGTGTGTACGCGGCATAAGGAGGGATATCTCCAAGAATTCAATCCAGAGACGGCCTGTGGCAGAGGTATCTTTCTGAGGCTCACCGAGGAGGGTCTGTGGCAGAGACTTTTCCTCAAGTTCAAGTTCACCAAGGAGGGTCTGTGGCAGAGACTTCATCCTACAATTGTCTGAGTGATACTTCGGCTGCCAGGTCAGTGAGAGAGGCCTGTCCGGGTACACTAAACCCACTCCGATAGGAGTGGCGCAGAGAAGTGTTACGCTTGGGAGCAGGACTGTTTCCCTATCACCACGCTTGAATCTGCTATTCTCCCTTCTTCTTCAACTTTACTTTTACAAGTTTACTGTTTTTACCCGGCTGGGTAATAAAGAGCACAGCAAAGAGCACCTGTCATGGACATTCCTTTACTTCTACTAAATGAAATACGCATCACTCACCCATATGAATTTGTAAGTAGCCATGAGCCGCCCAAACATCCAGCAGCTCCTCCGAGGGGTAATGCTATATGTATACTATTGTGTGATTTTAAACTTAGTATATGTCTCTTGATGCTGCAGTGGTTAAACACAAATGGAGCAGATTAATAAGAGGAGTGCAGAACATCACTGGTTACTGCTAGATTGTTGAACACAAAGGAAGCAGAACCAATGAGAACTATTTCTGAGCTACACTCCCCTTCCAATTCCTTAAAAAGAGTATGTGGTAAAACACAAGAAATCTCCCATACATAATCTCTGTTATTAATTAAAAAGAGGAAATGTGCTGTTCCCAAAAAAAAAAACGAAATTCCACTTGATCTATCTACTGCTTCTTATTGCCTGTTTTTGGTTTCTTTCTGAAATATTTATATGCATAAAAAAATCTGAGCATAAGTACATTTTAATAATTACATAACAGCACGTTTTACTGATTGACAAAACTAATTTCAAATACAGTAAGTGATTGGTCTCAGACAAACAATTGCATAGATGTAGGGATGGATTGCGAAAAAAAAAAAAACTCAAAGAGCAGACAATAATCTGGCCACTATAGAAGAAATAATGAATGAACGCTGGGGTAGATCTAATAAAACCAGTGGTGGCCTGGTCATTAATCCATGCGTCAGGCCCCTAATCTCCATGCAAGGCGCCAGGCGCATGGATTTCAATGTGTTTTTCTTTTTTTGAAGCACATGATTAGAACCTGAGGCTCTAATTAGCTTCAAAAATAGTGGGCTAGGGGCACAGAGCACTGCACCCAGAGTCCACCCACTTGTGTGACAGCAGCAAATTAATATTCGCTAATGTCTTCCTGTTTCTCCTCCCAACCAACCAACCAACCAGGAAGCAGGTCCTGAGACCCGATAAGCCAGGGAGCCTCCCAGCCAATCAGGTCTCAGGACCTGCTTACTGTTCGGCCAGGAGGAGAAGCAATGGCCCGGGGTCTTCCTCCTGCAACCTCTTTCCTGCACTTCTACCGCAACCTAGCAAGTGCAAAATCTGGTGCAGCTTTGAATAGAAACCATTCAGCTTCCAGGTTTAAAGCTTAATTGAACAAGCTGAAGTTATAAGCAGGTTTTGTACTCTCCAGTATTAGTAAATCAACCCCAATTTTACATAACTGTCAAATTTTTCAGAGAATATACCTGTACCCTTGCGGGAGATGCTGTTACAAACATCACACACAGCACATAGCCAATCAGAATCCTCGTATTATTTTCGTACTGCGGAAATTAGATAGTACAGTGGGTGACTGCGATATTGTGTCAATCTCGCTCCCTTTCTCGACGAGATTGAGCACCTACGAGCCCCATCGCGGGAGCCAGCGCCGAGCTGGCTTGCCGCGATAGAGACAAAGCCGTCATAGAAGCGACGGGAGATCCGACTTGGATTCCCGCCAATTCTACACGTGTGCGGCGTTTGGTATGAATCCTGAGGGGGAAGTCCCCGCCGGATTTTAACTAAAAATCCGGCATGGGTTCCCCCCTTGGGAGCATAAGGAGACCCCCCTACGGTTGTAAGGAGACCCCCCTACGCCGAAAAAACGGCGTAGGGGGTCCCCCTACAATCCATACCAGACCCGTATCCAAAGCACGCTACCCGGCCGGCCAGGAAAGGAGTGGGGACGAGCGAGCGCCCCCCCCTCCTGAGCCGTACCAGGCTGCATGCCCTCAACATGGGGGGGTTGGGTGCTCTGGGGCAGGGGGGCGCACTGCGGCCCCCCCACCCCACCCTGTCCCCATGTTGATGAGGACAGGGCCCCTTCCCGACAACCCTGGCCGTTGGTTGTCGGGGTATGCGGGCGGGAGGCTTATCGGAATCTGGGAGCCCCCTTTAATAAGGGGGGGCCCCAGATACCGGCCCCCCACCCTAAGTGAATGAGTATGGGGTACATCGTACCCCTACCCATTCACCTGCAAGAAAAGTGGTATAAACACAAATAAAAAAACACAGGGTATTAAAATATTTTATTAGTCTGCTCCGGAGGCTGCCCCCTGTCTTCTTTAGCTCTTTTCACCAGGGGGGGCTTCTTCTTTGACGTCTTCGGGTGGGGGCCGCTCTTCTTCGCCGCCGTCTGGTTCTCTTCCACCGCCGGGGGGGGGTCGCTTTTATAAAAGCGCCCACCCCCCGGCGGGTTTCCTCCAACGTCTTCGGCGGGGGGTGGTGTGCTTCTCAGGGGGGGCTTCTTCTTCCGCTATCCAGGGGGGGGCTTCTCCGCTATCCGGGGGGTCTTCTCCACTCTCCGGGGGTCTTCTGCTATGTTCGCCGCTCTCCGCTGTTGACTCGGCGCACCCCGGTTCTTCCTCCCGCTCTCCGGTGCCTTCTCCTTCAGCGCTGAACGTCTTCATCTTCTTCTTCCGTGCTGTGACGTCTTCTTCTTCTTCCGGGCTGTGACGTCGTCTTCTTCTTCTCCCGATGTTGACACGCCGGCTCTTCTCGCTGCAATGACAGGTGCGCGGCTTGCATCGGACTTATATAGGCCTCACAGTCCCATCATGCTCCGGTACCTACCCACGTGATACCTACCCACATGGGTAGGTACCGGAGCATGATGGGACTGTGAGGCCTATATAAGTCCGATGCAAGCCGCGCACCTGTCATTGCAGCGAGAAGAGCCGGCGTGTCAACATCGGGAGAAGAAGAAGACGACGTCACAGCCCGGAAGAAGAAGAAGAGCACCCAACCCCCCCATGTTGAGGGCATGCAGCCTGGTACGGCTCAGGAGGGGGGGGGCGCTTGCTCGCCCCCACTCCTTTCCTGGCCGGCCGGGTAGCGTGCTTTGGATATGGGTCTGGTATGGATTGTACAACCCATACCAGACCTAAGGGCCCGGTATGCTCCCGAGAGGGGAACCCATGCCGGATTTTTAGTTAAAATCCGGCAGGGAATTCCCCCTCAGGATTCATACCAAACGCCGCACACGTGTAGAATTGGCGGGAATCCAAGTCGGATCTCGTCGCTTCTATGACGCGCTTGCTGGGATGTGCTTTTACTATTCCAGTGAGTGCGAGATGTCGGCACCCTGTCGCCGAGAATCAGCGTGATGCCGTCGTGCTAAAAACACATTCTCGGCGGCAGGCACTGTAGGTGAACAGCCCTTTATGGTCATTTATCCACCAAATTACATTATTATGCAGGTTCACCAAATAGATGCTAGCATGCATGATACCAGGCTAATATTTGCTCTATTTGATTATGCAAACAAATATGATGGATTGGAGATACATTTATTGCTTAGGATATTATAATTTTTATAGATTTAGTTCAGGAAGGTATGGAATTCCAGGCATGCGCATATTTTCAAATCTTTTTTGTTTGCTTGCTGGAAAATACTGTATGTCTTGGCATACTGCACGTGGCACCAAACTATTTTAAAGCACATGCATTTAATGTCATAAACAGGCTTTGCTTCTGGGCATGTTACAAGCATGCTAAAGTAAAAAAGAGCAAACATTTTTTAGTCCTGATAAAGTTTTTTCCAATAGGAAAGGAGAGGGGATAATTTGTGGTGCGTGTTTTAACAGATTGATGGTGATGGGAAAGCACAAATTCTTTGTTACAAAATATACAAAAGTACTTTATTCATAAATACAAAAAGACACGCACCGCAAATTATGCCCTTTCCTTTCCTATTGGAAAAAACTTTATCTATCTAATTGGGATTAGGTGCCTATTTTTTTGGGTGAATCTACACATTTTGGACCACATTTACATTTTTTTAGTCCTGTTTTAAAGGCTGTTTTGTCCCAGCTGGTTAAATTTTATTGTGATCAAAGCCACCAAGACAAAAAAATTATGGCAAATCCAGACTTTTACCGTTGTCACTAAAATAAAATATAAACAACATTTAACCATTTACTACTCTATGAAAATCTACAAATAAAAAAATAAAAAACTGTTTTATCTTAACATACACTTTTAGATTACCTTTGCAATTCATTTTTCTATACCTCACTAATTGCATTTTAGAACCCTTACAGGAAAAGCAGAAAAAAAAATCACAGTAACCTTTCCAAATGCTCCCTTTTTTTTATTGTACTAAGCTGCTTTGGAGTTTCCTGTTCCTTCTTGTTCTTTAGTGTTCTGTGTACAGTGTCAGCAAGGGTAATGGTTTTCTCAAGTGTTTTGTGGGTTTTATGAGTGTTTTGTGGGTTTCCTAAAACACATGCAGGTGATATATGGGTTTCCTGGACAAGTGCTCTCTAAACATACACACAGGCCCCTTGTGCTTTCTCATGATGTATGTACATTGACCTATAAATGCATGCAGAGATCAATGTGCAGATATGGGACATACTAAAACATTTAATGTGAAAATGGCTTAATGTAGCTTAATGTGTAATAAAGTGCCTAAAGTCTTCTATTGTGTGAATCTTAATGGAAATTGGATAACATTTAACCACTTAAGACCCGGACCATTATACAGGTTAAGGACCTGGCCAGTTTTTGCGATTCGGCACTGCGTCGCTTTAACTGACAATTGCGTGATCG
Source organism: Rana temporaria (assembly GCF_905171775.1). Lineage (NCBI taxonomy): Eukaryota > Metazoa > Chordata > Amphibia > Anura > Ranidae > Rana > Rana temporaria. The sequence continues at coordinate 155,625,718 of NC_053492.1, forward strand.
TGCGATGTGGCTCCCCACACAAAATTGGCGTCCTTTTTCCCCACAAATAGAGCTTTCTTTTGGTGGTATTTGATCACTTCTGCGGTTTTAATTTTTTGCGCTATAAACAAAAATAGAGCGACAATTTTGAAAAAAAAAATCAATATTTTTAACTTCTTGCTATAATAAATACCCCCCCAAAAAATATACATTTTTTTTTCTCAGTTTAGGCCGATACGTATTCTTCTACCTATTTTTGGTAAAAACAAACGCAATAAGCATTTAACGATTGGTTTGCGCAAAATTTATAGCGTTTACAAAATAGGGGATAGTTTTATGGCATTTTTATTAATATATTTTTTTTTTTACTACTAATGGCGGCGATCAGCGATTTTTTTCGTCACTGCGGCATTATAGCGGACATATCAGACAATTTTGACACATTTTTGGGACCATCGTCGAATTACGAAAGTTTTGGGCCGTTTGCGCCAAATTCCAGTTACGTTTCACAGCCCATAATTCACTGCGGCATCGCAGTGCATTGCTGGATGATGATTGGCCAAGCATGCACTGTGACCCGCATGCTTGGCCAATCACAGCTTGCAATAAACGGAGAGCCATAATTGGCCAACGCCAGGGTGGCTTTGGCCAATTATGGCTCAGGGGGTTAAGTACACGAACCACACTATAAAAGGCCGCCTACAGGTCGGCCTTGTGTAGTGTGTTGCGGTGGTTAAAAGAGAGAAGACAGAGAGAGAGAGAGTTTCATTTTTAGTAGGTAGATAGAGCAGGCAGGCAGGCAGGCTAGTCAGTTAAAGTTACAGTGTGTAGAGCAGTGTTTCTCAACTCCAATCCTCAAGGCACACCAACAGGTCATGTTTTCAGGCTTTCCATTATTTTGCACAGGTGATTTGATCAGTTTCACTGCCTTAGTAATTACCACAGCCATTTCATCTGAGGGAAATCCTGAAAACATGACCTGTTGGGGTGCCCCGAGGACTGGAGTTGAAAAACACTGGTGTAGAGGATATGTATGCATCCCAGGTGTTGTATATATATTTATACACTGTATTGTTTAGCTAGTTCAGCTCTCCCTAATTTACTGGCAGGCAGGTGATTGTGCTAGCTGCAGTATTCTCACATGGTGTATTGCCTGTGTTCTCTGCAGTGTGCACCATAAAGCTACGTGGTGTGTACTGCCCGTGTCCTCTGTAGTTTGCACCTAAAGCTACTTGGTGTGTACTGCCCGTGTCCTCTGCCGTTTGCACCTAAAGCTACATAGTGTGTGTACTGCCTTTGTCCTCTGCAGTTTGCACCTAAAGCTTTGTAGCGTGTGTACTGTCTGTGTCTGTGCTATTTTTCTCAATGATTTTCATCCATATTGCAGGGGTTAGACATTACATTAAAGCCGCAAGCAGTTTTAAATTACTTTTTTCCTTTAGTAATCTCATTTTTTGCAGGGACAGTTCTAAACATGTGCCACTTCACAGGCATACTATATACACCCAGAAGGTACAATATTTAAAGGAATTTTTATTTTTTTTAAATTTTTTTATTTAAGCATCATTAAAATCACTGCTCCAGAAAAAACTACAGTTTTTTTAAAAATAAATTCCATTGATACATGTTCCCTAGGGCAAGACCCGGGTTCTCAAAGATGTTTTCAAAGGCATACTATAGACACCCAGCAGGTACAATATTTAAATGATTTATTTTATTTTATTTAAGCATCATTAAAATCACTGCTCCAGAAAAAACGACTGTTTTTAAAACTTTTTTTCCATTGATACATGTTCCCTGGGGAAAGACCCAGGTTCTCAAAGACGTTTGGCTCTTCCCTAATTCTGAGTATTGATTGTGGGACAATACTGTAGATTTTGTTTTCAAGAGCTTAGTAAAATAGGCACACAGAGCATGGGACACATTACAAGCAAGGCAAACAAATGTGAAGGGCAAAGTACTAATATCTACCAAAGTCATCTCAAACTAAACTAAAATCTAACTGCCAATTTTAAGCCACTATTCCTTTTTTTACTGCCTCCCTCACTTACTGTCCCACTCATAATGGCTTCACCAGACATAAATTAAAGGAAAATCTGCAACAAGAACATACACAGCAATAAAAAGCCAAACATGGTTCTAGTCCTTCTCTACTCTGAAACAGAAATGATTTTAGTTTGAATGAATTGCAATATGGGGGCTGCTCACCACTGGGCTCACGTTCAATCTGGCGTGCGTTTCACTCCTGCTGGGAGAGAAACCAGAAGTTGGGATCCGTAACTAGTGTGATCGGAAGTGCCACGACGTACATTTCGTGAGAATCACGCCATCTCAGACGCTTCCTGATGACGTGATTCTCACAAACCGTACGTCGAGGCGCTTCTGTTCACACTAGTTACAGATCCCAGCTTATGGTTTCTCTCCCAACATGAGTGGAACGCATGCCAGATTGGACGTGAGCCCAGTGGTGAGCAGCCCCCATATTGCAATTCATGCTAGCTATCCTCAGTGCCAGGCCAAGGCACTTATAAATGTAAGCAGGCATTCTGTTTGTACTTGTTTGTACAGAATATATTTATTAAATGGTATTGCGCCTTGCGCTATGGATTGTCCCTTTGTTTTCCTTCTGAGATAATTTGGAGGAAAGGAGGATACAATACAGAGATTTCATCTAATGAGCCAAGGGTTCCTATCAGGATTTCCCTACAGCGCAATAGACCTTCTTTTTAATTAAAGAGGTCATATTCATCTGGTGAGCAGTTTTCCTATCAGAACACTTTTAAAGGGTTTGTAAAGGTAAAAAAAAAAATCCCTAAATAGCTTCCTTTACCTCAGTGCAGTCCTCCTTCACTTACCTCATCCTTCGATTTTGCTTTTAAATATCCTTATTTCTTCTGAGAAATCCTCACTTCCTGTTCTTCTGTCTGTAACTCCACACAGTAATGCAAGGCTTTCTCCCTGGTGTGGAGTGTCGTGCTTGCCCCCTCCCTTGAGGGGGAAGGGGTGAGCAAGAGAGTCAGGATGCTCTCTACTTTGCAGATAGAGAAAGGAGCTGTGTGTTAGTGGGCATCCTGACTCTCCTGCTCGCCCCTCCCCCCTCAAGGGAGGGGGCGAGCACAACACTCCACACCAGAGAGAAAGCCTTGCATTACGGTGTGGAGTTACAGACAGAAGAACAGGAAGTGAGGATTTCTCAGAAGAAATAAGGACATTTAAAGGCAAAATTGAAGGATGAGGTAAGTGAAGGAGGACTGCACTAAGGTAAAGGAAGCAATTTAGATTTTTTTTTTTTTTTTTTACCTTTACAACCCCTTTAAGGGTGTTTTAAATTCATGGTAAATGATTTATTTTCATTTCTGCTATCAATATTTGAGTCACCATTATTGCTAATATGGACTTTTATCGTGTGTTCTGCTAAAATTGTTTAAATAAGTTTGTGGTCACATTTGCCATACGATTTTTTGCACATGTCACTTTATTCCATGTAATATGGTAATTTACTAACAGGTACACAATTTAGGTTTTTAGCGCCCCATATCACTTATTTTTCTAATGTCTGCAGTCAGCCATGACACCTTTCCTCTGAAAAGGTAAGAAATTGTGTACATTTTTTTGGGGTATGCTGTGTGAATAGGAACACATAACAAACATATAATGTGATTTTCTCAAATTTGACTACAAAAGTGGATATACAGTTATATTGTTGTCTGTCACCAGTTGCAGAAATCTTCCCTCATTTCTGTCCCTGTAATGTCAATACAAGAAAATGGGGATGTTCTTGTCATTGGGACAGGAAGGCACAGATAGCAATAAAAACGTTGTCAAATGAACCCTTCTTCAGTCTAGTATAGATTTGTTTTTGTTTGTATCCCTATAGGAGAGCTTTGCCATTCATTTCTGTCCTGATGAGGAATCTCTTTCTTTAGCCACACAGACAGCAGGAAAAGTTTAACAGAAGCTCAAATCTGATCCTGGGCTATCCAGAATAAAATATAAAGTGTTTTCTGGAGCTGGGCTTTAAGCCCTGAGATAGTACTTTTCTCTTTCACATGTTTTTTATTGTATTTTTCAAAGATACACAATAAAGCACAAATAAAAGTCATAACGATACAACAGTTTCTTAGTCATACTTTGTGTTCAACAGTGTGCCTGGGTAGGCCTCAAATGATCATTTTACTAAACAGTAACAACATAGGGCCTTAGTCCAGTTGGATGATGGTCAAATGCTTAAACAAGTAACTAACAACCCCTGTTTACCCCAACGGGATCATGCTGTAAACAAGGGATTATGGCTCATTATCTACTATTATAAAATCAACATAAAGGGATAGCAAGGGAAGGAGGGGAGGGGAAGGTGAGTAGGAAGTTAACTTTTACATCCGGTCTAATTTAAGAGTGTAGTCGTTCAGGAGCACAATTAATAATTATTAAAATTCTTCAGGAAATTTGAGGCCCTAGGATGAGTGATCCATTCATTCCAATTTTTAATGAATTTACTTATGGTTCCTTTCTTATGTGCCAACATTAGCTCATAGTGAGCCTGAGTATTGAGTCCCTGGACAACATCAGATAAGTTAGGTGCTAGGGTAGATTTCCATAGTTTCGTTATGGTGAGTCTCGCTGCTGTAAGGAAGTTGGCAACTATAGTTCTAAATTGAGGAGGATAGACATCTAGATTTAAACCTAGTAGGGCCTAGAGATAGTACTTTTCTAAGCTATATCTGTAATCCAGAGCATAAGAACATATTCACTTGAAAGTATATTTAAAAAAGGCCTTGCTGGGGGTGTCACTGCCCCTTTTCTTTTTTTTCAATACATTGTTAAAGGTTCTTGTAATTTAATCAATAAAATGTATCAAGCTTCCCAAAGGTAATTATTATTTTCCTGGCAGTGATATATAGTAACTGGAATGCATGGTGTTTTGGCATGAGTAATTTCATTAATTCCCAGTGCAAAAAATTGAATCACGCCAAATTGTTGTGGTAGGTTTTCACCTTACAAAGCATGTCTTGTAAGAGTGCTAAATACACACATATGGTCCATATGTGGACACATTGAAATTGCTTCTTCTACAGTCTGAGAAAAGCAACAATTGAGCCAAAAACTCCAGCTTAGTGAGTATCACTCATCTACAGTTGTTCATTGTCACCCATTACTAATGTATCTGATTAAAGATTAGTCAAAAGGCTCTGGTGGTTATAACAAAGAGCCTCAAAATATAAAATTATTTCCCCTTAAATCTCCAACAGTTCCAAGTTTACAAAAAAGAGAAAGCATCTTCCTTGCAGATTAGTTTCAAGCTCCTCTTGACACGTGCAATTTACAAGTGCTTAAAGATACATTATAGCCAAATAAGACAATTTTACTAATTAAACTGGCCACACACATCAACTGCTGGCTAAACAGTGCCAGCATTCAATCAGATGTAGGCATTGTTCGGATGTTTTGATGGTCGGCAGTGCCGGCTGTGATTATGCAGTGGTAAATTCATCCCTCTGCATTGTGCAGGCTGAATGAAAAAAAAAACAACCTAAGAGTGTATGGCCAGCTTTACCTTACAGCCCTGATAATGGGAGGCTCTTATTTTCAACCTGAAATTCATTTGTAAACCCAGCTGCCACAATAATCACCTCATTAAAGCTGAATTCCAGGTACTGTATGGCAATTTTTACATAGTTACATTGGTCCATCTTGGACCATTATAAGTATGCTTGTGCCATACCCATGGGTCCCGGAAATCACTGTAGCAGGCATCGCTACTAAAGTGATTTCGGCTAGCTTCTGGGTCCCATGCTGAGCGGCTGCCTTGAATTTATCTTGCTGGTATCCACTTTCTAAGTGTCTTTGAATCTGAAGAAATGCTAAATAATAGTGTATACTTGTTCATGCACTGGTCTCGCCCCACTGTATTGAAACACTGAGGCCGCGTACACACGGTCGATTCATCCGATGAGAATGGTCTGACGGACCGTTTTCATCGGTTCACCGCTGAAGCAGACTGATGGCCTGATGTGCGTACACACCATCGTTCCAAAAACCGATCAGGTCAGAACGCAGTGGCGTAAAACACACAACGTGCTGAAAAAAATGAAGTTCAATGCTTCCAAGCATGCGTTGACTTGATTCTGAGCATGCGCTTGTTTTGAACCGATGCTTTTGTGTACTAACCATCAGTTTTGACCTATCAGTCAGCGGTCCATCGGTTCGATTTTAAAGCAAGTTCTCTAACTTTTGTCCGATGGGGCATACACACGGACGGTTTGGACCGACCGTGTGTACGTGGCCTGAGTCTGTATACCGTATGTCTCCACATCTGCTTTGTATCAGTATGTATATATATATATATATATATATATATATATATACACACACACGTTTTTTTTATTTCTTGTGTCAACATAACTTTTTATGTACAAGAGAGAAGCCTGTTCTACTCTGCAAGACTAATTATTGTAATGATTAGCCAGTAGGAAGTAATTTTCATGTAAATGTGATGTTAAGGATATGTGTAATAAAATAGTACCTTACCAGTCAGGTATCCTTCTTATATCCCCCTTATTTCCAGGTTCCTCCTAATGGACTAGACCAGGGATCTACAAACTTTCTAAACAAAAGGCCAGTTTACTACCCTTAAGACTTTAGGGGGACTGGCTTGCAGTGGAAGAAACTGTGCCCCTTTGATGGTGTCTTTGGGAAGAATAGCACCCCAATGTTACTGTCAGTGGATGAAATAGTGCTCCAAGGGCCGGCGAAAGGCAAGCAAATGGCTGCATTAGGGCCCCCAGGGCCGCAGTTTGGAGACCCCCTGGACTAGACCACAAATGGATCGGACCATAAGTACATCATAGAATGGACCAGATCAATTATGCCTGATGCGGATGGCTAAGTATTTCTCTTCACTATCAAGATAAACATGGGCATTTAGCTTGTATACTATAGCTGGTGTCTACCTCCTCATGCAACTACAGTTTGTGTCACATAGTGCATAGCTTGGTGACCTGTAGAGATCCCTGGTGAGAGAGCTCTGGTTACTTGTTGGGAAAGGCTTAATATACAACATTGTATTCATCTATATACATGGTGGACTGATGTTATGGTATATCCAAGCACATGGAAACGTCTAATCCTTCCCTTAGAGTCTTCCAGCATTGCCTACCTATATAAAGCAAGATCACCTGAAATATGAGATCCTATTAAGGAAGACATTTAGGACTTGATTTGCTAATCTTTCAGAATTTAATGCACAATAGTGAGGATCAGGGAAATGTGTAATATTTGGTCTGGTTTAATTCCAATTTGGGCCTTTTTATATACCCCATGTTTTTTTAGATGCACTATATGAAATGGATATGACAATAGTATATCCTGTTTTTTGTAGTTTTGGTATTAGTTGTTTTTTGTCCTTACCTCAGTCAGGTCCTTTATAATTTATTTATTGTATCATTCAAATACAGGTAGCTCCCTCTTGGTGTGTGTGTTTTCCTTCCCAAATATTTTTTTTATATATTGATAAGGCAAGGGATCTGGAGGACATATTTCATAATTTTTTGTCTTAAATTATATGTTTTACCATTACAACTGAAAAGCTACATGAAAAATCCCTGAAACTTTATACATACAATAGCTGGTTTACTTGCATTACAGTTACATTGCATGCGGTTCGATTGTGTTGTAATGTTGTACCTTTTCAGCCATTAGCTCATGTCCCCTACAGTGCTGAAATGGTACTCAACAAAAATTACCTTTTTATGTGGAAACATTGACTGGGTGATGGACTCTTCAAAACGTTGTGCTCCTTTCACTTGTGTTTTCTCCCACAGTGTTTTCAGGACTTGCATAGAAGTAGTCTGAGTGGACAGTGGCTCAGGCAGCAAACTCTGATGGGATATATATGAAGAACCATGATAATAATGTTTTGCTATGAGAAACATTGAACATTTACTAGCATTGTGCTTAATATTTCTTTATGTCCTATAGTTCCAAAATTATACTAAAGCAGGAAATCTGGTATAAAAGGAAAAATAATATTTTTAATTTTCAGTCATAAAACTGTAAAACCTCCTCATCCAATGCCCAGTTTTGAGGGTTCCCACTAGGACCCCTTTCCATCAATGACAAATGTGAAGAGAGGCCCCATGTCTTCTGCCTTGGAAAACCACTGTGTTCAAAGAATAAGTAATTTGTCTATGAACTAATGCAAATCTCTCCACGCTGCCTCCATGATTCATACAGCCGTACAGCACAGCTAGTTGGCTAACTAACTCAGCTAGATAACCTTCTTGTCCCTAGGCATTGCTCCCTATTCACCCATTCCAAGTGCTGCTATTCAGGAGATTACAAGCACCTACAATAAAGTCAAATTTGACTATTTATATCCACAATTAAATCCATTTTGTGATTTTATAATAAACACATCACTGTATTTAAGTGCATTTATTAAAGTGGTTCTAAAGGTACAAGGTTTTTTACCTTAATTAATTTACCTGAAGCTGAGCTAGGGAATCCGCACAAATTATCCAGCTACACTGTATTACCAAAAGTATTGGGACACCTGCCTTTACATGCACATGAACTTTAATGGCATCCCAGTCTTAGTCCGTAGGGTTTAATATTGAGTTGGCCCACCCCTTGCAGCTATAACACTTTCAACTCTTCTGTGAAGGCTGTCCACAAGGGACAGGAGTGTGTCTATGGGAATGTTTTACCATTCTTACAGAAGCACATTTATGAGGTCAGGCACTCATATGGACAACAAGGCCTGGCTCGCAGTCTTCCCTCTAATTCATCCCAAAGGTGCTCTATTAGGTTGGGGTCAGGACTCTGAGCAGGCCAGTCAAGTTCCTCACCTGAAAATCTCGTTCATCCATGTCTTTATGGACCTTGTTTTGTGCACTGGTCCAAATCATTTTGTGGAGGGGGGATTATGGTGCGAGGGTGATTTTCAGGGGTTGGGATTGGTCCCTTGGTTCCAGTGAAGGGAACTCCTAAAGAGGAAGTAAACATTCCTGTATACTTCATACCTATAGAATTAGGCTTACTTATAGGTAAAGAATAGAAACCAGTGCAGCGCAAACCAATAATATAATTTTAAAGTGAATGAATAAATAAATGAATGAACAGGTCCACAGTAGAAAAGTAGTCCACAGTAAAGAAAAGGATCCAACGATCAGATCTTTTAGGGATCTTCACCACGTGAAAAAGGAGACGGAGACACCCAAAACTGAAAATGTGTTCCTCCACCAGTGTAGATGGGTACTCTCACCTTAGCACAAGACCACTGTTTTACCAAATGGTCATAAAAGCATGAATGAAACAGGGAGCTGGTGATGCAATCGAATCCTCATGTAAACAGCCACAGCATATGGTCAGGAACATACAAGGAGAAAGACAACAATCGAAGAGCCTCCGCTGGATCAAAGCTTTTTAATTCAATAAAAATGTACAGGCTACTCACATTTTAGCCGATTAAAACGAGCATATAAACAACATTGGCAGTGAGCTCAATACACGTCGCTCGGCGCTGTGTGCCAGGAACTCTTCTACTGCCAATGTTGTTTATATGCTCGTTTGAATCGGCTAAAATGTGAGTAGCCTGTACATTTTTTTGAATTACAAAGCTTTGATCCAGCGGAGGCTCTTAGATTGTTGTCTTTCTCCTTATATGTTCCTGACCATATGCTGTGGCTGTTTACATGAGGATTCGATTGCATCACCAGCTCCCTATTTCATTCATGCTTTTATGACCATTTGGTAAAACAGTGGTCTTGTGCTAAGGTGAGAGTACCCATCTACACTGGTGGAGGAACACATTTTCAGTTTTGGGTGTCTCCGTCTCCTTTTTAAAGTGGTGAAGATCCCTAAAAGATCTGATCGTTGGATCCTTTTCTTTACTGTGGACTACTTTTCTACTGTGGACCTGTTCATCCATTTATTTATTTGTTCACTTTAAAATTATATTATTGGTTTGCGCTGCACTGGTTTCTGTTCTTTATATTATTTTGGATTTTGTGAATGTCCTTTTTGTGTACAGCAAGCATTCCAGTGGAATATCAACTGTAAAGTTTTTTCACTTTATATTACTTGGAAATAGTTTGATACTTGACTTTTTCATTTATCTTCTATCACTTATTTTCCCTTCTAATGAAGTGTTTTTTCAAAAAACTTTTGATCACATTTACACATTTTTGCGCTGATTGCACTCCTTGTCTATTACTTATAGGTAACCTAAATATCTCCTAAACGTGTGCAGTTTAGGAGATATTTACTGTATACTGTGCCCATGATGTCATTGGCACATGCGCTCTGAAAGAAGAGTCCACGGCCCTGGAAGGAAGATGGACTAGCCTCCAGCGGGGAAGATGCAGACTTCGTTTGAAGGTAAGTGTCACATACTAGCACATTGTGCATTTACTTTGCAGGGAAGAAAAAACGTTTAAAGAGGAAGTTTACTTCCTTTTTAAGGCATCAGAATACCAAGACATTTTGGACAATTTCATGCTTCCAACTTTGTGGGAACAGTTTGGGGATGGCCCCTTCCTGTTCCAACATGACGGTGCTCCAGTGTAGCACAAAGCGAGGTCCATAAAGACATTGATGAGCAAGTTTGGGGTGGAGGAACTTGACTGTCCTGCACAAAGTCCTGATCTCAATTAGGGTGGAGACTGGGAGCCAGGCCTTCTTGTCCACATCAGTGCCTGACCTCACAAATGTGCTTCTGGAAGAATGGTCAAACTATCCTAAACCTTGTGGACAGCCTTCTCAGAAGAGTTGAAGCTGTTATAGCTGCAAAGGGTGGGCCAAATCATTATTGAACCCTACGGACTAAGACTGGGATGCCATTAAAGTTAATTTGTGTGTAAAGGCAGGTGTCACAATACTATTGGTAATATGAGGTATATTTATTTACCAGTGCAAGTTTTTAGAAAATCATAATTTAAAGCGGGGGTTCACCCTTAGAGGGCACTTTTTAGCCTTAGATTCCTGCTCGTTTTCTCTAGGGGAATCGGCTATTTGTTTTAAAATATGTGCAGTACTTACCCGTTTACGAGATGCATCCTCTCCATCGCTTCCGGGTATGGGCTGCGGGAATGGGCGTTCCTTCTTGATTGACAGTCTTCCGAGAGGCTTCCGACGGTCGCATCCATCGCGTCACGATTTTCCGAAAGAGGCCGAACGTCGGTGCGCAGGCGCAGTATAGAGCCGCACCGACGTTCGGCTTCTTTCGGCTACGAGTGACGCGATGGATGCGACCGTCGGAAGCCTCTCGGAAGACTGTCAATCAAGAAGGAACGCCCGCTCCCGAAGACCCATACCCGGAAGCGACGGAGAAGATGCATCTCGAAAACGGGTAAGTACTGCTCATATTTTAATACAAATAGCCGATTCCCCTAGACCGAACGAGCAGGAATCTAAGGGGAGAAAAAAAAAAAATTAATAAATGGGTGAACTCCCGCTTTAAGTATTTTTAAGTTAGAGATTTTATTTATAAGAGAGATTTCCTATAATTTTCCTGTTTTTGGCTCCCAGAAGTCTTTGAAAAGATTGGCTCGAATTCCTGCTGTGTCACTGGAAAAAAATGGGGGTTTAGGTTCACTACGATGAGTCTTTCACCTCTTGTCAAATACTGTTCATGAAATCTACAGAAGTGCTGGCAATGCAGTATTCCCCCTAATAAGAGACATATATCAACTGTGTGCTACACTTAGCCACAGAAATCAGTATCAGCAGAATAGAAGTAGTTAAGCATTTGAAAAAAACTTTTTTATTATTATCAATTCTTGATTTTTGCCAAAAAAATAAAAATGTAATTTCGTAATTGTGATTAAATCTGAAGGCTCACAAGACAGAGTAGGTCCTGGGGGGCACCCAGGGTAGAAATTCAGTAACCTCCAGACTTTGTGTTTCTGTGCATGTATAGGTTTTCAAAATCTCCAAGCAATATGTTACTTTTATAAAATGTTACTACATTCCAAATCTTATCGCCCAACTCAACGACTTCACTTCTATTTATGCTAAAATAGAAATAATGAGTTCTTAGGTGATATAATGTGACTTTACATGTTTTGAGGAAAGATGGTCTCCATCCCAAGACAGTTTTATACTCTACTTGTACATGGCACTTTCCTTGATAAGGATTTAATAATGTACTGATCGTGATGCCCTGACATTCTAACACATACTACCGCATGTGTAGGTGTGTCAACTGATCTCAGGAAATGAATAGTGAAAACTGATACCTATAACTGTTACAAATATTAATAAAGAAAAGAACATATTTTCAAGCTGACATTTTTGCCTTGTGCAGCAAAAGTAAAACTGATACCGCAGGGGGTCTTTTTTTATATTTTTTTCACACAAGAGTCACGCAACTTTCACCTAGGGTCCACATATTTTTCCAATGGAATCCAATTAGAAGAATGTATAAATCTTGGATAAAAACTATTATAAATGGGCACTCGTTTTAAAAAAGTCTAGGTTTTTTGTTTTTGTTTTTATTTTGGTTGTAAACCAGCACAAGGGATAGTGCTTACATTCAATGAGAAGTGTCCTTTTTTCTGGTGGCTGCTGTCTTAGTTGAAATCTTCTGTGTTCTGCCCCCTACTCCCTATAGCACTGTAGTGGTAATCCTCCAGTGCTGAAGGGGTTAACCACTTTAGTATTGCACTATAGCCAAAAGGCAGCTACAGAACAGTACTATAGTTCTGCAAGGATGTCCATAGGCATCCCCCCAGAACCCTGCCCCTATGCACCTCCTGCAGCACGCATATGGCATGCTCTGTGACCGATATGTCCTTTGGACACAGCTGCTCCCAGATCAAGGTAAAGGGGCAATTGGAGTGGCCCTTTAAAATGTGATCAGCTGTGTCCAATCCAGTGGGGGGCCATCCATAGAGGGCGCATGGGTGCCACCCCCCTATCTATGCATCCAGCCCCCTGATTTACATATTAGGGCCGGACTATGGATTCCAATGGATTCCAATAGGGGAGAGTGTTTTTTTAAGCACCTGATTAGAGCTAGAGGTCCTAAAAGACTTCAAAAAAGGTGTGGGTATTAAGGCGCAAAGCACTGCTCTCCAAACCCACCCAGTTGTGTGATGATAGCGAATACATTTTTGCTATTTTTACACTAAAGTTACTCCCCACCAATCAGGAGGCAGGTTGTGAGACCTGTTTCTCGATTGGCCAAAGCGTCAGGTGATCCTATTGGATGTCTAGCGCTTAGAAGGAACAGAGAGGAGACAAGTGGCGGAGGAAGCCACTGGAGGAGGGCACACTGGAGCCGCTGACCCCAGGAGAGGAGGAGAGGACACTAAAGCCCTCCAGTCTATCATCGGGCAGGTGCCTACCTGCCGGCCGCCCAGGGGGGGTTGTCAGCGCCGCAACGCTGGCCTCCGGGAGGGGGGGTGGTGTCAGTGATGCGCCACAGGCCGCAGGGGGGTGCTGTCAGTGCCGTGGCACAAGCCTCATGGGGGGGTGGTGTCAGTGCCACGCTACAGGCTGCTGGGGGTGTCAATGCCACGCCGTCCGGAGAGGGAGTGCTTGTTTGCCGCCACTGGTCCAATCACAGCTGATCAGAAGTAAACAGTCTTGCCAGTTATTGGCAGTCCTTTCCTCACAAGCTGTGTCTGTGTGAGGAAAGGAATGCCGATAACTGACAAGGCTGTCAGCTCACTGTTTACACTGATAATCGGGGCACTGATCATATTCATAGAAGCTGTCCTTAAAAATGAAAAGCATTTTATGAGTAGTGGATGAAGGCAAGATGCTGGGTATGTGGGCCGCAAGAGGACAGAAGTATTTAAACTTAGACAAACAGCACAAGAGACACTTCTCATTGAATGTAAGTACTGTCCGCTGTGCCGATTTAAAAAAAAAAAACTAAATATAGGCTTTAAAGGCAAATTATGGCCCAAGCTTTTTTGGCCATAGTTCTCTTGCGGTCACAGGAGTTCACTAGTGCTCTCTTGTGATCCAGAATCAGAAACAGTGGGCTAAAGCCCACTTTCGGCTAATGTCAAAGAGCCATTTCAGGTTCTGGAAGGATCCAGACCATATTTTTGAGATTTGCTCAGATGCCTGATCAGCAGCTTGCTCGACTTAGGAGCTGGAGCCAGGTACCCCTGCCCCCTTCCTGGTGAGTTCTGGAGGGCAGGAGCAGAGAGCACTTAGAGCTGACCAAGAACTGAGTTGTTAGCAGTCATTGGATTGCTCATGTAGCACCCTGGTGTTTAGGCAGTGTTTCTCCTAAATTTACCTGCCAGGTATAGCTACCTTGGCTAATTGCTGAGGATCAATTGATTTCAATCTAAGTCTGTAATTGCTTGACTTCTCTCTTTTGCCACTAGATGGCTGGGTACCTGGTGGCATTAGATATGAGAGGGGCAATGCAAGGTCAGATTATGGGTATGTGGGGTATCTCAGCCAATGGGCAGGGGTTTTCTTAAATCCCTTGGCCTGCTGGGAGAACCTATATATTTGGGTGGAGTCAGGTGATCATTGTTCTGTGCCACTTGTACGGCTGTCTGGGTGGATGTGTTTTGTATTGCCCAGGCTGCTATGCCAAAGTTTGGGCCTATCCTGGGTACATCTAGCTGCTAGGCTGTCTGAGGGTCTATCCAGAGCAGTGCAGTGTTGGGATGGCGGCTTGCAGTCTAACCAGAAGTGATGGTTCTGCCGACCAGAGAACCTGTCATGGTCGGAGGTAGAAGGGAAGCTGTCGCCACTAAGGGACCCACCACCTTATTACCAGGGACCACAGTGAGTAGCTGAAGCAAGTACCGGAGCAGTATTCTCATTAACAGGGGATGGTGAAGAATTGGGAAACTTCAGCGGGTATTAAGCCAGGGACCCAGCCAGTGGAGGTGCCGCTTGCAGAGCAGCCTTGTGTGTCAAGCCAGGGACCGAGCAGGCCAGTGGGGTGAAGCTTGAGATGTATCTTGAGTGCAAAGGTAGGGACCCAGCAGAGAGGCAGGGGTGAGACTTGAGGACGATACTACAGTGAAGACTGGAGGAGCTCAAGGGATTCCGTGGCAATGAATCATCTAGTCTAGTGAGAGACTGATAGCTTAGTGGGCTGAAGAACTACAAGAAGTGATTTTAGTGGAAGTGAAAGAACTGTTACACTTTGCGTTAGAACTGTTAAAACCGTTGCTATAGGAGACAGCATTTCTAACATGCAGATGTGGCATCTTGCTTGATGCCTTTTCCTGCATGGCTGTCCTCCTGTTGAGTCAGAGTCTGCCAATTAATATTGTAACTACGCAAGGGTGTCCTGGCCCCAAAGTTCTGTTAAGAGAAATAAAATCTCTTTTGCATTCAAGAATTGTCTGGTGCTCAATGACTTTAACTACTTTTCACTCACTATGCCTCACAACCCACCATATACAGAGGGATGTCAGCTATCTCTCGCCCTGTAGGTTCTCATTAGACCAAAAGAGGCCGGGACCTTGCTTCACTCCGGTCTCAGTCTTAGAGCAAGTAGTGGACAGCTTCAGCTTCATATCAATGCTGCAGCATGGAGGAGACTGAGTATGTGTGTTTGTTTTTTTAACAACCCCAATCTTCTTCTTTAAGTTACACTGTCTGCATTGAAAATAAATAGCTTTATAGAGTTTATCAGTTTGTCACTGGGAAGATGGGGGGGTTCAGGGAGGGGGGCACACAATTGTCACCATTGACTCCTGTAATGACACAGAGGTCAAAAGAAGAGACCAGCGAGAGCCTAAGGCATTTAGGAGATCAACACTTTGAAAGTGTCAGATTTCTTATACATTTTGGGAATAATTTCTTAGGATCTGAGCAATATTTAGCAGGATAAGCAACACGAAAGATGGGTATGTACATTGTTCTTACACGAGTATGCCTTTATTGAGAGCATTTTGTATAACTGTTGTGTAGCACAGTTTCTTACAGTGATTGTAAAGTCTAATTTTTTTTCCTATAAAAATAACAAACATGTTATACTTGCCTTCTCTGTTGCAGTGGATTTGCCCAGAGCAGCCTGGATCCTCCTCTTCTCGGGTCTCTCTTCTGTGCTCCTGGCCACTCCCTCCTGTTCAGTGCCCCCACAGCAAGCAGCTTGCTATGGGGGCACCCGAACTGAGTCACAGCTTTATTTGTCCATTCAGACATGTAGCTCTGAACTGGCCCCGCCCCCTCTCTCCCCTGATTGGAAATCTGACTTTGCATTGCAGCGGGAGCCAATTATTATTATTATTATTATTATTATACAGGATTTATATAGTGCCAACAGTTTGCGCAGCACTTTACAACATGAGGGAAGACAGTACAGTTACAATACAATTCAATACAGGAGGAATCAGAGGGCCCTACTCATTAGAGCTTACAATCTAGAAGGGAGGGTCGAGTAAAACAGAAGGTGATACCTGTGGGGATGAAATGATGGAGAAACTGAAAATACAGTTGTTGGGTATGGGTAGGATAGGCTTCTCTGAATAGGAGGGTATTCAGGTATTATCTAAAAGCTAATAGAGTAGGAGATAATGAGCCAGATTGGGGTTGAGAGTTCCATAAGATGGGAAAGGCTCTGGAAAAGTCCTGGAGACAAGCATGGGAGGAGATGACGAGGGAGCTAGAGAGCAGGATGTCTTGAGATGAACAAATTTGTTGGGTGAGCAGAAGCCAGTGGAGGGATTGACAGAGAGGAGTAGCAGACACAGAGTGTTTGGTAAGGTAGATGAGTCTGGCAGCAGCATTCATGATGGATTGAAGGAGGGATAGACTATGTAGAGGTAAGCCAATGAGAAGGGAGTTGCAGTAATCGAGGCGAGAGATGACCAAGGAGTGAATTAAGAGCTTTGTTGTGTCATTGTTTAGAAAGGGGCGTATCTTGGAGATGTTGCAGAGGTTGAGGCGGCAAGATTTGGACAGTGATGGGACATGGGGCTTAAATCGTGCCGCTGCTGTGTCTTAGCCAATCAGGAAGGAGAATATTGGACCACTGAGACACTCGTGGACATCGTTGGACAGAGAGGGACCTCAGGTAAGTGTTAGAGGGGCTGAGGAGGACTGTTACGCACAGAAGGCTTTTTATCTTAATGCATAGAATGCATTAAGATAAAATACCTTCTGCCTTTAGAAACCATTTTAACTGTTGAGTAGCACCACAAAGAACAAATATAGCTACATCAATGTACATTGATAATTACAAAATATATATAGAAACAGGGTTTAAAAAAAATTTACACATAGTGATAGGAATATTGACACCAAGCATATTTACACTACTCCTTTAAGAAGGTTGTTAGTTACAAATGTTACAAAAGGTATACAAAAAAGTTGGATTTGTTGTTTGCATGAGTAGGCGACTTCCAAATTTGTAGCACTGTGCAGTGACTGTTCCTCTTTCCTCTTTCAAATTAATCCCATCAGTCTGTTCAAACTGACTGCCAACAATAAATTATAAATGTGGCCTTTCCTGCATTTAACTTAATTGCAGCAATTGTTTAGCAGGGAAATTAAGGCTAGGCTAGTGCCTAAAGCTACTAAAAGGACAAACTACAGATTTCTATATAACAGTCCTAAAAGAAAAAAGAAAGCTGGTAGTATTTGAATTCTGTAAAGGGTGTATCATTTTTACTTACAGGGTAAATTCTAAAGTAATAATTCAAAATGTGTTCTAACTGAAAACATATAATTGCTACAGTTTAAGGAACATTCAGTTGTTGATTGGCTGCAGTTTACATCATATATTGTCTTAAACCTTATCAGGAGAATTCACTCTTTATAATTTATTTGTGCCTTCACACTACAAATGTTGGTGAGGACAACAGATTCATATTCATGTTGTTCACAGGTACATGAATTTGGGGCATGCACTGTGTGGAGAGGTGCACTGAGGCCGGAGTGTATGTACAGATACTGTAGTAGCGGGGTCGATGAGGGTCACACAGAGCAGCAGCAGGGAGTTTTGTATCTAAAGGGGGCTGAGCCTAAGGGGGAGTCACAGGACAGTTGTGATTAACCACTTGCCGGCCGCTGCAGGAATATTTACGTCGGCAAAATGGCACGGACAGGCAAATGGGCGTACAGGTACGTCCCTTTAAATTTTCCGCCGTGACCATGCCTGCGGGACCCGCGGACTCGATGTCCACCAGTGTCCCGCGATCGTGTCACGGAGCGGCAGAACGGGGGGATGCCTGTGTAAACAAGGCATCTCCCTATTCTGCCTAGTGACAGGACACTGATCGTCTGCTACCTCTCATTGTTTAGAACAAGAAAGAAAGATGACTGGTAGGCTCAACCATGTAATTCAGATGGAAGAAGTACATGGAAATGATAGACTATGATTTATAAAAATACATATATGTAAACACACATATAGCACATAAAACGAAAAAAAAAAAAATTAGAGTAGCATGCACTTTCATTCTTTAGATTTTTGTAATTAAACTATTCTTACGGACCGCCCACCGTGGATATACGTCGCTACTTTGACCTTAAAAACAGGGTTATGGCAGCAGTGGGTAATCCTCTGTTACATTAAAGTGGTCCCAGTGGCAGATTCGCCATGAGATCACGTTTATGGGCAGCGTGAGAGGTGTCCACCCCCCTCCTGCAGCTTCCCGGTCGTTTCCGCCGCTTACCAGAGAGATCAGTAGCAGCGGAAACGATTGGATCCGATAGAGCGATGGGCAGGAAATCGAGTGAGGACAAGATGGCCCCCACTCGACTCTATGCCCTTGGAGGACAAACGTCACTTCTGCCCTCTGGCCTAAAAGGGCTATTTTTTTTTTTAATAAAACACATTTTTTTTTTATTGCTTTTAAGTGTAAGTTGTTTTTTGACCCCTGATCTCTGCTTATTTATATTACAAGGGATGTTTACATTTTATCTTATAACAACAAATGTCAAAAATAATCTTGGTCCTTAAGTGGTTAAAAGACCATTAGGAAGCATTCACCAAATATTCACTACAAGTGAATCAGTCACTGTCCTTTATAACTTGTTTACATGGAGAATAAACCTAAAGTGAATGTTTGTCAAATGTCAAATTCACTTCTATATAAAGATACCCCTTAAATTACTGCTATTATATTCCTCCATATTTGATCCAGTAAAGGGCCCCTTAGGGACATTTACTAGTCCTCTAAACTGGCCTATGAGTTTAAAAAAGAGCTTTCAATTCTTCTGGTCTTTTTACTTTGGTCTTAATCTTCTCTGTCTTTAAAATACTGTTTAAAATACTGTTTTATTATTTGATATTTTCTCCCAAATATGAACTCGTTTATTACAGTGACTTAGGAGTTGGAACAAAAAAAGAGCTTGGGTCTTCTGCATCTCACTGAAAAGGGCGAGTGGGATGGGCTTTCATTTCAAAATACCCTTTAGGATCTGAAACCAAGTGATTCTAGACTGGATACATTTAGGATTTAGCTGTCGAGACAAAACGTCTCCACTGGCTGCTATTTCACGGCAAGTTTACTTATCTAGTAGAAAATCATTTTTCTGCAAATAAACACTGTTTGTTACATACAGTTTTATAGATAAATATACAGAAGAAGGAAATTAACATTCGTCATTATCTTGTCCTTAGATAAATAATACTGAGAATTATAGGAGTCTTTAATGGTAGCAATTACTAAAACACAACCATAGCTTTGTCTAGTAGTAATTAGTTACATTCAACTGGACTTGAACTGTAATGTTGAGGACGTTTTGTAGCTTATCGAAGCCAGTTCTTCTGAAGTGGTTTGGACAACCAAGGAAACCTCTAATCATTACAGAACAGGTCCAGGTGAATGTTACAAGCTACTACTAGATAGATATACTGTAACATGACCTGGATAATTAAGATCCCTCCCAGACACAATCATAGCTGTATTTGATAGTTTTCATCGGATGGACTGATCGTGTGTACGAGGCTTTACAGAAACAAACATAGGACTACTAGTATAGGTATCACAAGGGAGAATTTCCCTTCTCAGTGTACTTACAGTACTGATGTTCACTCACCTGCTGAAAGAGAAACATAATGTGGATCCAAATTTGTGGATGTCGACTGATTAAGACAAAACTGGATTTGCTGTAAAGGCAGTAATGACTCTTCATAGGACAGCTAAAGAACAGCTTGGCCACACAGCTTTTAAATGTATCTAGAGGGAAACATATTTCCAAGTGTAAATACATTGTTGCAATAATGCTCATACACGGAATTATTATTATTATATAATAAGGTGACCAAATCAACCCTTGTTTCATGCACACAAATCTTATACCTAGGTTCTATATCAGGCCAACTTTAGGACATTGGTAAATTAGATTTACCTACATAATTAAAATGATGATTTGGTCATACTAGTCAGTAACTGGAGAATCCACGAGCCATAAACGGAGGAACTATAGATGCTATTCTGCTCTTTCTGTCCAGACCATACATATTAGACAGCAAAAATTCTCCTGCTCTACAAGACTCTGGTCCGGCCATACCTGGAGTATGCTGTCCAGTTCTGGGCACCAGTCCTCAGGATACTGGAAATAGAGCGAGTACAGAGAAGGGCAACAAAGCTAATAAAGAGACTGGAGACATTAGTTATGAGGAAAGTTTGCGAGCACAGAACTTATTCTCTCTGGGGAAGCGACGCTTGAGAGGGGATATGATTTCAATTTAGAAATGCCATACTGGTGATCCCACAATAGGGATAAAACTTTTCCGCTGAAGGGAGTTTAAGAGGACACATGGCCACTCATTAAAATTAGAAGAAAAGAGGTTAAACCTTAAACTGTGTAGAGGGTTCTTTACTGTAAGTGAGTCAAGGATGTGGAATTCCCTTTCACAAGCAGTGGTTTCAGCAGGTTGGGGGGGGCATCAATAATTTCAAAAAACTATTAGATAAGCACCTGAACGACCACAACATACAGGGATATACAATGTAATACTGATAAATAATCACACACAAAGGTTGGACTAGATGGAGTTGTAACTAAGGTTTAATTAAAAGAATGTTATGGGGTTGATTTATTAAAGGCAACTAGACTGTGCACGTTGCAAGTGCAGTTGCACTAATTTTCACCAGAGGTTAGTGAAGTGGTGTAGCTTCACTTTGTAAAGAATACCCAATTAGGTGCAAGGAAAAAAAAATAAAAAAAAATCTTCATTTTTGTTTGCACACAATTGTATGAGGAAAATCAGCAGAGCTTCACCGCATTTACTAATCTCTGGTGAAAATTAGTGCAACTGCACTGACAAAGTGCACAGTCTATTTGTCTTTAGTATATGAACCCCTATGGCTTCAGGTAAAATAAAAAAATACATGCTTGTGATCATTTTTTTTCTTTTAAATAATTTGTTCATTTTTTTTTTTTTTAGACAAATTTATACAGTCAGAGGATTAAATCAGAGCTTGCATCTCTGCAGCTTTCTGTATCATCTCTCCAGCTCCAACAAACCAATGACTATCATAGAGCATTACCACACTAGTGGCCGCCTCCTTGCCCTATGGCTCTGAATCATCATTCTGTGCAAATACCAGGCCTCATCACTTATAGATTACAAGTTTTTATTCTGACCGGATGACAAAAAACACCTCTTTTTGCAGAAATGACCACAACACAAATTAGTACAAAGTTACCAAGCTACTAACCACGCTGCATACTCTTTGGGCCAGATTCATAAAGACTAACGAGGGGCGTATCAGTAGATACGCCGTCGTAAGTCCGAATCTGCACAACTTTAAGGCTGCATTCACACCTAGGCGACAAAACGCCTGAAGCGCGACGCCCGTGCCGCTGTAGGGGAGAATTTCCATTGATGTCTATGAGATGGTTCACATCTCATAAACGCCGTACGCCTGCCGCCTGAAAACAAGTCCCGGACCATTTTTTTCAGGCGGCATTGGCGTTCGGCCATAGACATCAATGTAAATTCTTTGTGAAAAAAAAAAAAAAGTAAACTAATCGCGGCAAAATACGCTGCGTACGCGGCGTTACAATGTGAATGGAGCCTAAGCTTATGCTCAAACTGAGATACGCTTAAATGTTGCTAAGATACGGCCGGCGTAAGTCTCCTACACCGTCGTATCTTAACTGCCCATTTACGCTGGCCGCTAGGGGCGTGTACGCTGATTTACGCCTAGAATATGTAAATCAGCAAGATACGCCTATTCACGAATGTACGCTTGCCCGTCGCAGTAAAGATACGCCGTTTACGTAAGGCGTTTTCAGGCGTGAAGATAAACCACCAAAAACATGGCGCAGCCAATGTTAAGTATGGACGTCGGAAACCGCGTCAAATTTTTCACGTTTGCGTAAGTCGTCCGTGAATGGGGCTGGGCGTAGGTTCCGTTCACGTCAAAAGCATTGACTATTTGCGACGTGTTTTGGAGCATGCACACTGGGATACGTTCACGGACGGCGCATGTGCCGTTCGTTAGAAACGTCATTTACGTGGGGTCACACTTAATTTACATAAAACACACCCACAGCTTCAACATTTGAATTAGGCGGGCTTACGCCGGGCCTAATACGCTACGCCGCCGTAACTTCGGCCGCAAAATCTTTATGAATACCATACTCGCCTCTCAAAGTTACGGTGGCGTAGCGTATAGGAGATACGCTACGCCCGCATAAAGGTATCTGAATCTAGCCCTTTGTGTCTAGAACATTTCAAAATGTGACTGTCTCGTTCTGTGACTGGTGATCTGGCCAGTAACACACCTCCTATACTAGAGTGCCCCCACTCTGGATGAAGAAGCACAGGGGCACCTTTTTACAGCAACATTGTGAACCTGATGGGAACAGGAGTGTTAGATGTAGTAGTAGATTGCAATACACTAATAAAATGAAGCCAAACGCCAGCTAACACTTTATAAGCAGTTACATAAAACATTTTTCCTTTTGGGATAAAGGTTTTACATAAATTAAAGCTTATCATTGTCATTGGGGGGGGGGGGCTCAGGACACATCTCATCATTGGAGGGAAGCAGTCTGAGTTCCCAGCATAGCTGGAGAACTGACCACGGTGTGTGTGCTCCTGCTTAGTGTGGTCAGTTTTTAATAAGAAAGCAGAGGGACTTGCAGGAACACCAGGGATATCACACAAAGGAAGCAATGCAAAGAGAACAGGATAACTTTTTTTATATAGGTACATGGTACAGCAGCACATATCAGGAATATGAAATGTTGGGTTTACATACTCTTTAACCACTACCCGACGGCCGTACGACTTTATATGGCCGCGGGGTGGTTCTCAATCTCTAACAGGCCGTTAAAACACGGCCTGCGCGCATCCAGCGACGCGGGCGCGCGTCTGACGGCGGCGCGCGCGTGCTCGCCGCATCGCTGAGATGCCGATGCGAGTGCTTGGCGGCCGTGATGTCCGCCAGGGACTCGCGATCGGCGGCTACAGGGACAAGACGTGGAGCTCTGTGTGTAAACACAGAGCTCCACGTCCTGTCAGGGGAGAGAGGAGACCGATCTGTGTCCCTTGTACATAGGGACATAGATCGGTCACCTCCCCCAGTCACCCCCCTCCACCTACAGTTAGAACACAATTTAGGGTACACATTTAACTCCTTCCTCACCCCCTAGTGTTAACCCCTTCAATGCCAGTCACATTTATACAGTAATTAGTGCATATTTATAGCACTGATCGCTGTATAAATGTGAATGGCGCCAAAAATGGGTCAAAAGTGTCCGATGTGTCCGCCATAACGTCGCAGTCACGAAAAAAATGCTGATCGCCGCCATTAGTAGTAAAAAAATAATAATAAAAAATAATAATAATTCTGTCCCCTATTTTGTAAGCGCAATAACTTTTGCGCAAACCAGACGCTTCTTGCGATTTTTTTTATTTATTTTTTTCTGAAAAATATGTAGAAGAATACGTATCGCCTAGACTGAAAAAAAAAATGTTTTTTTTTAAAAAATGGGCTATTTATTATAGCAACAAGTAAAAAATATTGTTTTTTTTTCAAAATTGTCGCTCTATTTTTGTTTATAGCGCAAAAAAAAAAAAACGCAGAGGCGATCAAATACCACCAAAAGAAATCTCTATTTGTGGGGAAAAAAGGACGTCAATTTTGTTTGGGAGCCACGTCGCACGACCGCGCAATTGTCAGTTAAAGTGACGCAGTGCCACAAGCTGAAATTTCACCTGGTCAGGAAGGGGTATATGTGCCCAGTAAGGAAGTGGTTAAAGCCAAATTACTTTGCATCGTTTGTATTAGGAGTTTTTTTTTTTCTCTTTTAGGGCCAGTTCACACCTGATTCGCACAATAACACAGTCCACATTCTTGTGCGACTCAGTGCAGTGCGATTTTTCAGCCAATTCATTAGAATGGGATGAAATCACACTGGATCACACCAAAAGTAGTGCATGCATGGTTTTCATGCACTGCACCAGATCACATGGTACTGTGATACCCTGTGATTCGGGACAGGCAAACGCATTTGCGATCTGTGTTTGGGCTGTCATTAGGATTATATTGACACCTGCAGCAGATCGCACACACACACGGTTTGAAAGCAGTGCAGGATTGGGCACGAAACGCAGGTTTCCTGCACTGCATTCCAGTGTGAATAAGTCCTTAGCGCCCCATCCCTTTGAGGCGCTTTTTTTAACGCCAAAGAGCATTAAAAACGAACCAGTGTGAAAGGGGTCTTAGTGGAGCTTTACCAGCATTTTTCGGGCACTGGCGGTGTGAAAGGGCTCTAAAAGCACTCAGGCATTTACATTGGGATTGCAGATGAGGCTTCTTTCAGGTGCTTTTTTTAACGCCAAAGCGCTTGAAAAGCGCCCCAGTATGAAAGTGGTCTTAGAGAGATAGCTTCCAAATGTAATGGAATTGATTTCTTATTACAACTGAGTATAGTAATAATAATAATATATATAAAAGATACTGTATATACTCGAGTATAAGTCAAGTTGTTCAGCACATTTTTTTGTGCTGAAAATGCCCCCCTCGGCTCATACTCAAGTCACCTTTTTGCGATTGATCTCCCAGACTTTGGGGACCTGGTACCAAACTTGGCACACATGTAGTCCCATTCTTTCTCTACACCTGTGTTTGTTGTCCTACGGCCGGGGAGCACGGTGCCCAGATTTTTCAAAGCCGGGCACCCCTTCCATAGACTCCCGTGTTAAACTGTCATTTCTCTGGTGATTTTGGGGACCCGGTACCAGCCAGCTGTAGGTTCCCTTGACTCAGAACTTGGCACACATTTGGCCCCATTTCTTCTCTACAAGTGTGCAAAGTTTGTTGTCCGGGGGACCTACGGCCGGGGAGCTCCGATTTTTCAAAGCCGGGCACCCCTTCCATAGACTCCCATGTTAAACGTCAGTCTAGTCATAAACACAGTGAGGCATGGGCACAGTGAGGCATGGGCACAGTGAGGCATGGGCACAGTGAGGCATGGGCACAGTGAGGCACAGTGAGGCATGGACACAGTGAGGCATGGACACAGTGAGGCATGGACACAATGAGGCATGGACACAATGAGGCATTTACATGGACACAGTGAGGCAAAGTGAGGCACAGTGAGGCATGCAGATAGACACCCTAGGCTTATAATCGAGTCAATACGTTTCCCTGTTTTCTGTGGTAAAATTAGGTGCCTCGGCTTATATTCGGGTCGGCTTATACTCGAGTATATACGGTAATTAGTTTGAATGGATATAGCATATATTATTGGAAAGATGTGTATTGACTTTATTTTTTTTAACTGGCTACATTTCACAATGTGTGCCTTTTGAGAGTCCTAATAAGATTTGATCAGGACATTTCACAGGAACACAGGCACAAAGACCACTTCTATCAAATGCTATTAAAGGGAAGCTATTTAACCACTTTCCCACCGGACCATTTGTCAGCCTTAAGACCAGAGGTGTTTTTACAATTTTCCACTGCGCTGCTTTAACTGGCAATTGCGTGGCCATACAATGTTGTACCCAAACAAAATTTGCGTCCTTTTTTTCCCACAAATAGAGCTTTCTTTTGATGGTATTTGATTGCCTCTGCGATTTTTAATGTTTGCGATATAAACGGAAAAAGAGCGAAAATTTTGAGAAAAAATGATATTTTCTACTTTTTGTTATAAGAAAAATCGAACAAACTCAATTTTAGTCATACATTTTGGCCAAAATGTATTCAGCCACATGTCTTTAGTAAAAAAAATGCCAATAAGCGTATATTTATTGGTTTGCGCAAAAGTTATAGCATCTACAAACTAGGGTACATTTTCTGGAATTTACACAGCTTTTATTTTATGACTGCCTATCTCAATTCTTGAGGTGCTAAAATAGCAGGGAAGTACAAAACCCCCCCAAATGACCCCATTTTGGAAAGTAGACACCCCAAGGAACCTGCTGAAAGGCATGTTGAGTCCATTGAATATTTTTTTTTTTTGTAACAAGTGATTGAATAATGACAAAAAAAAAAAAAAAAAAAAAAAAATTACAAAAAGTTGTCACTAAATGATATATTGCTCACACATGCCATAGTTATATGTGGAATTGCACCCCAAAATACATTCTCCTGCTTCTCCTGAGTACGGGGATACCACATGTGTGAGACTTTTTGGGAGCCCAACCACGTACGGGGCCCCGAAAATCAAGCACCGCCTTCAGGATTTCTAAGGGCGCAAATTTTTGATTTCACTTCTCACTACCTAAGACAGTTTTGAAGGCCATAAAATGCCCAAATAGCACAAAATCCCCCCAAATGACCCCATTTTGGAAAGTAGACACCCCAAGGAATCTGCTGAGGGGCATATTGAGCCCACTGAATATTTTTTTTTTTTGTACCAAGTGATTGAATAATGACAAAAAAAAAAAAAGAAAAAAGAAATTACAAAAAGTTGTAACTAAATGATATATTGCTCATACATGCCATGGTTATATGTGGAATTGCACCCCAAAATACATTCTGCTGCTTCTCCTGAGTACGGGGATACCACATGTGTGGGACTTTTTGCGAGTCTAGCCGCGTACGGGACCCCGAAAACCAAGCATCGCCTTCAGGATTTCTAAGGGCGCAAATTTTTTATTTCACTCCTCACTACCTATCACAGTTTTGAAGGCCATAAAATGCCCAAATAGCACAAACCCCCCCCAAATGACCCCATTTTGGAAAGTAGACACCCCAGGCTATTTGCTGAGAGGCATGTTGAGTCCATGGAATATTTAATATTTTGCCACAAGTTGCGGGAATATGACAATTTTTTTTTTTTTTGCACAAAGTTGTCACTAAATGATATATTGCTCACACATGCCATGGGCATATGTGGAATTACACCCCAAAATACATTCTGCAGCTTCTCCTGAGTACGGGGATACCACATGTGTGGGACTTTTTGGGAGCCTAGCCGCGTACGGGACCCCGAAAACCAAGCACGGCCTTCAGGATTTCTAAGGGCATACATTTTTGATTTCACTCCTCACTACCGATCACTACCTATCACAGTATTGAAGGCCATAAAAGGCCAAGATGGCACACAACCCCCCCAAATGACCCCATTTTGGAAAGTAGACACCCCAAGCTATTTTCTGAGAGGCATTTTGAGTTCATGGAATATTTTATATCTTGCCACCAGTTGCTGGAATATGACAAACTTTTTTTTTTTTTTTTTTTTTTTGCACAAAGTTGTCACTAAATGATATATTGCTCACACATGCCATGGTTATATGTGGAATTGCACCCCAAAATACATTCTGCTGCTTCTCCTGAGTACGGGGATACCACATGTGTGGGACTTTTCGGGAGCCTAGCCGCGTACGGGGCCCCGAAAACCAAGCACCGCCTTCAGGATTTCTAAGGGCGCAAATTTTTGATTTCACTCCTCGCTGCCTATCACAGTTTCGGAGGCCATGGAATTCCCAGATGGCACACAACCCCCCCAAATGACCCCATTTTGGAAAGTAGACACCCCAAGCTATTTGCTGAGAGGCATGGTGAGTATTTTACAGCGCTCATTTATTTTTGAAAATGAAGAAAGATATATATATATATTTTTTTTTTTCTTTTTTCAATTTTCAAATCTTTGTGACAAAAAGCAAGATCTGCAAAATACTCAACATACCTCTCAGCAAATAGCTTGGGGTGTCTACTTTCCAAAATGGGGTCATTTGGGGGGGTTTTGTGCCATCTGGGCATTCCATGGCCTCCGAAACTGTGATAGGTAGTGAGGAGTGAAATCAAAAATTTACACCCTTAGAAAGCCTGAAGGTGGTGATTGGTTTTTGGGGTCCCGTACGCGGCTAGGCTCCCAAAAAGTCTCACACATGTGGTATCCCCGTACTCAGGAGAAGCAGCAGAATGTATTTTGGGGTGTAATTCCACATATGCCCATGGCATGTTTGAGCAATATATCATTTAGTGACAACTTTGTGCAAAAAAAATAAAATAAAATAATAATAATTCTCTTTCCTACAACTTGTGTCAAAATATAAAATATTCCATGGACTCGAGATGCCTCTCAGCAAATAGCTTGGGGTGTCTACTTTCCAAAATGGGGTCATTTGGGGGGGTTTTGAACTGTCCTGGCATTTTATGAACAACATTTAGAAGCTTATGTCACACATTACCCACTCTTCTAACCACTTGAAGAAAAAGCCCTTTCTGACACTGTTTGTTTACATAAAAACATATTATTTTTTGCAAGAAAGTTAAGTTGAACCCCCAAACATTATATATTATTTTAAAGCAAAGGCCCTACAGATTAAAATGGTGGGTGTTGCATTTTTTTTTACGTCGCAGTATTTGCGCAGCGATTTTTCAAATGCATTTTTTTGGGCAAAAATACATATTTTTTTATTTTAATGCACTAAAACACACTATATTGCCCAAATGTTTGATGAAATAAAAAATATGATCTTAGGCCGAGTACATAGATACCAAACACGACATGCTTTAAAATTGCGCACAAATGCGCAGTGGCGACAAACTACATACATTTTTAAAAGCCTTTAAAAGCCTCTACGGGTTACCACATTAGATTTACAGAGGAGGTCCACTGCTAAAATTACTGCCCTCGATCTGACCTTCGCGGTGATACCTCACATGCATGGTACAATTGCTGTTTACATATGACGCCAAACCGACGCTTGCGTTCGCCTTTGCGCAAGAGCAGGGGGGGACAGGGGTGCTTTTTTTTTTTTTTTTCATTATTATTTAATTTGCTTTTTTAATTTTATTTTAAACTGTTCCTTACTTTTTTTATTATTTTTATAATTTTTATTGCCATCTTAGGGCATGTAAATATCCCCTATGATAGCAATAGTTAGTGACAGGTACTCTTTTTTGAAAAAATTGGGGTCTATTAGACCCTAGATCTTTCCTCTGCCCTTAAAGCATCTGACCACACCAAGATCGGTGTGATAAAATGTTTTCCCACTTTCCCAATGGCGCAGTTTATATCCGGGGAGGGGACATACCCTCCCACTGCTTGTAAAAGCAGTTTAGAGGCTAATTAGCCGCTAGGACTGCTTTTACATGAAAGCCGACCGCTGGCTGAAAAGAATGATACCAAGATGATACCTAAACCCGCAGGCATCATTCTGGTATAACCATTCAAAGTCCAGCAACATACCATACGTTGATGGTTCTTGTTGGACATGTATTGTAATCTTTTTTTTTTTTCATGCAGCCTGTTGGCTGAACGAAAAAAAGATTGATCGATGGGTATGCCCACCATTAGAATACCTCCCTTCATCCACCCACTTCTAATGATGGGCATACACGCACCATTTATATATGCCGAAGCATGGGGGCATCCTCCCGCAAAAAAGTTATGCCGCTCACACACGTATGTACGCCGCATAAAAAGTTATGGCGCATACACACGGTCTGACTTTTCCACGGGCAAGCTTCCGACGGAATTTCGACCGTATGTACGCGGCATTAGGAGCAAAATCGCTCCTCCGCCCCTAATGCCCCCATGCTTCGGCATATATGCTCTTTTTTTAACTGTGGTGGTGAAATCACCTCCCACAGTGTTGGAGTCACGGCTTTATGTATCGTGGGAGCAAACGCTGTTGCTGTCACGCTAAATAAATCCGTGCTGCAACTGAATGGCGTACCTGCTAAGCAAATGATGGTTAAACATTATAACAAAGTAACATTACATTTTAACATTAAGATCTTACCATACCATACCTGCAAAGCAAATACCAAAAAAATAAATACAGTAAAAAATAAAAAAAATTTTAACGCAACCTGTGCCTAAAAAATATACATGCCGAAGCATGGGGGCATCCTCCCGCATAAAAAGTTATGCCGCATACACACGGTCGAACTTTTCCATGGGCAAGCCTCCGTCGGAATTTCGACCGTATGTACGCGGCATTAGGAGCAAAATCGCTCCTCCGCCCCTGCTGCCCCCATGCTTCGGCATATATGCTTTTTTTTTAACCGTGGTGGTGAAATCACCTCCTACAGCGTTGGAGTCACAGCTTTATAAATCGTGGGAGCAAACGCTGTTGCTGTCACGCTAAATAAATCCGCGATGCAACTGAATGGCGTACCTGCTAAACAAATGATGGTTAACAATAAAACAAACATTACAGTATAACATACCATACCTGCAAAGCAAATACAATAAAACATTGTAAAAATAGAGAGAATAGATATAGAACAATAGTGAGTGGACAGTAGAGAGTGAACATAAGAGAACAATAAAGAGAGGAGAAAAATACAACCACAACTATTTTTGGATTTTTTATTTTATATTTTTTTTGTGTTTTTGTGTGAGTTTTTTTAATTTTTTTTCCACTTTTTTTCACTTTTATAAAAACTGTAAGAAAACTGTAAACTGAACCTTGCAGATTATGGTCTCTCAAAATGTGATGGCCATCACATATTCCGAGACCCTGTGTTGGTGTGCCTAGGACTGTGTGGTGCTGTACCCTACGCTAAAACTCAATTAGTGTGTGGTAGCGTTTGAAACATACACCAATGCAGAGACCAGGTTGGTCAGGACAGTCGGGACAATAAAAGCGGGTGTCACGCCTAAATCCGAGTTTGCTGCAGACACGACATCTTTTTTGGCGGGTTTTTTGGGTAGGGGTACCAGGGAGGACAAAAGGAAAATGCCTCTCATACAGCTGGCTCACTGCATTTGCGTTGGGAAGGTGGGGCACAGCACCATCTGGAAACAGAAGGGCTTCGACGATCTCTTCCTGGAATTTTAGGAAGGATCCAGTCCGTCCTGAAGCTCTGTATAGCACATGAGCGTTCAGCAAAGCCAATTGAAACAAATACACTGACACTTTTTTGTACCAGCGTTTGGACCTCCGGGCAATTAGGTACGGCGCCAACAACTGGTCATTGAGGTCCACCCCTCCCATGTTAAGGTTGTACTCGTGGATACAGAGGGGTTTCTCCACAACACCAGCCGCCGTAGGAATTTGGACTGCCGTGTCTGCGTGAAGCGTGGACAGAACGAAAACATTCCGTGAATCCCTCCACTTCACTGCTAACAAATTATTACACTGTAAGCAGGCTCTCTCCCCCCGACTAAGACGGGATTCTACAAGCCGTTGGGGGATGCCCCGGCGATTAGGTCGCACGGTGCCACATGCGCCAATTCCATAATCAAAAAGGTGACTAAAAAGTGGCACGCTTGTGTAATAATTGTCCACGTACAAGTGGTACCCCTTTCCGAATAAGGGTGACACCAATTCCCACACTATCTTACCAGCGCTCCCTATGTAATCAGGGCAATTCTCCGGCTCTACGTGACTGTCTTTTCCCTCGTAAACCATAAAGCTAGATGTATAGCCTGTTGCCCTGTCACAGAGCTTATACAACTTGACCCCGTATCTGGCACGCTTGCTGGGAAGGAATTGTTTGAATGACAAGCGGCCAGAAAACTTAACCAGGGACTCATCAACGCAGACAACTTGATGGGGATTATACAAGGCTGCAAACCGTTCGTTGAAGTGGTTTACGAGGGGCCGAATTTTGTAGAGCCGATCGAATTCAGGGTCTCCCCGAGGACGACAGAGTTCATTGTCACTAAAATGCATGAACCGCAAGATCTGCTCGTATCGTGTCCTGGCCATGGAGGCAGAGAAAATGGGCATATGGTGAACTGGGTGCGTGGACCAATACATCCGCAGCTCACTCTTTTTAGTAATGCCCATGATGAGGGAAAGGCCCAGAAAGATCTTAAATTCGGAAACCGTAATTGGCTTCCAATCTCTGGCAAGGGACAGCTGGGGATTAGCGGCGAAGAATTGACCAGCGTACAAATTGCTTTGGTCCACTATAGATCTATAGAGATCTTCGGTGAAAAACAGCGAATAAAAATCCAGTGACGTAAAATCAACTGTATTCACCTGAATTCCGGGTTGGCCAGTGAATGGGGGAAGTACGGGTGCTGCAGAAGTGGTGGGTACCCAATCAGGATTGGCGAATGCAGCAGGAAGGGCACTATGGGGACGGGCCTGTCTTTGTCGTCTTCTTCTTGGTGGCAGCGGGACACTACTCGTGCTTGCCACCTCTCCAGCTTGAACTGCACTTATGGGACTCGCCACGTCACCAAGTGTTACTGCAGTGCTGGATATATGACCAGGATGTACTAGGCCGCTGGTGCTTGCCAGTTCACCAGAAGGAATAGCGGCGCTAGTACTTCTCTCCTCCATACGAGAGCCCTGCGGTTCTTGCACCTCAGCGACAGCAGAAGATCGGGGTCTGGTACGCCTGACCCTAGCAGGGACCACTCCGTCGTCAGAGCTATCTGTCAGGGAGCCACTGTCGTCTACAGGATCGTATTCTGAGCAAGAATTTGACAGATGCGTGACCTCCTCATCACTATCTGTCAGGCTCATAAACAAGTAGGCCTCTTCATCACTGTACCATCGATTTGCCATTTTGGGCTCTAAATTTAGGGGTACAGTGGTGAGATTCACAGGCAAAAAAGCACCTGACCTGTTAGTGACCGAGTCAAGCGCTACCAAAAAAACTGTTAGCGATCGCAGAGATCAGGCCTGACTCTGCGAACGCTGCAGTTATGTGTTTTTGTGTTTTGTGTCAGTGATCGATCGATCGATACTGCACTTTGGTGGGCTGGACTGGGCGAAGGGGCTAAACGCAGGTGCTAGCAGGTATCTGGGCTGATCCCGCTAACCATGCGTTTTTGGGAACCCTAAACTGCAGGGGACGCTAGTATAGATCTGATCAGATCAAGTATCGATCCGATCAGATACTATACCACTAAAGGGAGGCGTATGGTGCGTGCGTGGGTGTTAGCGCTATTGGCCGCTGCCTGGGGCGACGCAGACCCTATCTGGCGCTAAAACCAAACTTTGATCACCCGCCGGGCGATCAGGGGGTTAAAACTTTATAGCAAAAAATATGGCGGGTGCCTTGATGCTATAAAAAATTAACTAGCTAAACTGCGTCACCCGTGACACTTATACTGTGATCACTGGTGACAGGGGGTAATGAAGGGGTTAAACCTTTATTGGGGGGGTTAGGGGGGGTCCCTAGACTTTTTAGGGCCTAAGACTGATTACCCTAACACTTATTTTTGTCACTAATGACACAAGTACAGCGATCAAAAAAAAATCTGATTGCTGTACTGGGTGACACAGTGACAGGCAGTGAATGGGTTAATTTGGGGGGTGATCGGGGGGTGAATTGTGTGCCTACGTGACCTGGTGTCAGTGTAGTGTTGTGCAACTCACGGTTAGATGCTCTCTCCCTCTCGGTCTGGAACGGAAAGACCGACACGAGGGAGAGAGCAGTACTTCCCCTGCCAATGTTTACAAAACATTGCCAGGGGAAGACAACCATTGGTTAGAGCGATCACCAGGTCCAGGCCAGATTTTATTGGCCTGGACCTGGTGGTTGATCAGTTCTGCATCGAATCTGATCATCGGGAACGGCGGGGGGGCGCGCGCGCGCGCCCAATTTCCGTTCACGCGTCGGACGTCATATTACGTGATCTCGCCCAGGAGAGCCACCTTGTGGACGTATTTCGACGGTGCGCGGTCGGCAAGTGGTTAATGTGTGCAGCTTGGAAATGATATGATGCTATAGTAATAACACTAATTGTGCAGAGTTCTAAATAATATTAATTTCATGGGTAACCACATCTAAACGACTTCCTGTATATAAAGCGATTATACTTCATGACCTCTGGCATAGTGGAAGTCATTCGTCATTGACGCCAGAATACGGAATTTGGCAATACAAAGTTCTCTGGAAATGATGCTTCCATTGTACTCCATGCATTTCACAATACCAAAAAGTTTCAAGATTTCATTTTAGTCAACAATTACCACTTGGGAGAAGAGAGAATAGGCAAAGAGTCATTGTATAAAAAGACTTCTTGGTGATGATTGGACCATATTTCAAAACACTAAACACTGTTAAAAAAAAGGGTAACATTTCTTCTTGTTTGAATCATCTTAGTGCCCCTTGGTACCACCTGCAAAGTGGTATCATGCACAATTTGGGTTAACACAACCTTAGGTCGTTTTGAATGGCACCTCAACGCACCTTTTTTTAAAATGTATACATTTTATTAAATCCCCCAGCAATGCATACAAGTCATTTAACCACAAAAAAGAGAAATGAACACAGCATGAGATTCCGGTTTCAGAACAAAATGCATCACTTGTCCCATGCCAGGGTTAACATATGTGGAAACTAGGGTTGTACAGATACCACTTTTTTTTAACACAGAGTACAAGTACCGATAACTTTTTTTAAAGTAGTTGCTGATACCGATTACCGTTACTTTGTCATGTGACAGTGGCACTAATATGCAGCACTGATAACATGTGGACGGTGTCAGTTATTTATTATTATTATTAAATTATTTTTACAATTGAATTTTTTTACAATTTTTTTTTGTTTAGGGGGGGGGGTGTTTGTTGTCAGTGTGGATGTTCACATATTTATTTATTACAATTCATTATTTATTTTTAATTTTAAATTTTTCAGGCCTGGTGTGGGGGGGGGAGGTGGCATCTTTCCCTGACATCTCCCCTTTAACACAGGGAAAGAGACTGAGGACAAAGATTCCCCAGTCCCTTTCTCTACAGCCTCAGCTGCACTGAAGATGAATGGACAGGAGACAAAGGCTCCTCTCGATTCATAAACTGAAGCATCATAAACACAGTTTACAATGCTCAGTTATGAATGGACAGAGGCAGTAATAACTGACTCTGTTCATTCGAAAAAAAGTCAGTAAATGACAAATTTACCAGCTCCTTCCACCACTCTCTATCCTGACAGATAGAGGACAAAGGGGGCAGAGAAGCACGGAGGGGGACCGGAGCAGAGTATGAACGGGGACAGGAGCAGACAGAGGGGGACAGTAGCAGAGCACAGGGGAGACAGGAGTTGAGCACAGAGGGGGTCACAGGAGTGGAGCAAAGAGGGGACAGGAGCAGAGCACGGAGGGGGTCATGGGAGCGGAGCATGGAGAGGGACAGAAGTGGAGCACGGAGGGAGACAGGAGCGGAGCACAAAGGGGGACAGGAGCCGAGCATGAAGGGGGAACAGAGGAGCCTGGAGGAGCATGGAGGAAAATGGGGGGACTGAAGGATGATACAGGGACAGTTAGGGGTGATCGGTGCGGCAGTGGAGGGAGTTACAAGCACTGATACCCCTGTGTAGATTTCAATAAAGGGAGAGGAGGAGAAGCAGCTGTCAGCTGCTTTATTGAAATCTATACATTGGACATTTGACTGCAGACATTTCAGATCTCTATGCGCATAACTATCCAGTCCTCCTGAAACATTTGACGACTTTATTAAAATCCTGGGCCCTACTCCCTCTTTCCTGGTTTGGAAGAATCGCGGCTGTGAAAATGACCTTACTACCCAAGCTCCTATACCTTTATAGAGTGCTCCCTATATCCATACCGGCCCACTACTTCAGGATAATACAAAGGAGAGTTTCATCCTTCGTATGGGGTACCTCCAGGCCAAGGATCAAACCACAAATATTACATCGGCCAAAGTCAGCAGGAGGGCTAGGATATCCTAGCTTCGTAAATTATTACCGAGCAGCACAAATGGCCACAATAGTCAAATACCATGCTAAGCAAGAGGCACCATTATGGGTGTCTATCGAGGCGATGGAATGCGACCCAATTTCAATTTCGAACCTATTGTGGATCACCCCTAAACAAAGAAAGCACATAACTAATCCCATCATGAAACATTCACTCTCCCTGTGGGACAAAATTAAAAATAAACACCGCTTGATGTCTCCTTCAGCCCCCCTGCTGTCTTTTATTAAAAACCCTGCTTTTTACCCAGCCTGGGTCTATCCTAACTCCTTTAAGGAATGGACGGATCGAGGCTGCATACGAAAATATCAATTCTTCGATTCAACAGTAGTGACCCCTTTCCCAACCTTAAACAAAACTCATGGCATACCCCCGAAGGAAATTTTTCGATACCTCCAGATAAAAAACTTATTTCAACCCTCAGCCGATACGACAATAGTGTCAAACCAATTGTCCGCCTTTGAAACTATTTGTAACGGTAATCCTCATGCCAGAAAAGTAATTTCTATCTTATACTCCCAGCTACTCACGCACCCGAGGTCAGGGAAGTTGTCTTACATGAGTAAATGGGAAGATGATTTAGGCATTGAACTGGCACAAACGGAATGGGATCAAATATGGAACAATACCAAAACGGTATCCACTAATATAATAGCAGCAGAAACAAACTACAAAGTACTCTCCAGATGGTACTTAGTCCCGACCAGGGTGGCAAAATTCTCGCAGACATATTCTGATTTATGCTTTAGAGAATGCTCAGACAAAGGAACTTACTTCCATACCTGGTGGTCGTGTCCAAAAGTGCACGAGTTTTGGCTGGAAATTTTCAAATTAATCAAAGTCCTCACGAATAAAACAATCCCCATGGACCCCAAAATTGCCCTGCTCAATTTTAAGCCAGACGGTATTTCACATGCTCGATTCACTTTGACAAGGCAGCTTTTAACAGCAGCAAAACAAACCATTGCGAAAGCTTGGAAGTCCCCAAATGTGAATCTAAACGAAACTATCAACAGAATGAACACAGCTATGATATACGCCAAGATAACTGCGATAGAGATGGACACGATCGCCAGGTTTGAGGATACATGGAAGCCCTGGTTGGAATATGTCACGAAAAAAACGTTTAATGGTGATGTTTTGATGCCATGGTAGCCCAGCCATTACACAGGTATCCTGTCAGAAACTTCTGCTTTACTGAAATGTCCCCGATCTAGTCCTGCAGACTCCCTGACCCCACCCTTCCCTCTCCTTCCTCCCCCTTTCAGTTCTCCTTCTCCCTTTTATTTTATTTACTTATTTGTTTTCTGTTACTTATATTACTTTCGAATGTGTTTCACCTTATTGTGTAGTCTTTCTCATAGCACTAAGTACCTAAATAATAAGCCATACCTCTTTGATCGACCTGAGGCTTTGGTCAAGATGGAAGTTCCATGAGACGCATAGAACCGAACCACAAAGACTAGCAACAATTGCTAACAATAACCAGAACGTTTTTGGACTATAAACTGTACTGTTTGTTCCCTCTTGATCCCTGTTTAGTTAATAGTTAAGCCATTGATGCTAGAGAAATGTAATGAGCTAAGTAAAGACACCACTCTTTATTAGTTAATTCACTTGTAAAAGCAGGACTTTCTTTTCGCCTAAGGTCGATTTTGTTTGATAACATGCTTGTACAAATGTCAACTACACAATAAAGATCTTTTGACAAGGAAATCTATACATTGGAGATCGGTGCTTGTAACTCCCTCCAGCGCCACACTGATCATCCCTTAACTACCCAGGTATTAGATCAAGCATCGGAGCATTAGCCAGAGTACAAGTACTCAGGCCAATGCTCAGTATCGGCACCGATACCGAGACTAGTCTCGGTATCGGTGCAACCCTAGTGGAAACTATAGTAAAAATGTAACATAATGAAGCAATATGATTCCATTGCAACCTCTTATTGTGTGTATATTGGAATACACCATGCCACAAGTACACTGTAAAAAAAAAAAAGAAGAGTAGCCTGCACCATTTTTGTGCGTTACCACAACACACAAAAATGGTGCAGGCTACTTTTTTTTTTTCACCACGCATTGCAGTTTATTTATTTTGAAGGGCTACCCAAGCATGAGTGGACCCTTTCTGGGGGATCATATTACAGTTCCTCTGTATTATTGTGCTGTTGGTGCTGTACCTACTGCAACCTCCAATCTCGACTGCACAGCAGATGGATGTTAACTAGGAATAGGTCATCTGTATCAGTCACCTTGTTACCTAGGTTACTGTTGATAACATGCTGTATACTATGACCAAAGCTGGTCTAGAAATATATCTGCAAATTTATGATTGGTTACCAAACAGTTTTACCCCTTCACATTGGTGTGCACAGCCTATTGCATGTTTATGTTACTCTTATGCCCTGTACACACGATTGGTTCATCTGATGAAAACGGTCCGATGGACCATTTCATCGGGCAAACCGATCGTGTGTGGGCCCCATCGTTTTTTTTCCCATCGGTGAAAAAAAAATAGAACCTGTTTTAAAATTTTCTGATGGTTAAAAATCCATGCATGCTCAGAATCAAGTAGACGCATGCTCGGAAGCATCGAACTTCATTTTTCTCAGCATGTCGTAGTGTTTGACATCACCACGTTGTACACGATCAGATTTTTAACTGATGGTGTGTAGGCAAGACTGAGGAGTCAGCTTCATCGGATATCTGATGAAAAAATCGGTCTGTTTTCATCGGATGAACCAATCGTGTGTCAAATGATCGGAATTTCCCACAAGAAAAGTTCGATGTGAGATTTTGGTCGGAAATTCCGACTGTGTGTAGGCCCCATCGGACCTTTTCTGTCGGAATTTCCGACAGCAAAAATTTTAGAGCTGGTTCTCAAATTTTCCGACGGGAAAAGTTCTTGTCGGAAATTCCTATCGTCTGTATGCAATTCCGACGCGCATTAAAAAATGCTCGGAATCAATTTGATGCATGCTCGGAATCATTGAACTTTTTTTTTTCGGCTCGTTGTAGTGTTGTACGTCACCGCGTTCTTGACGGTCAGAAATTGTGTGTGTGACCGTGTGTATGCAACACAAGTTTGAGCCAAAATTCCGTCGGAAAAAAACCCACGGTTTTCTTGTCGGAATTCCAATCGTGTGTACACTGTATTAATGTGTGTGTTATTGGCAACGTCTTGTTATCTCCGTATGACCAAAAATGATTTAATAAATATACAATTAAAAAATAAAAAAAAAAGTCTGGCAGAAGCTGGCAGCACTGCAGGGGGAGACAGGGGGAACCAGGAAGCAGGGGGAATTGGCACCACATGTGGTGATTAAGGTATACCCAGGCACATCCGGCACACCCTGTGTCTATGCCCCTGCAACTGTTTCATGTAAAGGCAATAGACAAGCAATACACCAGTCATAATTGCACAAAGCTTTGTGAAATAAAAACACAATTCTTCCTGGTGTTTCTTTTTTTGTTAAGTTATGCCTTATAACCTTTAACATCTTTTCTATAAAAGAGAAACCTGGAGCAAAGTATTTCCAATAAATTATAAATGAATTATTCCATATTATGGTTCATATTGTTATAAATAATCAAGCAATGCAATGTTTTTTTTTTTTTTTTTTTTAAGTTACCAATGACAGTGATGCTTTGTGTTGTCAACCAGCTGGCCTCTATAGACAGCAGAGGTAGGATGAAGAAATATATAATTAGGTACAGTGACTCATCAGGTTGCTTGATTCCATTTTAACATACTGTGTATGGAAACTGGCAACCTAATCACCCCACACATAACTATATATCCCTAACGTTATCACTTCAGCAGCCAATCCCATTTGCAGATTCCATATAGACTTCTTTATTGTTGCACAATTCTTGGAAATGGACTAGTTGTGATTTTGCAGAATTAGCTATACACCATGTGTTCCAAATAAATTCCTGGCTCTTGGTATGCTTACATTTTGCACAGAGGTACGCATGAAGACTCTGCAGGGGACCTCCTTTTTTTTACATCTATTTCCACATGTGCAATCAATTACAGGACTGGCTCATGATTCAATACCATCTATAAATCATAATAACAACCAGACCTAAGCACAGACCTTCCAGGCTGGTTAGGGGTATTTTGTACTTGTAAAATACCTGACATTGTTACCAGACTGTTTTCATTTAAAGTAGCTGAACAACTTGGAGAAATGATTACTAGAATAAACAAAAAAGCTTTAAAATTGTGTTTGTACACGTAATTATCAAATGAATTTCATTTCATGGTAATATAGTAATAGGAAGGAAATTAATTGAGGTAGGTGAATTCTAGAAGACCTGCATTAAAATGGTGAAACAGGCAAGGGTGGTTATTAATAACTGTCAATACAAATGGCTTAGCTTTATATTACAAATTAGTGAACATTGAAAAGTGTTGCTTCTAAATTTGCCCACATGCAATATTTTACTACTTTTGTTGGTGGTCGCGGTCCTAGATATCTTTTTGCCAGTAAGAAGTATAAGTATTAAAAGGGAAGTAAACCCTGATGGGTTTTACTTTCTCTTTATTTCCCTGCAAAGTTAAAGCATAATAGGCTATTATGCATCGCATAGTAGCCCATTATGTGTCACTTACCTGAAACCGAAGCCTGCGATATCACCACTGTCCCCACTAGCAGCGAGCATCCATCTTCACGCCTCTTCCTTCCGGGGGCCACAAACTGCGGGTCTTTGAGTGGTTGGAGTCACGTGACATCACTCCCGTGCATGCACGTGGGAGCCACTAGTCACGGCATGACCCCCTTTAGAAACACCACGATCGCCGTTTCACAGAGTAGGTAAGTATAACTTGTTTGTTATTTTTTTTTTTTTTTTAAACCTAAGCCTTTAAAATCACTTTAACAACCGATAAGTCATCAGCTGTCAATTGTCAAAAACACAAAGACAGTTTTTGCCAATTCCTTTATTAAAAAATAAAAATGCCCCCCATTTAGATCCAATGCCAATCACAATGTCGCTGTACCCGAAAAAGAACAAAGAAAATTGTTCCGCCTGCTGTGAAAGCAATCCTACAAATGGTTGGCTTGCCATTTTATGTCACCTGGCGAAGTCATCTGGTGGTACCACCCCCTTGTGACGTCAAGGATGCATGCTGGGTTGGTGAATTCACAAGGGGGTGGTACCACCAGGTAACATCGCCAGGTGGCCCCGCCCTTACCTATATAAGAATTGTCAGATGATGGAGGAGGAATTCTGTGGTCAGCCCTCAATAAGGGCAGAGTGATTTTTTGCTTTCTTTTTTTGGTCCTGTCAGTGCAGCAACATTGTGATTAATGATGGATTGTCAGAAACCATGAATCAGACAGAGACAGAAGTACAGTTAAATCACACTTGTTTAACCACTTGCCGACCTCGCTATAGCAAAAATACTGCTACAGCGCGGTCGAGTTGCTGTGACACGACGTCCCTGGGACGTACTCG
Organism: Rana temporaria; assembly: GCF_905171775.1. Taxonomy (NCBI): domain Eukaryota; kingdom Metazoa; phylum Chordata; class Amphibia; order Anura; family Ranidae; genus Rana; species Rana temporaria. Next base: position 155,667,144 of record NC_053492.1, read on the forward strand.
TGCACTTCCGCGTTTGCGCATCCCCTGGGGCGCGCTCGCGGAAGTGTCCGTGCTCGCCGCATCACGGATCACAGTAAATTGCCGCTGATAACGGCCGTTTACCACGTGATCGCTCCGTCAAATGACCGAGCGATCACTTGTAAACAAACCGGCGTCATTTGATGACGCCGGTTCCTCCCTCTCCTCTCTGTACCGTTCGGTACAGCGTGAGAGGAGAGGAGAGGGGGGGGAGCGGGTGTCAGCAGCAGCGCTGTGGCTGGATCTGTGACAACTGCAGTCACAGATCCAGCCATCCATCCCAGCAATACTCTGCAATACCCCAATACCTCGATACTCTGCAATACCTCGATACTCTGCAATACCCCAAGCAATACTCTGCAATACCCCAAGCAATACTCTGCAATACCCCAAGCAATACTCTGCAATACCCCAAGCAATACTCTGCAATACCCTGCAATACCCTGCAATACCCAAAACCAAGAGCTCAGAATGGTCTGACAGTGCTCTACAGTGCTTCTCACACACGTTTTCGTCACAGTTACCACTACTGTTATTTCCTGTCAAAGTGTCTCCGGGTACCTCAAACTGCACCTCTTTGCGAGAGATGGACTGAATTCCCACTACTGCCACGTCCATTTCGAGCCCTTCCTTTACATGAGGTTTAGAGGGTGAGACAGTAGGCGCGCCCTGAACCAAGCACTGCTCAGCCGTACCTCGAACCGCACCAGTAGGTATGCACCCCATCACATCAGCAGATGGAGAGACTTCCACTATGTCTATTATTTCTGATTTCTCTAACAATTCTCCTGAGCGCCTTCTGCACCCAACCGCCGCTGGAAGCACTCTCGAAAAGAACTGTGAGACAACTTTACACAAAATTAACCAACAGTACAGCAACCAATTTTCATCAACACTGCCTAACCATGTCTGTACCACCTGTGTCCACCGATTGGTACTACGCAGTACCACGTCACTCCTCTGCTGTGGATACACACAGGTGTACATCGGAAAGGTTTTCATCAATTGCAATAACATTTCAGTTATTTCTAGACATGCCACATCTAAACACAAAACTCTAGGAATGTTCCCTTTATCAACGATGTGGAGGGGCTCATTTGCTAAAGCGTGAGAGGCTGAGTCATTTAAAGAGACCTCTACCTCAGAGGCAACTGACAAAACTTGCAGCTTCCCTTGAGCACTGCAAATCGCATGTGCGACACTCATCCTCTCACTTCCAGCAACACTGAGCGACTCCAAATCGCTATCCATTACCCCATCATCCTGAAGCTCAACCTTCCTAATCTCTTTGGCTGTGGACAAAACCTCTGTTATGCACGCGCCCTTTTCAGATCCTTCCAACGGGAGAGGGTTAACTTCTGCAAAAGCCAACGCACCCATGTCTACCGGCCCTGCAGTCTCTTCCTTTAGCACAGCAGAAATTGTTTCCACTTCACTGTTATCCACTGAGCCTTCTTTCAATATAGCCAACAAACTTATGGCCCACCTGTCCCAGTCTACTTTCTCTATGCTCCCATCAGAGGCACTATGCAGTACGGCTCCAACTGCCAAAGGAGACACAGGACAGAGTGGCTCCTCTGCACACACATTTTTAAACACAGCAGGCTGCAATAACATAACTTCACCACATTGCTCAGCTGGCGCTTCATTAAACTCATGAGAACTTTTTCTGCCAGCAGTGAAAGACCGTAGTAACCCATTATTACTAGAAGTAATTTTAAACATTTGAGTTTTACCATTTTCCTCATCACCAGGGTCAAGTACCCTCTTATCCATCAGAGCGGCACCACAGTTGTCCCCGGCAACCTCTGACTCCAACACACAGAGCTTCCTGGAGGTTTCTAAGGACACCTCTGCAGCCTTATCTACCGTTGCTAATGTGAATCGGATATCCTGCTTAGCGATCACCCCTACCTTATTACTAGTGAACACATCACCATAAGTACATGTATCATCAACAACATCTTCAACATCAGCATTCATAAACATAGCAGTTTCATAATCTCTATCAGACTGACTTTTGTCAGAACGCATGGCAACCTGCATGCGACTCAGCACATCACCCTTCCTCTCCAAAGGAACTATTTTGCCCACTAGGGCGGCTTCACAGTTGTCCTGGGAAACCCCTTGCCTTACCAATACAGGCTCCTTGGTGGTTTCCCTTGGCAACTCTGCAGCAGCTCGTGTAAAAAGGATTATACAAACAGTATAAATGACACCGCGCTACTTAAATGAACATACAAATGGCCGCCAACACAACAGAAATAGATCAATTCTGTAAAAACAAACAATTATACAAAAAAGTGTAGCTCTAAATATATGTAAAGTTAGGATTGATTGAGACAAAACTAATGACGTGTACCCAAAAATTAAAACATGATAAAGAATCGTGAGTCCACAAATAAAGTTAGAAAAAGGCTTGATGATAAAGTCTCTTAAGTAATAATGTAAAGATGAAAACACTCCAAAAAATTAGTGAGTCAATCAGCAATAAAGTGACTTGTCTTCACAGGCATAGAGTGACAATCTGAAGTGCATCCACCACCGAAAATAGATGGAGGCTTAACGGATTCAATGGACCCAAATAGGCTTATACCTAATGGGTCATACAGGCTTGTAAATGATGGTATCCAACTTCTAGAGGTATCCTAGATGGCAAGCAGGAGGGAGAGGTCCAGTGCAATGTATTAGACGTACCAGGAGAAGAGTTGACTCAATAACAGCCTTTGATGTTTAAGGATTTGGACCCAAATGAGTGGTTCAAAATCTCAGCTCATGGAGAGGAATAAAAGAGAAGGCAAAGATGCACATAGTGTAATTCTGTATAAGAAGTTTACTTGGCAGTAAAAACAAAGGAAATTACACTCACATTTCAGTAATAAAATCAGGCATAAATCAAACAGCAGTAGGGTCAGCGGGCCCGACGCATTTCGATCAATTCGATCATCATCTGGGGTGCTGACCTACTGCACAAAGGACCCAGACTCTGCAGCAGCTGTCTCTATTGCTAGGGAACATGACACACCAACTGTTTTGGTCACCCCTAACATATCTCTCTCAACATACAGGTGGTTCTCAAAAAATTAGCATATTGTGATAAAGTTTATTTTTTTCTGTAATGTACTGATAAACATTAGACTTTCATATATTTTAGATTCATTACACACAACTGAAGTAGTTCAAGCCTTTTTATTGTTTTAATATTGATGATTTAGGCATAAAGCTCATGAAAACCCAAAATTCCTATCACAAAAAATTAGCATATCATGAAAAGGTTCTCTAAACGAGCTCTTAACCTAATCATCTGAATCAACTAATTAACTCTAAACACCTGCAAAAGATTCCTGAGGCTTTTAAAAACTCCCAGCCTGGTTCATTACTCCAAACCGCAATCATGGGTAAGACTGCCGACCTGACTGCTGTCCAGAAGGCTATCATTGACACCCTCAAGCAAGAGGGTAAGATACAGAAAGAAATTTCTGAACGAATAGGCTGTTCCCAGAGTGCTGTATCAAGGCACCTCAGTGGGAAGTCTGTGGGAAGGAAAAAGTGTGGCAGAAAACGCTGCACAACGAGAAGAGGTAACCGGACCCTGTGGAAGATTGTGGAGAAGGACCGATTCCAGACCTTGGGGGACCTGCGGAAGCAGTGGACTGAGTCTGGAGTAGAAACATCCAGAGCCACCGTGTACATGCGTGTGCAGGAAATGGGCTACAGGTGCCGCATTCCCCAGGTCAAGCCACTTTTGAACCAGAAACAGCGGCAGAAGCGCCTGACCTGGGCTACAGAGAAGAAACACTGGACTGTTGCTCAGTGGTCCAAAGTACTTTTTTCAGATGAAAGCAAATTTTGCATGTCATTCGGTAATCAAGGTGCCAGAGTCTGGAGGAAGACTGGGAGAGGGAAATGCCAAAATGCCTGAAGTCCAGTGTCAAGTACCCACAGTCAGTGATGGTCTGGGGTGCCATGTCAGTTGCTGGTGTTGGTCCACTGTGTTTTATCAAGGGCAGGGTGAATGCAGCTAGCTATCAGGAGATTTTGGAACACTTCATGCTTCCATCTGCTGAAAAGCTTTATGGACATGAAGATTTCATTTTTCAGCACGACCTGGCACCTGCTCACAGTGCCAAAACCACTGGTAAATGGTTTACTGACCATGGTATTATTGTGCTCAATTGGCCTGCCAACTCTCCTGACCTGAACCCCATAGAGAATCTGTGGGATATTGGGAAGAGAAAGTTGAGAGACGCAAGACCCAGCACTCTGGATGAGCTTAAGGCCGCTACCGAAGCATCCTGGGCCTCCATAACACCTCAGCAGTGCCACATGCTGATTGCCTCCATGCCACGCCGCATTGAAGCAGTCATTTCTGCAAAAGGATTCCCGACCAAGTATTGAGTGCATAACTGAACATAATTATTTGAAGGTTGACTTTTTTTTTATTAAAAACACTTTTCTTTTATTAGTCGGATGAAATATGCTAATTTTTTGAGATAGGAATTTTGGGTTTTCATGAGCTGTATGCCAAAATCATCAATATTAAAACAATAAAAAGGCTTGAACTACTTCAGTTGTGTGTAATGAATCTAAAATATATGAAAGTCTAATGTTTATCAGTACATTACAGAAAATAATGAACTTTATCACAATATGCTAATTTTTTGAGAACCACCTGTACTGCTGGACTAACTTAGGTGCACCCATAGTCCATATGTCCATTTCAGACCTTGACCTTGCTGCAAGCAGGGCTTTACCCGGTGTCTCCCCACTGATCTGGGTAGCACACTGCAGCAAGTCCATCTTTACAACTTCTGCCGATCTCCTCACCGGACACACTTAACTTGAAACAGAAACTGCAACAGTCTTACCATATTCTGAAGTCGGCAAATCGATCTTCACCTGAGGGCGTCGTCTCTCAGTTGCATATTCACTGGTGAACTCCTCCTGGTGGCCACAGGACAAAATTACAGCAGGCATCTCCCACTGTTTAGCAGCCCCTGCAGACACAACAGAAGACTTCTTGTTGCCAGGGGTGACTGCAAACACACCTGAAAAGGAAACTGGGCCCACCGACAAAGAGTTCTGCTCATCAACTTCACCTTCAACTGCACCCCAGAATCTAGGGCAAGAAAATATGCCGTGCCCCAGCTGACCACATTCCAGGCATGGCACTTGGCGACATTCTCCTGTTGCTAAGGGAGATGACACTCTCCCAACGTGCAAAATTTCACTTGCATCTGACCCATTTTCTCCGGTTGCTAACGGAAACGGTGCTCTCCCAGCTGCACGTTGCTGGCTCTCCGACACACGTAGACTCTCTCTATGAAGCGGCGTTGCTTTAAACTTGCCAGGACTCTCTGTAGGCAATATTTTTGTCTTGCGGTCCACTGACCTGACACCATAGGCGTTGCTATAGGCAACTGCACCCATCTGCTCACTCTTTACATTCAGCGCAGGCTTCTCATACCTTTGCTTTGTTGAAGCCTGGGACAAAGGGCATTTGGACACTTCATGCCCCCACTCACTGCATCGCAAACAGCACACCTGGCTTTCAAAACTTTTTACCTTGACAGCTGGCTGACCTACACCAGCGTTGCCAGGGGCAACAGCATGAACTTTGACTTTGGCTTGGTTCAGCGCAGCCAAGTGCTTTTTGCACGATTCTGGAGCTTGTTCTGTCGGCAACAAACCCTCCAGCCACAAAGTTCTGTTTCTCATTTCAGCAAATATTGCTTTCTGCTTGCGATTTGACCTTCCCATTGATGCAAACAGGGCAATAGTTTATCACACAGTTCCTTCTTAATACAGGAAAAATTTTGGTGTACTTGCAAACTTGCAAACAGCACACTTTCACATGCAGACTTCACTCTCTGCGATTCCACTTGAACCATCCATTCACTGGGCCTTCCCAAATGGATATGTCTTCTCAGGCCATGTGCAACACAGTCCATTAATTGACCTTCTGTGCAATGCTGTTCTCCTGACTGCCACACACAGCTAGCAGCAGAAAACTTTCAACCCTCAGTTTATATTGGCTGTTCATCATAGCATTGCTGCCAAAAACGCACGGTTGCTTTCTACTCACCGTTTGTTGGTATGCGTGGATCTGGAACTCTTCCAAACTGCCCGTAGCAATACCTCCACCATATGTGAGATTGGGGGATCAGACTCCAAGGGTAGATGCGTTTTTTCAGTGAGACGCCAATCCAATACTGAGTTTTTAAGGGCTGGTAGCCCACTTTTATTTAAAAGTAGAGTTCAAAGAAAACTAAAGTAGCCCTCGCAGGGGGTTTTCATCCTTCCTGTATCTTGGAAATACATCAATAATTCAGCCTCTCGGCTTTCACATTTGCCATCCGGCTGTTCAGGCCTTTAACTTAGGCCCCACGTTCTGCTCCTCAGAACTACCAGCTTCTTAGCCATAAGCACACGTCTAGCTTACGTCCTGCTGCAGCTAAGCACACACCTAGCTTACGTCCTGCTGCAGCTAAGCACACATCTAGCTTATGTCCTGCTGCTCCAACAGTAATCACCTCTGCCTCCTGCAGAGATGCATCCACTCTGTCTTCTCTCACAGAGCTTTTGGGAGTCATCTGACTCCTTAGCACAGACCTCCTGTCTGTGGGGTGGGGCCCTGAATGCTGCTCAGATCAGCCTTTAAAAATCCAAAACACAGCTGACCAATTAACATGTGTTTCTTTACAGAATCTGGCGTAAAATAGCCATTTCTCACCCAGCACAGGGTCCTATCCTAACACTTTATATATTGGTTTTGCTATTGTCTCTAAAAAATGTTTATATATAATATACTTCAAATAGAAAACCATTTACAATACATACCCCTGGGAGTGTGTCTACAAAAACATTTATCCTGTATAAATAGGGCAGAAATTAATGTTATTGGCCCGGATTCACATAGAACTTACACCGACGTATCTCAAGATACGCCGACGTAAGTACAAATGTATCTATGCGCCCACATACTAAGATACGCCTTAAAATAGGCTTCCTATGACTAACGTAACTTGCCTACGCTGTCGTATCGTGGGCATATATTTACGCTGGGCGCATTTGCTGCTCCCATTGATTTTCTATGCACATATGCAAATGAGGGATATACGACGATTCACGAACGTACTTGCATCCGGCGCATAATATATGCAGTTTGCGTAAGTCGTACGTCCGGCGTAAAGTTATTCCCCATATATGAGGCGCAACCCATGCAAAGGTATGGACCAGGGAACACAGTCGTCGTATTTTACGTTGTTTACGTAGTACGTGAATAGGGCTGGGCGTAGGTTACGTTCACGTCGTAGGCAGTGATCCGTCATATCTTAGGGAGTAGTATTGTGATTGTGAGCATGCGCACTGGGATACGTCCACAGGACGGCGCATGCGCCGTTCGTTTTAAGTACTTGTATGGCACTGGGCCCATCATTTGCATGGGGTCACACCTCATTAGCATGGCTCACGCCCACTTCCACCTACAACGGCTTACGCCGAGGGAACCCAGCGCAGTTTGGGAGGCAAGTGCTTTGTGAATTCGGTGCTTGCCTCTCTGCACTACGTCAGCGTAGCGTATATTAGATGCGCTACGCCGGCATAAATATGTGCCAATGTATGTGAATCCGGGCCAATATGCTTTTCTTAAATACATGGCAACATTTAGTAGCTCATTTTAGTATTTCCATTTTAAAGCAATGAAAAACAATGCATAGTGCACAGCCTATTTGCCTTTAGTAAATCTACTCCCACTGTATGTCTCTCAATTGTTATATCAATAATTTTTCTTAATATCTGTTGTATTTTAATATTATCTTTAATACAACAAGCCTTTGTATATTCATAAAGTATGCATCTAATAAGAGGGATAATTGAAACTTCATCTGCTGATCCAACAATATACTGTCTATAATGTTTACAAAATTTGCCCCTTTAAACCAATGCTGTATCCTGGCATAGGCCAACAAGGCCCAGGCCTAGGGAAGCACTTTGCAGGGGGGCAGCAAGGAAAGGGTCCCTGCCGCCTTGTGCTACACTGTTAGTGTAATGCAAGCTGCTTCTAATTTTGACTGTCCTATCAGCCTGGACCACAAACCTTCATCACTGTGCTATATTTTTTCTGCTGTACCATTGGCATGGTTCTATCTTCTTAGTCCTCTCCATAAAATTATCAGAAATTTGTGCTTAAAGTAGAATTTTTTTTTTGGATAGAGTAAGGGATAGCCCCTGTCAGTTAATTTTTTTACCATCCCTGTCCCATTGCAGAGATTTCCCTTCACTTTCTGCCCCATAGCCAAACTGGAAATCAGAGGAAATGTATGCAAATTAAGGGGATCCATCTCGAAAAAATTTCAGGGCGGGGGTCTAAAACATAAAGGGGTGTGGTCTTGACAGGAAGGGGTGGGTCATATTTAAATTAGGGGGTACTCGAGTTTAATCAGGCCTAGGGCAGCACAAACCCTAAATACACTACTTTAAACGCTCTCTGAGCCTAATGCAGACAGGTGTTCAAGTCATGGGGCTAAAAACAAATCACAGTTTCACATTGTATAGAAACTCCCAGAGAGAGAGTGAAAATTCATAAATCAGTAGTACAAAGTAGTTCCATGTGTCCATTGCAACACTGCATTATGATATGCTACAGTTCTGGTTGTCTCCTGGTACTTTAGGTATGCCATATTCATAGCAATCTATAGACCTGTGACTGCAATATCACATCCAGTAATGAAGAGTTTGTCTATATACCAACTCTACACTGCTAGATGTTATACTGCAGCAACAGGCTGTCTTTGTATGTTGCAATAAAAACATATGGGGCTACTTTATATTCTAACTTTACTATGCATCGGCACACTCCTTTAAAAGAGGTCACAGAGACACAGACACAGCTGACCCATCCAATCTGCCTTTGCAACACCACATTATCTTCACTGCCAGGTCAGATATATTTAGTTTGGGCTGGAAATGGTAATGATCAGAGGGCCGTGGCATGAATTCCACAGAGGCAGATTTTGACTGTCTTCTGTGGCATATGTGGCATGTTGCTGGCAGAAGTGCCAGCCATTTGCTCCTTGTCTTGGCATGAACGTGTGCATTTGTAGGGATGGTATTTGTAAGTAATTGTATGACATACAGTAGACATCACGCACCATCTTCCCAAGTGTGTAGAACCACTATTGAAGATATTGGGGGGAAGAACAACATGGCAGGGCAGGCTGAGGGACAGCTAACAGGGCTCACTATTGCAGGGAGTTGTGTCAGTGAAACCTGAGGCACCAGCCAAGAGAGGTGTTAAGAGTGTGCTTGATGCTAGCAATTTACCTACCCTCAGGTAGTTGCCCTTCTAAAAGCAGAGCCTATTGACACATACCTGTCATGACTCCCATCCTGATGTAACCACAAACATTGGAACAGTTCAGGCTCCAAAATTCACAAAGTGATACTTCTATCTACAAAATGTTATGTGTTAACTATAAAAGCAATTTGTTCAAGAAGAAAAATAAACAAATTTGCTCCCCATATAGAAGGCACCTTGAGTAAATGCCCATCTCTGAGCAAAATATGAGCCAGCTGGCCCCCAGCAGTCCGATAGCACTAATATCACTCATCTTCTGGATTCTGAGAGAACCTTGCTGCTGAACAGCAAAAAGGAAATGTTCATGTCATTCAGGCAATGGACATCCGAAGGAGTCTGTCTCATGTAAACAGAAGAGGAAAGATAACTTGGAACTGGAGCATCACATGACTGCATCTTTAGGTAAGTCAAAAGGGACTTTTTTAATGCCAGCAATCAGTAATTGGGTTGAGGAGATGTGGCAACCCGGGGAAGGCTTTAAATTTCCTTATCCGCTCCTGTATATTGTTTTGATCTCTGCCTCAGACATTGTAAACATTGTAGGGAAGTACTGACCTGATAGTCAGTATGTCATGGAAATGGCCCGTGGAACAACTGTCAATCTTTGAGATGGGTGCCACAGGCACATTCCTGACCACATGTGCACTGGCAGAAGTTTGGGAAAATGGTGCAGGCAGATGCGCAATGGTGCAAATCAGCTTACGTGAATGTGCAATGGCATGCGCATAACGTTACAGAAGGGATCTCTTGCTGGCCTAAAAATGGCTGCTGCTGAAAATCCAGCAATTTGTGAGAGACGTCAGTTTTCCTGTATTCCTGAACCTCTGTGTCTGTTTCTTGGATTTCCCATTGTGACCCGGCTTGTTCCAGACCTGCTTGACCTCTTCCCCTGGCATATCCCTTGGCTTGTTCTACTGACCTTCCACCTGCTTGATCACCTGTGCATGACCCCGGCTTGCTTCACCGACTTTGCTCCCGCTTTCGGCTTGATTACCTGTGTATGACCCTGGCTTGCTTCACGCACTGTGCTCCTGCTTACTGCTTGATCACCTGTGAATGACCCCAGCTTTCTTCATGGACTGTGCTCCTGCTTACTGCTTGATCACCTGTGTATGACCCTCGGCCTGGCTTCTACTACTGCATTCTGAGTGCACGGCTTGCATTAGGCACAGTTGGAGTTCATAGAGACATTCATCTTACTTCCGTCTCAGAGATCCTCCAAAGTCTCCAGGTGGTCATTTGCCCAGCTCATTCAGACCCTGCTGGCAACCTGTGCTTATTTGGGCACTATACCTACTTTTCCACTTTCAGAGGTATACAGCACTTAGGTGCAAGGGGAGCCCCTCTCTGAATATTGGCCTCAGATCAGGTATGTGACACAGTACCTGCAATCTGCTAGATATGCCCTGCACGCCCAATAAGAAATTGCTCAGAATATTCATCTAGAGTCCAATTGTACTGTAGGAGGATAAAGTATTACACCATATATCGAAGCACTTGGATTTTGAGGTAGCTAAAGTAGAGAATGGTGCGATGGAAAGGAGAGGGGAAAGTAAGCTGAAGCAGGTGGGTACCTGCTAAACTACTGTAGCTTTATTTTTTTTTATTTTTTTTAAAGCATTGTTACTTTAAGCAGTCTTGAGCAATTGCTGATATTCCCATTCATCTTTTTTGCTATATAATGTACTGTATGTCAAACCTTTTATAAGCTAAAAAGCATATGTAAACATCAGACAAGAAAGCATTCCCTCAAAGAGCCCCTAAGGGACCAGTAACAGGGCATGTTTCTTAGTTCTTTTCACAAATCCACAGGTGTAATTTTTATTATGGCTCATGTAACATTACTAATTAATATAATTATCCTCTGGATAGACCTTTTTCATCAGACGAACGGATCGTGTGTGGGCCCCATCGGTTTTTTATCCATCTGTGAAAAAACTAGGAACTTGTTTTAAAATTATCTGATGGTTAAAAAAAACGATAGAAAAAAACGATTGTCTGTGGGCACGTCCATCGGTTAAAAATCCATGCATGCTCAGAATCAAGTCGACGCATGCATGGAAGCATTGAACTTCATTTTTCTCAGCAAGTTGTTGTGTTTTAGGTCACCGCGTTCTGACACGAACGGATTTTGAACTGATAGTGTGTAGGCAAGACTGATGAAAGTCAGCTTCATCGGATATCTGATGAAAAAATCCATCAGACCGTTTTCATCGGATGAACCGATTGTGTGTACAGGGCATTAGTGCTTTTTAGATCAAAGAAATATTGGACCAGAGCTGGAGGGGCTGTAAAAAACATAACAATGTTTGTTTAATTATAAAACCCCTTTATAACAGTAGGCGCATTATTATTTTATATGACATTTGTTTGAGTAGCATGCTGGGCTTCTATTTTTTTTTTTTTACAAAGCCTAGCACTACCAGTAGTGTAAGTAAAGGGGGGTAATGTGTTCTTCCTCTGGTAGTACTGAACATTCCTTGACTTAATTAAACGTTCTTACATTTATAGACATATGTTTATTTAATTTAGGAAATAAAGGTTCCCCCTAAACCTATTAAAGCTACACTAATGCTAACAGGCATCCATGGATAAGAGATGTTGGTCTAAAATACCATTAAAACAACCCATAAAATATAACATTGGCTAACAACCACTACAGCTGTTTCAGATGTTAAAGAGAACATTTACACCTTCAGTGAAATTGACACTATAATGTGCAGAGGGACTACAGAAAAACTTAAAGATTTATATTGGAAATATGAAACAAACGTGCAGTTACATCCCCTAGATTTAAGAGGAATTCCTTAGTGCTGACTTGGCAGCACTTTTTAAATGACTTGAGTTTAAGTGGGTTATTAACACATAGGCTTCTCAAAACCCTATACATCCTGTAATCCTATAAAGCCGTAAGCAAGTTCTGTGGGTGGTGATGATTTGAGATCTTTACCAGCTGGACTATAATACACATGTTGCAAAAACTTTAAATTTTATTGTTATAGGAAATTCACCAGGTGTTTTGGCTGCTTTAAATGCCCTATTAATCGTCAATTTTCTTTTACTGAACTTGTATAGCTAAAGAAAAAGTAATATATGACAATGGATTGGTACAAATAGTTAATTTCAGCATATATTAGAATCAAAGATATGGATAATTTTGCAGCCTGGCCAAGTATTTGGAGCGCTAATTAAGGGGTAGTGTAATGTTTGCTATATTGTTGTCTATTTTAATGCTATGGTTTTTATTATTTTGTTGTTGTCCATTTCTTTATTTTCAGAAATAGTAACTCCCACATCTTCTGAGAAAGCGGCTCCATGTTGTGAAACATGTAGAAAATCACCAACCTTGGATCTGTTCCCCATGCCTTGATTGTTTGAACTATTTCCAAATATTTAATTGTGTATTTGATGCTATGATGTGCTTCCGTTATTAGTATGGAAACAGTATTACAGCTATGCAGGAGCTCTATTTAGGCACAGTGACTGTTAAAGTGTTACTAAACCCTCAACAGTAAGGATTTATTCCTAATAGACAAGCTCCAGACCAGGTCAGAAGGGCGGTCAACTTAATTTCAATATTGCAATCTGGTTGGATTGGAAACAATAGACAGGAGGGTATGCTTTTATCAATAGACCTCCAGAATTCTTTTGATTCAGTATCCTGGCCATATATGTTTTCTGTCTTAAGGCGATGGGGATTTGGTCCTAGAATTTTAGGTTTATTAACTGCTCTTTACTCTTCACCTGAGGCCAAAATAAGACTGCAGGGAATATATTCAGAGACTATTAAAATTAAAAGGGGTATTCGTCAGGGTTGTCCTTTGTCTCCCCTGTTATTCGCTGTTGTAATAGAGTCTTTGGCAATAGCAATCAGGAACAACCCGAATATCAGGGGGGTTAAATGTACCCGGAAAGAACACAAATGTGCATTGTTTGCGGATGATCTTTTGCTATTCATCACCTCCCCAATCTCTTCTTTACCTGCAATATATTCTCTATTGGATGAATTCTCTGATGTTTCAGGCCTTAGAGTCTATGGTTTTCCTCATTCGAAAAAATTATACTTTTTACTGGAATACATCATGCATTAAATATTTAGGTATTAATCTGACCTTGAAATTTAAAGATCTTTATCAGGCCAACTACCCTCCCATATATAAAAAACTTGAATCTGATCTAGAAGAGTGGAGCTCTCATAATATAGGTTGGATGGGAAGGATAAGTTCCATTAAAATGACTCTCTTGCCCAGGATTTTATACCTATTCCGTTCTCTCCCAATACCAATAAAGATAAACCATTTGAAAACCTTTCAGAGTAAACTTACCAAATTTGTTTGGAATAAGAAGAACCCACGTGTTTCTTCATGCTCTTAATCTACCTGAACAGGGTGGTTTTGGTCTTCCGAACTTATTGTGGTATTACAAGGCTGCTAGATTGGCTCAACTTTCAGATGTATACATCCAAGGAGATCGACCTGATTGGGTCTGTTTGGAAGAACAGGCTACTCCCTCTTACTCGTTGGAAGATTTATTATGGGTCACTCCCAGAAGTAGACCGCCTATTATGTCACCGACTCTGTCTCAAGCCATGGTTCTGTGGGATTCACTTAGAAATAATCCTTCCCTTCCAAAGGTCATCCATTAGCTAATATATTCAGGGATCCTGCTTTTGCCTCTGAAGTAAAAGGGGAATCCTTTGAATGGTGGCGTGACAAGGGGGTGTACCGCATTGGACGTTTTTTCTCACATTCGGGTCCCCTTTCCGAAAAATATTTTACGGATAATCTAGACCTTCCACCCTCTGAAAAACCGGGGTTTTCTCGAATTTATGATTTTACTCAAAAACTTTGGTTAGATAAGACCGTATCAGGTTATATGACTGCTTATGAAATTAGATGTGACCAGGCCTTGGGAAGGAGGGGAGGAATTTCTGTAATATATAAATCACTTACTGCTAATGATCAAAAATTACCTCATATGATTGCTTGGGAGAGGGATCTTCAGGTCGATTGGGATTTAAATGATTGGTATTCTAATTTTGATAGATCCGTGAAGGGCATTGTCTATGTTTCACTTATAGAGGCTAATTTGAAGATTTTTACTGGATGGTATTTAGTACCCTTGAAACTAGCCACTATTTATCCTTCTCTGTCACCTCAATGCTTTAGAGGATGTCAAGGGGTTGGTTCTATGATTCATATATGGTGGGAATGCCCAAAGATACGTAGATTCTGGAATACGGTATTTCATATTATAAGACATATAACTGGTTGTAATATACATCAGTCTCCAGTGATTGCTTTGCTGAGTGGACTTGTACCGCATGCTCATAAGTCTACCAGAAGACTAATATTATTTATCCTCATAGGAGCCAGGATTTCTATAGCAGCTGCTTGGAAAAAAACGACAGTTTCGATATTATATATGAAAAGGAAGGTGACTTGGACTATGGAACAAGAGAAAAGGATGGGCTTATTATTAGATTCAGATAATCAGTTTAATGAGATTTGGGAACCATGGTTAAAATACTTGGATATCTTAAATACCATGTTAATTTAATAAGGCAATTCACTACTTACTGTTGTATACATTTGGCAGGTAGGCTATGTACCCTTCTTTCTCTTTACTCTTTCATCCTCTCCTACTTTTCCTTTTTCTTCCTCTTTTTCTTTTGGTTCAGTTTCTTTAATTTTTTATATTATATAAATAACACAAGGAACTTTCTCTACATGAATGTGTTATTTATGGCTTGGTTCTTTTCTTTCTCATATATAATTTTATTTTATCCATTTGGATACATTCTTTAGTCAATTTGGGTATACTGAAATTTCTGAAAACTATATTTTTTGACTCATGGAATCTGTGGAGAGAATATTAGAGGTGGAGTCAATTCCTCGAATAAATTCTTAAATTAATTGTTTGATATTTTATGATATCAAAATATTCTTTCACTAAATAGGAAATATAAGTATACCTGAGTTTCTGTTTATTTTCTCAATCTTTATTTCTTCATCTTATCCCTTCTAATTCACCACAGGAGAATGTTTTGGAAATGGGGGGTAGAATAGATGGAGGAGATGCTATACATCCCTTGAAACAACTCAACCCAGATATGTTATACTGGATGTAGGTAGGTTGTTTAGGAATTAATCATATTCATGAAGTCGAATGATATAACTTATGGTGTGACACATACTAATAGTTACACTGAATTTGAATAGTACTTAGGGGAGGATTGGAGATGGGCAAGTATGGGTATTTACTCAATTTCAGTTGGGTTGGTTTACAGAAACATGTGATTTTTTTGTTGTTTTCTTTATCTCTGACTATTGAGTGATTCTTTGATTTGAACCACGGTATTGTTAGAAAGAATATACTACTAAATATGTCATTCTGTAATGCAATATAATGACATTTTTTTTTGTTGTATAATATCTAATCTACCATCTATATTTTGAAAATAAAATTAAACTTGATTGAAAAAAAAAAACCTCAACAGTAAAATCAGTCTGTATATGCAGCATAGCATGCTTGTTATACTCACTGTGGAACTTAAGAGGTTAATATTCTGCATTGTGTAAAAAGGCTGTTTTATCCTGTATGAATAGATCTTTCCCTCCTGCACTGTCTATCTGGAGAAGGCCAGTGAACACAGGCAGGGTAGACGACCTGCACATGTTCAGTTGTGTCTTTTATGCTGTAGAAAATATTTCCTTGTTGAGCTGAACTAGCGAGGTCACATGATATTGACATCACACATGTCGGCGTGTATACAGGCCGCAGTGGAAATTGCATCCTTCCTGAACTCTCAGCACTGGAGAAACCTTACAGTTTATCGCTGACTGTGCAATACAGATCCGCCAAAAAGTTATATATTGGCAATATTTAAATGTAAATGCAGATGAACTATTTTCATATTACTGGGTTTAGTAACACTTTAAATTTCTTTTTAAAATGAATACCCTTGTGTAAAAAGTTCTCTGCTGGATTTTTAAACAATTGTTGTATTGTAACAATTTTCATGGAGGGATGCAATATAAGCCCTACCCCAAAAATATGCCCTAGTTTTTAAATTGGTTGTAAAATCCTAAAATCCACTCTACTACAGTACTATGTAAACTAATGTAAACTGTGTATGTTTCTGTAATCTAATTGTGCCAAATACCTTCGGTACAGCACCGATCGGTGCTCAGCTGACCTCCCGCTGCCTCCTCCTCTTCTTCTAGCTGTCAGTGGGTTATAAGAAGGTATTTGGCAAAATTATATTACAGAAACCTACAACAGTTTACATAATATAATACTGTAATAGAGTGAATTATAGGATTTTACAACCACTTTTACTCAGTTCCACTGGGGATTCCTGACAAGTAGGGAGGGAGAGGGGGAGAGAAGACCGCCCATGACATGGTAAGACTTACCCCCAAAATAAGCCCTACTGTGTCTTTTGTTGCCAAAATTAATATAAGACATGGGCTTATTTTTGGAGAAACACAGTAGTTATAATGCTTTTCTATAACATAAAAAAATAATCTTCAAAGAAAAAAAATATTTGGGGCAAATATAATATTTATATACATAACAAGGAAGACTGCATGCAGACGACATGAAAGGAATGGGAAAATTATAACAAGGTTTCTTTGTAATAGGTTTGGGCTTCTACATCCAAGAGCAATAAATTGGTTCTACAATACTGAAGGTCTTTTAACCACTTCAGCCCCGGACCATATTGCTGGTCAATGACCAGGCCACTTTTTGCGATTCGGCTTTGCGTCGCTTTAACTGACAATTGCGCGGTCGTGCGACGTGGCTCCCAAACAAAATTGGCGTCATTTTTTCCCCACAAATAGAGCTTTCTTTTGGTGGTATTTGATTACATCTGCGGTTTTTATTTTTTGCGCTATAAACAAAAATAGAGCGTCAATTTTATTACTTTTTGCTGTAATAAATATCCCCAAAAATATATAAAAAAAATATTTTTTTCCCCTCAGTTTAGGCCGATACGTATTCTTCTACATATTTTTCATAAAAAAATCGCAATAAGCGTTTTTTGATTGGTTTGCGCAAAAGTTATAGGCCCGGATTCTTGAAACACTTACGCCAACGTATCTACAGATACGCCGCATAAGTGTAAATGTGCGCCGTCGTAGCTCTGCGCCGTACCCATAGAACTAGATACGTCTGAAATTAGGCTTCATCCGACGTAAGTTTCCTACGCCGTTGTATCTTGGGTGCATATTTACACTGTCCGCAAGGGGCGCTCCCATTGATTTACGCGTCGAATATGCAAATGACTGAAATACGCCGATTCATGAACGTACTTGTGCCCGTTGCAGTAATATACGCCATTTACGTAAGGCGTACGTCCGGCGTAAAGTTATTCCACCTATAGGAGGCGTATTCCATGCAAAGGTATGGACGACGGAACAGCCGTCGTATTTTACGTTGTTTACGTAGTACTACGTGAATAGGGCTGGGCGTAGGTTACGTTCAGTAATTCGACGTATCTTAGGCCCAGTACACACGACCGAACATGTTTGCTGAAACTGGTCCGCGGACCAGTTTCAGCAGACATGTTCGGTCGTCTGTACAGCCGCCAGACCGTTTTCAAGCGGGCAAATGTTTCTAAACTTGCTTAGAAACATGCCCGCTGGAATCCTGTCCATTGGACATGTTCGGTCGTCTGTACAGACTTACTGTACATGTCCGAGCGGCCGCCATCCCTCGCATGTGTCGAATGACTTTGACGCATGCGTGGAAGCATTGAATTGCCAGGGCCGCGCACGTCGCCGCGTCATCGTCGCGGCGACGGCGCGGCCTCGTCGCCGCGTATCGTGTACGCGCGGATTTCTGTATGATGGTGTGTACAGCCATCATACAGAAATCTCCGGACGGGCATGTACGCTGAAAACAGTCCGGTGGACCGTTTTCATCGTACATGTTTGCCCGTCTGTACGAGGCCTTAGGCGTTCATTCCAAAGTGATTCTGGGCATGCGCACTGGGAGCGTCCATGGGACGGCGCATGCGCCGTTTGTTCGGCCCATCATTTGCATGTGGTCACGGTTCATTTAAATGAACCGCCCACCGTCCACCTACTTTGAATTAGACGGGCTTATGCCGCATAATTTACGTTACGCTGGCGCAACGTAGGGAGCAAGTGCTTTGTGAATACTCTGCTTGCCTCCCTGTGTTACGTCGGCGTAGCGCATATGAGATGCGCTACGCTGGCAGAAAGATGCACCGATCTACCTGAATCCGGCCCATAGCGTCTACAAAATAGGGCATAGTTTTATGGCATTTTTATTAATATTTTTATTTTTTTTACTAGTAATGGCGGCGATCAGCGATTTTTATCGGTACTGCAACCTTATGGCGGACACTTCGGACACTTTTGACACATTTTTGGGACCATTGGCATTTTTATAACGATCAGTGCTATAAAAATGCATTGATTACTATAAAAATGACACTGGCAGGGAAGGGTTTAACACTAAGGGGTGAGGAAAGGGTTAATTATGTTCCCTAGGTGTGTTCTAACTGAAGGGGGGAGGGACTGACTAGGGGAAATTACTGATCGCTGTTCATACATTGTATGAACAGACGATCAGTCATTTCTCCCCCTGACAGGACACGGAGCTGTGTGTTTACACACACAGCTCCCGGTTCTCGCTCTGTAACGAGCGATCGCGGGTGCCCGGCGGTGATCGCGCCTTGAGGCTGGTCGGCAAGTAGTTAAAATCTCGACGTTCTAACATTCTGCCACAAACTAAAGCCCAGGAGAGGGCAAATAGACTGTAGTTGCAGTGTGTGAGAGCTGATTGGAGGAAAGGAACACACCCCCCCACACAGCAAAAGAACTGTGTTGTGAATAGACAAGCTCCATTCTGAGCTCTTGCTCTTGTCAGGAAAACTTCTCAGAAGAGACTCATGCTGATAACAGAGGAACAAAGCATCAGAGAAAAACAACATTCAGAGCTTTGGAGAGAGATAAGTAAACTGCAGATACCGTATATGTGCTTTGCTCAAATGCCATGACTGATGTTTACAACCACTTTAAATAGAGTTTACGAGAAACTCTCCTACAAATCTTATTTACAGCTAAAGGTCATGGACTGCCTTGATTTATCCTCACTAGTTGTTTAGTCCCTAGTGACTCTGTTGAGACTGCCTGGTATAGGATTGAAGGGTGATTAGGTCAGTAGTACCTATAAGAGGCGGCCTCTCACCGTGTTATGCTCTAGCTGTCGGGCAGCTCATGTTAGGCCTATTTATCCATCTTCCCAAGAGGGTTTATAATAAGAGGTGTATATGCATGTGTGCACTGCGTGAGCAGCTGCAGTGATAAATAGACAACGTTGCCTTTTTATTAAAGTGGTAGAGGTATGTGTTTTTTTAGTACCTGAATGTGTCTGCTCACAGACACTTCTTGGAACCATTGTCGGTGTCTGTGTTAGCATCACAGCACAGCTCCAACCAGACCCATTCCTGTCCCACCACACCCAGCTCTGCCCCATCTCACCCAACTCCCCCCACCCCACCCAGCATCATCTGTGATGCCGTATGTTCCAAAAGAAATGTGTTTCAGCTTCTCCTATCCTCCTAGCTTAGCTCTGGCTTGCAGGAAAGAAGGAAGGAGAGCTGTAAGGGTACTTCTAATTCTTCTATAGAAACATTGTTCACACATTTTAACTAGTATGGTGCAACCGATTGAGTTAATTAGAGCAAGCCTTTCCTTCCAATTTAAGTAAGATATATAAGAAGTGAGGAGCTATAACCTTTGGGTGGATTGACCCTTTAAAATGCATTAATTAATTGATGTGTTTATTTATGTGTTTTATCTAGCTTTTAGTACATTTTCCAGTCAATGTTTGAACTTAAAATGCAAGTTAGCAGAGTTCACATGAACGGACTATATATAAAACAATGAGGTTTTTAACACTACAGGAAAATGGTGCCTAGCTGCAGGCAGGCTCAGCAGACTGTAAAACTAAGATAGTAAAAGATGATGAGTATTGACCTCAGCTCAGTTCTCCTACCATTGAAGAACCCCCTCCTCCCAATGCATTTCGCCCAGGTGGGACTTAAGCCGTGTACACACTAATAGGTAGATTCAGAGAGATTGGAATATCTTTAGGGCGGCGTAGCCTAGCCTGTTTAGGCTACACCGCCGTAAATTAACTAGCCTAGTAGTGATTTTCAATCTACTTACCTGCTAATCTACGGCGGCGTAGGGCGTAAGGGTGCCTAATTCAAATGACTTGGAGGGGGGCGTGTATCAGGGTAATGAGGCTTGACCTCACGTTTTTGACGTTTTCTTACACTGCGCATGCGCCGGCCGACTACATTTCCCAGTGCGCATTGCGGCTAAGTACGCCGTACGGGCCTATTGATTTCGAGGTGGACGTAAACAACGTAAATCCCGATTAGCGGACGACTTACGCAAACAACGTAAAAATTTCGAATTTCGCGGCGGGAACGGCGGCCATACTTAACATTACTATTCCACTAGAGCAGGGGTATGCAATTAGCGGACCTCCAGCTGTTGCAAAACTACAAAACTACAAGTCCCATCATGCCTCTGCCTTTGGGTGTCACGCTTGTGGCTGTCAGAGTCTTGCTATGCCTCATGGGACTTGTAGTTCTGCAACAGCTGGAGGTCCGCTAATTACATATTAGTGCACTAGAGCATAGCTCTAACTTTAGGCAGCCTATCTCTTACGGAAACAACGTAATTCGACTGCGTTGGCCTGGCGTTCGTTCGTGAATCAGCGTATCCCCTCATTTACATAATCTACGCCGGCCGCAATGGAAGCGCCATCTAGCGGCCATCAACAACATTGCAATCTAAGATAGGATGGCGCAAGCGTCGTATCTTAGATATGTTTAAGTGTATCTCTGTTAGAGAATACACTTAAACATAGGTCGGTGCAGATTCAGAGTTAGGTCGGCTTATCTGTAGATAAGCCGGCCTAACTCTTTCTGAATCTACCTATAACAGTTTTTTGGGTTGCACAAAAAAAATTGTGAGTTCCAATCAGAGACACTGTTCTAACCATGCAAGGTTAGTCCAGTGATCTCTCCTGCTAAACTGTTGTGTTCTGACAGGGGGACGGCCCCTCAGCCAGAACACTCCAATCACTGCTCTCTGCCATTGGCTGATGTATAGATGGGTAGAATGTCGGCCGTTTTTTTTTTTTAACTGGCAAATGTCTCCCGACATTCTGCCCATGTGTATGAGGCTATAATTATAGAGGCAACTATGACTGCAAACATTTAAATGGTAGGTTTTCATTCACACATTTTGTCTACAGCAGAAAACACAGATTTGTGACAAAGCAAAAACAAAGTAATACAAAGGTTACTTGTATAATTTACATTTTCTAATAATTAAGATGACAAAGAAACCCTGCTCATAAATATACTACTAAAGCTACTAATTCAATGACCTAATAAACAAAATTAGTTTGACAACATTCCTAAAGGATATCTATTCTGAGAAAATGCACAGCTCAAAAACATTTAAGGTAAATCAGAGTATAGCATCAAGTCAATTATACTCCTGGGATATTGATCTGGTCAGTTAAGTATCAGAGGGGGTTGTTAATAAGTTTCAGCTGCTTTGGTGTTAATGAAATTAACAACATGTGCACTTGATGGGCAAAAATGAGACGACCTCCAAAACAGGAATGGTTTTACAGGTGGAGGCCACTGACATTTTTTTTCCATACCCTTTTTTCTGACTGTTTTTCACTAGTTTTGCATTTGGTTAGGGTTAGAGTCACTACTGGTAGCATGAGATGATAACTGGACCCTATAGAGCGGGGATAAGCAATTAGCGGACCTCCAGCTGTTGCCAAACTACAAGTCCCATCATGCCTCTGCCTCTGGGTGTCATGCTTGATGCTGTCAGAGTCTCGCTATGCCTCATGGGACTTGTAGTTTGGCAACATCTGGAGGTCCGCTAATTGCTTATCCCTGCTATAGAGGTTGCACAGGCAGTCCAGCTCCTCCAGGATGGCACATCAATATGTGCCATTGCCAGAAGGTTTGCGGTGTCTCTCAGCACAGTATCAAGAGTATGTAGGAGATTCCAGGAGACGGGTAGTTACTCTAGTTACTGGGAAGGGCCATAGAAGGTCCTTAACCTATCAGCAGGACTGGTATCTGCTCCTTTGTGCAAGGAGGAACAGGGTAAGCACTGCCAGAGCCCTACAAAATTACCTCCAGCAGACCATTAATGTGAATGTCTCTGACCAAACAATCAGAAACAGTCTTCATGAGGGTGGCCGGAGGGCTCGATGTCCTCTAGTGGGCCCTGTGCTCACTGCCCGGCACTGTGGAGCTCGATTGAATTTTTTTGCCATTGAACGCCAGAATTGGGAGGTCTGCCACTGGCACCCTGTGTTGTTCACAGATGAGAGCAAGTTCACCATAAGCACACGTGACAGAAGCGAAAAGGTCTGGAGAAGCTGTGGAGAATGTTATGCTGCCTGTAACACCATTCAGCATAATATTTGGTAGTGGGTCAGAAATGGTCTGGGGAGGCATATCAACAGAGAGACGCACAGACCTCTACAGGCTAGAAAACGGCACCCTGACTGCTATTAAGTGACGGGATGAAATCCTTGGACCCATGGTCAGATCTGGTGCAGTGTCCTGGGTTCCTCCAGGTGCACGACAATGCCTGGCCTCATGTGGCAAGAGCATGCAGCCAGTTCCTGGAGGATGAAAGAATAGATACCACCGAATGGCCATCATGCTCGCCCTTACCTAAATCCAATAGAGCACCTCCTAGACATTTTGTTTCGGTCCATCCGAGGCTGCCAGGTTGCACCTAAGTCTGTTCAGGAGCTCAGTCATGCCCTGGTCCAGATCTGGGAGGAAATACCCCAGGACACCATCTGTCATCTCATTGGGAGCATGCCCTGACGTTGTCAGGCATGCATACAAGCACGTGGGGGCCATACAAACTACTGAGTACCATTTTGAGTTGCTGCAATAAAATTTCATGAAAATGGACTAGCCTGCTCACCATTTTTTCACTTAGATTTTCGGGGGGGGGGGGGGGGGTCTTTGTATTCAGCCCTCTGAAGGTTGAAAAATTTTAATTTCCATCAAACGATGTGGCATCCTTTTGTTCCTAACACATTACCCAGTCCATATCAGTATAGATATCCAGCATGATATGTTTCCCCATTGGGATCTGATGTGTTTTCAAAGTGTTCCTTACATTTTTTTGAGCAGTGTATGTTGGCAGCCATTGTTTTTTGTAGACTTGACAGTTTCCAAATTTCTCTCTATATGCTGTAGGTAACGTACAGCATCTGTGCAAAAATATTAATTAATTGGGTAATAGTGCGCTTGTTCAAAACAAAAACTCAAACAGCATATGAAACATAAATACGTGAAAATTACACACTATTCAAAAATGTATATTGCACATCAGTAAAAAATATATAAATACTCGATAAATAAATAAAGTCTTCTTCATAAATTGATAAAAGTGACTTCAAAAAGCCACTTTTATAAATTTATGAAGAAGACTTTAATTATTTATCTAATATTTATATATTTTTTACTGATGTAAATGTTCACGTATTTATGTTTCATAAGTTGTTTGAGTTTTTGTTTTGTTTTTTATAAATCTCTTTATTTAAATTTTCTCTCCTTTTTTTTTTTTTCCATACAAAAAATAAAATCATACTTATACATTGCATTCATATTTCACTTAAATTCCAATGACATTGACATTAACCTTCCTCTATTTCTTCAAAAACATCCATACAATATCCTTCCATCCAATACAATACACTCCTCTTTCTCCCCCCCCTCCCCCAATGGTGTGATTAATTTCCCAATTTCCCCCTTTATCCTGACGCTGTTATAGGGTTCTCTATCCAATTTGCCCATACTCTCCTATATTTCTCCCCATATCCTCTATTGCAATATGTCTCTCTGTATAATATCAGGTTATTATTTACTAAGTTTTTCACTGCACTATTGAAGGAGCCTCTGGCTTTTTCCAGTTTAGCACTATTAATTTCCTGGCATAGAAAAACAACAGACCTATCTGCGTTTTCCTTTCTTTTGAAACAACATTACCCCCTATTAATCCTAAGAGACAAATCTCCACTTCTTGTTCCAGCATTACAGATGTCACTCTTGCTATCATTCTCAGAATCTCACTCCAGAACACTACTATTTTTGGACAAAGCCAAAATATGTGCATAAAGTCTCCTGGAGCAACTACACACCTCCAGCAATTCTGAGAGTTGGTCGGTGAGATCTTGTGCAGTTTTTATGGTGTATAGTGACTTCTATGTATAATTTTATATTGTATCAGTTTATCTCGGAATGATACCAGTATCTGCATTGGGAACCTCCATACTTCCTCCCAATTCTCCAAACCCGGGGCTTCTCTCTTCCAATTCTCCCTTAATTTACTTATATCATAAGGTGTAGTATTTATCAAATATCCATAGAACTTTGAAATTGTCCTCTTCCCACCTTTTACCATTTGTTCTACATCTGATTCCATCAATTGCGGAGTCCCCTCTGGGAACTGGGCTATTAAGGCATGGCTGTGTTGCCTATACCTGAACGCATAACTCTCAGGAATATTCCAAAGCTGTCTCATTTCCACATATGATAAAAACTTTCCCTCCTGTATCAACTGTGATAGTTTCTTCACCCCATATCTAGTCCATGCTCCCAGGTCCTGAACCAAGTCCAGGTGTGGTAATTCAGGGTTCCTCCACAGAGGGGTATTTGGAGATAGGTTATTATTCTTTTCCCCTTCTCTTACTACGACGGCTTTCCATATTTTAACTGTCCTTTTCATTGCTGGCGTCAAGTCTCTCCTAGTTTTAATACCCCTATACAACAGTCCCTGCAGTGCTTCTACCGATTGGACCACTGTTGCTTCCAACATAGTGGCCGAATCATACCCATCCGGGTTTAACCATCTCCCTGCTGTCACTAGCTGTGCCGCTGTATAATATTTATGGAAGTCTGGGAATGCTAATCCCCCCTGCACTTCTGGTCTCATAAGTGTACTTAGTTTAATTCTAGCTGGTTTATTGGCCCATATAAATGCGGAGAGCATTCCATGTAGCTGTATAAAAAAACTTTTTGGGAGCCACTGTGGAGAATTTCTGAAGACATATAAAAATTTGGGTAAAACCTTCATCTTTACTAAGTTTATACGTCCCAGCAATGACAGAGGCAATGTCGCCCAGATTTTTATTTTCCTCCCAAGCTCCTGTACCTCCGGATCTAAATTTAATTTCCAAAAATCTTCAACCTGTCTGGATATTTGAATGCCTAAGTATCTAAATTCCAGTACCCATTTCAATGGCGTATTCGGGCAGCATTTTTTTGTGCTCCTTGATCTATAGGAAATAATATTGACTTACCCCAGTTTACTTTAAGCCCTGTATATAGCGAATAAACATTCAGCAATTCCAGAGCTCCTTCCAAAGATGGACCCGCATCTCTCAAAAATAGAAGCATGTCATCGGCATACAGGGCTACCCTCTCCTCCAGCCCCCCCACCCGGAGTCCCTGAATGTTGGGTGTGGTCCTAAGAGCCTCTGCGTTTGAGTTTTTGTTTGAACAAGAGAACCATTACCCAATTAATTAGTTATATAGTGTTAGCGACCACTGTTTAAATGGTGCAGTGGTTCTGGTTGATCACAACACTGAGTAATATAAGCCCTTGTTTTGTGCACAGGATATTCTTCATTTACCAACTTCAAAAACTCAATTTTTCCAGGTAGTTAATGCACTGTTTACATCCGTAAAGATTTATTTTCACAAGATAAAGAGGACATCCAAGAAGAACTGAACTGTAGATACTGTTCCCAAAAAAGGCAAAGGGCAAAGGACATCACTTGTGTCTTTGACCAGTTTGTAATTTCCCCATTACTGACTTAGTATTCTTTGTTCTGCACTGCGTCGCTGTGTGGAGGTGGCCATCTTGGAAGAGGCAGGGTTTTGCATATCAGAGCCTCCAGTAAGGAAAACAATATGCAGCACAGTAGTGAGATCACCAAATCTCTTTCAAAATCTTCTGAGACTAGCATTCAATGGCAGCAGTGTATTTCAACCTGCAGATATACAGCTATCAGACTGTAGAAGCAGGAGTGCCTAGGCACCCTTATATACCATTAGGTGCATTTTTATTTTTCAGGAGGGATTCAAGAAAAGGTACATTTTTAGGGTACTACTACAATTAACATTTCTAATTGTTCCTCTAGCAATTGTTTAATGGCTGAGCTTAATTTTAAAAATTTTAGGGTACTATTAGATACAGTTAACATTTCTAAATGTCTCCTTCCAAATCTTTAATTTCAGAGTTCAATTTCACTATACTGCTGTTTACTAAACCACAGCAACCAGATTCCACCATTCTGCAATTTAAAGCAGTATGAACATTAAAGTTGATTTCTGATTAGTTACTATGTTTTACTGTATTTTTTGCTCAGTAGAGTTACCGTAAATTGATTTGTCCTAGGACTATATTGGAGATGGTCAGTGTGTTGAAGTAATTTGCATCTAAGGAGAAAACAAGCCAAGGTATACACGGATTACACTACTCTTAGTAAAATTCCCTACACTCAACAAGAACGTCTTACTTGCTTATGAATGTAATATATTAGAGAACTATCCCTGGTGTCTGTCTAACTATTACTCTTATTCCAAAGACAAACAGAATACATCATAATTACAATCAACATTTAGAATAATTACATTCCAAGATAAGTGCATAAGCATGCAGTAAAGTAATAATAGTTTGATGAGTGCACATACAATGTAAATGTTGGAAATATGTACTGTATATTTGGAGATCTTTGTTTCAAAATAAATATACATCATTACATTTGCTTAAATGAGAATTCAAGCCTGCAGTAAAGGCTATATGGTCTTGGACATTGTAGACCAAAATATATATTATATAAACACTTTTATTAAATATATAAAGTGACTGATTGCACTCCTATGGTGTGGCCACACACATTGAATATTGTTTTTTTTCTTTACCTCATCAAAAAATTGTGCTTAAGCTGTCTTTTTGAAAATTTTCAAGTAATCAATGTTCTGTACAGGGCGAGATACAGTGCCTTGAAAAAGTATTCATACCCCTTGAAATGTTTTCACATTTTCTCACAATACAACCAAAAACGTAAACGTGTTTTATTGGGATTTTGTGTGATAGACCAACGCAAAGTGGCAAATAATTGTGAAGTGGAAGGAAAATGATAAATGGTTTTCATTTATTTTTTACAAATAAGTATCTGAAAAGTGTGGGGTGCATTTGTATTCACCCCTTTACTCTGATACCCCTAACTAAAATCTAGTGGGACCAATTGCCTCCAGAAGTCCCCTAATTAGTAAATAGAGTCCATCTGTGTGTAATTTAATCTCAGTATAAATACAGCTGTTCTGTGAAGCCCTCAGAGGTTTGTTAGAGAACCTTTGTGAATAAACAGCATCATGAAGGTCAAGGAACACACCAAACAGGTCAGGGATAAAGTTGTGGCGAAATTTAAAGCAGGGATAGGTTATAAAAAAATATCCCAAGCTTTGAACATCTCACGGAGCACTGTTCAATCCTTCATCCAAAAACGGAAAGAGTATGGCACAACTGTAAACCTACCAAGACATGGCCATCCACATAAGCTGACAGGCCAGGCAAGGAGAGGAAATAATCAGAGAAGCAGCCAAGGGGCGCATGGTAACTCTGGAGGAGCTATAGACATCCACAGCTCAGGTGGGAGAATCTATCCACAGGACAACTATTAGTCGTGCACTCCACACATCTGGCTATATGGAGTGGCAAGAAGAAAGCCATTGTTGAAAGAAAGCCAAAAGAAGCCCTGTTTGCAGTTTGCGAGCAGCCATTTGGGGGACACAGCAAACATTTGGAAGAAGGTGTGCTAGTCAGGTGAGACCAAAATGTAACTTTTTTATCTAAAAGAAAAATGCTATGTGTGGCAGAAACTAACACTGCACATCACATTGAACACACCATCCCCACCGTGAAACATGATGGTGGCAGCATCATGTTGTGGGAATGCTTTTCTTCAGCAGGGGCAGAGAAGCTGGTCAGAGTCGATAGGAAGATGGATGGAGCCAAATACAGGGCAATCGTATATATACTGTGTATATATATATATATATATATATATATATATATTTAGCCGGATTCACGTAGGACTTGCGCCGACGTATCTTCTGCTTATATTTTTATAGCTATATATATATGCCATATTTGCGTACAAGACGACCCCCTAATTTTACATTTTTTTAAAGATTTTTTTTGCCTGTAATCATTGTATAAGACGACTCCCCTTCTGGGGCTTCCGACGCTTCATATTTCTTCCTTCTGGAGCCATATTCTTCTTCATTCTTGCTAGAGCTGGAGCCATATTCTTCTTCCTTCTTGCTGGAGCTGAAGCCAATCACGGCGAGCGATGTATTCTATTAATGAATACAAAGCCTGATTAAATTGGCAGAGGCTGTAACATCATCAGCCCATGCCTCTTTGACTCTCAAAGCCAATCCGAGCAGGCTACTGTATGTAGCCTGCTCGGATTGGCAGAGGTTGTTACTCCAATTCGAGCAGGCTCTGTATTCATTTGAATACATCGCTCACCGGGATTGGCTAAGCGGTATATACTGTATGTAGCCGAAGCTACATACAGTATTACCGCACATCAAGCAGGCATCCAAGCAGCTGACCCGGCGTATAAGATGACCCCTGCTTTATGGGCAGTTTTTTTAAGTGTAAAAGGTAGTCTTATACACCAGCAAATACAATATATATAATATATATATATATATATATATATATATATATATATATATATATATATATATATATAATATATATATATATATATATATATATATATATATATATATATATATATATATATATATATATAATCAGTTATATAAAGAATAATAGTTCCCCAATATCGATCCTACTTGTAACATAATCAAATATATAATCAAATATATCTATAGAAAAAAAATTGAAAATGAACGCGTATGTATACCCTAACAAAGAACTTCTCTTACTTGATGTTAGTCTTTAAAATGTACCTTTAAAAGCATGTTATTTCCACTTGATAAAATA
The DNA here is from genome assembly GCF_905171775.1 of Rana temporaria. Classification (NCBI taxonomy): domain Eukaryota; kingdom Metazoa; phylum Chordata; class Amphibia; order Anura; family Ranidae; genus Rana; species Rana temporaria. The sequence goes on from NC_053492.1 coordinate 155,696,661, forward strand.
CCTGTTGATTTGCCAGAAATCCAGTGAGCTTCCAACCTCTGTAGTGGCTGACAATGCTTCTCTGAAATCCCAAACAATGTTGTCAGCCCTGCAAAAGTTCTATCTCTGGACTATAGCTCACCTATGTTTCAGAGATGAGGCGAATGGGAGGTGTTCAGAAGGACCAATGCCCTTCCTGCCCTGAAGTTACAACCCTGCTACCACCCTAGTGAGTGAGCATTGTCACTGTAATATAAGATGTGTGTTTATTGAAAAGCTGCTGTAGATATGACTCCTAGCACTCAGGATGTTGATACACACATGGCTGAGCCATTTCAGTTTTATTGGTAACCAATAGAAGCACAGAGATGGGAAATTACATCATAACCATGTACTTTCACTGGGAAGATCAATACATTAAACAATAACACTGTCACCTAAAGGCATAACTACTAATCACAGTATAATATATGAAAATAGTTGCTTCTGGATACCCTGGTGCTTGGAATCCTATATTGTAATATTTTGTGCATTCTGAAGAGTTGGAGACTTATTATCAGAAGATGCCATCTGATTGCACCTTGCACTATTGTGACACCTCCATCTACCTTTATTCTATTTACCCCTGTATTCCTCTGCACCTTACTTAACAATTTCTGTTGGTTGTGAAATCCTACATTCCCCAGGGGACTGGAAATGTTATAAGAAGCTGTAATCTTGACTTTTTGGCTTTAGTGCTTTTCCCTATTTAGTATTAAGGTTAGACTCCTAGGCACAGGTGGTAAGCTAACATATTTTGGCCAAAATACAAAGTAACACCTTATGATTGTTTGTGTTTTGGTCTTTTTGTGAAGTACATGAAAATATTTAAAATACCAGCCTGTCCGCTAAATAAATGGTAGATGAGACACTAAAAGGCTGGTCTGCCGACCAAGTACGTTCACAAAAAAATCTTTGTTTTTTGAATTTTAGTATGCTACTGTTAACAATCATGGTCCATGCTCAGGTGACCTATAAAAAGCATCAGCTTGTGTTAAATTTTCATTGTTTCCCAGATGTCAGTAATAGGTAATTTGACCTACTCTTAAGTAATTTGCACTCTAAGAGCTCCTTTTCATAAAATGTTCTTCACAGAACCTGCCCCTGTCTGGGTTCTCCCAAAACATGGCAATTGTCTCTATACTGCATGTCTCCATTCATAAAAAAAAATACTCTTTGTGGTCAACAAAGTTCTTTATGTCCTATTACAGTCTGCTGATTTTTAGAGACATTTCTTATTTTATTTACACTACATCAGTAATCAGCAGCAATCAACAAAAGTATCTTTCTGTGCCAGGAATTCACTAAGGCTACTTTCACACTGGGGCGGTGGGGGCGGTTTTAGCGGCCCTTTACCGTTCTTATAGCACTGCTTTTTGGCCACTAGCGGGACGCTTTTAACCCCCGTTAGTGACTGAATAAAGGGTTTAAAGTGGCCCTGTTGTGGCGCTGCCAAAGTGCTTTGCAGGCTCTTCGACAGCGCTGCCCATTCATTCCAATGGGCAGGGGTGGTGGAAGATGGTGTATTCACCGCTCCCGCACTGCCCCAAAGATGCTGCTTGCAGGACTTTTTTTTCCTGTCCTGCAAGCGCACCACCCCAGTGTAAAAGCACTTGGACTTTCACACTAGAGTGGCTTGAGAGGCACTTTACAGGTGCTATTTTTAACGCAAAAACATGTGTAAAGCGCCCCAGTGTGAAAGGGGTCTAACGGTTGGAGAAGTAACTGTCAGATGCAGCTATTAATGCTTCTCACTATAAACCCTAAAACCTGATGATTGACCAGAATGTGCTCTATGTAAATGCCCAGATAATGCTGGTAGTACAAAATTCAAACAGTAAAGTCTTACTGCAGAGTGTCAGATTTAATGTTTCTCAACCATTGAGCAATTTTAAACCAATCAAACTTATTTTTCAAAAGCAATCATGGTCTTTACCAAAGGGTGCAAACTCTATATTTTGCAAATGTTATATATTTGAAGGGATTAAAAAAATTCAACAAGTAATGCTGAAACCTTCAATACAGTTTTCCTAGAAGCTGGATACACTGACATTTAATTTACTAAGAAATAGTGAAACATTTGGAAGAACAATCCGTCTTTGTCATAAAGGTCACTGAACCACAGTTTTGATTGAGAGTCTATATGGTACTGTTGTTTCCCACTGAAATTATTTATAATTGTATTAAGCAGCTGTTTATGGTGTTACTTCACATAAACTGGGACTCCCAAAGTCATTTACCAATCATAATAATTGGCTAATTTAGACCATTAGTTTTTATTTTGAAGTATAATAGAACAGCATTTGGGAGTTTCTTGAGAGTGGCCAGCACCTTAGTATCTGCAAGTGGATGTTGCCAAATGTCATCATATCAGTTTGATATATCTGTCCAATTAAACCCTGCTGCTAATAATAAAACTTAGTGAAAAGATGACACGATGTCACATTTTTTACAGCTGCTCCAGATATCTGAGGAGCAGTCTAACAAATGCTCAAATCAGAAGGTAATCCTGTGTAAAACAATTGACTCATGTAAATGGTCCAATACACTTTGTTCTATGCAGTAGGCATTCACAGTATACGTCACGTCTTCTCATTCAAGCTTTTACAAGTTTATTTCATAGGCATTTTTAGAATAAGATGGGATAATATAAACCCAAGAGAAAACTATGTCATTATATTACATTGAGCTTGGACAGACTTGCACATTTCTCAAATCATTTATAATTATTTGTAGTGCTGGATGTTTAACCTATATGCCTGGCTATATCCCCCCATTGTAGAGCATAGCTAAAAGGAACGGTACATTTTTATTGAATTTATAATATTCAGATTGTTAGAATTCCTTCAAATTATGTAGTGATTATAAAAAATTGCAAACAAATTGAATTTTAGCTGTTATTTATTGCAGATGAAATGTTAGAAAATTATCTGAGTGTCTACCTAAAAAAAAAGTTACCAGTTTTAGGAGACCACTATAGGGGGATAAAAAAATCTGCATTGGAGTCTAAAGAAGATATTTACGTTCCTACTTATCTCAGCAGATCTGCAATTTAAATCCAGCTTCCTTTGATGATGCGCTTCTGAACCTGGTCTTACTGTTAAATATGTCTGGACGTTTTTGGATTCCACTTTGAGGAAGCCAACAACAAATTCTGACATGCAGGGGAAGCAGGAGGAAAATCTTGAGAAGAGCATCACTGGTTTCAAAGACTGGGGCTGTAAAAGTAAATTTTTATTTTACATTAACCTCCCTGACGGTATGATTATGTCAGATTTTTGATGCTGAAAGCGGTGACATTATTTTGCATGGAAATTTGGCGTTTTATATTTTAGGCCTGTAATTCTTAGGAATAACTCACTTAAATCTGTGCAAACAAGAGTCTAGTTTATCGTGTATGATAAAGTTTGAAACACAAAATCAATAATATAATATAATAAATAACCATTAATAATTATAACAAATAATAATAAAAATTATTCAATAATGTAATCAAAAAGACAGAAATTTGCAGAATTGTCGCTGTTATTACTTTCAGTGTTTGATGACGAATTTCCCCACAAATCACTATCGCTCAATTCTGAAAATATCATCATAGTACAAATCCAGGATATACCGTATTTATCGGCGTATAACACGCACAGGCGTATAACACGCACCCTAACTTTAAGAGGGAAGTTTCGGGGAAAAAAAAGTTCCACAGCCCCCTGTGTATAACACGCAGGCACAGTTTACCCTCTATTTTGTGTTATACGCCAATAAATACAGTATATGGTGGTAGCTACAATTCCATACAACGTAAATGTGGTGTTCCACAATCATCTAATGAATCCACAAAATATACAACTTGCACATAAGCAATATTAATTGAAAATGAACTGTTCATAACACGCCTATCGAAATCTTGTAATGGGAAGCAGGGAATAATCTCCTGATTTATCTTTTAGAAGGAGTGAAATGACTGAAAGGAGAGAAAAAAGAAAAAAGTACATAAAGGTATATGTAGGTCGATCATATAGTTCATTTTGAAGCACTCGTGGGAGTACCATAAACGCGGGAGTGGCCCTGCAAGTCTGAGCATTGCAGCAGTTGGACTCGCGGTGGGTCTATGAGTTATTTTCCTGTCTGGGCGTCAGATCAAGTGAATTGTCTCTAAAGGCCTTGGAGTACCTAAAGATGATCCAGGGTTTCCAGGTCTTATGGAACCTCTCAACCTGTTCGTTAGATTGGGCTAATGTGTCTTCCGTTTCGTGGATTTCTGAGATTCTTTGAAACCACTCCGCAATGTAAGGAATCCGGGAGGTGTTCCAAAAAATTGGGATCCGAGATTTGCCTGCATTCAGGAGATGTTTTGAAAGAGAATGTTTGTACTTTTTCAGAGAAAAACTTGAAATATGCAGAAGACAGCATGCAGCATTGAGTGTTAGTTTGGTCTCCGTAATCAGGAAGATTCATTCTTTAACTTTGTTCCAGAATGGCTGTAATAGAGGGCAGTGCCACCAGATATGGATCAGGGAGCCTCTATCACTAGAGCTATCGCTCACTTGTGGATTCCATGTATGCAATTTTGCAGGTGTTAGATACCAATGAGTTATCAATTTGTATGCTGTCTCCTGCATTTTGGTACTAATAGAACACTTGTGGGGTAAGATGCATGCATTCTTCTATTGTTTAGTTGTTATGGTTACATGCAAATCTTCAGACCATCTCCTCCTAAGTCCATCACTTATTGAGCTTTTCGCCCTCTGCAACGATGCATAGGTGATTGACGTCGCCCCGGGAAGTTGCTCACCTGTGTTGAACACCGATTCAAATTCTGTTATGGGTCTATGACACGGATTTGGATCTGCAATGTACTGGCTGCACCGGCTCTGACGGTGCACTCACAGGCTTTCTTTTACTTTCAACTGGTGTTCCAGCCATCTGAATCCAACACACCCCTATTGGAACAAGCTTTATGGATTGATCCTCACAGCACTCTCACCTGGAGATAGTCTGCCCGGGAAGACTTAAAACATCCCTGTGCCTGCTTTGACCACTGTAATGGTGGTCATATATTTTTGGTAAGGAGACTACAATACACAAGTTGGTGTCCTTTTGGTGGTGAAATTCCATTCACACAAATTTTTTTTATCACAGATCACTCCTTATGAACTTTATCAATATTAATCTTTTTTCTGGATTAATTTTGGACATTGTTTACTACTTTTATTCATTTATTCTTTATATGTCATTTATCATGTTATATGCATGCTGATTAATTTACTGTTATGCATATCACTTCATCATTTGCACAGCGCTGTACCTAGGTTGTATGTTTGTTGTTACTTTGGGTATTTTAGAGTATTGGTACTAGCAGCTTTTTTTACTCACACATGTGTGGTTTTCTTTCATTATTTTTCGGATTTATTGTTAGCGCAGTGTTTTTTCCTACTTGGAGGAAAATCTTTTTTGGTCTAGAAAATGTGCCCAGCTTTCCTTTTCTGTGAAGGAAACTACGTAGCTGCAGATATGCCCAGAAAGGTAAATTGGAGAGGTTGTTGTCTCTTTTTAAGGTGGACCAGTCTTTTATTTAAGTCTGTTCATAACAGTCTCCCGCTAATAGAAGTCCATTCCCATTTTAAGGTTGACATTGTGAGTTGCCCATGCCTGGTACAAAACTAGGGTTGTCTTTTAATGGAGTAAGAGGACACAAGGATGAAGTGATATCTGTCCTCTGGACTACTTCATGAAACACCTTCAGTGTGGCTCCTGTCAATGGATGATGTTTTATTATGTCTGGGTAAGAGGACCAAGGGATGGGATTAAGGGTCATCTCCAAATTAACCCAATCTTTTGTGTCCTGATGGCAATGCCAGTCAACAACTCTTGTCAGATGTGCAGCCAAATAATAATCCTTAAAGTTGGGTAGGCCCAGCCCTCCCTTTTGCTTTTTTTTTTCTAATTAAAGTTGTATACTTTATTCTTGGCTTTTTGTGAGCCCATAAAAATTTCAGGAGGATATTGTGAAAAAAAATTGGTGTCGTTTTATCGGTAAAGTGCGCATTAAACAAAGAATAGTCATCTTGATGAAACCGCAAGCCCAAACCATGAAAAAAAAACCTTTGTACCATTTGTCTAGGTCTTTCTCTACAGTTTTACAGAGTGGAAAAAAGTTTTGGCCAAATATAGAGGATAATTGTGGGGTTAGTTTGATTCCTAAATATTTCAGATTCTTGGAGTGATCTGATAAGTTTACGCGCATGGTTTCGGATTTGGCGTAATTTATTTTTAGGTTAGAAACGTAGCCGTAATGGGTGAATGTTTTTGTCAGATTGGGGATTGTGATATGAGGGTCAGTCAGGAAGAACAGTAAGTCGTCTGCAAAAGCGGCCACCTTATATTCTCTATCCTTTACCTTGAAGCTACTTATAGATGCCTCTGCATTAATTGTTCTGATGAAAGGCTCCAGCGAGAGAATAATCAACAGCGGCGAGAGCAGACAGCCTTGAGATGAGCCTTCGAGGTGCCATTTAAGATGTGAACTTTCCCAGATAGCGAGCCATTTATTTTCAATCTCGCTGTTGGATTTTGGTATAAAGTTGATATCCATGCCATAATCCGAGAGCCTAACCCTATTTGACCACACGTGGCCAGCATGTAGTCCCACACTACTCGATCAAAGGCCTTCTCCGCGTCCGTGGACAGGAGAAGGCCCCTGATGTTTTGTGAGCAGGCTGAGTGTATTAAAAGCATGGATTTGATTAAGTTGTCCCTGCCTTCCTTACCCGGCATAAATCCTACCTGCTCGGGACCAATTAGCTTCTGTAGGAAAGGTCTCAATCTATTTGCGAGTATTTTGGCGAATATTTTCACGTCTAGATTCATTAAGGATATTGGTCTATAACTTGCGCACTCCGAAGGCTCCTAATATGGTTTCGGGAGAACCGTTATATATGCTGAGAGTCACTTCCCTGGGTTGGGACAAGGAGTTCAGTGCCAGCGCTAGTGGTTCCAACAGGAGGCCCTCAAAGGGATTCTAATTTATTATCGCTGTTTTCTAGCTGGTCTAAAAAGCACTTTTGATGTAAACGGACACTTTTTGATTGCTATGGACAATCTCCAGTTTCCAGGCAGAAAGAACAGTTTTTATAATATAAAACGACATGCAGGGCACTGGAAAGACCACTAGGGACAAAGGAGATGTGTATTTATTTGATACAGTACTGTAATCTGCAAGATTACAGTATATTGTATCTATACTGTGTTTTTTACTTTTTGAATTTGACGCCAAACTCCATCCCCACGCGTCGCAACCTTTACTAACCTATTAGCAGGTAGATTCAATTGTTTCTTCTACAGTTTGGCTGCAGTTGCCCTGTAGATTGTAACAGCTACATTTCTTCTACAGTAACATTAAACTAAATAATAAAGTGAACTCTAAACATTGATAATAATAGTATATGAATTGGTTATTATTATTATTTTTTTTTACATTGAGTTGACTAAATAAGTTATATAATGAAGTGCATATGTGTTTACTCTGTATAAATCCAGCTTCATTCCAATGTTACTACTCTTTGTTTCCAGAAGCATGTAAATGAGCACATTGTATTCAATGATTTAGTAAATGTGTGGATCAGAAGCATGGAAGCATGACAGTGATGACAAGCAAACTGTTCCTTACCAACATAACCTTTACCCCTAGTTGTTATGTGTGCAGTGTCTAACATTACAGTGTCCGGAAAGTATTATCTAATTCTAGCTGTCATATTTATTAGCAATTGACCAAAGTTAGGAAATCTGTCATATACAAGACACATATGAACATGCATCTGATGATTATGGTCTGTTAGCACAACAGTTGCATATTCCAGAACTCCTAAACACATGAACATTTTAAATAAATTATATCCTGTGTTTGCTCACACAGGAATCATTATGATTATTTTTTTTAAATTGAATTACGCTATGGAGTCGCCTTGTGTCTTCTTTCCTTGTTTTCATTGAGAGGATACATTTTCTCTGGTGTGACCAGACCTGGATGCAGTAACCTTTAGAGCGCTGTTGCCCATTTTTTTAATTACCTCATCAGAAGACGTAAGTAATTTTCATGTGTACTCTGATTATTTGTTTTTTTAATTTGCTAAACTATAATCCTTCAAAGCAAAAATGTAGTGTGTAAAATGCGGGGCTTTAAAAGTTTTGCAGGTATGCGATTGTGGTACTTATCTCCAAATGCACAACAGGCATATGTTCTTTAGTCCACAACAGTTTGTCATATCTAAAGATTGTCATAGACTGAGAAGTAGTCAATATAGAAGAAACAAAGGGCTAGATTCAGTAACACTTACGACGGGCGTATCAGTAGATACGCCGTCGTAAGTCTGAATCCGCGCCGTCGCAACTTTAAGCGTATGCTCAAACTGAGATATGCTTAAATGTTGCTAAGATACGACTGGCGTAAGTGTCCTACGATGTCGTATCTTAGGGTGCATATTTACGCTGGCCGCTAGGTGGCGCTGCTGTCGATTTCAGCGTGGAATATGCAAATGAGCTGGATACGCCGATTCAGAAACGTACGTGCGCCCAGCGGATTTTTTTTATGTCGTTTGTGCAAGGCTTTTTCCGGCGTAACATTACTCCTGCTATATGAGGCATAGCCAATGTTAAGTATGGACGTTGTTCCCGCGTCGAATTTTGAACATTTTACGTTGTTTGCGTAAGTCGTTCGCGAATAGGGCTTTGTGTAAATTACGTTCACTTTGAAAGCATTGACTATTTGCGACGTGATTAGGAGCATGCACACTGGGATACGTTCACGGCCAGCGCATACGCCATTCGTGAGAAACGTCATTTACGTGGTGTCATGTTTTATTTACATAAAACACGCCCACCTCTTGACAATTTGAATTTGGCGCACTTACGCCAGCAGATTTACGCTACGCCGCCGCAACTTACGGAGCAAATGCTTTGTGAATACTGCACTTGCCTCTCTAAATTGTGGCGGCATAGCGTAAATAACATACTACGCCCGCACAAACTTACGTCCCCCTACCTGAATCTAGCCCAAAGTAATCAGTAAGACTAGGTTCACGCTATATGCGGGTGAAGGCCTCTCATGTTTTTCCACATCTGCATCCAAAAAATGCTGCTGTTGGCAGACACGTGGAGGTGATATTAATTCCTAATGGCACCCATATACATTACAGCATGCTTTCCCATGCTGCAAATCACATAGAACTATGTGGTTTCACTGTGGCTGCAAGTTCAGAAAGGGCGCAGGTACCGTTTTCTTGTGTTTTCCGAAGGTACAGTAGCTCAATCCAATGAGCAAAAGTGGCTGTGGGGAAACAAGTAGTATATTGTAGAATTAGCCCAAAGCAGCAATTACTGTCAGCTAACTGTAAAATACAAAGGGGGTTATTTACGAAAGGCAAATCCACTTTGCACTACAAGTGCACTGCAAGTGAACTTGTAAGTGCACTGAAAATGCACTTGTAAGTGCGGTCGCTGTAGATCTGAGGGGAAGATCTGAAATGAGGGGAAGCTCTGCTGATTTTATCACCCAATCATGAGCAAGCTAAAATGCTGTTTTTTATTTTCCTTGCATGTCTACATCTACTTGAAAGTGCACTTGTAGTACAAAGTGGATTTGCCTTTTGTAAATGACCTCAAGGTAACTACTTATCCATTGGATACAATGTATCTCGGAGTGTCTGACTGCTGAAAAAGTCAGCAAATAGTGTGAGTGAAAATCCGATTTGTATAAATATGTATTCCCATCTAATTACCTTTTCTGGGAAGAAAGACCAACTGCAACACAAGTCTGAGTCTTTATGTATACCTTTACCAGCACAGGTAATTTGTTGTTAATACATACTAACAATGCAAAAAAAACTTTTTTAGATATCTCTTGACCTTCATGACACTAAAGCCCTGTACACATGATTGGATGTCTGATGGAATCTGATCCGATGAATTTTTTCATTGGATATCCGATGAAGCTGACTTTCATCAGTCTTGTCTACACACCATCAGTCAAAAATCCGACCGTGCCAAAACACGGTGACATATGTTGTGCATTATGTCGCAAATAATGATAATATATTCAATATTTTTCAGCAAAAATATGAAAAGTCCATTAGGCCTCAAATTTGAGGTGAAACATTGAAATGGAAGCCTTTCAGAAACAAAGAAAAAAAACACACCTTTGCACATGTTTGCCAAACATCCAAGACACTAACAATTTAATTAGCTATCTATAACTTTTACAAGCTTGGGTGAAAGTTTGAAACAATGACGGTTTTCGTCACAGGACAAAAATGTTGTCCCAGCTTTGGTGAACTAACAAGAAGATGTTTTACTATCACAGTTGGTTATAAATCCTGCCATAGGAATATTTTTACAGATAGCTAAACTAACCATCTTTTTATGAGCCCTTTTTGGAAACAAAAGGCCAGGCCTGATATGTACTCAGAATGATCTGAACAATGGTATCAAAATAGGAGAGTGGTGTATTGAGCTCTCGAAAGTCTGGAACAATGATAACAGCTTTCTCACCAAACAAGATGTTTGAACTGGTTTCAAGTGAGGAGATATACCCATTGTACTGTAGCTTTCGGGGACAATAATGTTGGCTTTAGCCATCCTAAAACAATGGACAATGTTGACCAACGAGGGTTCCTGAGAACAAACTATTTACACAGCTGAGCTATCATCCTGCCTTAATTAAGAGACAGTTTAAAGTCCCATCTTCACAAACCAATATACGAATTTGACTTGCATTAAAAATACACATGATATTAAAAGAATATATGTTAACATGAAATAAATGAAAAGTAATGTTTAGATTATCAATGACATCTAAGGACCGAGGAAAATATATGACCATAGCATCCGTTAATTTAGAACTTTGTTAGAAGAAAGAAAAAGATGAGAAATATGCGTTTAAATAGAAGTGTTTTAAAGAAGTTAACCAACATTATGAAATATATCAAATTGTGATTATAAAAATGTGAATTAACCTGTAACACATATCAAAATGATTCATGTATCCACATGAATAATTATTTTGCATTGATTGAGAGATAAACCTATGCATGGTTGGAAAGAATGTTTTTGGGAAGTTTACGTTTATAAAGGAATATAGAAGCATGTTATGTAGGAATCAAAAATATACTAATTGTATCATATATAATATAAAGTTACCAGAGTTGTATATGTGTATGGATATATCTATATATAGATATATATGTGTATATATATATACATATATGTAGGTAATCGCCCCAATAATATAAATATAAACGTATAGATAATCTCACAATAAAGGTGAGACACCTGGTGGTTGAAAGTGATATTATTTTTCAGAGTCTAGGGAACAGTTAACCATTAAGCTGTCAACCAATAGAAACCAGACACTTCGTGACAGCAACTCCCATATGTGCCACAAACCTATGAGTGGAGGACACGTATTGAATAGGCAGAACTTGGTATAATTTTTATAGTCTTATTGTCCTGAAATATATATAATGAGGGAAGAAAATTAGAGAGGAAAAAAAGAAAAGAAAAAAAAAAGAAAGGAAGACCCCAAGGAAGACCCCATCAATAGGATGACCCCATGAAAAGCAGGAATGAAGCAATGACTGAAGTATGATGCAGGGAGGACTGACTCCGATGGGGAGGGGCATACTTGCACAATGCATGAAGACTGCAACCATTTTATTTCTGGTCACTTGCCAGTAGGAAATAGTCATTTTGGAATCGGTAATTATGTCATTTTTAATTTTATCTGAAATATATTGTTGTTCCCTAGAAATGTTGAAATATTGAAGTATTGAATATCTTGTAGTTATGGTTTGTTCTCATAATCAATAACTGGTAATTTTTCCTTAAAGAGTACAATTTTTATTATATTTTATAGTTCTAATTTTACTGACAAAACAAACGTCCAATATATTTCACATTGTTAACCACTTACTTACCTGCAGGATAGTAAGGGTTGGACATGTGAAATAGACGCTTTTGTTTCATTGTCATTATTTTGAGAACTTACCATGAAACACAGATCAAAGGTATTGCATGCCCATTTTGGGGGTATTTTATAGATTTTCAAATCGTTCATGTAACGCAATTGGTATTTTAATTTCATGGAAATATTCATATTTTGTCTACCAATAAATTAGCTATTTTGTATGATCATACGTCTCCGTGAATAAGTTCATATTATAGACTATGTCATATAGATTGACTTGTATTTAAAAATATCTTCATTATAAAAGAATTCAAAATAAATTACTGTGCGGGTAAGAATGACCTTAAAAAAGCACAACACGTAAAACACTACAACAAGCCGAAAAAAATAAGTTCAATGCTTCCAAGCATGCGTCGACTTGATTCTGAGCATGCGTGGATTTTTGTCCGATGGAGTTCCACACAGACGATTGGATTTTTCTATCATTTTTTACCCATAGGAAAAATTTACAACATGTTCTATTTTTTTCCACCGATGGAAAAAAACGATGGGGCGCACACACGTTCGGTTTGTTTGATGAAAACAGTCCATCGGTCTATTTTCATCGGACAAACCGATCGTGTGTACACAGCTTTAGGGTTCTCATCCATACAGGTTGCAGGGCTCTAGGATGCATGTCTAGTATGGAGAACATTGGTTGTTAAGAGTCCTCTGGGATCATCAAGCCCTTTTATGGAACCTGAAGCCCCTAGGCCTTGAAGAGACAAATGAGGGATGAAGTCTCCAATCCTAGGACCTTATGAATTGGGTGTTTGCAATAATTCGGGGCTCCATCCCTCCCAGGAGTCCATATGGCAGCAAGGGAACAGCGTGAGCAGAACGTTTATGGATTATTTGTGAAGAAACAGAGGACCTAAACCTGTGACTGAGAGCAACAGCACTGCAAGAGAAAGCCAGGAGGTCAATTAAATGGCAAAATTCATTATACATCTTGCTGATGCTTTATTGCGATTAGAGAAAAAGTTTGAATGATTTTCAGGGAATAAGAGAATAACACATTTGACAATAAGGAAGCGCTTGTTACCACTGCTTTGTCATTGGCATACTATTTTATGCCAAAATAAGCGACAACGTATCTTTATGCTTCCAAAGATGTACATTTTGTTTTACTGCTAAAAAAAAAGTCGATTTATGCAATTGTATTTAGATGTGAATGTTTCCATCAGTGCATCCTTTGTCCAAAAGGAAAAAAACAAGTGTTGCTCCTTAATCGGTTTAGCAAAGTATAAATTGTTGACACTTCAGTTTATCTTGCTTTATCTATACCCATGAATATACAGAAAATAGCAAGCTTATGAGTTATATTATTTAAAGTGAAAATCCAAGCAAAATACTTTTGTGTATAACAAAGTTACCCTGCTATGATGTACATTATATCCTACATCTGAATGTCTGCAGTGTATAGTACACATCAATTTCATTCACCCTAGAAAGTACAGCAAGGGCTGTACTTCTGGGGCTGCAGGTATGAGAGCTGCAACACTCATACAATGAAGGCATGCTGTTGCTTACCCTCCCTTTCCGCGTCCTTTGTCCATTCACAGAACACCTTGTATTGTGTTCACAGAGATTCCGTGTATCCACTTTTCTCTCCTTGTCCATAGGACTTTGTGAATGGGCAAGGGGAGAGGAAATAGAGCATAATTGACAGGATTTCTTTCCTGTAGGAAGGCAAAAGCTCCCATACCCACAGCAGTGGAATTACGGTGCAAGCTGTACTTCCCGAGTATGAATAAAAGTAATTTTTACACAACACAACAGTAAACCTAACATAAGATATACATCATTACAGTTAACGTTTTTGTTCACATATCATAAAACTGTTCTGCTTGTAGTTCTGCTTTAATACTTCTTGTAATTTTTTTTATGTCTATAGAAAAATCTCAGTACAGTATATGTAAATAGTGGTAATCAATATATAATACATTATTATACAGAAGACTCCTGTGTAAATCTGACTTATTAACAAAAACATTTATTACACTAATGATTAATCTAACATCCATCAATGGGCAAATTACAATTCTGAAATAGCATACACTTTATCAGCTATTTGATTTGGCTTATTTTTCACTCTTCAACGGTATAATTAAAAGCAGTTAAAAATAATAATTCAGCTATTGTCAGTTATGAAGTAGACCCGTTTTCCCCATGTAATCCTTGTACCTCCTGGCTGCTGGATACATTTGCAGTGAGTCATGTACATCAGTCAAACTGTTTTATAATGTGTTTACTGGAGAAATTTACAGGAAATTACAGTAGTGGAAATGCTCTGAAATTGTGCCAAACTCATTGAAATAATATATAAATAAGGAGACCATATTTGGAAACCTCATTTGGCAGACCTTAATGCAGCTAGTATGGGATATTACAAAAAAAAAGAAACAGAAATATTTACTTAAAGGCAAATATCCAAAACAGTTAGTTTTGGCCACTTTTGGAAAGATGACAAAATCTTTCACTCACTTGCTCATTTTTGGAAAACATAGTAAATGAGATACATGCCTGCACTATTTCCTAATTATTATTGTCTGGGCTTTGCATAAATTCATTCTCACTAAATGTTATCTAAAATGTTTACTTTGAGGATCAAGAAAATGTATTAACTGGGAAAGGTAATAATTTCTAGAGAAATAGCCTTAAATCTACAAATACAATACACTACAGTATGTCATGAAAATAGTCTTAACTGGATGTTTCGCTTCTGGATTCTTTCTCTTTTTAATATGATTAGGGATATCGAAAAGAAGCTACTCCTTTGTAGATGGACATTTTTGAAAATAACGCCAATTAATGAAGAGTTTGGTATGGGAAGAAACTCCTATCTAAGAAAAATTATTATACAGAAGTTGCTTTTATGAATACATTAGATGTCCACCCAATTATTAACACTGTGGAATGGGCTAAGTAATGGAGGTTTTACTTATATAGGCTCCTAAAGATTATGTAGCCAGAGTTCTAGGTAGATCAGGTAATAGCCCGCATTGATGGAACCTTAGGAATGTAAATAATTATTTATATATCCTAAATCCTAAGTATCCCTGCTTGCCAAGACCACAATTACTGTTTTCTGATTTTAGTATTATGATATAAACCAGCAGCCCCCTGATTGTTTCCCTCTTTCCTGTAAAAAAAGTCAAAAGTTGTAACAGCATTATAAAGAAAAGTGTACAATGTTCAGACAAAAGGCTGCAGATAAGAAACCTATGAAATGCTTATTTTCAGAAGAGAATTCATAGAGGACATGCATCCGACATACTTTATGATACTGGTGGGAGTGCAGGGGTTACAGGGAATTTTATATTGTATTTTATTACCTTTCCATACCATAGCTTTTACTAAATGTTTATATGCCACAGTAAAAATTGTAAGTCTCCACCTGTTTGCCAGAATATGTTTTTACAGTTATAAAAGTCTGTCCATTTAAATAAAACATTTTGCCCATAAAAAGACATTATTTTAAAGAATAAACAATGAAAACATATGAAACCAGACATTTATACACCAAACACTAGAACAAGCAGTCTAAAACATCAGTTTCTAACTGACAACTGTAGGCCTTTCTAATGCCGCGTACACACCATCACTTTATGTGATGAAAAAAACGACGTTTTGAAAAACGTCAATTAAAATGACCGTGTGTGGGGGAAAACGTAGTTTTATGTCTTGTGAAAAACGAAAAAAAAAAATTGAAGGAAGCATGCTTAAATTTTTTGTGTCGTTTTTCAAAACGTAGTTTTTTGTGTCACAAAAAATCACCGTGTGTAGGCTAAAACGACGTTTAAAACCCGCGCATGCTCAGAAGCAAGTTATGAAGCAATCTTCAATTGAAAAGAGTGCTGAACGTAACCGCGCTTTGCTAGAGCATTTTGAAAAAACGATGGTGTGTAGGCAACATCGTTTTTGAAAATGAAGTTTCAAAAACTTAGTTTTTTTACTTCACAAAAAATTTCGTTTATTTTTCATCACATAAAGTGATGGTGTGTACGCGGCATTACTCCTTCTGTGGCACTTGAACATTCTCTTCTTCATATTCATTATCTCTCCTCCCTTTATTGCGAGCACAACTTGTATGCATTGTTTTTTTTTCTCTTTGACTACCACTGGATATCTGTGGTGAAATCTGGCAATAGTAGTGAAAGAAAAATGATGAGAAAACTGAGCTGATGTCGAGACTCTCTACTGATCAGATGACAAACTATATTAATGCTCACTCTTATGCCATGTACACACGATCGGTTCATTCGATGAAAACGGACCGATGGATTTTTTCATCAGATATCTGATGAAGCTGACTTTCATCAGTCTTGCCTACACACCATCAGTTAAAAATCTGATCGTGTCCAACGCGGTAATGCGTGGCATGCGTCGACTTGATTTTGAGCATGCGTGGATTTTTGACCGATGGATTTCCCCACAGACGATCGTTTTTTTCTATCGTTTTTTTAACCATCAGAAAATTTTAAAACAGGTTCTATTTTTTTTCACCGATGGGAAAAAAACCGATGGGGCCCATACACGATCGGTTCGTCCGATGAAAACGGTCCATCGAACCGTTTTCATCAGACGAACCGATCGTGTGTACAGGGCATTAGTGGGATTTTTAAGGGCATAAAGTTCATGTTGAACTTTATGCCATTAAAAGTCCCACTAAGACCCGGGAGCATGGACTAAATATGGGGTGAAGAAATTATCACAGTTGATACAGGGAGGAAAGTTTCTATCATATGTGGAAATGAGACAGCTTTGGAATATCCCCGAGAGTTATGAGTTCAGGTATAGGCAGCTCAGCCATGCCTTAATAGCCCAGTTCCCAGAGGGGTCCCCGCAACTGATGGAATCAGATGTAGAACAAATGGTAAAAAGCGGGAAGAGGACAATCTCAAATTTTTATGGATACTTGATAAACACTACACCTTATGATATAAGCAAACTAAGAGAAAATTGGAAGAGAGAAGCCCCGGGTTTGGAGAACTGGGAGGAAGTATGGAGGTTCCCATTGCAGATACTGGTATCACTCCGAGATAAACTGATACAATATAAAATTATACATAGAAGCCATTATACACCATACAAGTTGTATAGGATTTCACCGACCAACTCGCAGAATTGCTGGAGGTGTGTGGTTGCTCCAGGAGACTTTATGCATATATTCTGGCTTTGTCCAAAAATAGCAGCGTTCTGGAGTGAGATTCTGAGAATGATAGCAAGAGTGACATCTGTAAGGTTGGAACAAGAAGTGGAGATTTGTCTCTTAGGATTAATAGGGGGTAATGTTATTTCAAAAGAAAGGAAAACGCAGATAGGCCTGTTGCTTTTCTATGCCAGGAAAGTAATAGTCCTAAATTGGAAAAAAACAGAGGCTCCTTCAATAGCACAGTGGAAAAATCTAGTAAACAGCAATCTGATATTATACAGAGAAACATATTGTAATAGAGGATATGGGGAGAAATATAGTAGAGTATGGGCAAATTGGATAGAGAACCCTATAACAGCATCAGGATAAAGGGGGGAATTGGGAAATTAATCACACCATTGGGGGAGGAGGGGGAGGGAGAAAGAGAAATGTATGGTATTGGATGGAAGGATATTGTATGGATGCTTTGAAGAAATAGAGGAAGGTCAATGTCAATGCCATTGGAATCTAAGTGAAATATGAATGTAATGTATGTGTACGATTTTATTTTTTGTATGGAAAAAAAAGAGAAAATTTAAATAAAGAGATTTATAAAAAAAAAAAAATCTGATCGTGTCCAACGCGGTAATGCGTGGCATGCGTCGACTTGATTTTGAGCATGCGTGGATTTTTGACCGATGGATTTCCCCACAGACGATCGTTTTTTTCTATCGTTTTTTTAACCATCAGAAAATTTTAAAACAGGTTCTATTTTTTTTCACCGATGGGAAAAAAACCGATGGGGCCCATACACGATCGGTTCGTCCGATGAAAACGGTCCATCGAACCGTTTTCATCAGACGAACCGATCGTGTGTACAGGGCATTAGTGGGATTTTTAAGGGCATAAAGTTCATGTTGAACTTTATGCCATTAAAAGTCCCACTAAGAGAGTATGTTAATATAGTATATTCTATTAGGGATGTGGGCACACTCTTAGTGAGATTTTAAGGGCATAAAGTTCAACATGTATTTATGAAGATTCACAATTTTATTTTTTCAAATTAAAATAGTATAAAGGTTACAAATAAAATTTTATTTCGGTTCCATAACAAATATTGTTGTGAGTATACAAAAATAACCACATAATTCTGTCAAAAACTGGATCATGAAGACAGAATTTTCTTATTTATACTATTTTAATGTGTAAAAAATAAAGCTTATTGTGAATCTTTTTAAAAACATGTTGAACTTTATGCCATTAAAAGTCCCACTAAGAGAGTGTGTTAATATAGTATATTCTGTTAGTACTGTCGGCACCCCTTCTCCTTTAACAACAATTGGTTAGAGATGAGCTTTGTGTTCGACTCGAATGTATGTTCGACTCGAACATCGTCTGTTCGTACGTTCGACGAATTTCGAACAAAACGGGTCGTTCGCGCCAAATTCGAGTGACGCGCGTCGGCCCATAATTCACTGCGGCGTTGCGCACTGATGATTGGCCAAGCATGCACCATGACCCTGCATGCTTGGCCAATCACAAGGTGCAAAAAACGAAGAACCACAATTGGCCAAAGCCAGGGTGGCTTTGGCCAATTATGGCTCAGGGGGTTTAGTACACGCCCCACACTATATAAGGCCGCCTGTAAGGCGGCCGCGTGTAGTGTGTTCCAGCTTTGTTAAAGAAAAGAACAGTCAGACAGTTAGAGAGAGAGAGATAGATAGAGACACAGGGGGTTATTTACTAAAGAAAAATCCACTTTGCACTTGCAGTGCACTCCGAAGTGCAGTCGCTGTAGATCCGAGGGGGACATGCAAGGAAAATAAAAAACAGCATTTTAGCTTGCACATGATTGGATGATAAAATCAGCAGCGCTTCCCCTCATTTCAGATCTACCCCTCAGATTTACAGCGACTGCACTTGAAAGTGCACTCTCAAGTGCACTTGAAGGGCAAAGTGGATTTGCCTTTCGTAAATAACCCCAACAGTGTCTTTTCTACCAGATAGATAGATAGATAGATAGAGCAGGAAGGCTAGTCAGTTTCGTTAAATTTACAGTGTGTAAAAGGATATATATACATCCTAGCGTTGTACATATATTTATACACTGTATAGCTTAGCTAGATCAGCTATTCCTATTGTTAGGCAGTAGATTGTGCTAGATGCAGTGCTCTAACGTGTTGTATTGCCTGCATAGTGTTTAGTTTACACCTAAACATAGTACTCAGTGTTAGTGGATGTGTGCTATTTAATTGCCCATAAACGCATTAGCTGTTACTGCACGTGGGCTATTCAATAGTGTAAAAAGGGATATTGCGTGAGTGAGAATGTCGTTCGCAGTCGGTAGAAAACGTTGTGAAAACGATCATGCAGTACGACGATACGAAACTTGATTTTTAGACTTTATGATCAGTGGATGAGTTTGTGGGTTAGATATGGGGAGAAAGCTAAGGCTTGACTGACATTAGTTTTTTTTTATACATTTTGACTTGCAGAAATAATGGAGTTCTTCACAGAATTTGTTCAAAGGGGGCCCCGGATGGCAACCCCCCTTTTTTCTATAATTTTTCTTTCCCCAAAAAATAATTTATTGAGCCAAGATCTGGCATTGTATAGGCCCCCCCCCACCCCTAATATAATCGACATATTGTTGCCACACAGCACGTGCACTTTGGGGGGCCAAGCCTGTATGGACAGTCTCACGGGCCACCACCACTGGAACATCAGTGGCCTCATCAGGCACAAGTGTCATGTAGTTTGTTGAGGGTCTCTTTAGGAAATTGTGCAATATGCAGGAGCAAAGTATGACATGGTTCTGATTCTACTTAAGAAATCTACAGTACTTATCTTGTTTGCACCGCCTGTATACTGCTGTTCAAAGTATATAGGGCCAAACGGTCTTGTCAGGGCCGATCCTCGCTATAGGCTCACTATGCAAGCCGCTTAGGGCCCCGCAAAGCTGCAAAGGGCGCCCCAAATTACTAGAGGCCCCACCTGGTGAGAAGTCATTTTGGCCCCCTTACCCCGCTTCTAAACTCGCTGGCTGAGTCATTTCTGACAGCAGAACACCCCCTCACCCCGCTTCTTAATTTTCTTTAATGTGACATGTCATTGTCGTCAGCGCCCCCCCCCCCCTGATTCTCATTTTTAATGTGCCATGTCATTTTGCTTAGGGCCCCAGGGAGGTCAGGATCGGCACTGGGTCTTGTAATGACTTGGGGGGAGTGGTGGCGGGGAATTTTTCAATGATTTTGATCCATATTGCAGGGACCAAACATTAAATTAAAGCCGCAAGCAGTATTAAATTACTTTTTTCTGAGAGTAATCTCATGTTGTGCAGGGACATTTCTAAACAGGTGCCACTACTATAGACACCCAGAAGGTACCATATTTAAAGGAATTTTTTTTTCACTTTAAGCATCATTAAAATCGCTGCTCAAGAAAAAACTACAGTTTTTCCAACTTTTTTTTCCATTGATACATGTTCCCTGGGGCAAGACCTGGGTTCTCAAAGACATTTAACAACAATAACTTGCATATTGGGCTTTAAAATTAGCGCTTTTGAATTTGAATGTTCGAGTCCCATAGACTTCAATGGGGTTCTAAATGTTCGCGCGAACGGTCGGTCTGTTCAAACGTTCTGGTGCGAACCGAACCTGGGTATGTTCGGCTCATCCCTACAATTGGTACATAAGGTCATTAGATTTTGGGTAGAAAATACCCCTCCCTCGCTTTAAATATTGTTGTTTAGGGATGAGCCGAACCCCCCCATTCGGTTCGCACCAGAACCTTCGAACGGACCGAACGTTCGCGCAAACATTTTGAACCCCATTGACGTCTATGGGACTCAAACGTTCAAATTCAAAAGTGCTCATTTTAAAGCCTAATATGCAAGTTATTGTCGTAAAACGTATTTGAGAACCCGGGGAACATGTATCAATGGAAAAAAAGTTTTAAAAACAGTCGTTTTTTCAGGAGCAGTGATTTTAATGATGCTTAAATAAAAAAAAATTAAAAAATTAAAAATTCCTTTAAATATTGTACCTGCTGGGTGTCTATAGTATGCCTGTGAAAACGTCTTTGAGAAACCGGGTCTTGCCCCAGGGAACATGTATCAATGGAAAAAAGTTTTAAAAACGGTCGTTTTTTTCAGGAATTTAATGATGCTTAAATTAAAAAAAATATAGCTGGGTGTCTATAGTATGCCTGTGATAACGTCTTTAAATAGCACAATCACCTGCCTGCCAGTAAATTAGGAGGAACTGATCTAGCCAAACTATACAGTGTATAAATATATGTACAACACCTGGGATGTATATATATCCTCTACACACTGTAACATTAACTGACTAGCCTGCCTGCCTCCTCTATCTACCTGCAAAAAATTACACTCTCTCTGTCTCTCTCTGTTCTCTGTTAACTGTCGCAACACACTACACAAGGCCGCCCTGCAGGCGGTCTTTTATAGTGTGGGGCGTGTACTAAACCCCCTGAGCCATAATTGGCCAAAGCCACCCTGGCTCTCCATTTTTTGCGCGCTGTGATTGGCCAAGCATGCAGGTCATAGTGCATGCTTGGCCAATCATCAGCCAGCGATGCTGCAGTGAATTATGGTCTGTGAAACTTAACTTGAATTTGGCGCAAACTACCCGTTTTGTTCGTATTTCGACGAATGATCGAACATACGATGTTCGAGTTGGAACATGAGTTAGACTCGAATACGAAGCTCATCCCTATTGTTGTTTGGGGATTGACCATTACAAAAACAATGATGACCAACTATTCAAGTAAAGACTGGGACTCATTGATGTGCAGCTTTTATAAAGAGTTCACTCAAAAGGAACGTAGAGATATAGGGCCAAATCCACAAAAGAGATACTCCGGCGTAAGCCGTCGTATCTCTGGTTCTAACTTTGGAACTGATCCTCAGAAGCAGTTTTCCAAAGTTAGGCAGAAGATCCGACATCTGTAAGGGAATTACACTGCCGGATCTTAGGATGCAGTACCGCATCCGCCACTGGGGGGATTTCGAGTCGAAATGCCTCTTCTGGTATGCAAATTAGCACTTAGGGCGATCCACAAAGCTTTTCTGCTTCGTTTTTTCGCCGTAAGTTTTAGTTTGCCAAGTGTAAAACTAGGGCTGCTTTTACATGGTCTAAAGTTAGTAACACCATGTAAAAGCCCATTCAAGCGATGGCATTTGGTATGCATTCCCGAGGGAGAACTCCACGGCAATTTGTAAAATCAAAACCGGCATGGGTTCCCCCCCAGGAGCATACCAGGCCCTTAGGTCTGTTATGGGTTGTAAGGAGACCCCCCCTCCGCCGAAAAATCGACGTAGGGGGTCCCCCTACAATCCATACCAGACCCGTATCCAAAGCACGCTACCCGGCCGGTCAGGAATGGGAGTGGGGACGAGCGAGCGCCCCCCCCTCCTGAGCCGTGCCAGGCCGCATGCCCTCAACATGGGGGGGTTGGGTGCTCTGGGGCAGGGGGGCGCACTGCGGGCCCCCCCACCCCAGAGCACCCTGTCCCCATGTTGATGAGGACAGGACCTCTTCCCGACAACCCTTGCCGTTGGTTGTCGGGGTCTGCGGGCGGGGGCTTATCGGAATCTGGGAGTCCCCTCAAATAAGGGGGCCCCCAGATACCGGCCCCCCACCCTAAGTGAATGGATATGGGGTACATCGTACCTCTACCCATTCACCTGTAGGCAAAAAGTAAAAGTTATTAAACACACAACACAAGAGTTTTTAAAATAATTTAATATTCTGCTCCGGAGGCCCCCCTGTCTTCTTTATTAGCTCTATTACCAGGGGGGGCTTCTTCTTCCGCTCTCCGGGGGTCTTCTCCGCTCTCCGGGGGGGGTTTCTTCTTCCACTCTCCGGGGGTCTTCTTCCACTCTCCGGGGGTCTTCTTCCACTCTCCGGGGGGGGTTTCTTCTTCCGCTCTCCGGGGGGGGCTTCTCCGCTCTCCGGGGGTCTTCTTCTCTCTTCGCCGCTCTCCGCTGTTGACTCGGCGAACCCCGGTTCTTCTCCAGCTGTCCGGTGCCTTCTTCTTCAGCGCTGGCTGCCTGCTATCTTTGTGTGTTAGCTCAATTAGTAACAGGCAGCCGGCGCGGTATTCTGTGACGTCAGGTTCTTCTTCTCCCCTCTTCCGATGTTGACTCGTCGCCTCTTGACACTGCAATGATGGAAGCGCGCCTTGCATCCCATTTATATAGGCATCACCGTCCCATCATGCTCCGGTAGGTACCCACGTGGTGGGTGCACGTGGGTAGGCACCCACCACGTGGGTACCTGCCGAAGCATGATGGGACGGTGATGCCTATATAAATGGGATGCAAGGCGCGCTTCCATCATTGCA
Source organism: Rana temporaria (assembly GCF_905171775.1). Taxonomy (NCBI): domain Eukaryota; kingdom Metazoa; phylum Chordata; class Amphibia; order Anura; family Ranidae; genus Rana; species Rana temporaria. Next base: position 155,720,177 of record NC_053492.1, read on the forward strand.
GTGTCAAGAGGCGACGAGTCAACATCGGAAGAGGGGAGAAGAAGAACCTGACGTCACAGAAGACCGCGCCGGCTGCCTGTTACTAATTGAGCTAACACACAAAGATAGCAGGCAGCCAGCGCTGAAGAAGAAGGCACCGGACAGCTGGAGAAGAACCCCCAGAGACCGGAAGAAGAAACCCCCCCCCCGGAGAGTGGAAGAAGACCCCCGGAGAGTGGAAGAAGACCCCCGGAGAGTGGAAGAAGAAGCCCCCCCTGGTAATAGAGCTAATAAAGAAGACAGGGGGGGCCTCCGGAGCAGAATAATAAATTATTTTAAAAACCCTTGTGTTGTGTGTTTAATAACTTTTACTTTTTGCCTACAGGTGAATGGGTAGGGGTACGATGTACCCCATATCCATTCACTTAGGGTGGGGGGCCGGTATCTGGGGGCCCCCTTATTTGAGGGGACTCCCAGATTCCGATAAGCCCCCGCCCGCAGACCCCGACAACCAATGGCAAGGGTTGTCGGGAAGAGGTCCTGTCCTCATCAACATGGGGACAGGGTGCTCTGGGGTGGGGGGGCCCGCAGTGCGCCCCCCTGCCCCAGAGCACCCAACCCCCCCATGTTGAGGGCATGCGGCCTGGCACGGCTCAGGAGGGGGGGGGCGCTCGCTCGTCCCCACTCCCATTCCTGACCGGCCGGGTAGCGTGCTTTGGATACGGGTCTGGTATGGATTGTAGGGGGACCCCCTACGTCGAATTTTCGGCGTGGGGGGGTCTCCTTACAACCCATAACAGACCTAAGGGCCTGGTATGCTCCTGGGGGGGGAACCCATGCCGGTTTTTTCTTTGAAAATTGGCATGGAGTTCTCCCTCTCAGGAATGCATGCTGAGCGACGCTGTCATTTTTTTTATAATTATTTGTTTTCCCGGCGCGTATATTTTTTTTCACCCGTCGCAACTTTAGTGTCCCGTCGCAATCCACAAAGCCGCCCGGCGTCAATTACGTTCGCGCGCTGCACGTCGGGAAAATTACGTCACACGCATGCGCAGTACGGCCGGCGCGGGAGCGCGCCTCATTTAAATTTTACACGCCCCCCGGCGAGGAGGACCACCTTGCGACGGCGGCACTTAAGTTACACGGCCTGAAATTTCTAGGTAAGTGCTTTGTGGATCAGGCACTTAGGTAGGAACTTTAAGTCAGTGTAACTTAACTGCTGAAAGTTAAGTTACGCCGCCTGGCTGAGGATTTGGCCCATAGAGCTTTCATCCCTATTCTTCAACCTTAAGAAGACATTAGAAAATAAATCTTCTTACCACTGGCACATACATTTCTGTGAGCATACATTTCTGTGTGTGTATTAAAGAACATATCAACCCATTTGGATTACGGATACAAATTTTCCCAACATTGGAAAATATCGAGGTATCCTTTAAAAATGAATGTGAAAAAAACTGTCTTTATGCTCTATTGCCGCGTACACACGATAACCGCTACGTCACCGCGCTTTGCTAGAGCTTTGTTTTTCACTATCGTGTGAAGGCAACGTCGTTTTATAGATGAAGTTGAAAAAAACGTTGTTTTTTCTAGAGGCTCAAAAACTTTGTTTTTTACAACTCGAAAAATTATCGTGTGTACGCGTCATAAGGCAGCATTTGTCAAACTTTTTTTCTTGTGGCACACCAAAAAGATCTGACACAGAGTGGGGAGGGGGGTTTGGGATGAGAGCAGAGAGGGAATCTTGGGTTAAGAGCAGGGAGGGAAGCTTAAGATGAGAGCAGATAGGGGGGCTTGAGATGAGAGCAGAAAGGGGGCCCTGGGATGTGGGAATGTGAGAGGTGAGGGGGGTTTGCGATTAGAGCGGGGAGGAGGGTTTGGGATGAGAGCAAAGAGGGAATCTTGGGATGAGAGCAGAGAGGGAAGATTGGGATGGAAGCAGAGAGGGGGGCTTGAGATGAGAGCAGAGAGGGAAGCTTGGGATGAGAGCAAAGAGGGAAGCTTGGGATGAAAGCAGAGAGGGGGGATTGGGATGAGAGCAGAGAGGAGGGCGTGGGATGAAAACAGAGAGGGAGGCTTGGGATGAGAGTGGAGAGGGGGCCCTGGAATAAGCACAGAGAGTGGCAGGTGACAGCTCTTTGATTTGAGGGAGAGGGGGGGCAGACTTGCGCTAGTAAAAGGGGGGTCAGATTTGAAATCCCCCACCACACCCCCCCACTAGCAAAAATGTTTCCCCCTCCAAAAGCACCCAAGCACATATCCTCTTGCCCCCCTTCTCCCATCACATCTTCATGTGTGTATTCGGCGATCGCTGCATGAGGAAGCCCAGGCACCCAGCAAGAGATGCGGTGAAGACATAGGCCCCGTACACACGACCAGTTTCCTCGGCAGAATTCAGCTTCCGACCGAGTTTCTGGCTGAATTCTGCCGAGGAAACTGGCCGTGCGTACACTTTCGGCCGAGGAAGCCGACGAGGAGATCGACGAGGAAATAGAGAACATGTTCTCTATTTCCTCGTTGTTCTATGGGAGCTCTCGTCCCGCCGAGCTCCTCGGCGGCTTCAGTGCTGAACTGGCCGAGGAACTCGATGTGTTTGGCACGTCGAGTTCCTCGGCCGTGTGTACGAGGCCTAAGGTGTGCGCAGACCATTGCATTAGGGTGTGCACTCCAGAGCTTAAACACACATACCATTTTCTGCAGCCTCAGCTGCACAGGACAGTGAATGAATGGGAAGTGCTGAGTGGTTTCCTATTCACTCACAAACTGAAGCATAGTAAACAAAATTTACTATTTTTCAGTTATGAATGAACACAGTGAGTGTGTGTGTGTTCACCACTGTGTTCATTTAGAAAAGGAAGGCACTGGTAAATTACATATTTACTAGCCCCTTCCCCCGCTCTCCATCCTGTGTGATGGGTGTGATGTAGTGATTAGGGTGTGCCCAGGCACACCAGGCCCCCCTTGTGCATGCCTATGGATGAAGGTGTTCTAAGTGCTCCACACTAGAGCGCCCTCCAATTCCCGGAGCTCAGTGCTGGAAGTGCCTGAGTGTCCTAATAGTCAGTCCGCCCCTGCCCATGGCACACCTGCAAATCTCTCATGGCACACTACTGTACCCGGCACACAGTTTGAAAATCACTGCTCTAAGGGAATGATGTCCCTACTTATTGATGAGTATCAGAGAAGATCTAGGGAGCTAGATTACAGTATGTAACCACATCAATATTTAATTTGTAACATTTATACTATTTTAATGTGTAAAAATAAAGCTTATTGTGAATCTTTTTAAATACATGTTAAACTTTATGCCCTTAAAAATCCCACTAAGAGGGTGTGTTCATAGAGTATATTCTGTTTCGATCGTTTTTTAATAATTGTTTTTAGAAAAACAAAGAAAGAAGATAATTTGGTAGAGCAGTGAACAATCCTTGCATGCTCCAAGCATGTAACAAAAGAAACAAATACATGTAAGGCTTAATAGGAACTAGTAAAGACCATAACACACAGGTTAGATCTGCCATGAGGCCCCCTAACACATCCAAACTTGTATAAGGAAGGACAGTAATTGATTATAAACTACATATAAAAATGCTTGAACAGCATAAACTCTGTCAGGCAATCATTTGGCTAACCACCTAGTGAATCATGCTTGTGAGAAATAACGTGATCAGGGGTGCACAACATTACTAAGACATAACCACAATAAATTGGTACAGGTGGTGATGGTGCCTCTTATATATATTGTACGATAATTAGGTCACTTATAACTATCAAACATTACAACTGTCCCATATGGGGGAACATGTTCCCAAAAATATAGACCCAGGAGTGTCTGGGTTAAAAGAAGAAGAGGAGAAGCCAGAGGGCTACGGAAACACAATGCCAAGGTTGCCACAAGACAAAGAGGTGAAAGGGTAGCAGGAAACGGAATAGAAGAAAGGGTGGATCTATCCAGGAACCTCCGTCGGTCGTGTAGGTAAATAACTCTATGTATCAGGGACCTGTAAATAAATACGCAAAGGGGACCATATTTTATCGAAAGGGGTTGTTTGTCACGCAAGAACACCTACTATCTTTTCGTTCAGCATGGTCAATCTAAGGTTACTTTTCATTAATGTTATTCCATGGCTTTTCCATGCTGTGGTAATGGCAACTTTGGCCGCTAGGAACAATGGGCCAGATTCACAGCCAGGCGGCGCAGCGTAACGTAACCGATTTAGGTTACACCGCCGCAAATTTTCTGGCTAAGTGCCCGATCCACAAAGCACTTACCTGGAAATTTGCGGCGGTGTATCCTAAATCCGTCCGGCGCAAGGCGGGCCAATTCAAATGGGGCAAGTCCCATTTAAATTAGGCACGCTCCCGCGCCAGACGTACTGCGCATGCTCCCGTCGCAAATTTCCCGACGTGCTTTGCGCGAAATTACGACGCGCCAACGTTTTGTGAATCGCGACGGGTAAAAAAGACTTGCGCCGGGAAAAAAAAAATAAAAAAAAAAATTCAAAAGCGACGCGGGAAAGACGGGTATACTTTTACATGGTGTAGTAAGTTTACACTTTGTAAAAGGTGCCCTATCTTTGCGACGGCAAACTAACCCTGTAACGACGGGAAAAAGTTTTGTGGATCGCCGTAACTGCTAATTTGCATACCCGACGCTGGTTTACGACGCAAACTCCCCCCAGCGGCGGCCGCGGTACTGCATCCTAAGATCCGACAGTGTAAAACTATTACACCTGTCGGATCTTAGGGATATCTATGCGTAACTGATTCTATGAATCAGTCGCATAGATAGAAACAGGGATACGACGGCGTATCAGCAGATACGCCGTCGTATCCCTTTTGTGAATCTGGCCCAAAGTATATAAATGATTGGGTATGTTGAGGAACATTTTCCACTGGTTAATATAGTATATTCTATTAGGGATGTGGGCAACCCTTGCCCTTTAACATCAATTGGTACATAAGCTCAGATGACATACAGTCATCTTCTGTCCTAAATAGACTGTAAAAGGGATTGAGTTTACCTCTATCTTGGGTTCAAGAAGGCTCCCCCATATTTGGTTTCAGGGTGAATCATGTACTGTTGGCTGAAAAATGTAAGGGTTTTCACCATATATTAGGAACACCCCATAATTTACCACTTAGCCTTCGCCCCTGGTCAGCTGAGTCACAAGAGCCAATATTTTCTTGGAATGGATAGTTCAGTGACTGAACTATAAAAAGGTGGGCTTAAAGCAGCCATAGTATTAGTAAGTTGTAACTGTTAGGGAGAGCTGTCAGTCCTATGACGGGTGGGATACTGTGCCACACTGTGGGTTGCAGTGGTGGGTTTCAATATTACGCTGTTTCTTAACACCATGTACAAGCTTTAAGGTATGGCCCAAGCTGTAATTTGAAGGATTTGTATTTTTTTTAATGTCTCCTTAAAAGCTGTATGAACAGACCCTTTTCCTACAGCACAGTGTTTTTTTTTAAACTAGTGTCATTGTTATTCATCTTTCATGGCAGTGCACAACTTCCCAAGCCTTTTGTTTAAAATAAGCTTGATTATTAGCCTGAATTGGCCTGAGTTTAAAAACATGATTCTACCCACAGACTTCACTGGGGTTTACTGCAAAGTGTGGCTTGGCTGATTTTTGAGCAAGATTTGTGAAAAAAATTGTGAATTAACCCAATCCTTTTCATCGCTGCTGGGAGCACTGCATATATGGTAGGGCGTATGTATGTTGTGACCATGATTGTATGAAAATATGTTGTCATTATTGTTAGGTAAATGTATGGCAGTGTAAGCTTGGTTCACAAACCTGACTTTTTTTGCAGGGTTTAAGCAAGGACAATGAAGCTTACTTTTACAGACAATCACAAACCTTGTTCATAGAAAATCTGGATCTTTTTTCCTATTGGCAAAGGGAAGATAATATTTACTGTGCACCCCACATCATAAATTCCCCTCATTATTTGCTCATCAAGATAATTAAAATAAAAGGGCAATTTTACTTACCTTCAATGACACATTGGTCAGGCACAGGAATTTTCTTCCCCATTTCAGTAACATAGATTTTTAACTCATTTATATTATCCTTCAAATGTTGGAAAAGTGTATCATGTTCCTTATGAAGTTCCTTAATTACCCTTTTTTGGCTTTCAAGATATTCTGGCTCCAGTTCACCTTTTGTCTCAATACAGTGTTTAAATTGAACTAATTCTGAAGCTATTCCCATTTGGGATTCGTCAATGTTGGAGCCAGATGGTAATCTCTCATTGTCTTGACGTAGAAACATATGTGAAAAAGACATTAAACCAACAATGTCTGAATTTTCAGGGTCTTGACCACTATCCAAATTTAAACATTTTGTGCTTGATGAATTCAATGCCAAATTTGTTGACCTGAGACAAAACAAGAGCAAAAGTGATTTTAAGGTAAAGTTTGATAAACATTAAATAGCATCAACAAAAATGTGCCCAAACAAACATATTTTCATTTTAAAAGAGACTCTTTAATAGTGGTATGTGGTTTCCACATACATAACTAAAAAAGCTGTGAATTATGGTTATAGAAGCAGGGTTTAAAGTAAAAAAAAGAAAAAACTTTGCAAAACATGCACATTTCCCCCACGATTTTTATTTAACTTTTTTGCTTTAAAAATGCTGCAAGTACAGATAAATGCCTGGGGAGTTCCTAACCTCCTGTGGGCTAATGGTACTTCTGTCACTCTCCTCATGTATACAATTTCCGCAGCAAAACAATACTGCTGATTAAAGGAAAAATAGGACCAAAGCTCTTGTGGCCCTACTTCTATTATGGATCACAGAAGTGTACTACTCGGTTCTTGGTCTTAAGCCTCGTCTTGGTCCTAAGCCTCATACACACTATACGATTGTTAGCAGGGGATTGTCTGTTGACAGACTGTTGTCCGAAAAGTCTAAAAGTATGCTCTTTTTGACAATTGTTGTCCAACTTTCAGTCAACAAATGTTGGATGACATCCTAGTAAATTTTTGGCGGACAACGGTTTGACGTCTGATTTTCTGATGGTCAGTACACAAAAGCCGGAAATACAAATATGCATGCTCGAAATCAATGCTCACCAAACACGTAATTAGCAGAAGGGGTCCAAAGGTTGGCGCTAAAGAGCTAAAATTCCTTGTAGTACGTCACTACGTTTATGTTTGTAACACGACAATTGTGTACCATTAGTATGCAAGACAAGAACCTGGCACACGCCCTTTTGACAAAAATCAGATGCTCGGTTGGCCAACAATCGTACCATGTGTACGAGGCTTTAGAGGTGGCAGGGGACAGATGCAGCATCGGATCTATGCTGCATCCAGTCCACAAAGGTGTGTATGCATGTTTTATTTTTTTTCTATTCCCGAACTTCACTTTTAACTCCCAGGAGACCCTGCCCATACAATGTGTAGGCTTTTGGAAAATGTAGCTTCATAGAGGCGTGCCCACATCCATAAAAACTGATCTAAAGCACCTTGCTAATCCCTGCTTCCAGCAGCTGCCACTACAAAAAAAATTCAATCTTGGTAATGAAGTCACATGGAGTAAAAAAAACACAGTGTAAAAGGAAATAGCTTGGACATGATCTATCAATGAACAATGACAGATGAAAATCTTGCTGCCAGAATCTGTAAGTGATATAAGAATCCAGTGGGTACCTCCATCTACCAGACTTCACCTTGGAATTAAAAATTTATAGGTGTATTAAAACTTAAATTAGGTAATTTATGCAATGTTTTCTTCAGCTTGAAGTAAATGGGCTCCATTCACAAAGCGGTATCCAAGTATGCAGTAAGATACCGCTGAGCGTTTTTCACTAAAAGACCCCACTAAAATACTGCAGGTCCCTTTTCGATAACTGCAAGGAATATACTTTCTGGAAGCATAGTTTTTACTAGAAAGAAATTCATAATATTTTTAAACTGCTTTTAAAATTCTGTGTTCATTATTAATTAAAACTAACACGTATGGTCCATTTAAGCCTGTCTGCTATGAAGTAAAGTGGGCAAGTTTATGCCTCTACCCCACTTACTCTGCGAGTAGGTCTTTCTCCAACGCTGTCCAATCTATGTATTCATGCTTTCGCTGCTCTGTTCTCTTTTGTTATCACCTATTTTTGCTAAATACCCAACCAAACTTGATAAAGATCTTCCCACCTCCTTGTTACTCTAAATCCCAAGGTGATCTGCTCTGCAGATATTAACCAGCTCCCTTGATCTAGAGCCAAGCCCAAACCCTCCCATTTCAGTGAGGCCTGGAAAGTGGCCCACTCACTCTGGAAAGCAGGTTGGTATTTGCACAGCAGGGGATCTAGGGTGCTCTAAAGCAATCCCAAGCAGATGTGTAGATCAATATATGAGGTAGGAGGTCTATTTATAAAGGACATAAGTGTAATTTTGACATCCTTTATACTGTTTAACCATAACATAGCACAATCTTCCTCAATTCAAGACATTTATTAAAGTGTTTTCACAGTTCCCCAACATACTGTAAAATACCAGGTAGCATTTTTGTAACTTTGTGCTTATAAAGTTAAACATTATTTTTATAACCCATGAAGAATTTGCTAATGCATTTATGTATCATTGAATGTGAACGGCAACCACATACTTACTTGTATGAGATCATAAACATCACTCTTATTTTGCTGTTTTAGATTCAACATAGAAATAGTACACTGACAATAGTGTACTGCCTCCAATTAGGGGGGAAAGTGTAAATTTGTTAATGCCATTAAAAGAGAAGCAGATGTCCAAACTGATGTATACATGTTGTAAAACGTTTGCAATTGTATGTGAAATACAAAACCTCATGTATGTTTAATATGTTTCAAAAAAATATATAAAAATGTATTGTACAAAAAAAGAAAAGAAAAATAGAAGTTAAAAATGCTCGTTAAATTGCCCAAGGGGCCCAGTACACATAGCAGTTTGTCCTGTTCAGATACATGCCGGGTTTTTGAGCTAGTGTGGTCAAGAGTGCACCCTCCCCTCCCACAGACAACACACACAGAAAAGAGCCAGAAAAGGCCCATCTTTGCCTTCTCTGAAAGCTGCCAGGTGACAGGATCTTGAAGCATGTGAGAGGTCAGCAAGATTTATTCATTCTGCAGGGGCCCCAAGTTACTTCACAGGAGATAGCCTAGAATGCAAACTGTCTGCTTGTATTTTTGTGAATTATAGCACACTGAAGATGAATGTCTTTTTTTACAAAAACACAAACCACCAACAACACTTACTAGGTAGTACTCTAGTCTCTATAAAAAAAAAAACTGGGCCCAGATCCACAAGCCTGCTACTCTGGGGACAAAAACTGGAGTAGTAGCTGGTGTGTGTTGTTGCAGGCTTATGATGTTGTGAATGATGATTCTCAACTCAAGCAAACAGTCATGCACAACACAAGCAGCCAACTAGTACTTTAGTCTCTCTTCCCAGAAAACCTGGCAGGCAGATCTGGACTGTATACAAGGAAGACTGAAGATGGCAGAGGGGTAGGGCAGAAAAGGCACAGGCCTGGAAGATTAAATGGTAATGTTAAGTTCAGGAGTCAGGCTCAGAGGCCAGTAGTTATAGCAGTGAGGGTTCACACAGAAACCAGCAGGATAATGCACAAGCAGGTTCCTTTGGCAGGTGACACTGGCTCATCCAAGGCACAGGGTCTAAGTACTAGCTGTTCTTCATAAGAGTGCCTGATAGTGGAGATAAGTTTCACTGCATTCCAGTACCAGGGCATGGTCCTCAGGATCACCCCAACAGGAAGCAAGCAAGCAAGTTTGGTAGCAGATGTAGCAGGTAAGGATCAAGCAAAAGTGCAGTTGGGTAGAGAACATCTGGCCTATAAAAGAAGGAAAAAAGAGGGTACATTTGAGGAAATTTGGCATTCCTGGTTGAGAGATACGAGTGTCGCACCACCAAAACTGGTGTTGGATAGATTTTCTATGTAGAGTGCAGAGGACAGGGGGAGGGGGGAGGGGGTGGGATATAATAAATAAAGAGATGTACACGTGTATATTATTGGAAAGTAAAAATGTTGTATAATGTATGTTAACTGAATTGCAATGGATGCCGAATAGGCATATCTATGTATGAAATAAGAAAATAAAAATAAAAATAAAGTGGATTTAAAGAAGTGCAGTCAGTAAACAAGCAAAGGGTCAGTAACACATGGTTTGCAGGTTGGGATCAAGTGGAAGCATAATCGAGGAACAGACCAAAAGTCAATAACAAGAGGTAATGAAGATAGGGATGGCAGCAGAAGGGTAAGGAGCAAGAAATTTGCTGGATAAGAGCACAATACTCCAATGAACAGAAAAGAGCAGGAAGTGCAAATGAATGGCTTAAATAGGAAGTTCAGGGGAGGAGCAAGGAGTTCAAGGTTCACCAGAAACAAGACAAAGGGTAAGTTTGTCAAAGGGATCAGGCAAGGATCTGTCCAGCATCTCAGGTGGCAGTAAAAAGTGTTACTGCCAGATGCAATAGAGGTCCTGGGTTCAGATGCAGGTCCTGACAGGCAGACTGCAGATGTTAGAATGAAGAGGATGTGGTGGACTGTGCTGTGCTTTAACTCCTACATAGGAACACCCGTAAATTGGGCTTCAGCAGGGGGTGGAACCGCAGCACAAACAGAAAAGACACATTTTTTTCATTGAAAAGCACTGCATACATCAGAACAGGACCAAGAGCTATGTGAACTGGATCCCCCCCCCCAAGCATGTTTAACTTCTGGTGAAATTCACCTTTAATAATGATTCCTGAGGAAGTGGGATTTGCACCACTTTGTGCCAGGACAAAGTCACCCAAGGTGAAAAGGCTAAATTTTACCCGCCCCCCATCCCTATGAGCTGAAAACTAGCAGCATAGGTTGCAGGCCCTATCCTTTTCGCATCCTCTCCTGCTTAGGTGCCTGAGGCAGCCACCTCTTCTGTCTACCTTCAGCTTGGCCCTGGTCTGCCCTGACTGAGTTATGTGACTATTCAAGTGTTTGTTAGAAAAGAGAGAGATAGAGGGAAATAGAGAAGGAGGGGGGGGGGACATGGTCCCTGTCATTTTTTGTTTCTGGCATCATAGTCTCTGATGTTTTATTTCTCAATTTACTGTAGTTTTTGCTTATAGTGGAACTTCAGTATTTTTTTTTTATCTTTCTATCTATTAAATCTTCTGCCCTTGTTGTTTTGACTTTGGATAGTAAAGTTATCTGCCAGGAAATACCTTATACAGCCCACTTCCCGTTTCTGGTCTGGCAAAAAGCCTAGGGTTATGACATTATGCACAGCTCTCTCTCTTACTCTTGTGAGAGTTTACCAGAAAGGAAGGGCCAATGAGAGATGCAGAACTGGAGGTGTGCCTCTGTGTGTCTGTGCAAATCCAGGAAGTGAACAGGCAGGAGCTTCAGCTGCCCACAGTTAAGATAGATGCAGCGAGACTCAGTGGAGGGAGATTTCTGCAGCATATTTGGCAAGTACAGAATCACAATATATATATAAAAAATATTATGCAAAGTGGTTGGAAAGAAGCTTCAGACTGGCAAAGATTTATTTTTTTATTACAAATTATGTGAACTGACTGAAGTTCCTCCTTAAGCCATTTGACTTTTACAAATAACAGGAAATGGCTTGTGTAAATAGATGACAAACAGTTTTAAAAATTAGCAGCTAGCAATGCTATGTTTTAACTATCTTTATAACTATTCTTATTAATATGACATTAAGTGTTTTGTTGTTTCTTTTTTTTTTCTAATGGCTGTTGGTAAATGGTAACGTGTAATATGTTTTTAGTGATTTCTCTAAATAACATGGTAAGGAATTTATACAAAAGAGATATACCATGGTGTAAGAAAGACACTTGGTATTCCTTAAGGGCAGGTTTCTAGGTGTATAAACAGTAATGCCGTGTACACACGATCGGTCAAACCAATGAGAATGGTCTGATGGACCGTTTTCATCGGACCAAACCGATCGTGTGTGGGCCCCATTGGTTATTTATCCATAGGTTAAAAAAAAGCAATCTTGTTTTAAATTTAACCGATGAATACCTAACCGATAGAAAAAATCGTTTGTAGGCACAACCATCGGTTAAAAATCCACACATCCTCAGAATCAAGTCGACACATGCTTGAAAGCATTGAACTTCGTCTTTTTCAGCACGTCGTTGTGTTTTACGTCACCGCGTTATGACACGATCGTTTTTTTATGTTCCAATGTTTTTATTAGAAAAGATGAGATGATATTAACAGACAAGAAGCGTATCTAGTCATTGTACAATCATAATAGCAAATGAAATTTCAATATCAAGGGCCCTGACGTCTAAAACTTCTAGTTGGAATATCATGAAAACATTGGTAAAAAGAAAAAGAAAAATAGAATACATAATCTAATAGAGATCACATAGACTAACAGCAAACAATTCTTTCCCTCAACTACGGGTCGATCGTTGACCGACAATGATCACACAATGCGTATAAGGCAGGAAAGAGGACGTCAACGCCCAGCAAACCCTGCATGGGCTGAATCCGGTCATGTTAATAACAACATACAAAAGCAATAAGGACAGAGAAGTCCAAGAAAAAAAAGTAAGATATAAAGGAAAGAATTAGAAAGGAAAGAGAAAAAGAAGAGAAAAGTAAGAAGTGAAGGGGGAGGGGGGGGGGAACCACGGATCGGCATCTCCAAGCTATAGAACTAAAAATTATAACTAACTAAGTCCCACGCACACTGGTATCATTGGTGAGGTAACCAATCCAAGGATCCCACACCTGATGAAAAAATTTCATTTTATCTTGTGTTAGGGCCGACAACCTCTCATTTAACATCAGCCAGGATAATTTGCCCTTAAGCTGTTCAAATGGGAGAGCAGCTGACCTCCAATTTCTGGCAATGGTGATCCTGGCCGAACACGATCGTTTTTTTTAACCGATGGTGTGTAGGCACGACTGACTATCAGTCAGCTTCATCGGTCAACCGATGAAAACGTCCATCAGACCGATCGTGTGTACACGTCATAAGAATATAAAGGGTTATTCTGAGCAACAAGTCAGGTCAGTAATAATACTATCCAGCAAGAATTGTAGGGGAATATCATTAGCTCGGTTTTGGAAACATTGAATTTGAGTAAGTGGTACGACATCCATGAAAGGTGCAGTATGAATATCACACCACTTCCTTAAACTCAATCTTTGTAAAACTGGACAAAAATTATTTCTTCCCCCTGCACCCTCTCTCCTGACTCTATCAAGATCAATCAGTTGATCCCTAATGCCGCGTACACACGATCGGTTTGTCTGATGAAAACGGTCTGATGGACCGTTTTCATCAGACGAACCGATCGTGTGTGGGCCCCATCGGTTTTTATCCATCGGTGAAAAAACTAGGAACTTGTTTTAAAATTATCTAAAGGTTAAAAAAACGATAAAAAAAGGTCGTCTGTAGGTACGTCCATCGGTTAAAAATCCACGGTTCATCCGATGAAAACGGTCTAATGGATTTTTTCAACAGATATCCGATGAAGCTGACTTTCATCAGTCTTGCCTACACACCATCAGTTAAAAAAACGATCGTGTCAGAACGCGGTGATGTAAAACACAACGACATGCAGAGAAAAATGAAGTACAATGCTTCCGAGCATGCATCGACTTGATTCTGAGCATGCGTGGATTTTTAACCGATGGACGTGCCCACAGACGATCGTTTTTTTTCTATCGTTTTTTTAACCTTTAGATAATTTTAAAACAAGTTCCTAGTTTTTTCACCGATGGATAAAAAAATTATGAGGCCCACACACGATTGGTTCGTCTGATGAAAACGGTCCATCAGACCATTTTCATAAGACGAACCGATCGTGTGTACGCGGCATTAGAGTCAATGTAGGACAGTTGCAGCATCACACTGATGCTACAGCATAGAGGTGAGTGTGGGTGCTTGTTTGATTTATAAACCCCATACTTTTGCTTTATGATTAAAGTATATTCTCACCTGGGAAGGGGTTTGGCAACAAGAAGTGTAAAGCAACTGAACCACTTTTTTCCAGGAATAGTATACATTTTTTTAGAGGTTATATTAAAATCCAGGCAGATTTCCTGTCCAATGTTCCATTTTATATAAGAGATAACCAAGTATGGAGAAGCCATTTAGGGATGAATACGAAATGTATTTTGTTTTTATGATCTGTAGTGTAGTAAAGAAGTGTATTGGATGTGTACAGTATATCTTGGATATATGGATATCTTAATCTGTTAAACTGTTAATCTGTTAAATACTACAAAATTTAAGCAATTATAAAATAGTAAGAAAAACTCTTTTATAAAATACAATTCTACTAGGTATGGTGCCTTGAAAAAGTATGTATATACCTTGAAATTTTCCACATTTTGTCATGTGACCCACAAAAAATGTAAATGTATTTTATTGGGATTTTATGTGATAGACCAAAACAAAGTGAACAGGAAGTGAGGATTTCTCAGAAGAAATAAGAACATTTAACCACTTCAATACCATGCACTTACGCCCCTTCCAGCCCAAGCCAATTTTCAACTTTCTGCGCTGTCATTGTTTAAATGACAATTGCGCGGTCGTGCTACACTGTACCCAAACATTTGCTATACAAATAAAAAAATATCGAAAAATTTGAAAAAAAATAAAGTGTTTCTTTTTTTTCTGTTATAAAATGTTGTAAATAAGTAAGTTTTCTCCTTCACTGATGGGCACTTATAAGGCGGCACTGACAGGCAGTGATAAGGCAGCACCGATGAGGCGGCGCCAATGAGGTGGCACTGATGGGCACTGACGATGGGCACTGATATGCGGCACTGATGGGCACTGGTAGGTGGCACTAATATTCAGCACTGATGGGCATTGATAGGCGGCACTGATGGGCACTCATGGGTGGCACTGGTGGGCACTGATTGGCACTGATAGGCAACACTGATGGGCACTGAAAGGCTGCAATGGTGGGTACTTATGGGTGGCATTGATAGGCGGCACTGCTGGGCACTGATAGGCAGCACTGATAGGCAGCACTGCTGGGCACTGATGGCCAACAATACATGGCACTGATGGGCACTAATGAGCACTGACATGCAGCACTGATATGCAGCACTGATGGGTATCCCTGGTGGCACTGGCAGGGATTTTGAATGGGCACAGGTTGGCAGCTGCCTGGGCATTGATTGGCAGCTGCCTTGGCTCAGATTGGCATTCCCTGGTGGTCCTGGGCGGCATGCTGGTGGTCCTGTGCAGTGAACCAAGGGGGGGCTGCGCTGATAAACTATCAGCACATACCCCCCCGATCAGCGGCTTTTCCTGTTTACATTGTGATCCGCCGTGATTGGACATGACTGATCACGTGGTAAAGAGCCTCCGCTGGAGGCTGTTTACCGAGATCAGTGTAGTGGTGTGTCAGACTGACACACCACATCACCGATCGCCGCGATGTGCGCTCCCCCGGGCGCGCGGCGGCTGTTATCCTGCAGGACATCAATAGACGTCCAATCAGAATAACGAAACTACTTCCTGGACGTCAATTCACTATTCCCTGGGCGGGAAGTGGTTAAAAGCAAAACCGAAGGATGAGGTAAGTGAAGGAGGACTGCACTAAAGTAAAGGAAGCTATTTAGGGAAAAAAAATGTACCTTTACAACCCCTTTAAATTCAATTGAGAATCTGTGGCAAGGATTGAAAATTGCTGTTCACAGACACTCTCCATCCAATCTGTCATGCCGCGTACACACCATCGTTTTCTGCGATGGAAAAATGCGACGCTTTATGTGCTTTAAAAAAACGTCATTTTTCAAACTTCAATTTGAACAACGACGTAGCATACAAACCATCGCTTTTTCACAACGCTCTAGCACAGCGCAGTTCCGTCAATCACGCACGACGTCACTATAAAGGGTCGTTTCCATGCGGAAGACGGCCTCTTTTGCTGATATCGTGTTGCTGCGTGTTAGTAAAAGTTTGGTGAGATACGATTCGTGATTTTCAGTGACTGTGCTTTAAATATCGTTTTCTTGTCTATAAGCTGAAAAACACCTTAACGAATGTGCTGATTCCATTCTGAACAGTCGTTTTACATGAATGAGCGCTGCCGTCTCCTAACTTGCTTCTGAGCATGCGCGGGCTTAAATCGACGTTTTTACGTACACACGGTCAATGTTTAGAACACAGAAAACGACGTCGGCCAAAAACGACACATAAAATTGAAGCATGCTTCAATTTTTTTCTGTCGTTTTTTAGAAGACATAAAACGACGTTTTTGCCCACACACGGTCAATTAAATTGACGTTTTTGAAAATGACGTTTTTTTCCATCGCAGAAAACGATGGTGTGTACGCGGCATCAGAGCTTGAGCTAGTTTGCAAAGAAGAATGGACAAAAATGTCAATGTCTAGGCATGCAAAGCTGGTAGAGACATACCTAAAAAGACTTGCAGCTGTAATCGCAGCGAAAGATGGTTCTACAAAGTATTGACTGATATTTATTTGTAAAAAAAAAATGAAAACCATTTATCATTTTTCTTCCACTTTACAATTAATTTATTACATAAAATCACATTTACGTTTTTGGTTGTAGCATGACAAAATATGGACAATTTCAAGCATTGTAGATTTAACTCATAAAAAAAAAAAATGACAAACAGGTATGGTGGTGGTTACCTGTTAAATATCATGTCCTTACTTTCTTCATGGGATTCTTTAATATCATTATGTAGACAGACTGTTTCAGGAGCAGTGTCATTCTGTCCAGTCTGGTTACCATCAGTTTGAATGTCTATTTTCTTCTCTCCAGGGCCACTATGACAAAATACCTGGTGTGCATCTTGGACATAACGTGCTGGTTCTTCTTGAATGATGCCTTCTTTCCTAGATTAAATGCATGTAATAATTAAAACACAGCATACACAAATAGATGATCTGTAAATATTAAAGCGTTACTAAAGGCAATTTTTTTAATATAAAATAATAAACGTGTTATACTTACCTGCCACGTGCAATGGTTTTGCAGCAAGTGGCCCTGAACCTCCTCTTCTGGAGTTCTTTGCCAACACTGTCTGCTCCTCCTCTTCTGTGTCTGCCCTCATAGCAAGCCACTCGATGTGGGAACAGATTTTGCAGTCTATAGACACACATAGCGTGGCTCGGCCCACCCATGCTCCCTCCTTACTGGATTTGATTTACAGCAGCAGGGGACAATGGTTGCATTACTGTTTAAGGGCCTGTGAGGAGGGGGAGAGAGAGCAACACTAGATTGAGATGAGGCTCAGGTAAGTATTTAGGGGGGGGCTTGGGACAACTAATCATGGAAGGTTTATTTAACTTAATGCAGAGAACGCGTTACGTTAAAAAAAAAAAAAAACTTTAGCATTTTTATCCACTTTAAGTTGTGTTTGCTACTTCTTGTGTGCATTTATTTGTCACAAAATGTGTGGTTACAAGTCAGTTACTAGGCCTTTTAACAACTTTGGATTTCTCTTGTTAACACCTGGTTGTAAATTGTGGATCTAGTGCTACACTGCAGGATAATAATAATATTATTCTACACTGTATCTTCATCCATGGCAACATTTGAGACAAATTTACTAGTAGCAGATGTCCATTCTCTAATGGTCAGAGCTAAACCAGCCTAAACCATGTCTCAGCAGACCTAATATTGATCTTTTTTAATAATAACACATAGCAGATGATACATTTTTTATGCATTTTAGGAATGTAGTAGCTAGATTTCCCAGCTTTTAAATAACAAAATGACCAAACAGTTGTGCAACAGATATGTTGAACTATGTGTCACTAATCTGCTTCGTATTGAATAGGCACCAGATTCTGAATCAAATGCCTTGATATAACTCTCCCTTTTCCTGTATGTAGTAATTCAAGATAACAGTACTAAAGTGAACATTTACATGAGTTATCTGTAAAAGCCAAAGTCCTACTTCTTTCTACTTTACTGGAGGGGGACATTTTTAAACCAAGAAACGCAAAGCTAAGCAATGAGCTTTTAACCACTTCAGCCCAGGAAGGTTTAACCCCCTTAATGACCAGGCAGTGTTTTGCAATACGGCACTGCGTTATTTTAACTGACAAATTTTAACTGACAAATTTATTTCGGTACAACATTGCCCGACCTCACTGCAATGTTGTACCCAAATACATTTGTTGTCCTTTTTTCCCCAGAAATAGAGAAATCTTTTGGTGGTATTTGATCACCTCTGTGGTTTTTATTTTGTGCGCTATAAACAAAAGGATATCGACAATTTTGAAAAAAAAAAAACTATAATTTTAACTTTCTGCTAAAAAAACACATCCAATAATAATAAAAAAATAATAACATTTATTCATCAATAGGGGACAATATGTATTCTGCTACATATTTTTGGTAAAAAATCCCAATAAGCGTATATTGATTGGTTTGCGCAAAAGTTATTGCGTCTACAAACTATGGGATATTTTTATGGCCTTTTCCATTTATCTATTTTTTACTAGTAATGGTGGCGATAGATTTCAGTTAGCATGTTCAATACTTTTTCCCTGTGTCATTCCATTTTATTACACATAACTTAATTTCTGAACTTATTTGTTTTGGTTCTATGTGTGCATGGATTGCATGCGATATTACTGACATATGGTAAAAATTTCATGTCAATAGCACCTTTAAAAATATATTTACCTAGAAAAATGTTGACCTGTTCAATACTTATTTTACCCGCTCTAACTCTAACTTTTTTTTTTTTTTTAAATAAAAACTAACCTAAAATACATAAAAAAAATCATCCCAACTTTAGCTGTATATTTCTTGCCATTATTACCATGACACACTAAAAACCCAAAGTAAATTCTCCTACTCCCCCTAATTGTGGCATATATGTGTATATTATTTATTGTTTGTACCCGTAGTAGAGTCAAGAAACAGTAGTCAGCATTTATATCTTTTCATGTGACAACACTAAAGAAATTACACTTTGTTACAATGTAAAGTAGTGAGTGTACAGAATGTATAACAGTGTAAATTTGCTATCCCCTCAAAATAACCCAACACTGGGGAGCAGGTGTGTTAAATTTGGTGTTATCGCTCAAACTCTCTCAAACTGGTCACTGAAAGTTTAACATGGCACCTCATGGCAAAGAACTCTTTGAGGATCTGAAAAAAAGAATTGTTACTCTACATAGAGATGACCTAGGCTATAAGAAGATTGCCAAGACTCTGAAACTGAGCTGATTTTTTTTCCCATTGAGATCTGATATATTTGAGGGTGTCCCCTCAAAATAAATCAACACACAGCCATTAATGTATAAACCGCTGGCAACAAAAGTGAGTACAGCCCTAAGTGAAAACGTCCAAGTTGGGCCCAAAGTGTCAATATTTTGTGTGGCCACCATCATTTTCCAGCACTGTCTTAACCCCCTTGGGCATGGAGTACACCACAGCTTCCCAGGTTGCCACTGGAGTCTTCTTCCACTCCTCCATGACAACATAACAGAGCTGGTGGATGTTAGAGACCTTGCGCTCCTCCACCTTCCATTTGAGGATGCCCCACAGATACTCAATAGGGTTTAGGTCCGGATACATGATTGGCCTGTCTATCACGTTTACCCTCAAAATCTTTAGCAAGGCAGTGGTCATCTTGAAGGTGTGTTTTGGGTCATTATCATGTTGGAATACTGCCCTGTGGCCCAGTCACCAAAGGGAGGGGATCATGCTCTGCTTCAGTGTGTCACCTGTCACATGTTGGCATTCATGGTTCCCTCAATGAACTGTAGCTCCCCAGTGCTGGCAGCACTCATGCCGCCCCAGACCATGACACTCCCACCACAATGCTTGACTGTAGGCAAGACACACTTATCTTTGTACTCCTCACCTGGTTGCCACCACACACGCTTGACACCATCTGAACCAAATACGTGTATCTTGGTCTCATCAGACCACAGGACATGGTTTTCCTTAGTCTGCTTGTCTTCAGCAAACTGTTTGTGGGCTTTCTTGTGCATCATCTTTAGAAAGGGCTTCCTTCTGGGATGACAGCCATGCAGACCAATTTGATGCAGCGTGCAGCATATGGTCTGAGCACTGACAGGCTGACTCCCCACCCCTTTAACCTCTGCAGCAATGATGGCAGCACTCATATGTCTATTTCCCAAAGACAACCTTTGGATATGACGCTGAACATGTGCACTCAACTTCTTTGGTTGACCATGGCAAGGCCTGTTCTGAGTGGAACCTGTCCTGTTAAACCGCTGTATAGTTATGGCCACTGTGCTGCAGATCAGTTTCAGGGTCATGGCAATCTTTTTATTGCCTAGGCCATCTTTATGTAGAGCAACAATTCTTTTTTTCAGATCCTCAGAGAGTTCTTTGCCATGGGGTGCCAAGTTGAACTTCGAGTGACCAGTATAAGAGAGTGAAATCAATAACACCAAATTTAACATACCTGCTCCCCATTCACACCTGAGACCTTGTAACACTAATGAGTCACATGACACTGTGGAGGGACAATGGCTAATATGGCCCAATTTGGACATTTTCACTTAGGGGTGTACTCACTTTTGTTGTCAGTGGTTTAGACACAAATGGCTATGTGTTGAGTTATTTTGAGGGGACAGCAGATTTACACTGAGATACAAGCTGTACACTCACTACTCTACATTGTAGCAAAGTGTAATTTCTTCTGTGTTGTCATATGAAAATATATAAGAAAATATTTACAAAAATGTGAGGGGTGTACTCACTTTTGTGAGATTCTGTACATGTAAAACTAATGTAGAGATATTTATTTCATCCCTGTGTATCATATGAGGCTGTTCACTTCACTGGGTATATGTGAGGGTCTACATCAGGGGTAGGCAACCCCTAGCACTGGTGCCGCAAGCGGCACACCAAGCTTATTTTTCCGGCACTCGACTCCCTCCCCAGCAGCAGAGCAGCGCAGGGAAGTGTCAGTGAGACACTAATACATTCCAATCTCAGAGTTCCCCACGCCACACCTGCAATGAAGGAGAGGCACTGTGCCCCCACAAATTGTAAAAGATGGGAAACATTGTTTGGTTCTCTAAATTTGCTGTAGCTGCAATCGTCAGCTTTTGTGATGGGGAAGAGATTTTGTGCAATTCTGCCAGGGTGGGCGGTCCCTGTTTCCAGGAGGAGGGGGATGTCATTGGCCACTGCAAAAGCCAATCACAGTCCTGCTAGCCCCCATCGACCATCGTAGGCAGATGACTCACTTGGTTGCCACTACCAATCTCAGAAAGAAGGGAGTTTACTGTGATTGAGAAAACCACAATCGGGTGACAGTTTGTGGAATTACTGTTGAGCTTCTGGGAACTTTGTTGCAATTATTCCAAGACCTTTGAGTCACTTGTTACAGAAACCCCTCTGTGCCCTGTGTCACTTACTACTGAACCCCTCTTCACTCTGTGTCACTTACTACTGAACCTCTCTGCACTTTGTGTCATGTACTACTGAACCCCTCTTCACTCTGTGTCACTACTAAACTCCGCTGCACTCTGTGTCACTTACTACTGAACCCCTCTGCTCTATAAATCCGGGAGGCCGTCTTTTTACGGCCTCTGGTCCTCCGGCCACTGGGGGGCACGCGCACCAAAATGCCGATGCACGTGCCTGGCGGCCGCGATGTCTGCCAGGTACCCACGATCTGCAGTTTTAGAGCAAGGCCGTGGAGCTCTGTGTGTAAACACAGAGCTCAACGTCCTGTCAGGGAGAGGAGACTGATGCTGTGTCCCTTGTACATAGGGACACAGCATCGGTTACCTCCCTCAGTAAGTCCCCTCCCCCCACAGTAAGAATCACTCCCAGGATACACATTTAACCCCTTCCTCGCCCCCTAGTGTTAACCCCTTCCCTGCCAGTCACATTTATACAGTAATCAGTGCATTTTTATAGCACTGTTCGCTGTATTAATGTGAATGGTCCCAAAAATGTGTCAAAAGTGTCCGATGTGTCTGCCATAATATCGCAGTGCTGACAAAATTCGCAGATCGCCGTATTACTAGTAAAAAAAAAAAGAAAAATCTGAATTCTTTCCCCTATTTTATAGCCACTATAACTTTTGCGCAAACCAATCACTATACGCTTATTGCGATTTATTAAATTTTTTTACCAAAAAATATGAAGAATACATATCGGCCTAAACTGAGAAAAAAAATGTTATTTTTTTTAAAAAAAATTGGATATTTATTATAGCAAAAAGTAAAAAATATTGTGTTTTTTTTTCAAAATGTATGCTCTTTTTTTGTTTATAGCGCAAAATATAAAAACTGCAGAGGTGATCAAATACCACCAAAAGAAAGCTCTATTTGTCAGAAAAAAAGGATGTCAATTTTGTTTGGAAGGCACATCGCACGACCACGCAATTTTAATTTAAAGTGACGCAGTGCTGAAAGCTGAAATTTCGCCTGGGCAGGAAGGGGGTATATGTGCCCAGTAAGCAAGTGGTTAAGCCACAGCCAGTATTCAGCCCAATGAAAATCACACCCAATCACTTTTTCTCAGCTGCGGGGCCCAACTTATGATGGTACTTATGATGGTACTGCATTGGGGAAAATGAGCAGGAGGGGTTCAGAAGTGGAACAGAAGAGCAGGTGGGGCAGATGTGCAGGGAGGTACCGTGGTGGAAGAGATGAGAAGGGGGTTCAGCAGTGGGCCAGTTGAGCAGGAGGAGACCGTGATGGGCCAGGCAAGCTGGGGGGTTCAGTGATGGGGCAGAAAATCAGGGGGGCAGATGTGAAAGGAGGTGTATTGGTGGGGCAGATGAGCAGGGGGTTGCAGGAACTGGGGCTGATCTGAGGCGTGAGAGTGCAGGATGTTAATTTCTCACTACTAAAGTGGTTTACAACATTTACTTTATAAAAAATAATTGTTTGTGATTAACCCCCCTGGCAGTATTCCTGACTCGGGGTGAGATTTTTGGGCTACGATCGGTAACCCCGAGTCAGACTCGGGCTTGCCTCGCTGAATCCACAGGCTTGGTTTACTTACCTTGTCCCTGGATCCAGCAAAGCCACCGCGCTGTGTGAGCGAGCGGGACCTCGCTCGATTCACACAGTGCCTCTGTGTGCCACCGATCTCCGTTCCCTGCGACGTTACGACGCACGGGAGCGGAGAACGGTGCCAAATTCAAAAAGGTAAACAAACACAATACATACAGTATACTGTAATCTTACAGATTACAGTACTGTATGTAAACAATACACACACCCCCTTGTCCCTAGTGGTCTGCCCAGTGCCCTACATGTACTTTTATATAATAAAAACTGTTCTTTCTGCCTGCAAACTGTAGATTGTCCATAGCAAGCAAAGGTGTCCCTTTATGTCAAAAATGGTTTTAGAGCAGCTAGAAAACAGCGATAATAAATTATAATCACTTGCAGAATTGTGCGATAGCGATTTGTGGGGAAATTCGTCATAAAAAAATACAAGTAATGACAGCGACAATTCTGCAACTGAGCAAATTTCAGTGATTTTGAATTGATTACATTATTGAATAATTTTTATTATAATTATATTATTATTTGTTATAATTATTTATTATATTATAATTTATGATTTTGTTTTTAAAAAAATGTCATACCCGGGATGCCTACTAGACTCTTGTTTGGACAGATTTAAGTGAGATATTCCTAAAAATTACAGGCCTACAGTATAAAAAGCCAAATTTCCTTGAAAAAAATGGTACCGCTTTAAGCACCTTTTTTCTGAAATAATCATACCGGAGGTTAAGAGTGTGAAGTTGAATTTTTTTTGTTATAAAATCGGCAAGCTCAATTTCTTTGAAAACATTTTTCGGCACAAAAGTTTGCCTACCCCTTGTCTACATTCACTTTATTATGGTCCCATCTATAAAGAGAGAAAGAAGGAGCATCACTGCTCTGAGTCATTAGGTTATTTTTTTTAGCAGTTGATTATGTGATGTTCTGAGCTTGCCACCTATTTGTTGCAAATAATACATATGTAATAACTATGAAATATTGACATTTACCCGACTGAAGAGCAAAATATGTTTAAGCCACAAAGTTTAACTGATTATAAAATGTTTGGAATTTGATGGAATTACAGTATGCTTAAAGGAGAACTCCAGAAAAGCAACTGGAAAGGATAACTGTAGATGAGTGTAAAACCTCCTTCCTGAATTTTGGTTTTACAAAAACTGTGAAGCACAGTGTTGAAGCAGCTGTAAGGTTAAACGTTTTTATTACTAAAATAAAAAAAGATGTTATACTTACCATCTCTGTGCAAGGGTACTTCTGGGGTATCCTGCTAGGACTTTTGGCCCCTCCCCTTCTCCGCCTGCCACCTACGGTGGCACACGTGCAGGCTCACTCCTGAGCCAGGGTGTGTGCGTTCATTGACACACACAACATGGCTCAGCCTCACCCTCCACTCACTGATCACTGGATTTGACTGACAGCATCATGAGCCAATGACCTGCAGATGAGCATAGCGCTGGATCGATACAGGACTCAGGTAAGTATTTAGGTAGGGAGGGGGGACAGCTACTGAAAGTTTTTTTTTCACCTTAATGCATAGAATGCAAAAAGGTAAAAACTATTTGACTGTAGAACCATGTAGCACTACCCCCAGGGGAGCTGCTGGTTTGTTTTGGGTGGCATGTTACCTCTGTGACTCCGCCGTCTAGGGTAGTTAATGAGAGCCGTAGTAATGGAATGCCTACACAGCAGTTGTCTTTTTCTTGTGCTTTTATTTACCCAACCAGGTAAAACAGTTGAACTTGGTGAAGAATAGAAGAATAGCAGAGATGAAGAACACAGATTCAGGTGTAGGTAGAAGGGAAACAGTCCTGCTTCCAACGACAAACTTTCACTTCGCCACTCCAGCCGGAATGGGTATAGCGCACCTGGACAGGCCTCTCTCACAAGCCTGGCAGCCAGAATGACACTCGAACTTGGGGTTAAGTCTCTGCCACAGACCCTCCCAATGGTTGCAGAAAATAGTAGTCCAAAGTCCTCTTGACTGGACTTAACACCTGGATCTCCTTCAGGTAGTTTAGATTAGGTTACCAACTGATAGGCGACAATATCCAGCCTCTCAGTGTCTGGTTCCCCTGGTCCCCGATGGATGGTCAGGCCCCTATTGGAACACCAGCCTCTCTTGGCACTCCTCAGGCAGACTTTCCTTTGAACAGCTTCCTCCAACAGGATGGACAGTCTAGAACCTCTTTAGGTGGGGACCCAGTCAATTACTGTGTCCCAAGCGGCAGATCAATTTGCTCCCTGCCAACGTGGTCCTGAAGCCAGGATCTCTGCGTAGCACGTGCACCCCGGCCTGGAAGGCCATTTGCCGTGGAATGGCTACCCTGAAGGTGGGTGCCACACAAAGAGAAGACCCAGGAAGATGGCGCCTGCCCCATAAATACCCCTCCCAGCATGCACAGCGAGAAAGTCTCCTCCTTATAGGCTGCTGGGGAAAAGTATCCAGTGCTTGACTCCACTGCTGCCACCTGCCGACCTGGGGTGGAACTGCACCCCAGGTACAACAGCATGAGCCCACACCACAGAAAAGCTGGGACAGAAGCTCTAAATTTGAACTAATTTACAATGGTCAGAGTCACTTAACTCACTGACCGCCTCTAAATTTCAATAGCACCGGTTCTAAAAAAGAAACCAGGCGCTACAACCACTTTAAAGTTAGCTCCATTTTATGGTTCAAGCACTCTTTATTTTGAGTCCCTGCTACAGTATTTTATATATTATTTTTTGTAAATAGCTGCCCCCTAAACTTCTATTGCAGCAACTAATTGTAATTGTAATCACTCCTCCTCAAATCTTCCCCTCTCTTCCTGGTTTTAAAATTAGCAGCTCACATTTTATTCACTTTGCTAACTTATGTTTAAAGTAGCTGTGGACATACAGTGTTATCATCATGTCATGTGACCATGCATTGCTTCCTTATAGTGGGGATGGGGTTAAAAGACAATGTGCAGATACACAGTGTTCCTGTGTTCCATAGTCTGTTCAGCCTGCGGCAAGATGCAGGATGTGCTTGAGCAAGGGGGCATGCTCAAGAAGCAGGCCGTGATTGGAGGAGGCGTGTGCCAGAGGCAGGCTGTGGTTGGTCAGGAAGCTGAACAACCTACCCAATACAGGCATGCTGCGTGTCTGCACAGTGTCCTGTACCTCTGAATAGCCAGCCAAAGGATGCAAACTGAACACCAAGCACAGATCAGCTTATGTGCTTTGTGTGGTCAGGTTTAGATCAAGGAGGAATGGTGACTAGCAGGATCAACTCGGTTCTTCAAATGGAAGAAGTACATCAGAATGATAGGGACTATGATATAGAAAATACACATATTTGAAACAAAAAACAAATACAGTGTTTAGGAACTTTAAGAACTTATGATATTGATAACTGTGCCATGAACCTCAATTGTTTTACATATTAAACATTTTTATGTGTGCAGGGGGTGATATTCCATTCCTTCCATTATATTATAACATCATGTTTTTAACATAAAGTTTATAATATGTATGATATTGCAATGCTGTTTGTTTCAGTCCCACTCATGTGCAACTGATTTCACACTGCATTCCACTCCTGCTGTCTTTATGAGACATCCTGAACTAGAACATAGTGAAGTGAGTCTCAGGTGATAACAGTGTTTTTCCTGGGGGGAAGCCTTCAGATATCAAGTCATTTGCACACATATGCTCTGCATCTTGATGTATTCTAGATGCATGGTCCTCATTACTAAAGATTTGTTTATACTGTAAGTAACAAGATACCAAGCAGATTTCACAAGAGCATGTACTGGTTTGGGTAAGCTGTGAATCATACAAAACAGTAAAAATAGTTTGACTGGGTACATCAAGATTCAGTCTAGGTTCACATCTATGTAGTTGCCGTTGATGCATTTTTCATGCATGTTTTGTTTTTCGTTTTTTAAACCTGCGTTTTTGAGGCAGTTTTCATGCATTTTGCGTTTTGTGTTTTTTTCCTTTAAAAACACTGGCCCGGATTCACGTAGATGCGCGTAACTTTGTGCGGGCGTAACGTATCCTATTCACGTTACGCCTCCGCAACTTTTACAGGCAAGTGCTGTATTCTCAAAAGAAAGTTGCGGCGGCGTAGCGTAAGGCCGGCGTAAGCCCGCCTAATTCAAATTGTGAAGAGGTGGGCGTGTGTTATGTAAATTAACCATGACCCGACGTGATTGACGTTTTTAACGAACGGCGCATGCGCCGTCCATGGAATATCCCAGTGTGCATTGCTCCAAAGTACGCCTCAAGGACATATTGGTTTCGACGTGAACGTAAATGACGTCCAGCCCCATTCACGGGCGACTTACGCAAACAACGTAAATTTTTCAAGTCCATACTTAACATTGGTACACTGCATGTACGCCACCATATAGCAGGGGTAACTTTACGCCGGGAAAAGCCTAACGTAAACGGCGTATCTGTACTGCGTCGGCCGGGCGTACGTTCGTGAATTTGCGTATCTAGCTGATTTACAGCTAGGTATGGTATGGATTCTAAGGGGAACCCCACGTCAAAACATAAATAAAATGGCATGGGGTTCCCCCCAAATTCATGCCAGATCCTTATCCGAGCATGCAGCCCGCCAGGTCAGGAAAGGGAGGGGAAGAGCGAGCACCCCCCAGAACAATATCAGGCCGCATGCCCTCAATATGGGGCATGCAGCCCCCCACCCCAAAGCACCTTGTCCCAATGTTAATTGAGACAAGGGCCTCTTCCCCACAACCCTGGGCTGTGGTTGTAGAGGTCTGCGGGTGAGGGGATTTTCAGAATCTGGAAGCCCTGTTTAACAAGGGGGTCCATAGATCCTACCCCTCCATGTTAATGAGTATGGGGTACATTTTATCCCTAACTCATTCACCAAAAACGTCTCTTTTTTAGGTAAGGGCTGGTGCATGCTGGGGAAGTAATATAACAGGGAGGTGGTGCCACCAGGTGATGTGACTGTATGATCCCGCCCCTTACCTATTTAGGAAATGTCAGACGAAGTAGCCAGCAGTTGTTGATTAGCCTTCAACAAATGCAGAGTTTTTCTTTTTTCTTTGGGTCTGGGAAGTTGGCCGCCGCATCCTTAACAGCCGATGAGTCATCAGCTGTCAATGGGTTTCCCCGCTGACAGCTGAATAATAAAAAACTGTGTGGGGTCCCCCCAAAGTCTATAACAGACCCTTATCTAGGCATGCAGCCTGACAGGTCAGGAAAGGGGGGATGAGCGAGAGCCCACCCTTCCTAAACCATACCAGGCAACATGCCCACAACATGCGGGGAGGTCTTTGTGGCAAGGAGGGCTCTGCCCCCCCACCCCAAAGCACCTTGTTCCCATGTTGATACCAGAAGCTCTAATAGGCTTCAAAATAGGGTGGGCTCAGGTCACAGAGGATGCGTCTGGAGCCCACCCAGTTGTGTTACAACAGCGAATGAATATTTGCTGTTGAAACACTGATTTTCAATCCAGCCAATCAGAAGTGTGAGACCCGTTTTCCGATTGGCCCAAAATATAAGACCCCCGATTGGCCACAGAGGAGGAAACGGATGCCGCCATCGCCATCGTCGTGATGAGCAGTTGCCGGTGATGCTACCTACCTATCAACCGACCGACAGTATGGGTGGCATACTGTTTGCCGCCTCCCAATTGTTTTTTTTTACCGGCTGCCATGTTAAAATCGTACCTTTCACCCTGTTCCAGCAATGCTTACTGTTCCACCCAGCATTCAGCCTTTCTTTTCTTAACCATGCTTGCTAGTGCTAACATCTGCTACAGCCCTGTTTTTTCCTGTGGGTGAGTCATGTTCTGCAGGATGGCTTGTAAGTACAGCCATGGCCAAAAGTTTTCAGTGTGACACAAATATTAATTTTCACATAGTCAGTTTTTAGTCAGTTTTTATGATGGCAATTTGCAATTCATTGCAATATCCCCTCTTTGCCATGAAAATGAACGTAATCCCATGAAAAACATTTCCACTAGACATGTTTCGAAATTACGTTTTCCTCCGAAAAATAAATGTATTTAGTTGCTCCCGAAATTTGTTTTTATTTACTTTGTTTAGTTAAAAAATGCATTCGTCCGAAAATTAATTAAGGTCGAATCTGTCATTTAAGGCTTATGGTGTCTGTCGAATGTTCTAAGAAGATTCGACGGAGCAGCTAAACTGTATGACGCCGCAATCGTCCATTTACGGTGAAATGTTCCGCCTACAAGCTATAGAAGATTTCTAATGTTGTATGACACTAGTAATAATTATATTTATAAATTATTATTACTAGTCAACCAACATTCAAATTCTTCTATAGCCTATGGGTGGAGCATTTGACCGTAAATGTACGATTGCGGCGTCGTACAGTTTAGCTGCTTGTCGAATCTTCTTAGAACTTTCGACAGACACCATAAGCCTTCAATGACAGATTCAACGTTTGTATGTTTTTCTCTGCTTCGTTGAATCTTCGACGTTCATGTCGAATGGTCTACCCCAACACTGTCTCTATAATGTCAAATATTTTCTCTCTATGTCGAATCTTTCATCTCTATGTAGAATAATCTTGGACTAATAGAGTTAAGGTTAGGCACATTCGACCACAGGTTCGATAGACACAGATTGCTATTGTCAGTGTCATGTCGAATCTCCTATCTATATCGAACTGTTGTCACAACGAAAATGAAAATAAAGCATTTTTTATGTTGGATCTTTCAGATTTCGGATTCTGCGCATTTGTTTTTGTTTGTTAAAACGATAACGAAAATAGCTGAAATTCTGACGAAAACGAATGCACATGTCTAATTTCCACTGAATTTGTGAATAAGGCTTCAGGGTGCCCAAGAAAGTCCAGCAAGAGCTAGGACCTTCTCCTACAGTTGATTTAGCTGGGGGTCGGGGCACCGCCAGTGCAGAGCTTGCTCAGGAATGGCAGCAGGCAGCTATGAGTGCATCTGCATACACAGTGAAGGAAAGACTTTTGTAGGATGGCCTGGTGTCAAGATGGGCAGCAAAGAAGCCACTACTCTCAAGGAAAAACATTGGGGACAGATTGATATTCTACAAAAGGTACAGGGATCGGACTGCTGAGGACTGGGGTAAAGTCATTTTCTCTGATGTTTGGGACACCTGGAAAAAATCTTGTCTAGAAAAGAAAACCATCAGTCCTGTGTCATGAAACAGTAATGCATCCTGTGACCATTCAGGTGTGGGGTTGCTTCTCAGCCAAGGGAGTGGGCTCACGCACAATTTTGCCTAAGAACACTGCCATGAATAAAGAATGGTACAAAAACATCCTCCGAGAGCAACTTCTCCCAACCCTCCAAGAACAGTTTGGTCATGAACAATGCCATTTCCAGCATGATGGAGCACCTTGCCATAAGGCAAAATTTATAACCAATTGGCTTGGGGAACAAAACATTGAAATTTTGGGTCCATGACCAGGAAACGTCCTACACCTTAAATCCATTGAGAACTTGTATGAAGAAAAATAGTAGTAGATGTGGCACTGTTCTATAATTCAAATAATGAATAAATTTGGCATAGTATAATATTAATAAAAAATGTTGATACCATTAAAGTGCATGCATGCCTGTGTGCAGTAGTGGAAAGCGCCCAATGTTGCAATAAATAATTAAAGTGCAAATAGTGCAATCAAATATAGACCACTGGACTTGGACTTCAGTCTCCAAAATCTCACCCAAAATGGCCGCCAGTCACGATTTGCTACAAATAGCCAAGACTAGTGGCATTTCTGTAAGCTTCAGATGATGTCACAAGACAAAACCGGTCAAGCACAGATAGCAGAAAGCTAGACTTCTAACTGCTAGCATTTCATGCCTTTTTTAACTTGAAAATTGTGAGTACCCATTTTAAGTTTTAACAATAAATGTGTTTTTAAACGATAAGACACTATTTGGGGCTCCTTTGGACTACATGTGGCACAACACTAATCACCGCTCCCGATCACAGAGAGCGGTGATCAGTGTCCTGTCACTAGGCAGAATGGGGAAAAGCTTGTTTACATCAGCATTTCCCCGTTCTTCCTCTTCGTGTGACGAACGCAGGACTCCCGGTGGACATTGAGTCCGCGGGACCCGCGGTCACACTAACGGAGCTTGCGGTGGGTGCGCGCCCACAATGCCACATCTTAAAGGGCAACATTGATATGCCCAGCCGTGCCATTCTGCCAACGTATATCGGCGTGAGCCGGTCGGCAAGTGGTTAATGTAATTGTCAATAAAAGCCTTTGACATTTATGAAATGCTTGTAATCATACTTCAATACACCAAAGTATGTCTGACAAAAAGATCTAAAAACACTGAATGAAGCAGCATTGTGTCATTCTCAAAACTTTTGGCCACTTCTGTAGTTTTAACTTGTTTCAAGATGCTTAGGATTTGATAAGATGTTGCTTTGAGCTGCTTCTGAGTTTCTTCAAGTTACTTCTACATTCACATTGAATAAGGGGAAGAAAAACAGCTCAGCTAGGATGCTTTGTAATGTATAGTTTTATGAAAAGAAAAAAAAATGCAGGGTCATTTAGGGTTCCTTCTCCTTTGTTTGAAAAGTATATTGTCCTTCTCCCCTTTTGCTTTTGATATTATTCTCTTTTTTAAAGAAAACCTCAAATATGCCTACATACATGCATATATTTAATTTCAAAGCTTGGTAAGCTTGGTAAGCATGCTGGATAGGATCCTGGCATGGCTCAGACCTCAGTAAACTAATAATCTATATAGATTTGGCAGACTTTTTATTTGGTATTTGGCTTTATAGCACAAATATTTCATTTTTATCACATATGCCCATCAGCACACAACATGTGTTGCTATGCTGTTTTTATCTAGTTACAATTTCTTAGCAATAGGGATAGATATTAATCTTAAACCTTTACAATGATTAATGTAAATGTGCTGCATTTTGGACTTAACATATGGGTTTAATCATTTTCAGTGAAGCTTGGAATAGTATAAAGAATTCTGATTTCAAAAATAATATACTAAAATGATCCCACACAACATTAGTTTAGAATACATCAGGCCACAATTGAATCAGCCATGTGGAAAAGAGGACTTTGTGGAATCTAAATATATTTACAAGAGCAATTCTTGAAATCATAAGAAATCATCAACAGCTGGCATGAACATAGAAAAACAGTCCTGTATATTTCCCTGGTATTACAAAAAAAACTGGGTCATTTCAGCACCATCACTGATCCATTCCTCATTGATCCTTCCTAAATTAGAGAGAATTCCCATAAAAAGAGAGAATATCCCCTGCCACTGTCTGACATCAGTGGTCCGCTAAAAAAAATCACATATTTTAATGCAATAGACATATTGGTACATTTCCATATAAAACTCCAAAATAGGATTGTTTAAGATGCCTGTAAGTCTAACTAGTGGTTGGAAGAATAGACAGCTAAATAATTATTTACGTGAACAATTCTACATTGTACCAGATACATATATGTATTCTTTTAACCACTTACCCACTGGGCACTTAACCCCCCTTCCTAACCAGACCAATTTTCAGCTTTAGGTGCTCTCACATTTTGAATGACAATTACTCAGTCATGCAACACTGTACCCATATGAAATTGTTGTCCCTTTCCTCACGCAAATAGAGTTTCCTTTTGGTGGTATTTAATCACTGCTGTTTTTTTTGTTTTTTGTTTTTTTTTGCAGCATAAATGCAAAAAGACTGTAAAAGAAAATGCATTTTTCTTTGTTTCTGTTATAACGTTTTGCAAATTAGTAATTTTCTACATACATTTTGGGCAAAATTTATACTGCTACATATCTTTGGTAAAAATAACCCAAATCGCTGTATATTATTTGGTCTGTGTGAAAGTCCACAAGCTATGGTGCCAAAAAATTTATCAAACCAGGAGTACTGGCGGCCTATCTCATTTCTTGAGAACCTAACAAGCCAGAAAATACCCCCTTAAATTACCCTTTTTTGGAAAGTAGTCCATGATTGGGTCCAGTGATAATGATAACGGAAGCTGACCTCATATGTTGTTTCCTGAGAGTGACCACGTTCCCAGTTCCATGCATGTTTGACTCCGTTCTACCTAAACACTTGTGATTTCACTTCACCAGTTTTTTCCTCATGGGTTATTTATTCAAAATGCTATTTTACATATATGGACTTTTTAATGACTTTAATTTATGAATTGTATTTATATTGATTTATTGTTGTTTGCACCTAGCACTTTATTTTATTTTGCACAGTCAATGTGTTATACTCACTGTTTGCATACTTGCACAATTTTCTAATATATACACACAATATGGATTAGTGCTGCACTTAATATTTCCATTATCCACTCAATTTGTCTGATTGTAGTGTTTGCAGCTTTTCCCTAATCTGTGCACTTTCCCCCTTCTTTTACGCGTGTTTATATATACACATGCATTTTAAACAAGGGTGTTTTTTTTTTCTACCACAGTTTAGATTGCACTGGGAATTTCGAGGGGTATAATTTCCCTCTCTTCCCCGTCCCTTCTAGATTTTTTTTCTTTATTTATATATACCTATTACATTTTAGATTGTTCAATTACACTGGGAAGTTCGAGAGGGATATATTTCCCCTCTCTTCCCTTTCCCTTCTGATCCCCCTTTTTTTTTTAACACATAATAGATTGTTCACTTAACACTTAAATTGTTTATTTATTAAGCCGCCCCCACTGGGAGAAAACTGTGATTATTGATATCTGCTATACTAGCTCCTAGTGATAATTGTATGTAAGATCCAGCAGCTTGGTACATTCAGCCTGACCATGCATGGTTCAAATCTCGGCTGGCTCCTCCTCCTGAAACAGCCGAGATTCAAACCATCTATGGTCAGCCTAAGGCACTATTTTTGCTCTGACTGCTAATTGGTGATGTCACTGTTCCTCACTCTTCTTCTTACTGGGGGCTTGTACTCCTTAGTCCACCGTGGAGCACCAATTTAACCCGACCCTTCATGTCACTGGAATACCGCCACTCTCTCGTGGCAGGAGGAGGGGCCGGGTGCCGCTCCGTGGTGGCCGAAGATGAGTCGGGAGGAGGGGTCGGTGCCGATCTGTGGTGGGCGGAGTCAGGAGGAGGGGCAGGGTGCTGGTCTCTGGTGGCAGGAGTCAGGCAGAGGAGCTAGTGTGGTAGGTGGTTTCAGGGAGGGGCAGGGTGGTGCTCTGTTTGTGGGGCGGAGTCAGGAGGCTGAAAGCGAATATTGGCTCAGCCATCCCCATCATCAGAGACTGAATTTGATAGTTGCACTTATTTGTTCCCGCTCAGTAAGAAGGCCCTGCTTGGCTGGGG
This sequence comes from Rana temporaria, assembly GCF_905171775.1. NCBI lineage: Eukaryota > Metazoa > Chordata > Amphibia > Anura > Ranidae > Rana > Rana temporaria. The sequence goes on from NC_053492.1 coordinate 155,754,436, forward strand.
TCACTGGGCAGGTGGGTCACCCCAGGCAAGGGTTAGGGGTTCCTTTGCAAAGATACTCTCTCTTTGCCCTGAATGAATGGTGGACACCATTCATTGCAACAGTGGAAAAAGCCAAAGGAATTTTTTTTTACCATAAAACAGCAAATTGGGCATCATATCAAAAGTTTGATTGTCAAATTCAAACCCCACTGAAGCCCTCTGGGAGCCAAATCTGTAAAAGCAAGTCTCCACAATTTCAAGACTAATAGGCAAGGGATTAAAAAAAAAAGGGCATTGGGCTGGACATTTCCTTGAGAAACATATACCAATGCAAAAAAAAGAAAAAAGTTTTGCATGGTACAATAAAATTCCAGGCTATTCCTAACTATGCTTAAACATGCACCCATCTACCTTCTAAATCCTATTCCAACTACCCAATAAAAGGAAGATGCTCATACTTACCTAATCTGAGAGCACTCTGGTCTGGTCACATGATCTCCACAGCATCTGGCTTCAGTGGAGATTAGGATGGGACAGACTTACTATGGGACATCCATTTTCGGCTTTCCCTCCTCTCTCCTAAAGCTGCCGCTGGGAGTGGATCATGTGACCAGACCAAAGAACCCTCAGAATAGGTAAGTGTAATCACCTTCCTTTCATAGGGTAGTTATAACAGGAGTTAGGAGGGGAATGGGAGCAGGTTAAAGGCTAGTTAGGGATAGCATGGAATTCCACTTTGAGATCACTGCTCCCTCATGTCCTTTCAAGAATCCACAAGAACCCAGCTAATTTGGGTCTGGTACTTTTCAATTCTGGTAAAAAGGCATGAGATCCTCCCAAAATCCATACCAAACTCTAATCTGAGCAAACCATACAAGGAAGCAACATGCCCTCAAAATGAAGGGGGCATATCAAAATTTAGAAGTCCCTTAACCACTTGCTTACTGGGCACATAAACCCCCTTCGTGCCCAGGCAAAATTTCAGCTTCCGGCACTGCGTCGCTTTAACTGACATTTGCGCGGTCGTGCGACGTGGCTCCCAAACAAAATTGACGTCCTTTTCCCCCCACAAATAGAGCTTTATTTTGGTGGTATTTGATCACCTCTGTGTGGGGGGAGGGGGGTGACTGGGGGAGGTGACCGATGCAGTGTCCCTATGTACAAGGGACACAGATCAGTCTCCTCTCCTCTGACAGCACATGTTTACACACAGAGCTCCACGTCCCTGCTGTGTTCCCGATGATCGCGTGGACACCGCCAGGTACACGCATCGGCTTCCTAGCGATGCGCCGGGACAGTGTTTACCCGCTGTGCGCCCCCCAGAGGCGCGCGCGGGTAATGCACTTTAAATGACGTCCAAAGACGTCCAGTTGGCACCTGAGAGCCGCGCTGTTGACGTCTTTTGTCAATAGCGCGGGTCTAAAGTGGTTAAGGAAAGGGAGCCTCCAGATATGCATCCTCCCCTATGTGAATGAGTAAGGGCTACATAGTACCACTACTCAGTCACAGAAGTCCTTTATAAAAAAAATGTAAAAACCCCAAAAATATCCAGTAGAGTCAATTCATTGTCAATTACAAAAAAAAAAACAGCGACCAGTCACACTCCTCCCAGCTAATGACAGCGCTCTGCGCTATCATGTGGTATGTAGACAAAGGGGTCGGGATGGTGGCTGACATCACTGGACTAATTTGGCTTCCTTGGTGGTAAATAAATGGACTGGGTGATGATACTGGTTACTAAGAACAGAGCAGGTGCTAGCACCCGCTGCATACTTAACCATTGACAGGGAGGAAGCTGTCATACTGTATATAGTAGTGGTAGAAATGCAGATGAGCACCCAATGCCAGACCGAACACTAAACTCATCCCTTCTCATGATCTCATTTGAGAAAAAAAAGAAGTTATCATTGTTCTCCAACATTTATTATGAAATATTCAAGCTCATACTATCATCAACAAATGACACAGCTAAATAGTCATATTTAAAAAAACACATAGCTACAATTCATTGCAATGAAGAATTTCCTCTGCTGTAATCTGCTCTATGAGAGGGGAGTACAAACAGCATGAAACTCCACATGGAAGCACACAAGAATGCCCCCAAAGTTTTTAGATGTATGCAATAAATTAAACATAAGAAGAAAAAAAACAATTTCTTCAAACTCAAAGCCATTTTATATTTTATTTTCTTGAGCAATTCCCTATTGTCTTCCTATGCAAATTCTTAACATAGTTAAACTGCCCATTCTATCATAATAAAAAGACAGACCACTTGCACAGTCAATGAAAAACACATGAGTTGTAACTTGTACCATATGTCAAACAAGACCCCTTGAGTGCAGGAAAATTAGATAATTTCATTCAGGCGTTAATAAAAATGATCCAAACGGTACAGTTTGGCATGCATGTTTACACTCTTGTTCCTTGGAATGATTAAAATGATCAGCAGACACTCCAGCTGGGTCAACTTTTTCCTGAATGGTCTATGGGGCAAGATTTCCCCTCTCTTTTGCTTTTAGACTGACCAAAGGAAACTAAGCCGAATTTGTGATATTTTCGCTTTGTACAATTTACCTTTCTATGGGATCTGAGCTACCGAACAACAGTTTCTCATTTAAAGTCCCCTCCATAAAAAAAAAAAAGTTCCACATCCTAATGCTTATAAGATCATCATATATAGGCAAAATGCTTACACAAAATAAAATTAGCCTACATACCTCGCTCAATTCAAAGCCTTTGTGTACCTTATAGTCTAAAGTGTACAAGATGTAAAAAAAACGAATGAATGATTTAGTTAACTGGATGATGACAAAATCCTTTTGGAAAATTAGCAATTATACAGCTGCTTATATTTTGCGATCCCTGGTCCTCCTCTAGGTCCCCCCCATCAGCATGCTAATGACATTTTTAAAAATAAAACTTAAATTTTTTGATTACATACTATGAGCTAGATTTAGGCCTCGTACACATGACAGAGATTCTCGGCAGAATTCACCGAGAAACTCGGTCAAAACCCGGATTCTGCCGAGAATCTCTGTCGTCTGTACAGTTTTGGCTCGATGGAGCCGCCGAGGAACTCGACGAGAAAATAGAGAACATGTTCTCTATTTTCTCGTTGTCCTCGTTCTTCTATGGGAGAAGCTGGCCCGCCGAGCTCCTCGGCGGCTTCATCCCAAAACTCGACGAGGAACTCGACGTGCCAAGCACGTCGAGTTCCTCTGTCGTGTGTACGGGGCCTCACGTATATCGGCGCATCTTTATACCGGCGTATCTTTATACCGGCGTAGCGCATCTCATATGCGCTACGCCGACGTGACTCAGAGAGGCAAGTACAGTATTTACAAAGCACTTGCTCCCAACGTTGTGCCGGCGTAATGTAATTTCGTCGGCGTAAGTGTAAGTGGGTGTGACCTTATGCAAATGATGGTCCGAGCATGGAGCAGTGTTTTACGCCCGGCGTATCATGAACGGAGCATGTGCAGTGAAGTGGACGTATGATCGCTCCCATGTGCGCATGCTCACAACTACGCTGGTAAAACTTCCTGAGTTACCTCGGTCCACCGGCTTACGCCGAACGCATAAATACGCCCATACATGCGCCCGTCCGGCGCAAAAGTACATCCTGCTTTTTTTCCCCCCTGAGCAAGGTACTTTTGCAGAGCAATGGCGGCTGTTGCAAATACAGGCAAGGACAGGAGGAAAAAAAACTTCAACAATGAGGAGAAGGCTATCATTGTTGCAGGGACAGGAAAAAACGATAAGTTCCTCCATGGTGCCCTGAGTTCCCAGACCAGCAAGGCACGGAAGAAGGCGATCCTGGGGGAGCTCAGCCTGCAGGTCAGTGCCGTGGGGAATGCCAACAGGACCCCAGAGGATATCCAGAAAATAATTAACCACTTGAGACCCGCGCTATTGACAAAAGACGTCAACAGCGCGGCTCTCAAGTGCCAAGTGGACGTCTTTGGACGTCATTTAAAGTGCATTACCTGCGCGCGCCTCTGGGGGGCACGCAGCGGGTAAACACTGTCCCGGCGCATCGCTGAAGAGCCGATGCGTGTACTTGGCGGCCGCGATGTCCGCCGGGTACACGCGAACGTCGGTAACACAGCAGGAACGTGGAGCTCTGTGTGTAAACAGAGCTCCACGTGCTGTCAGAGGAGAGGAGACCGATCTGTGTCCCTTGTACATAGGGACACAGCATCGGTCACCTCCCCCAGTCACCCCCCTCCCCCACACAGTTAGAACACACCCAGGATACACATTTAACCCCTTCCTCACCCCCTAGTGTTAACCCCTTCCCTGCCAGTCACATTTATACAGTAATTAGTGCATTTTTATAGCACTGATCGCTGTATAAATGTGAATGGTCCCAAATTTGTGTCAAAAGTGTCCGATACGTCCGCCGCAATATCGCAGTCCCAATAAAAATCGCAGATCGCCGCCATTACTAGTAAAAAAAAAATAATAAAAAAATCACAATTCTGTTCCCCATTTTGTAGGCGCTATAACTTTTGCGCAAACCAGTCGCTTTTTGCGTTTTTTTTTTTTTACAAAAATACGTCGAAAAATACGTATCGGCCTTAACTGAGAAAAAAAATATTTTTTTTAAAAAAATTGGAATATTTATTATAGCAACAAGTAAAAAATATATATATTTTTTTTAAATTGTCGCTCTTTTTTGTTTATAGCGCAAAAAATAAAAACCGCAGAGGTGATCAAATACCACCAAAATAAAGCTCTATGTGTGGGGAAAAAAGGATGTCAATCTTGTTTGGGAGCCACGTCACACGACCGCGCAAATGTCAGTTAAAGCGACGCAGTGCCGGAAGCTGAAATTTCGCCTGGGCACGAAGGGGGTTTATGTGCCCAGTAAGCAAGTGGTTAATGACCTGAGACGTCAGGTCCGGGAGAAGCTGGCACTTATAAGGAAGCATGCCAGGGGCTCAGGAGGAGGACCAGCCTGTAATGTGCAGTTGACCGATGAGGAGGAGCGTATCGCCCAATGCCTGCAGCGTGAGCAGGTGGAGGGCATGGAGGGTTTCGACTCAGGTGACTAGTCCTTGAGGTCAGGTAAGTGTGTTTTATCTCCTATACGGTGTATAGCATGTAAGGGGGTGGAAGGGAATATGTGACAAGTGTGTGGGTCCACCAACATGTGAATGTTTTGTGTCATCCACAGATGTGCTGGAGGGAGCTGGGCCGTTGTCGGCTGCTGGGCGACCCACGCCATCCAGGGATGAGAGTGCCCATACCTCACCTCTTGAGGAAGTAGAGGAGGAGCAAGGGAACCTGGAGGAAGTGTTCTACCTTGTTGAGGAGGCTCCCATCATCCCTGGTGCCTCCCAACCCTCCTCTCTCATCAGGGGAACCCCCTCACCCTCCTCCTCCATCAGGAGAAGCTCCTCCAGGGCCTCCCCATATACACAGCCCCAAGCCTCCCCTGCCCCCAGGAAGGCCACCCCGCAAAACCAGGGGTGTTCCTGATGTGATCCAGGAAAATCTGGCCAGGGATCAGGCCCGCTAGACCCGACATATGGGTGCTGTTGCCCGGGACGTGAGGCGTGTCGCAGAGAGCCTGGCATCCGCAGCACAGATTCCCGATAGTCTGCAGGATATCAGCGGGAACTGTGCTGCGATAGTGACCTGCGTTGGTGAGCTGCAGGCCACGACCTCACGCCTCCTGACAGAGGTGAAGAGCCTCACAGTGGCTGTAAAGGCCAATAGTGCTGCCATCGCGGCGGAGGGGAGGCAGAGGAGGCGCCACCATCAGCTAACCACCACCCACCAGCTGCGGAGGCAGGCAGAGACCAACGCGATGCTCACCCGCATTGTCCTGACATTGGAGGGCAGGCAGCCAGCACCTGGCAGACCTGAGGATGAGCCTGCTCCGGATGCCCCCCCCACCTGCGGCTCCCCCCAGGCAACTGAGGACCCGGGCCACCAGGCGTAGCCCATGCCAGGCCAATTGATTCCCTTTTTTATTTATATATATGCTCTGGTAAAGAGCCTTTTTTTTAAATTTATATATATGCTCTGGAGAAGACCCTTTTTTTTATTTATATATTTGCTCTGGTGAAGAGCCTTTTTTTTATTTATATATATGCTCTGGTGAAGAGCCTTTTTTTTTATTTATATATATGCTCTGGTGAAGAGCCTTTTTTTTTAATTTATATATATGCTCTGGTGAAGAGCCTTTTTTTTAAATTATATATATATATATATATATATATATATATATATATATATATATATATATATGCTCTGGTGAAGAGCCTTTTTATTTATTTATATATATGCTCTGGTGAAGAGGTTTTTTTTTTTATTTATATATATATGCTCTGGTGAAGAGCCTTTTTTTTAATTATATATATGCTCTGGTGAAGAGCCTTTTTTTTAAGACTGCACACGGTCAGTAGTGCAGGCCACAGTGTGACTGGTGTGTGAATGTGGGGGGTGACACTCCTGCCAGTAAGGTGCGTCACCCTGGGTCGTCTGGGAGACGTTATCCCCACGACCGTGTGAATGTGGTATGAATGGACAGCGACACCATTGGGGCCTTGGCGCGGCGTTGCTGCTCCCAAGTCCTGCATGGTGGACTTGGGCTAATCCAATGTAATGTGGATGTGGTGTGTGTGAGTTAGGGACCACAGTGGTGTGCATGCGTGCATTCTCCTTGTGCCATGATGAATGTGTGTGTTTAACTTGAAAACATGCCTACCACCAGGCATCTCCTGACTGCTCTTCCCTCAGCAGACGGGGTAGCCTCGAATAGGGGGGGACTGTCTGGTTCGGGGGTCAGGTCTTCACGTATCTCAATCTCCAGGCCCTTTCTCATGGCGTAGTTGTGCAGCACACATACACCGATGATCTGGCACACAAAGTTCGGGGAATACAACAGGGTCCCCCCGGAATTATCCAGGCATCGAAAATGGGACTTTAGGAGGCCAAATGTGCGTTCCACCACTGCACGGGTACGTATGTGTGCATCATTGTATCTTCTCTCTCCTCTGGTTTGGGGATCCCGGAATGGAGTCATGAGATGGGGCCCAAGTGCATATGCAGAGTCACCTGGAAGGGGAAAAGACAGGAGGATGTTAGTCGTGCATGTGCCCCTTGTGATGTCTGCATCATGGGGTGGGACAGTCATGCCTGACACCCAGGTCACTCACCAACCAGCCAGCTGTCCCCGTACACGTTCTGTTCAAATTCTGTTGGGATGTTGCTTTGACGGAATATGTAGCTGTCGTGGCTGGACCCGGGTTGTTTGGCACGGGCGTGCCATATGAGGCATTGGGCCATCGGCTATCACCTGTACGTTGATGGAATGCCAATGCTTCCAATTGCGGTATATGTGCTCTGTGGCACGGGGGCCGTAGTGCCACATGTGTGCAATCAATGGCCCCCACGGTGCGTGGGAATCCTGCAATTCTGTAGAAATCTGCCATTGCCTTATTCCGCAGATGTTAATGGGTGGGTTTAATGAAGTGGTGGGACATGCGTCTGAGGATTGCGGGGACAACCTGGTGCACGCATCTGCTCATAGTGGATTGTGACATCCCAGCCACGACTCCACTTGTTCTTTGAAAAGATCCACTTGCAATGAAATGCAGTGTTGCCAGTACCTTGACCAGTGGCTCCACTGCTTGTGAGCGTTTTGTCTTGCTGGTGATGTCATCATGCAGGGCTGTGGCTAATTCCAGGATGGCTTCAGAGCTGAATCTGAAGATGCGATACACCTCTGAATCACCCATGCCAAAGACGTTCATGCACGTTCGGTATATCCTCTCCCATGCCCTCCTACGTGCCTGTGGACGCAGTAGTGCTAGGACCACGGCTGCCCCTGGAATGTTGGCATACAGATGTGTTGTCCTGCAAGTGTGGTTGCTCAGCTCGTCCATAACGGTACTGCTGCAGCTACTCTCCAGCTGACTTGTGCAAGTCTGGTGTAAAGTTACCCCTGCTTTATGAGGGGTAACTTTAAACCGGGCGTACAACTTACGCGCACCGCGCGTATGTTCGGGAATCGGCGTATCTCCCTCATTTGCATATTTGCATAGGAAATCAATGGGTGCGCCATATGAGTTCAGCGTAAATATGCGCCTACGATACGCCGGCGGAGGAAAGTTACGTCCGTCGGGAGAAGCCTATTTTCAGGCGTATCTAGTTCTGTGGGTACGGCGCAAAGGGCAATCCTAGGCATCAGCCTAGGTCACAGTGGATGTCCAGGGTGCCCAGGTATAACCTTTATACTCCTGCAGTAAACAAAGGGGATAGCACAATTGGTTAAAGATGTGCACAGAGGAGGATGTACGTGTCTGCAGTTGGCTTTTCTGTGACTTTTGCAATCCTTATCAAGGGAAGGGATAAGTTGTAACATTGCTTAGGGCTCCATTTGGCATTAATCCATCTCTGAAATGAGTTGTCCAGTTTAATCAAAGTTCTTCTATAATATTATTAATGTAACATCTTGCTGTTAGCTAAGAGCAACATATTACTTTTCCCATCCACCAGCTTTAATAGACGATGTCTTGAGTATGGTCGAATTTACCATTTTACCCTATAAAGTAATCTGAGGTATAGAGGGAGCATCTGGAATTTGTCTGGCCTAATTTTTCTGACTCTGGCTTAGGCACAAGTTATCATGGAAATAGATTTTCTTATAGTGATTTTAAACAGTAACTGTGCCTTTCATAAGAAGATGACTTCCCTTTATCGTCCTACATGATAGCTGACAGCAAGAATTAACTACTTAAACATTAGAGTAGTAGATTGCTGTTAAATAATTTCCTCTAAATGCTAGAAATCACATCATACTGTTGTAAGGCATGAAAATATGCTTAATTGCACTTAATGAATAGAAACAAGGGCATTCCAAACTAAACTTACAGAACTATAAATCTCAGTTTAAATAACAATGCTGAACAAAATCAACATCTGTTTTAGCTTTAGTTTGTACTCCACTGAGAAATAAGATGGAGAAAGTATGAACTGTTGACTAGAAATGGGTGAAAATAATATACTTAAACTAGACCTGAAGTCTGGAAGTAAACAATACACAGTCCCACGAGTAGTCTCACAAAATAGCCAAAATTGCAATAAATCAGGCAAAAAAAATTTATACCGTAAAATAGATATAAGAAATCAATCCAATATTTGCTAAAATGAGTGTAAGCTTTCCAAATACATTGTAGAAGATTGTCATCATCAGATCTCCTCCCCATAATCTGACCAAATCAAAGCAATGCAACTAATTAGGGAGGCCTGATCAACACCAATTTGCCATGAGGCATTTGAAAGGTCAAGGTAACTTATGGCTATAAAGTGCAGGGGGACCTAACCATTTTTTTTCTGTATAGTATAAGTCCTGCACTCCTGTGACCCATTTTAAGCTGACAGCGTATTTAAGCCCGCTGTCGGCTAACGTCACAGAGCCGGTCCAGGATCTGAAAAGATCCCACTCAAGAAAGGGGTTTTTACTCTGAAACGCTGTGATTCCTTTGCCTGATCCTGAGTGTCCGGCATGTAAGTTGAATCTATGTGTATTAATGTTTGATAATTGCTGCACTATTAGCCTGGATCTCCTCCATGTTCTAATGAAAATGACTATGACTTACTTTCTAAAAATATCTTGACCACATGGTCGGGATCCATCCAGAATCCAGAACCGGCAGCTGGCTCAGCCTCTCAGCAGTCAGCTGAGAGGCCAAGCCAGCACTTTCTGCCCCCTCCACAGCACAGTGATCCAGTGAGCGCTGGAGGGGCATAGAAGCGAGCCAGTGACTGACAAAGGAGGGGAGAAATTATCAATCAAGGTTGTTTGCTTACTCAGTTCTCACTGCAGAGCTGGCAGGAGACAGGCCCAGGTTAGGATAGTGTATAAATGTTTTTTTTTTAAAGTCCATACTTTTTATTTAAACTTTTACTCCAGGAAAACACTATTTGAGTACATAAATGTTATCTGCTTAGCCAGTCAAAAATGTATAAATCAGTTCAGTTATTCTAGTAATTTACATGGCCCGATGCCCTGTATAACCAGGAAGTTCCCTTTTTACTGGCATAGCAATTGCAGCATAGCAGAGGTGTGTAAAACGTTAGGCTGACTGAACAAAATTTCAGATCCACTGACTGATGCACCAGTTTTCATATACCGTATGTATTTCAGCAATCTATTTAGATGCTTTCCCGGAGTAACATTTTACCTTTTGAAAGGGTTCTATGTCATAGATGCCCATCACTAATGTATCCAAAAGAGTATAGAATGCATTATGAAAGACAAAGAGAATATCAGGGTCCCTACCACTCAGCGGCACCCCCATGGGGCTTTAGGCTCTCTCCCCCCTTCTCTCACTCTTTTACAAGTATAGCAAAAAGGATTGGTTTGTTTTGGCAGACGCTTCTTAGCCCGCTCTGCTGATTCTTTATAGGAAATTGTGGAGAGACCCCCAAGGTGGGGCTTTTTAGGCAACAATATTTAAAGTAGTCAAGGTAGTACAAAATAGTATTTTTAATATTCAAGAATAAACATATATAGCACAACAATATTTAAAAACAATGCATAAAGGGGTATTAATAGAAAACAGAGTCCATAATACAATTACAAGGGCCTTGTAATTGTATTATGGACTCTGTTTTCTATTGATACCCCTTTATGCATTGTTTTTAAATATTTTTGTGCTATATATGTTTATTCTTGAATATTAAAAATACTATTTTGTACTACCTTGACTACTTTAAATATTGTTGCCTAAAAAGCCCCACCTTGGGGGTCTCTCCACAATTTCCTGTCTATCAGGGGTGTTGGCAACTACATGAGATCACTTTAAGATGTTCCATTTACGCTCTGCTGATTCTTTATAAAGCCTGCTCCATCTTGCTTGGTCACCGCTTCTGATCAGAAAAATAACCCAGCCAAAATATAACTAAATGTAGTGGCTGCAGACATGTACATTTTACTCCATCAGTCTACCAGGTGCAAGAAAAGACTCCTGAAGCAGCGAATAGTGGGCAACAAGTCTTCTACCTCTTCTGCTGGTGAGATAATTTAAATCTCTAATATTAATGAATTGGGTGCTGTAAATTTTGTAGCTAATATTTTTTGCAAGCTTAAAAGGAGCAAACTATTGGTATGTCTCAGAGCCAATTTAGGGGGGCACAGAGCACTGATGCTTTACAAGACTAATAAAGTTGTTAATTCTTGAGATGCACATCCAATCGGTGCTTTTATCTCGTCACAAAATGTTGATATTGGACAAAATTTACAAAGAATTATCATGAAGCAGAACATGCAAGACATACGTTCAATTTGGAATGGTTCAGTTAACCCTTTGTCTACAGGTGATGGCATGCATTTTAATTAATTTAGTTCTCTTGTTAATTTGTCTTTGCCTCAGGCTAATTTCTCTATTGCCAGCAACACTTATTCTCTTATATCCAGCATCCTCCCCTGCCTGTTCAAAACTGGTTATAGCTAAAACTTGCACGGAGGAAACCCTTCCGTGTGGGCTCTCCCCTTTTGGATTAAAATGCCTATGAAATTATCAATAATGATACCAAGGCTCAATCACTATCCAAACAGGAGGATGGCAGAGCCTTTGTCTTTAGTGAAAGCTTTCTAGTACCTTCTTTAATCGATAAGGGTTGCCTTTTAACCAAAAATTTGCATTTGGTTTTTCTTCACCCTAAGATTGTTAATAATAAAATTGAGAAAGATCTTAGTGAAGACAGAATCACTGGTCCTTTTTCTTCTCCCCTTTTCCATATTTCTGAATTTCTCCATTAGGTATTGTCCCTAAAAAGAAACCAGGTTCCTTTTGTTTAATAGCTCAAAAACACCCAAAGTAGTAAGAGAAAAAATAGAGGTGCTCCTCATAGTGTAAAAACATTTAATAAAAACGTTGCAAATATAAACTCGTGGCAAAAATTGCAATAAATATAAAATATGAAAAAACTTCAAATGACCACACATGAGAAAAGTCACTCTGCTAACAGTCAAAAATGAAAAAAATAGCAAAAAGTAAAATACAGCAGCGAACTCCCACCTTGGATAAAGGTGTAGGGAGTGTACCAACAAAGTTTGAGAATGCAATGGGGATGCAAATGGAGTAATCACCCGACCGGTTTCGTCGCTAACGGACTTCGACTGGGGTATCTGGTCCTCCTATGCTCCCCCCATTGCATTAAATACCTTGAATCCAGGTCCCTGATTGCTGGCATCTGTTCGTCCATAATCGGCGTGCGTTCCATAACACGGAACTGCAGGCATCACCTGCGCTCCTGAGGCCGGAAGTAGCAAGGCGGGGCTTGGCGTCAAAACGTCCAACGTCAAGACGCATCATCGTCAAGACACAAGATGACTCAGTCACTCCCCTTCTCTGTGGTGTGCAGAAGATAGTCTGCCGACCAATGGGCATCCATCAGCAGCCCTTCCGCAGCGTCATGACGTCAGCGCCGTCACGCCGCGTTCCACGATGCGCTTCAGGCATGTCTCAAGCAAACGTCAGCCTTAATATACAGACGCTCTCGGACACCTAGCGTCATGTATCAGCCCAGAGGTAGAAAAGAGCCCACCGGGGTGGTTAGAGATCACTCCAAGTCATCCCAAACTACTAGGACTTAACAAAGGACCAATATAGGTATATAATATAAAATACTATATATGAACCAGATGAAAGTAAGCAATCATGGTAGTGGACTCAAGGACCCACTAAATAATGTATACAACGAATAATCACAAAACCAATTAAAGAGATACAGACATATATATAACATCTTCAAAAAGTTAGAAATTTGTTTTGGTTGTTATTAGTTGTTTCCTCTAGATCCCAAAAAAAGTAAACGAATCAGGAGAAACAATCTTAGCTGTAATAAACATAGGCGATTCCAAGAGTCAAAAAATCATAAAAAATATGAAAAATAATGATTTAAAAAATCAGGACTGATTAATAAATGCATTCACGTCCCATTCGACATTGAGTCCAAATGGGGCGTAACTTTTAAGAGTGTATATCCAATACACTTCTAACTTTGAGACCCCTCTAATACTAGATTCACCCCTCCAGTGTGGCACAAATTTGTCAATGATCAAAAAAGAGGTGCCTGTCAATGACTTATTGTGGACCTGTAGGTAGTGTCTGGGCACTGTATGTTTATCGTTGCCTTTCTTGATTTTTGCAACATGTTCACCTACCCTTGTGGAAAAACTGCGGATAGTGCGACCCACATATTGTTTTCCACAAGGGCAGGTGATCAAATAAACTATATATGTAGAAGCACAGGTGGAAAATTGCTTCATGGGATAGTCCATCTGAGTGATACTAGACCGGAAAGAAATGCTTTTCTTCCTCCCATGTATGTTTTCCAGGCATACCTTACATTTCCTGCATGGGTGGAAGCCTTTGGATAAGGGAAAGAAAGTTGTTTTTTTAGGCGGATCAATGACATTGGGGGCAACTTGATTTTTTAAGGAAGAAGCCCCCCTATAGATCACTGTGGCATTGCTTGGCAAGGAAGGTCCCAACACTTGATCTTCTTTGAGGATCCCCCAATGTTTACAAATGATATTTTTAATTTGTTTATGTTGACCCGAGAACGTAGTAAAAAATGCGTTCCTAAATTTGGGATCTGGTGGTGCTCTAGTCCTTTCAAGTGTGAGTGTTGTACGGTCAACCCTTCCTATGTGTTGGATTTCTTTTTCAATTTCCTCCCTCGAATAACCTTTATCTAAGAACCTCTGTTTCAAGATCTCTGCTTGTAAGTAGAAGTCTTTAGTGTCGGAACAATTACGTCGTATACGTAACAGCTGACTCTTAGGGATGGATTTCAGCCAGGCCGGATGATGACAGCTATCTGAAGGGATATAGCTATTACGGTCGGTGTTTTTGAAATATGTTCTAGTCATCAAACGGTCATTCTTGGCTTCGATGACGAGGTCAAGGAAGTGGATGTTGGAGAAACTTGCCTCATATGTAAGAATAATCCCTACCTCATTGTCATTTAATGTGGCCATAAATGAAGCTAGAGAGTCCTGGTCACCTCTCCATAGGAGGAGGATGTCGTCAATGTATCGAGCCCAGAGGACAATTTCTGGTCGGTTTAAAGCATAGACGACATCCTCCTCCCATTTGGCCATAAAAATATTAGCAAGGCTGGGGGCAAACTTGGCCCCCATTGCCACCCCTCTTTGTTGCAGGAAAAACTCACCATTGTACCAGAAATAATTATTGGTAGTCGCAAATCTCAACAGGTCCATAATAAAATATTTCTGTACGACAGGGATGTTATCATTTCTACGAAGGAAGCATTCCACCGCCTGGAACCCCAAATGATGGGCGATGCTCGTGTAGAGAGAGGACACATCCGCCGTAACAAGCAGAATGTCCCCACTGTACACGACGTCATTAAGGCGAGCAATCGTATGTCTAGTGTCCTTTAGATATGACGGAGCATCTTTAACCATCGGTTGCAAGTGAAAATCAATATATCTCCCTATTCGGGATGTGATAGAATTGATCCCACTAATGATGGGTCTTCCAGGGGGGTTAACAACATCCTTATGTATTTTTGGCAAAAAATACATAGTGGGGATGCGAGGAACCTTAGGCATCAAGTATGCTCGCTCCTTTTTGTCCAGTATCCCTTTCTGTGTTCCTGCAGTAAGTAGTTTGCACAATGAGGCTTTAATCTTAGAAGTGGGATTTGAGGGCAATTTAACATAGGTGTTAGTATCTCCCAAAATCCGAAGCATTTCTGCATGATAGGCAGATTTGTCCAACACAACAATGCCACCCCCTTTGTCCGCAGGGCGGATCACCAAATCTTTGTGTTCACAAAGACTTTTCAACCCAGTCCTGATGCTAGGATCTGTAAAAGTTTTCTTTAGAGGTAATTCTTCAAGGTCTTTGAGGACCATATCCCTGAACACCCTCACATTAGGAGCCATAGGGCAGGAGGGGTTAAAAAGGGAGGGATTAGAGAATCCTGTGTGAACAATTTGGGAGGAGGTATCCGGGAGATTGGATCTACAGGGATTACTAATAAAGTATCGTTGTATGTTTAATTTTCTTATATATTTTTGCACGTCAATAAACGTAGCAAATTTATTCAACGTTTTAGGTGGAACGTATTTGAGTCCCTTATCCAATACTGCCCTCTCTGTATTTGACAATGGGACTTTACTGAGATTAAAAATCCCTGTCCCCTTTAAACTTTTCGTTTTTTTTCCGTCCGGGCTCGTCGCCCCCCTCTCGAGCCCCTTTTGGTTCTCTTCCCCTGGGATGGTCTTCCCGGTCCCGGTGAAAATCCCCCTGGTACTCTAACCTAGGTTGCTCTTGATTATATGTATATGGGGACCTAACCTGACGGTAGTCATCTCTCTCCATATAGCCATATGTGTGGTTGGACTGTTTATAGGGGCCGGGTGGAGGGGGTCTCCAACCTCCATATCCAGGAGTGGATTGTGGATATCTGGTGGAATGTTCATAATAGTTATGATTACCATAAGGGGATGAATCATAGGGACGGGGATCCTGGGGGGTGTCCCTTCGGTTCTTGGATCTTCCCCTAGGTCCCTTACCCTTGCCTTTATTAGACTGTCCTCTTTGTTGAGGATTGGGGGTTCTTGGGCCTGTTCCTCTATTGGTAGAGCCCTCATTTCTACCTAAAGGGCCTGATGATGGACCAGGTTGGGAAAAGGCCAAAACTTTACCCTCACTGGAGGATGGTTGGGACACCTCCATATCTAGATTCGGATGTTCAGTTTCATCCTCCCTCGTAATAAGGCTCTGCCATCTGAAAACTATACCATCTTTATAGTCAGCAACATCTCTGGCATACTTTTTTTGTTTTTTTATTTTCTGGTCTCGTTCTTCTTTGTCTAAGTGGGTTTTTAAACTTTGGGACAGCATGCTGTATTCAGGTGTGGACTTGGAAGTGGATAGTTTTTCTTTGATATCTTTTATCTCTTTATCCAATACCTCCATTTTAAGTTTTTTCTTATCGTTTAAAAAATTCAAAAGTGATACCCCTTGATTGTTAAAAAATTGGTACCAGGATGTTAGATCGAGTTCACCTTGTTGTGGGTGAACATCCCATCTCAATCCTCTGGGGACCATACGTTCCTTAATATATTGTTTCAAGAACGCCTGGTCCCACTGTAGGTGGAGTTCGGAGGTCATAAGGTTTTTAAGCCTCATAAAAAGCCCCCCGATCTCTGAATCATTGTCTGAAACAGAGAACACCCCTTCGGTGTTCAACACCCGACTGTTGCGGTAGTCGAATATATCCATGGGGGTGGTTGAATCTGGTTGCTGCAATATAAATGATCCAGAAAGTGCAAAAAAAGTGTATATACAATATTGCGCAAACCAAATATTGGGTGTAAATCAGGCTGCCAACATACCATATGGATATAAGGTGAAAAATGTGAAAAAGAAAATGTAGCGCCCAAAAAAATATAATAAAGACCCCTAAAAAAGGGTGAAATAGATGTGTACTCAGAAGGTAAGTGGCCCAAAGTTTTAAGCCTAATACCACATAATACACAATAGTGAAATTGTGAAATTAATTAACTGATACAAATCAGTGCTGTGGAAATCAGCAAGTGGGTATACATATGTGGAATACCTGTTGTGTAGTCACATGTATGCAAACAAATGTGTAATATATACAGCAATGTGATAGAAAACAAAAACTGGATGTTTGATACTAAAACGATGCAGAGTCAGTTGTAAAAACAATCTTCAAATAGCAACGTTCCACTATTCCACTATTAATCAGGTGTGCCTCAAAGGCCTCAACCCAATCGTGCAAATACACAAAGTCTGCTGGAAAACGTGGGTTCTAAGTAGTACATATAAACTTCCAGTGTTGGGTGGAGCAGGTGTCTTCAATGTTAGAACTCTTCAGTAACGGACAAATAAATGGATAAATAAACGGGTGGGTACCCTTACCAGAGTTGGTGGACCCTCTCAACCACCATACGGTGGGAGGGTCATCAAGGCTTGTATAGACCGATTGTCTGGGTCCAGGGGTCCTCACTCCGCGTGTCCAATCCAGAAATGGTTACTGAAGCACTTGTTCTTTCAAATTGGATAGCTGGGATCGATTGATCGATAATAGCTCAAAAACACCCAAAGTAGTAAGAGAAAAAATAGAGGTGCTCCTCATAGTGTAAAAACATTTAATAAAAACGTTGCAAATATAAACTCGTGGCAAAAATTGCAATAAATATAAAATATGAAAAAACTTCAAATGACCACACATGAGAAAAGTCACTCTGCTAACAGTCAAAAATGAAAAAAATAGCAAAAAGTAAAATACAGCAGCGAACTCCCACCTTGGATAAAGGTGTAGGGAGTGTACCAACAAAGTTTGAGAATGCAATGGGGATGCAAATGGAGTAATCACCCGACCGGTTTCGTCGCTAACGGACTTCGACTGGGGTATCTGGTCCTCCTATGCTCCCCCCATTGCATTAAATACCTTGAATCCAGGTCCCTGATTGCTGGCATCTGTTCGTCCATAATCGGCGTGCGTTCCATAACACGGAACTGCAGGCATCACCTGCGCTCCTGAGGCCGGAAGTAGCAAGGCGGGGCTTGGCGTCAAAACGTCCAACGTCAAGACGCATCATCGTCAAGACACAAGATGACTCAGTCACTCCCCTTCTCTGTGGTGTGCAGAAGATAGTCTGCCGACCAATGGGCATCCATCAGCAGCCCTTCCGCAGCGTCATGACGTCAGCGCCGTCACGCCGCGTTCCACGATGCGCTTCAGGCATGTCTCAAGCAAACGTCAGCCTTAATATACAGACGCTCTCGGACACCTAGCGTCATGTATCAGCCCAGAGGTAGAAAAGAGCCCACCGGGGTGGTTAGAGATCACTCCAAGTCATCCCAAACTACTAGGACTTAACAAAGGACCAATATAGGTATATAATATAAAATACTATATATGAACCAGATGAAAGTAAGCAATCATGGTAGTGGACTCAAGGACCCACTAAATAATGTATACAACGAATAATCACAAAACCAATTAAAGAGATACAGACATATATATAACATCTTCAAAAAGTTAGAAATTTGTTTTGGTTGTTATTAGTTGTTTCCTCTAGATCCCAAAAAAAGTAAACGAATCAGGAGAAACAATCTTAGCTGTAATAAACATAGGCGATTCCAAGAGTCAAAAAATCATAAAAAATATGAAAAATAATGATTTAAAAAATCAGGACTGATTAATAAATGCATTCACGTCCCATTCGACATTGAGTCCAAATGGGGCGTAACTTTTAAGAGTGTATATCCAATACACTTCTAACTTTGAGACCCCTCTAATACTAGATTCACCCCTCCAGTGTGGCACAAATTTGTCAATGATCAAAAAAGAGGTGCCTGTCAATGACTTATTGTGGACCTGTAGGTAGTGTCTGGGCACTGTATGTTTATCGTTGCCTTTCTTGATTTTTGCAACATGTTCACCTACCCTTGTGGAAAAACTGCGGATAGTGCGACCCACATATTGTTTTCCACAAGGGCAGGTGATCAAATAAACTATATATGTAGAAGCACAGGTGGAAAATTGCTTCATGGGATAGTCCATCTGAGTGATACTAGACCGGAAAGAAATGCTTTTCTTCCTCCCATGTATGTTTTCCAGGCATACCTTACATTTCCTGCATGGGTGGAAGCCTTTGGATAAGGGAAAGAAAGTTGTTTTTTTAGGCGGATCAATGACATTGGGGGCAACTTGATTTTTTAAGGAAGAAGCCCCCCTATAGATCACTGTGGCATTGCTTGGCAAGGAAGGTCCCAACACTTGATCTTCTTTGAGGATCCCCCAATGTTTACAAATGATATTTTTAATTTGTTTATGTTGACCCGAGAACGTAGTAAAAAATGCGTTCCTAAATTTGGGATCTGGTGGTGCTCTAGTCCTTTCAAGTGTGAGTGTTGTACGGTCAACCCTTCCTATGTGTTGGATTTCTTTTTCAATTTCCTCCCTCGAATAACCTTTATCTAAGAACCTCTGTTTCAAGATCTCTGCTTGTAAGTAGAAGTCTTTAGTGTCGGAACAATTACGTCGTATACGTAACAGCTGACTCTTAGGGATGGATTTCAGCCAGGCCGGATGATGACAGCTATCTGAAGGGATATAGCTATTACGGTCGGTGTTTTTGAAATATGTTCTAGTCATCAAACGGTCATTCTTGGCTTCGATGACGAGGTCAAGGAAGTGGATGTTGGAGAAACTTGCCTCATATGTAAGAATAATCCCTACCTCATTGTCATTTAATGTGGCCATAAATGAAGCTAGAGAGTCCTGGTCACCTCTCCATAGGAGGAGGATGTCGTCAATGTATCGAGCCCAGAGGACAATTTCTGGTCGGTTTAAAGCATAGACGACATCCTCCTCCCATTTGGCCATAAAAATATTAGCAAGGCTGGGGGCAAACTTGGCCCCCATTGCCACCCCTCTTTGTTGCAGGAAAAACTCACCATTGTACCAGAAATAATTATTGGTAGTCGCAAATCTCAACAGGTCCATAATAAAATATTTCTGTACGACAGGGATGTTATCATTTCTACGAAGGAAGCATTCCACCGCCTGGAACCCCAAATGATGGGCGATGCTCGTGTAGAGAGAGGACACATCCGCCGTAACAAGCAGAATGTCCCCACTGTACACGACGTCATTAAGGCGAGCAATCGTATGTCTAGTGTCCTTTAGATATGACGGAGCATCTTTAACCATCGGTTGCAAGTGAAAATCAATATATCTCCCTATTCGGGATGTGATAGAATTGATCCCACTAATGATGGGTCTTCCAGGGGGGTTAACAACATCCTTATGTATTTTTGGCAAAAAATACATAGTGGGGATGCGAGGAACCTTAGGCATCAAGTATGCTCGCTCCTTTTTGTCCAGTATCCCTTTCTGTGTTCCTGCAGTAAGTAGTTTGCACAATGAGGCTTTAATCTTAGAAGTGGGATTTGAGGGCAATTTAACATAGGTGTTAGTATCTCCCAAAATCCGAAGCATTTCTGCATGATAGGCAGATTTGTCCAACACAACAATGCCACCCCCTTTGTCCGCAGGGCGGATCACCAAATCTTTGTGTTCACAAAGACTTTTCAACCCAGTCCTGATGCTAGGATCTGTAAAAGTTTTCTTTAGAGGTAATTCTTCGATTGCTCGCCTTAATGACGTCGTGTACAGTGGGGACATTCTGCTTGTTACGGCGGATGTGTCCTCTCTCTACACGAGCATCGCCCATCATTTGGGGTTCCAGGCGGTGGAATGCTTCCTTCGTAGAAATGATAACATCCCTGTCGTACAGAAATATTTTATTATGGACCTGTTGAGATTTGCGACTACCAATAATTATTTCTGGTACAATGGTGAGTTTTTCCTGCAACAAAGAGGGGTGGCAATGGGGGCCAAGTTTGCCCCCAGCCTTGCTAATATTTTTATGGCCAAATGGGAGGAGGATGTCGTCTATGCTTTAAACCGACCAGAAATTGTCCTCTGGGCTCGATACATTGACGACATCCTCCTCCTATGGAGAGGTGACCAGGACTCTCTAGCTTCATTTATGGCCACATTAAATGACAATGAGGTAGGGATTATTCTTACATATGAGGCAAGTTTCTCCAACATCCACTTCCTTGACCTCGTCATCGAAGCCAAGAATGACCGTTTGATGACTAGAACATATTTCAAAAACACCGACCGTAATAGCTATATCCCTTCAGATAGCTGTCATCATCCGGCCTGGCTGAAATCCATCCCTAAGAGTCAGCTGTTACGTATACGACGTAATTGTTCCGACACTAAAGACTTCTACTTACAAGCAGAGATCTTGAAACAGAGGTTCTTAGATAAAGGTTATTCGAGGGAGGAAATTGAAAAAGAAATCCAACACATAGGAAGGGTTGACCGTACAACACTCACACTTGAAAGGACTAGAGCACCACCAGATCCCAAATTTAGGAACGCATTTTTTACTACGTTCTCGGGTCAACATAAACAAATTAAAAATATCATTTGTAAACATTGGGGGATCCTCAAAGAAGATCAAGTGTTGGGACCTTCCTTGCCAAGCAATTCCACAGTGATCTATAGGGGGGCTTCTTCCTTAAAAAATCAAGTTGCCCCCAATGTCATTGATCCGCCTAAAAAAACAACTTTCTTTCCCTTATCCAAAGGCTTCCACCCATGCAGGAAATGTAAGGTATGCCTGGAAAACATACATGGGAGGAAGAAAAGCATTTCTTTCCGGTCTAGTATCACTCAGATGGACTATCCCATGAAGCAATTTTCCACCTGTGCTTCTACATATATAGTTTATTTGATCACCTGCCCTTGTGGAAAACAATATGTGGGTCGCACTATCCGCAGTTTTTCCACAAGGGTAGGTGAACATGTTGCAAAAATCAAGAAAGGCAACGATAAACATACAGTGCCCAGACACTACCTACAGGTCCACAATAAGTCATTGACAGGCACCTCTTTTTTGATCATTGACAAATTTGTGCCACACTGGAGGGGTGAATCTAGTATTAGAGGGGTCTCAAAGTTAGAAGTGTATTGGATATACACTCTTAAAAGTTACGCCCCATTTGGACTCAATGTCGAATGGGACGTGAATGCATTTATTAATCAGTCCTGATTTTTTAAATCATTATTTTTCATATTTTTTATGATTTTTTGACTCTTGGAATCGCCTATGTTTATTACAGCTAAGATTGTTTCTCCTGATTCGTTTACTTTTTTTGGGATCTAGAGGAAACAACTAATAACAACCAAAACAAATTTCTAACTTTTTGAAGATGTTATATATATGTCTGTATCTCTTTAATTGGTTTTGTGATTATTCGTTGTATACATTATTTAGTGGGTCCTTGAGTCCACTACCATGATTGCTTACTTTCATCTGGTTCATATATAGTATTTTATATTATATACCTATATTGGTCCTTTGTTAAGTCCTAGTAGTTTGGGATGACTTGGAGTGATCTCTAACCACCCCGGTGGGCTCTTTTCTACCTCTGGGCTGATACATGACGCTAGGTGTCCGAGAGCGTCTGTATATTAAGGCTGACGTTTGCTTGAGACATGCCTGAAGCGCATCGTGGAACGCGGCGTGACGGCGCTGACGTCATGACGCTGCGGAAGGGCTGCTGATGGATGCCCATTGGTCGGCAGACTATCTTCTGCACACCACAGAGAAGGGGAGTGACTGAGTCATCTTGTGTCTTGACGATGATGCGTCTTGACGTTGGACGTTTTGACGCCAAGCCCCGCCTTGCTACTTCCGGCCTCAGGAGCGCAGGTGATGCCTGCAGTTCCGTGTTATGGAACGCACGCCGATTATGGACGAACAGATGCCAGCAATCAGGGACCTGGATTCAAGGTATTTAATGCAATGGGGGGAGCATAGGAGGACCAGATACCCCAGTCGAAGTCCGTTAGCGACGAAACCGGTCGGGTGATTACTCCATTTGCATCCCCATTGCATTCTCAAACTTTGTTGGTACACTCCCTACACCTTTATCCAAGGTGGGAGTTCGCTGCTGTATTTTACTTTTTGCTATTTTTTTCATTTTTGACTGTTAGCAGAGTGACTTTTCTCATGTGTGGTCATTTGAAGTTTTTTCATATTTTATATTTATTGCAATTTTTGCCACGAGTTTATATTTGCAACGTTTTTATTAAATGTTTTTACACTATGAGGAGCACCTCTATTTTTTCTCTTACTACTTTGGGTGTTTTTGAGCTATTATCGATCAATCGATCCCAGCTATCCAATTTGAAAGAACAAGTGCTTCAGTAACCATTTCTGGATTGGACACGCGGAGTGAGGACCCCTGGACCCAGACAATCGGTCTATACAAGCCTTGATGACCCTCCCACCGTATGGTGGTTGAGAGGGTCCACCAACTCTGGTAAGGGTACCCACCCGTTTATTTATCCATTTATTTGTCCGTTACTGAAGAGTTCTAACATTGAAGACACCTGCTCCACCCAACACTGGAAGTTTATATGTACTACTTAGAACCCACGTTTTCCAGCAGACTTTGTGTATTTGCACGATTGGGTTGAGGCCTTCGAGGCACACCTGATTAATAGTGGAATAGTGGAACGTTGCTATTTGAAGATTGTTTTTACAACTGACTCTGCATCGTTTTAGTATCAAACATCCAGTTTTTGTTTTCTATCACATTGCTGTATATATTACACATTTGTTTGCATACATGTGACTACACAACAGGTATTCCACATATGTATACCCACTTGCTGATTTCCACAGCACTGATTTGTATCAGTTAATTAATTTCACAATTTCACTATTGTGTATTATGTGGTATTAGGCTTAAAACTTTGGGCCACTTACCTTCTGAGTACACATCTATTTCACCCTTTTTTAGGGGTCTTTATTATATTTTTTTGGGCGCTACATTTTCTTTTTCACATTTTTCACCTTATATCCATATGGTATGTTGGCAGCCTGATTTACACCCAATATTTGGTTTGCGCAATATTGTATATACACTTTTTTTGCACTTTCTGGATCATTTATATTGCAGCAACCAGATTCAACCACCCCCATGGATATATTCGACTACCGCAACAGTCGGGTGTTGAACACCGAAGGGGTGTTCTCTGTTTCAGACAATGATTCAGAGATCGGGGGGCTTTTTATGAGGCTTAAAAACCTTATGACCTCCGAACTCCACCTACAGTGGGACCAGGCGTTCTTGAAACAATATATTAAGGAACGTATGGTCCCCAGAGGATTGAGATGGGATGTTCACCCACAACAAGGTGAACTCGATCTAACATCCTGGTACCAATTTTTTAACAATCAAGGGGTATCACTTTTGAATTTTTTAAACGATAAGAAAAAACTTAAAATGGAGGTATTGGATAAAGAGATAAAAGATATCAAAGAAAAACTATCCACTTCCAAGTCCACACCTGAATACAGCATGCTGTCCCAAAGTTTAAAAACCCACTTAGACAAAGAAGAACGAGACCAGAAAATAAAAAAACAAAAAAAGTATGCCAGAGATGTTGCTGACTATAAAGATGGTATAGTTTTCAGATGGCAGAGCCTTATTACGAGGGAGGATGAAACTGAACATCCGAATCTAGATATGGAGGTGTCCCAACCATCCTCCAGTGAGGGTAAAGTTTTGGCCTTTTCCCAACCTGGTCCATCATCAGGCCCTTTAGGTAGAAATGAGGGCTCTACCAATAGAGGAACAGGCCCAAGAACCCCCAATCCTCAACAAAGAGGACAGTCTAATAAAGGCAAGGGTAAGGGACCTAGGGGAAGATCCAAGAACCGAAGGGACACCCCCCAGGATCCCCGTCCCTATGATTCATCCCCTTATGGTAATCATAACTATTATGAACATTCCACCAGATATCCACAATCCACTCCTGGATATGGAGGTTGGAGACCCCCTCCACCCGGCCCCTATAAACAGTCCAACCACACATATGGCTATATGGAGAGAGATGACTACCGTCAGGTTAGGTCCCCATATACATATAATCAAGAGCAACCTAGGTTAGAGTACCAGGGGGATTTTCACCGGGACCGGGAAGACCATCCCAGGGGAAGAGAACCAAAAGGGGCTCGAGAGGGGGGCGACGAGCCCGGACGAAAAAAACGAAAAGTTTAAAGGGGACAGGGATTTTTAATCTCAGTAAAGTCCCATTGTCAAATACAGAGAGGGCAGTATTGGATAAGGGACTCAAATACGTTCCACCTAAAACGTTGAATAAATTTGCTACGTTTATTGACGTGCAAAAATATATAAGAAAATTAAACATACAACGATACTTTATTAGTAATCCCTGTAGATCCAATCTCCCGGATACCTCCTCCCAAATTGTTCACACAGGATTCTCTAATCCCTCCCTTTTTAACCCCTCCTGCCCTATGGCTCCTAATGTGAGGGTGTTCAGGGATATGGTCCTCAAAGACCTTGAAGAATTACCTCTAAAGAAAACTTTTACAGATCCTAGCATCAGGACTGGGTTGAAAAGTCTTTGTGAACACAAAGATTTGGTGATCCGCCCTGCGGACAAAGGGGGTGGCATTGTTGTGTTGGACAAATCTGCCTATCATGCAGAAATGCTTCGGATTTTGGGAGATACTAACACCTATGTTAAATTGCCCTCAAATCCCACTTCTAAGATTAAAGCCTCATTGTGCAAACTACTTACTGCAGGAACACAGAAAGGGATACTGGACAAAAAGGAGCGAGCATACTTGATGCCTAAGGTTCCTCGCATCCCCACTATGTATTTTTTGCCAAAAATACATAAGGATGTTGTTAACCCCCCTGGAAGACCCATCATTAGTGGGATCAATTCTATCACATCCCGAATAGGGAGATATATTGATTTTCACTTGCAACCGATGGTTAAAGATGCTCCGTCATATCTAAAGGACACTAGACATACGATTGCTCGCCTTAATGACGTCGTGTACAGTGGGGACATTCTGCTTGTTACGGCGGATGTGTCCTCTCTCTACACGAGCATCGCCCATCATTTGGGGTTCCAGGCGGTGGAATGCTTCCTTCGTAGAAATGATAACATCCCTGTCGTACAGAAATATTTTATTATGGACCTGTTGAGATTTGCGACTACCAATAATTATTTCTGGTACAATGGTGAGTTTTTCCTGCAACAAAGAGGGGTGGCAATGGGGGCCAAGTTTGCCCCCAGCCTTGCTAATATTTTTATGGCCAAATGGGAGGAGGATGTCGTCTATGCTTTAAACCGACCAGAAATTGTCCTCTGGGCTCGATACATTGACGACATCCTCCTCCTATGGAGAGGTGACCAGGACTCTCTAGCTTCATTTATGGCCACATTAAATGACAATGAGGTAGGGATTATTCTTACATATGAGGCAAGTTTCTCCAACATCCACTTCCTTGACCTCGTCATCGAAGCCAAGAATGACCGTTTGATGACTAGAACATATTTCAAAAACACCGACCGTAATAGCTATATCCCTTCAGATAGCTGTCATCATCCGGCCTGGCTGAAATCCATCCCTAAGAGTCAGCTGTTACGTATACGACGTAATTGTTCCGACACTAAAGACTTCTACTTACAAGCAGAGATCTTGAAACAGAGGTTCTTAGATAAAGGTTATTCGAGGGAGGAAATTGAAAAAGAAATCCAACACATAGGAAGGGTTGACCGTACAACACTCACACTTGAAAGGACTAGAGCACCACCAGATCCCAAATTTAGGAACGCATTTTTTACTACGTTCTCGGGTCAACATAAACAAATTAAAAATATCATTTGTAAACATTGGGGGATCCTCAAAGAAGATCAAGTGTTGGGACCTTCCTTGCCAAGCAATGCCACAGTGATCTATAGGGGGGCTTCTTCCTTAAAAAATCAAGTTGCCCCCAATGTCATTGATCCGCCTAAAAAAACAACTTTCTTTCCCTTATCCAAAGGCTTCCACCCATGCAGGAAATGTAAGGTATGCCTGGAAAACATACATGGGAGGAAGAAAAGCATTTCTTTCCGGTCTAGTATCACTCAGATGGACTATCCCATGAAGCAATTTTCCACCTGTGCTTCTACATATATAGTTTATTTGATCACCTGCCCTTGTGGAAAACAATATGTGGGTCGCACTATCCGCAGTTTTTCCACAAGGGTAGGTGAACATGTTGCAAAAATCAAGAAAGGCAACGATAAACATACAGTGCCCAGACACTACCTACAGGTCCACAATAAGTCATTGACAGGCACCTCTTTTTTGATCATTGACAAATTTGTGCCACACTGGAGGGGTGAATCTAGTATTAGAGGGGTCTCAAAGTTAGAAGTGTATTGGATATACACTCTTAAAAGTTACGCCCCATTTGGACTCAATGTCGAATGGGACGTGAATGCATTTATTAATCAGTCCTGATTTTTTAAATCATTATTTTTCATATTTTTTATGATTTTTTGACTCTTGGAATCGCCTATGTTTATTACAGCTAAGATTGTTTCTCCTGATTCGTTTACTTTTTTTGGGATCTAGAGGAAACAACTAATAACAACCAAAACAAATTTCTAACTTTTTGAAGATGTTATATATATGTCTGTATCTCTTTAATTGGTTTTGTGATTATTCGTTGTATACATTATTTAGTGGGTCCTTGAGTCCACTACCATGATTGCTTACTTTCATCTGGTTCATATATAGTATTTTATATTATATACCTATATTGGTCCTTTGTTAAGTCCTAGTAGTTTGGGATGACTTGGAGTGATCTCTAACCACCCCGGTGGGCTCTTTTCTACCTCTGGGCTGATACATGACGCTAGGTGTCCGAGAGCGTCTGTATATTAAGGCTGACGTTTGCTTGAGACATGCCTGAAGCGCATCGTGGAACGCGGCGTGACGGCGCTGACGTCATGACGCTGCGGAAGGGCTGCTGATGGATGCCCATTGGTCGGCAGACTATCTTCTGCACACCACAGAGAAGGGGAGTGACTGAGTCATCTTGTGTCTTGACGATGATGCGTCTTGACGTTGGACGTTTTGACGCCAAGCCCCGCCTTGCTACTTCCGGCCTCAGGAGCGCAGGTGATGCCTGCAGTTCCGTGTTATGGAACGCACGCCGATTATGGACGAACAGATGCCAGCAATCAGGGACCTGGATTCAAGGTATTTAATGCAATGGGGGGAGCATAGGAGGACCAGATACCCCAGTCGAAGTCCGTTAGCGACGAAACCGGTCGGGTGATTACTCCATTTGCATCCCCATTGCATTCTCAAACTTTGTTGGTACACTCCCTACACCTTTATCCAAGGTGGGAGTTCGCTGCTGTATTTTACTTTTTGCTATTTTTTTCATTTTTGACTGTTAGCAGAGTGACTTTTCTCATGTGTGGTCATTTGAAGTTTTTTCATATTTTATATTTATTGCAATTTTTGCCACGAGTTTATATTTGCAACGTTTTTATTAAATGTTTTTACACTATGAGGAGCACCTCTATTTTTTCTCTTACTACTTTGGGTGTTTTTGAGCTATTATCGATCAATCGATCCCAGCTATCCAATTTGAAAGAACAAGTGCTTCAGTAACCATTTCTGGATTGGACACGCGGAGTGAGGACCCCTGGACCCAGACAATCGGTCTATACAAGCCTTGATGACCCTCCCACCGTATGGTGGTTGAGAGGGTCCACCAACTCTGGTAAGGGTACCCACCCGTTTATTTATCCATTTATTTGTCCGTTACTGAAGAGTTCTAACATTGAAGACACCTGCTCCACCCAACACTGGAAGTTTATATGTACTACTTAGAACCCACGTTTTCCAGCAGACTTTGTGTATTTGCACGATTGGGTTGAGGCCTTTGAGGCACACCTGATTAATAGTGGAATAGTGGAACGTTGCTATTTGAAGATTGTTTTTACAACTGACTCTGCATCGTTTTAGTATCAAACATCCAGTTTTTGTTTTCTATCACATTGCTGTATATATTACACATTTGTTTGCATACATGTGACTACACAACAGGTATTCCACATATGTATACCCACTTGCTGATTTCCACAGCACTGATTTGTATCAGTTAATTAATTTCACAATTTCACTATTGTGTATTATGTGGTATTAGGCTTAAAACTTTGGGCCACTTACCTTCTGAGTACACATCTATTTCACCCTTTTTTAGGGGTCTTTATTATATTTTTTTGGGCGCTACATTTTCTTTTTCACATTTTTCACCTTATATCCATATGGTATGTTGGCAGCCTGATTTACACCCAATATTTGGTTTGCGCAATATTGTATATACACTCCTTTTGTTTAATACATCATCTACCTTATCCTTATGGTAATTTTCTTAAAGGGGTTGTAAATGAAAAATTTTGTTTCATAATAAGCATCCTTTACCTGCAGATATTCCTCTTTTTACTTCCTCATTGTTCGTTTTTGCTCAGAAGTTGCTCTATTTCTTCTCTGTTCTGTTCCCTTCCTGCTTGTCTGATTTTACTGACCACCATGATGGGAGGCTTTACTGCGGTGGTCAGTAACATGCTCACCCCCTCCTGGGAACTACATCTTTGTGGCAGGACGCTCTCTACGTGTTAGAGACTTCAAAGAGGTGTGAATTACTGGGCGTGCCGCAATTCATACTGGGAAATGTAGTTCTTACATGAACGAGCGATGCAAACCAGGAAGTGAATGAGAGAACAGAAACTAGAATGCCGGAGGTGATATAGATGAAGGAATTTAATAAGTATTTACTCGTTTTTTAACAGAATCATTACACTATTCTGTCTGTCTACCTTGCAGACATTAATTTTAGGAAAACATTTTTTTTCCTTTAGTGACCCTTTAATGATGACGTTTCAGACTTTGAAGTTCTTATGTCTTACGCCTCTTTTAATGATGCCCTTATTTTATTGAGACGTTTCGTTAGATCTAGACTTTTATCCGAACTTTTATCCGAACTCCAAGGTTTCCCTAGTTTATATTCACCCCCTTTACTTGCAATCACATTTCTTCTGGCACACACTTTCACTTTTTCTTTTTCTTGTATCCTTTTTTGCCCCTTTCACACATTTCATCGACATACACACTCACATTTATTTGTTCACCACACTCTCACACATTTCTCTTAACCCTTCCCCCCCCCCCTCATTCACATCACACTGACACCAGTATGATGTTCATTTTACCAGTACAAAACCTTTGGTTTTGGTATACTTCCATCCACACCTTTGCAATACCAGCATTGGTGTATTAAGACTTAGTAACACATTCTACTTTAATACTTACCTCCTACATATGCCCATGTTTATGATCCTATTAGATCGTCACATGTGGTCGGGGTCATAGCCTAATGGATGTTATCTATGCTTATGCAACATTATTAGTACTCACATTATTACTCATATTTAATTAAACTAAATATTCAATCAATACAGGTGTCGTCCGGTCGTCTCTTCCCCCCTATGGTCCACACTTGTGACTCCTTGTAAGCCCAGTTTGGTGGGTTCCCGTCAAGCGGAACGGGGGTTTCTCTTGTTATGGGGGTCTTCGGATCATTTTTACTTCTCAGCAACCATCTCTGATTACATGTTAATTCATTAACCCTTGAGTGGTAAATATAATTTCAACAATATTCTCTCAGCAGATGTTAAACATTTTTGTTAGAGGGATGTAACTTTAATAATTTTTCTAATTATATCTATCAGAGTACAATTCCCCTGAAGAAGACCGTGACAGTTTAGGTCGAAACGCGTCTGGGTACTCATACGGAAACCAATTGAATTACGATGTAACATGTATTGTATTGTTGTTGATTTTTGCCACTGTTATTTTTATATTCATGTATAATCAGAGTGTACTATATGTTATTATCTACACTATTTTACAAATGCTCCAACCATGTTGTACATTTTATTGTAATTTAATGTTGAAACCAAGTAAAGATTTTAACTTCAATATCATCCAACCACTCTTATTTATTGAGAACATCATGCCGCTAAAAAACCCCACTGGGGGGCCTTCCCATTTTTGTTTTTGCATTTTCAGGGTGCGCGGCACACGGACTCCACATATGCATTTTTCCTTGTTTCAGCTTTTATTCAATAGTCTTGTCTATGTTCACAAATTTATGCCTATGGGGTTTTCTCTGTCATGCTTTTGTTTTGAAACCTCCTCTAAATTTTTACAGTAGATTTTATCAGAAGTTTTCCATTATTTGAATGATTTTCTCTTTGTAAGTCCTTTTAATTCTCCAATCTGTTCTGAATCTATATCCTTTTTCTTCAATATTTGTGACTCATTTTTACTTGCGCAGGAAACAACCACATTCCCAACTGTCATTATCAAATTTCTCACTATAGATTCATTGATTATGGAATTGAGATTGCCTCTAAATAAGCTAACGTGTATAAGATCTATGAATTATTCCTTCTTGTCCAATTGCAAGACCTTGTTGAAGGATTTTCACTTCTGGGTCTTTTTGTCTTTTCGGTAAGGGTCATCCTAGTCACTAGGATATTCAGGCAGATATTTATCCATCATGCCATATTATCATGAAGGTGTGACATTGACCCCAAATTTATTCTGCAGCAGAACAACAGCCACAAACATACAGCCAATTTCATTAAGAACTATCTTCAACTATCTTGTAAAGATGAACAAGGGGTCCTGGAAGTGATGGCTTGGCCTCCACAGAACCCTGATCTCAACATCAAGTCTGTCTGGGAATACATGAAGAGACAGGAGGATTTCAGGCACAGAGGATCTGTGGTTAGTTCTCCAAGATGTTTGAAACATCCTACCTGCCAAGTTTATTCAAAAACTGTGTGCAAGGGTACCTAGAAGAATCAAAGCTGTTTTGAAGGCAAAGTGGGGCCACAACAAATATTTATTTATTTTTTGATTCACAACAAATATTTAATTGATTTGGATTTCTCTTATGATAATTTTCTTTCTATTTGGTTAATTGATAAAAATAAACTATTAACTCTTCTATTTCTGAGAGCATTTTTAATTTACAGCATTTTTTCACACCTGCCTAAAACATTTACACAATACTGTATCTGGAGTTAACAATGCCAATAAAGACATTGCAGATGCATTATCTAATTTAGAGTTCACAAGGTTCTGAGAACTGGCTCCAGGGGCACATCTGTCAGTTTTTTTTCTTGATATGGGATTGTTTTCTTCTAATCTCAGGATTTTGCTTTCAACCAAGATTTGGGAAGAATATGTTCATGTCTGGTACAGATCATGTTCATTCTGTTCCAGTATGTAAATAATTGTATGGAGGTCAATAGTTATTTTGCCTTATCTTGTTTCATATCGAATTCATTTAGATCTTAACTGTAGTCCTGCTTAGGCATACAGAATTCTGATAGAGGTTTTTTGGGGTTGTTTTCTTAAGTTTTCTGGCCTTCCTGCTTTATACTGTTTCTATCAGGTCGGCCAGGTCCTCAAGGGGTTTAGGAAATCTCACCCAGCAATTGATGGTGGATTCTCTATTTCTATTGATCTTTTAGGTAAACTTATCTAAGTTCTTGAAGTTCTTTGTCCTATTGTTTAATGCTTCAGAATATACAGTTGTGTTCAAAAGTTTGCATACCCTGGCAGAAATTGTGAAATTTTGGCAATAGTTTTTCTAAACTTATGTCATTTAAGTTACGGCGCCCTAAGTTGGTCTCGTAAGTGCCGTATCCACAGCGCATTTGCGCACAAAATTGCACCAGCCGTAACCTAAATTCCGAGGCGTAAGGCGGGGTTATGGCAAGTGGGAAGGAAGTGGGCGTGCTTCATTGTAATGAGCCGTGACCCCATGCAAATGAAGGGCCGGCCGTACTGCGCATGCGCGCACGAATCTGCTGCTCACTGCGCACGTGCAGAACTTTGCTGGGCACAATCAGTGAAATAGGTAAAAGGCCAAGTGTACTTAGTTTGAGGATCGTCCTGTGCTTAAATAGCCCCAGTCAAACACACTTCCCTTGCAAAAGTATTTCCCTGTGTACCCTTCCATGAGCAATTTGCTTCTGCTCTTAGTTTGTCAGTGTTTGTTGGTAAGTTGTGTGTGATAGAGAAGTGTTGGAGGAGTATTAGATAGTGTATTTTTTGTTTGATTGTTTCTGCTAAGTGTTTGTTTTTTTTTGTTTTTTGCTTGGATTTTGTGTTTTTTTTTTTTTTCTGCTTGGATTTTGTGTTTGTTTTTGACTTTGTAGTAGCTGTCTGCTTGTGTGTCTATTTTTGTGTGTTTGTTGTGTGTGTATTTTTGTGTGTTTATCCTGTTTGTTTTCTTGTTGCTGGGTGGTGTCTGTGATGGCCCCCAAACGCAGGAAGCTGAATTTTTCTCATGTTGAAAAGCAAATCCTTGCCAGGTATATCATCCAATATGGAAGATATTTACATGGGCCTGATAGCCGAAACACCTCCCCGGCCCAAAGGAAGAGGATATATGCAAAAATTACAGGTCACATAAATGCGGCGGGGGGGGGAGACGAGGACCCCCGCTGGCATCAAGAAAAAGATCAATGATCTGAGGAGCGTGGTCCGCAATAAGGTGGCCAAGCTCACTGCCCATAGGAGGGGCACTGGAGGAGGGGGACCATGCCCCATCCGGCTGACTGAGGAGGAATGGGCAGTGGCCCAGTGTTTCGAGCCAGAGCAGGTGGTGGGCCTGCCTGGTTATCAGTCTGATGTTCCTGTGAGGCCAGGTAAGGTTTTTGTTTTTCTATTTGGTGATTAGCATGTGTGGGTGGGGGAAGGGAAGATGTGCCAAGTGTGTGGATCCTCAAACCTGTGATTGTTTGGTGTCCTCCACAGATGATCAGGAGATTGCTGGCCCATCAGGCCAGGCTGCTGCACCACCCCGAAGACAGGAGGCTGCTGAGGAGTCCCCAGGGGAGGGGAGTGGCCAAACCTCCCCTCATGAGGAGGCTGAGGGGGAGGAGGCTGAGGGGGAGGAGGATGAGGGGAGGAGGATGAGGGGGAGGAGGAAGAAGATCTCCAGATTGGCCGGGAAATCCTTATTGCCACTGATCTCATGACATTTGAGGATACCCTTGAGGCTACCCTTGAGGCTCCCCCAGAGGCTACCCCACAGGCTACCCCAGAGGCTGGCACCAGTCAGGCCACCATCAGGGGTAGCCCCTCCCACTCCTCCCCCAACAGGCCGCAACCCACAAGGGTCACTCTATCCCCTCCTCCCAGGCCACAAACCTCAGGGGCAGGCAGGATGGCTACCCAGGAGACCAGGGGGGTGTCTGAGCGTCTGCCAGCCAGTCTGCTGAGGGACAATGCCCAGCAGACCCGCAGTCTGGGTGACATCAAAAAAACTATGACCAAGATGGAGCACAGCCTGGATGTAATGAGGGAGTCACTCAGTGATGTGGCCACCAATTCATTGGGGGTCATCACCTGTTTGTGGTCCCTGCATACCGCCACAACAGGCGTGGGTCAGAAGGTGACTGCCCTCACCAGGGCTGTGCAGGACAACACCCGGGCTGTGCAGGACAACACCTGGGCTGGCCAGGCCAATATGGCTGCCATCACTGTCTGTCTGAACAGGATAGCAGTGGCCTTGGAGGGCAGGGCAGCCGGAGGTCAGACACCAGGGGAGGCTCCTCCCTCCCCTGCTCCCCCCCATGAAGATACTCCCTCCCTTTCTCACACCCCCCCCGTGAAGATACTCCCTCCCCTGCTCACACCCCCTCGTGAAGATCCTCCAGTTGTCCGTGCCTGTGGCCGTGCCCGTGGGCAGCCCAGACAGAGCACTCGCCGCCGGAATTAAATTGCAGGGGTACTTTTGATTTTTTTTTTTTTTTATGATTTTGTTTATTATACTGTACTTATGATTTGGGTTATGTGTGTGAATGATGTGTGAATGTGGGGGGGTGGCATTCCTGATAAAATAGGGGTGTCACCCTCAGTTTTGGTGGAGAAGGGATCCCCAGGACCAGGGAGAAGTGATCCCAGGTTCCTGAATGGTGTATGAATGCACAGTGACATAATTGGAGCCGTGGCGTGGCGTTACTGCTCCCAAGTACTAAAGGGGGGGGTACTTGGATCTAATCCAATTCGATGTGCATGTGATGTGTCTGTGCTAGGGACCACAGTGGTGTGCATTCATGCATTCTCATTGTGACATAATTAATGTGCGTTTCCAGAGAAAAAAAACATTCTCAATGTGACATAATTCATGTGCGTTTACTGTGCAAAGCAACATTCTCATTGTGACATTATTCATGTGCGTTTCCAGTGAAAACAAATATTATCATTGTGACATTATTCATGTGCGTTTACTGTGAAAAGATGCCTTCTGCGAGGCGTCTCCTGGCTACTGTGCCCTCAGTAGACCGGGTAGAGTGGGTTAGGGGGGGATTGCCTGGGTGGGGGGTCAGGTCAGCACGTAAGTTAATCTCCAGTCCCCTTCTCGTGGCAAAGTTGTGAAGAATACAACAAGCACCGATTAGTTGGCACACAAAGTCTGGGGAATACAACAGTGTACCCCCAGTCTTGTCCAGGCATCTGAAGCGGGACTTCAGCAGCCCAAATGTGCGCTCCACAACTGCCCGGGTGCGAATATGAGCCTCGTTGTAGCGTTGCTCTCCTGGGGTTTGGGGGTTCCTGAATGGGGTCATCAGATGTGGTCCCAGGGCATATCCAGAGTCACCTGGAAGGGAAAAGACAGGAGGATATTAGTCATGCATGTGCCCCTTGTGATGTCTGCATCATGGGGGGGGGGGACATACCTGACACTCATGTCACTCACCAACCAGCCAGCTGTCCCCATACACGTCCAGCTCCAAATCTCGAGATATGTTGGTCTGCCGGAATATATAGCTGTCATGGCACGAACCAGGAAATTTGGCACAGACATGCCAGATGAGGCCATGGGCATCTACAATCACCTGGACATTTATGAAAATGCCAGTTTTTGCGATTCCGGAACAGGTGCTCTGTCTCATGGGGGGGCTGTAGTGCCACATGGGTACAGTCAATGGCCCCGATGGTCCGTGGGAACCCAGCAATGTGATAAAAGTCCGCCATGGTCTTCAATCGCTGGTCCTCCTGGGTGGGCTTTTGAAATTGATTGCCCATGCGTCTTAGTATTGCAGGGACTACTTGATGGACACACCTGCTCATCGAGGACTGAACAATCCCAGCCAGACCTCCACATGTTCTTTGGAAAGACCCAGTGGCAAGAAAATGCAGGGTTGCCATTACTTTGATGTGAGGTGGCAGGGCATGGGATCGTTGGGTTGGGGTGGTGAGATCATCCTGCAGGATTCTGGTTAATTCCAGGATGGCTTCCTGGTTAAAGCGGAAGTTGCCATAGACCTCAGAAGCAGTCATGCCAAAGAGATCTTGGCGTGGGCGGTATACCCTCTCCTGTGCCCTCCTTCTCTGTGCCCTCCTCCTTCTTTGCGCCTGCAAAATAGCGAGTGCCGTTAGAATCATGGATGGGCCGGGCATTTTGGCAGTCAGATTGAAGTCCAGCAAAGATGTGTTTTCAGCTCTTCCTCAATGCTGTTGCTTCAGCAGACCTTTACAGGGCAGGTGTAAAATTAGGGCTGCTTTTATAAAGTCTAATTTTGCTCCAGGAAACTACAGTAGGTGTTTGTGATATTGTGCTTTTAGCACGACAGCGTCGCGCTGATACTCGGCGACAGGGTGCCGAGATCTCGCCGACATCTCACACTCACTGGAATAGTGACAGCACATTCCAGCAAGCGCGTCATAGAAGCGACGGGAGATCCGACTTGGATTCCCGCCAATTCTACACGTGTGCGGCGTTTGTTATGAATCCTGAAGGGGAAGTCCCCGCCGGATTTTAAATAAAAATCCGGCATGGGTCCCCCCTCAGGAGCATACCGGGCCCTTAGGTCTGTTATGGGTTGTAAGGAGAGCCCCCCTACGCCGGAAAAAACGGCGTAGGGGGTCCCCCTACAATCCATACCAGAACCGTATCCAAAGCACGCTACCCGGCCAGCCAGGAAGGGAGTGGGGACGAGCGAGCGCCCCCCCCCCCCCCTCCTGAGCCGTACCAGGCTGCATGCCCTCAACATGGGGGGGTTGGGTGCTCTGGGGCAGGGGGGCGCACTGCGGCCCCCCCCACCTCAGAGCACCCTGTCCCCATGTTGATGAGGACAGGGCCCCTTCCCGACAACCCTGGCCGTTGGTTGTCGGGGTATGCGGGCGGGAGGCTTATCGGAATCTGGGAGCCCCCTTTAATAAGGGGGCCCCCAGATACCGGCCCCCCACCCTAAGTGCATGAGTATGGGGTACATCGTACCCCTACCCATTCACCTGCAAGAAAAGTGGTAAAAACACAAATAAACCACACAGTGTATTAAAATATTTTATTTTTCTGCTCCGGAGGCCGCCCCCTGTCTTCTTTATTAGCTCTTTTACCAGGGGGGGCTTCTTCTTTGACGTCTTCGGGTGGGTGGGGGCCGCCGTCTGGTTCTCTTCCACCGCCGGGGGGGGGGTGGCTTTTAAAAAAGCCCCCACCCCCCCGGCGGGTTTCCTCCGGCGTCTTCGGCGGGGCTCTTCTTCTTCCGCTATCCCGACGGGTCTTCTCAACTCTCCGGGGTTCTCCTTCTGTCTTCGCCGCTCTCCGTTGTTGACTCGTCGCACCCCGGTTCTTCGTCTCGCTGTCCGGTGTCTTCTTCCGTGATGTACGTCTTCTCCTTCCGTGCTGTGATGAGTTCTTC
Organism: Rana temporaria; assembly: GCF_905171775.1. Taxonomy (NCBI): domain Eukaryota; kingdom Metazoa; phylum Chordata; class Amphibia; order Anura; family Ranidae; genus Rana; species Rana temporaria. The sequence goes on from NC_053492.1 coordinate 155,791,660, forward strand.
TTCCGTGCTGTGACGTCATGTTCTTCACTTCTCTCCTTCTCCCGATGTTGCCACGCCGGTCCTCCTCGCTGAAATGACGGATGCGCGCCTTGCATCGGACCTATATAGGCCTCACAGTCCCATCATGCTCTGTACCTACCCATGTGATACCTACCACGTAGCTACCTACCTCCGAAGACGCCGGAGGAAACCCGCCGGGGGGGTGGGGGCTTTTTTAAAAGCCACCCCCCCCCGGCGGTGGAAGAGAACCAGACGGCGGCCCCCACCCACCCGAAGACGTCAAAGAAGAAGCCCCCCCTGGTAAAAGAGCTAATAAAGAAGACAGGGGGCGGCCTCCGGAGCAGAAAAATAAAATATTTTAATACACTGTGTGGTTTATTTGTGTTTTTACCACTTTTCTTGCAGGTGAATGGGTAGGGGTACGATGTACCCCATACTCATTCACTTAGGGTGGGGGGCCGGTATCTGGGGGCCCCCTTATTAAAGGGGGCTCCCAGATTCCGATAAGCCTCCCGCCCGCATACCCCGACAACCAACGGCCAGGGTTGTCGGGAAGGGGCCCTGTCCTCATCAACATGGGGACAGGGTGCTCTGAGGTGGGGGGGGCCGCAGTGCGCCCCCCTGCCCCAGAGCACCCAACCCCCCCATGTTGAGGGCATGCAGCCTGGTACGGCTCAGGAGGGGGGGGGGGCGCTCGCTCGTCCCCACTCCCTTCCTGGCTGGCCGGGTAGCGTGCTTTGGATACGGGTCTGGTATGGATTGTAGGGGGACCCCCTACGCCATTTTTTCCGGCGTAGGGGGGCTCTCCTTACAACCCATAACAGACCTAAGGGCCCGGTATGCTCCTGAGGGGGGACCCATGCCAGATTTTTATTTAAAATCCGGCGGGGACTTCCCCTTCAGGATTCATAACAAACGCCACACACGTGTAGAATTGGCGGGAATCCAAGTCGGATCTCCCGTCGCTTCTATGACGGCTCTGTATCCATCGCGGCAAGCCAGCTCGGCGCTGGCTCCCGCGATGGGGCTCGTAGGTGCTCAATCTCGCTGAGAAAGAGAGCGAGATTGACACAAAATCGGGTTCACCTACTGTAACAGGTGCGAACAGGGCGTAATCTACGGCGCACAGGGCGTAATCTACGGCGCACACACTTAATTTTGTGGATCGCCCTATCTCCCTCATTTGCATCTTTGCCTATAAAAAAAAGTGGCGTGTCTAGCGTAATTTGCGTCAGAGGATGCGCCGGTGTAATTTTTTTAGGTAGGACGGAAAAACTGGATTTTTCGTTTTGAGGATCGGGCGCAAAGATACGCGCGGTGTAAAATTAGAAATCTCGAGTTAAGTCGGCGCATCTGCTTTGTGGATTTGGCCCTATGGGACTTGAACAGAAAAAATCAAAAGTGCTAATTTTAAAGGCTTATATGCAAGTTATTGCCATAAAAAGTGTTTGGAGACCCGGGTCCTGCCCCAGGGGACATGTATTAATGCAAAAAAAGTTTTAAAAACTGACGTTTTTTTTCAGGAGCAGTAATTTTAAATAATGCTTAAAGTGAAACAATAAAAATGAAATATCCCTTTAAATTTTGTGTCTGGGGGTGTCCCTAGTATGCCTGTAAAGTAGTGCATTTTTACCATGTTTAGAACAGTACCACAGCAAAATGACATTTCTAAAAGGAAAACATTTAATTTAAAACTACTTGCGGCTGTATTGTCGGGTCCCGGTAATATAGATAAAAATCATTGAAAAAAACGGCATGGGTCCCCCCACAGTCTTTTACCAGGCCCTTTGGGTCTGTTATGGATATTAAAGGGAACCCGCACCAAAATATAAAAAAAATTTGCTTGGGGGTCCCCCCAAATCCATACCAATACCAGGCCCTTCAGGTCTAGTATGGATATTAAGGAGAACCTTGCGCCAAAATGTAAAAAAATGGCATAGGGTCCCCCCAAAATCCATACCAGACCCTTATTCAAGCATGCAACCTGGCAGGCTGCAGGAAAGGGGGGGCAAGAGAGCGCCCCCCTCCTACACCGAACCAGGCCACATGTCCTCAACATGGGGAGGATGCTTTGGGGTCCCCCCAAAGCACCTTGTCCCCATGTTGATGGGCACAAGGGCCTCATCCCCACAGCCTTTGCCCAGTGGTTGTGGGGGTCTGTGGGCGGGGGGCTTTAACAAGGGGACCCCCAGATCCAGGCCCCCTATGTAAATGGGTATCGGGTACATTGTACCCCTACTCATTCACCAAAAAAGTGTAAAAATTTTAAAAATTACAGTAGACCATTTGGGACAAGTCCTTTATAAAAAAAAAACTGTCCCACGATGTCCATTCACCTTGGATCACAGTGTTCGACAACAACGAAAGTCCCAAATTGTCTACTGTAATTTTTACTATTTTAACTATTTTTTTGGTGAATGTGTAGGGGTGCAATGTACCCGATACCCATTCACATGGGGAATGGGATCTGGGGGTTCCCTTGTTAACCACTTAATCACCACCTTATAGACGATATACGTCTAGAAGGCGGTCGCTTAACTCTGGGAGGACTTCCATGGACGTCCTCCCAGAACCGCGCTCCCGCGCGCCCCTTGGGGCGGGCATACGGGAGTCTCCGTGACCGCCGGGTCCAGAGGACCCGGCGCATCACGGATCGCGGTAAATTGCCGCTGATAACGCCCGTTTACTACGTGATCGCTCTGTCCAATGACAGAGCGATCACATGTAAACAAACCGGCGTCATTTGATGATGCCGGTTCCTCCCTCCTCTCTCTGTACCGATCGGTACAGTGTGAGAGGGGGAGCGCGGGTGTCAGCAGCGCTGTGACTGGATCTGTGACTATTGCAGTCACAGATCCATCCATCCCTGCTCAGCCATCCCTGCAACCCCGCCCCAATACTCTGCAATACCCCCTGCAATACCCCCTGCGCTAATACTCTGCAATACCCCATGCGCTAATACTCTGCAATACCCCCTGCGCCAGTACTCTGCAATACCCCCTGCGCCAGTACTTTGCAAAAAACCCTGCGCTAATACTCTGCAATACCCCTTGCGCCAGTACTCTGCAATACCCCCTGCGCCAGTACTCTGCAATACCCCCTGCGCCAGTACTCTGCAATACCCCTACGCCAATACTCTGCAATACCCCCTGCACCAATACTCTGCAATACCCCCGCACAATACTCTGCAATACCTCTTCCCAATACTCTGCAATACCCTCACACCAATACTCTGCAATACCCTCACACCAATACTCTGCAATACCCCCGCACCAATACTCTGCAATACCCCCACACAATACTCTGCAATACCCCCGCACAATACTCTGCAATACCCCCGCACAATACTCTGCAATACCCCCGCACAATACTCTGCAGTACCCCCGTACCAATACTCTGCAATACCCCCGCACCAATACTCTGCAATACCCCCGCACCAATACTCTGCAATTCACCTGCACCAATACTCTGCAATACCCCCGCACAATACTCTGCAATACCCCCGCATAATACTCTGCAATACCCCCGCACAATACTCTGCAATACCCCCGCACAATACTCAAAAAAAGCATGTAGGCTGGTTAGATGTCCAACGTGAACGGCATCAATGGGATACAGCTTCATTCAATGGTTAATACAGGATGCGCCATGAAACTATGCAAGTTCCTTTTCCTTTCATGGCGCATCCTGTATTAACCATTGAATGAAGCTGTATCCCATTGATGCCGTTCACGTTGGACATCTAACCAGCCTACATGCTTTTTTTGAGTATTGTGACAAGAGATCAATATCAGCTGGTAAGAGGCAGCATATCATTAAGGTGGAGGTGTTTCCCTATCATCACATTCTGGGTTACTGTTATTTTTCCTGATCACTTGGAGATTGAAGTTAATTATTTTGCTGGAGGTCTCCTCACTTGGAGATTGAAGTTTAATTATTTCTTTGGACTATATGGGATTTATTTAATTATGTTATATCACTCTCATGGACTTTTTGGTGCATTACGTGCATTTATCTACATTTTTTGTTTAAATTATTGAGAATGTCCTGTCACTTAATTCATTGATATATGTTTCTCACATTCACTTTTGTTCTTCACCTGTTTGACACATATATGTATTTAACTCTTTTAGCGCAGCTTGTTTTTCTTTTTCTTATAAAGTCCAAGTACCAATTCTCCATCCATTTCTACAATTTAGGGAACGTGGCACACATTTTGATCAATTTTAGTATCCACAGTGCCATCCTGTGTTGATACCTTGAATCGATCCTTTCAGCTCTATATTTAAGAAGGCATCATGGGTGTTTCTTGGTGTCATGAATCTACTAACACACATGCAGCTTGTAGGCTGTGCTGGGAGAAGTGATATTTTATACTACAATGCATACGGTCAGTGGTAATTCCACTCATCAGAGCAGAGCAAGCAGTATGTGAGCAGTGGACACTCTATTCTTTCAGGTAAGTAGCAACTGGCACCACAATAATTGTCCACAATAGTAAGGTTGTCTTCACCAATGACTAATGATGTAAGGGGCACTTTACCAGTGACAAATAATGTAAGTGGGCTCTTAAACACTGGCCATCAGCATACTCGTCACTGACCAACATTGGACTTCAACATACTCATAACCAACTATCAATGTAAGGCCGCATGTCACCAAGATGGCATTGTACTGACTACCAATGCATTTCACCACTAAGCACCAATGTGAGGGAGCAATTCTTCAACTGCTACCAATTTAATGTGGCACTACAATGACAACTCTGTGTAATGCTTCATACTATTGGCTGCTGCACTCAACAATCTGTGCTGCATTTTTATATAGTCCTAATCACTGACTTTAGACCATTTTCTGCGTTCTGAAGAATGGAATATAATAATGTATAATGGAAGTTTAATTTAAAAAAACACTTTGTGGAATTATTCTTCTCTGATAACTACATATAACCCTTCTCCCTCTTTCCAAGGAACGGTCTGCTCACTAACCTTTATGTATACAATATATCAGACTTTGTATGCAAAGTGAAACATTTGGATAACAACTGCTGACCGTGGTGCTGATTTACAAAAGCCAGTGTACAGAAAACTGAAGCAAAATAAATTATTTTTCAATAGCAGTCATATTCCATTTTTTATTTAATGCATAAAACCCAACAGCACAAACATTTCTTCTTTGTAATTTAGCTCCCTTAGAGCTCATTTATATTAGAGGTGAGGGGGCAATAAAACCCTGCTTTTAAGCTGTACTTTTACCGTGCACCAACTGCTACCTCCTTTAGCTGCAGAGGCACAAATCAGGGGGGAACAAGTTGCAGCCACGTCAGTAATTACACCCCTTGCCACTTTCAGCAGGCGTAGCACCTACTGAACGCAACACATACAACTGAATGGGACCACTCTGCAAGTACAATGTAATGCAATACACACAGCTGAGCTACTGCAGGGTTCAAGGGCTTAAAACAGGTGGTGAGGAAGCAATGCTATGCCTACTCGGTATCTGTAAAACGCTTTCTGAAGAGGGATCCAAGCACTGATCACACTTCAGAGAGCAAAGCTAGTGTGAACGAGCCCTTATGTTCATCTAATGTACACATCATATGTTCAGGTTTCCACAAATATAGCCACATACATATGGGCTTCAACTTGCATAAGGTTTATAATAAGTATGTACACAATGTTTTTTCAAAGCATTTTTCAATGCTTCCAGCAAGCTTTTTATTAGCTTTCTTGAAACATTTAAGCACACTTTTACTACATTTTAGAATGTTAATCAGAGATCATAATTTTAGTGCTGCCTCGACTTTCTGCATTCTTCAAGCAGTTCTAAAGCTTAGTGAAATTCTATTGAAACCTGATAGCTAAATTGTTTAAAGCTAAACTCCATGTAAAAATTTAGCATTCAATGACCTGCTTCACTTCAAGGGTTAAATGTATATTTTGTTTAGGGGGAACAGAATAGGCAGTGATACCTAACTTTTTCCTCCTTTCCCCAGCAGCCACCATTTTCTGAAGCTCCTAGGCGGGCACTCACCGTCCTCATTAGTGTTGAGCAGAATATGCCATATTCGATTTCGCGATATATCTCGAATATATATTCGAATATTCGAGATATATTCGCTAAATTCGAATATTCGTGATATTTTATCGAAATGAAATGATTGCGATTTTTCGCTATTGCGAATGCGAAAATAATTGCGATTTTTTTGATAACTGCGGTAGGAGCACTCTGATTGGCTCAGAATATTCGTGATATGTTATCGAAATATCGCAACATGCGAATGCGATATTTATTGCGCAATTTCGAGAAATGCTGGAGGAGCGCTCTGATTGGCTCAGAATATTCGTGATATTTTATCGAAATATCGCAACATGCGAATGCGATATTTATTGCGCAATTTCGACAAATGCTGTAGGAGCACTCTGATTGGCTCAGAATATTCGTGATATTTTACAATACAAAATAATTGCGAATATTCGGCAAATGCGGAAGGAGCACTCTGATTGGCTCAGAATATTCTTGATATTTTACAATACAAAATAATTGCGAATATTCGGCAAATGCGGAAGGAGCACTCTGATTGGCTCAGAATATTCGTGATATTTTACAATAGAAAATAAAAAGTGTTTTGCATTGGTGGTGATTCTTTACTCTATCCATCTGTCACAGCCATTTGTCAATCAAACACCTTGAAGATTGAACACGTTCATGCTGCATGCTTTGGACTTTTTTTCACTTCACATATCAAAGACATTTTTATGAAAGATTATTTTTCTATTATTGGGACTATATTTCTTTATATATTTGTTTCACTGTGTATTTCACAAGTTATTTGCGCTTGCTTATTTTATAATTTGCCCACATGTCTTGTCGCTAGACATATTTTTTATTCTTGTAGAGCGACTCCATTTTCTGTCTTGTATTAATTTATGTTGTATAACATTTTTGAGTTGCTGCTGTATTCTCCCCTTTTTTAAGGTATGCGCAATTTTTTCCTTCTTACAAAAAATAATAATATCAAACATACAAATATTCATAACAGAAACATACACAAAGCCCCCCCCTTTTGCATCAGAGACAATCAGAGTTCTCCTACCACAGTTATCGAAAATTCGCAATCATTTTCGCATTCGCAATAGCGAAAAATCGCAATTTTTTTTTTTTCAATTTGGCAACATAAAAGGATCGCCTCAGCTTAGCTACTCGGCCCAGGGTCTCTAATCATACCAGCAATGCTTTTAGACGTCGATAGGATGTGATCTGTTTTAAAAATCAAATTGAAAAAATGCGAATATTCGGAATTGCGAATATTCACCGCGAAATTCGAAATATAGCGCGATTTCTCGAATATGCTATATTCGAGTCGAATATTCGCAATGCGAATATTCGTGAGCAACACTAGTCCTCATGTACAATGATGACATGATGATGTCAGAGAGGTCACAACCAGTCCAGTTGTGAAGAGGAGTGACTTTGTGAAACCGATTGTATAGAGCAAGGAGTAAGGTAAATAATTCTACTTGTTTCTTGCCCCTTTGAAAAAAAAAACATTTAACCCTTGCATTGTGGAGGATCTCACTGCACAGTGAATTTTCTCAGCCCACTGGATTTAGCTTTAAAGTGATATTAAAGATTCACATTTTTTAAAATGAAAATAAAAAACATGTTATACACTTGCCTACACTGTGCAATGGTTTTGCACAGGGCAGCCTCAATCCTAATCTTTTTGGGTCACCTGTCGGCACTCCTGGCTCCTCCACTGCGCTGAGTGCCCCCATACGAAGCCAATTCCCATAAGGCCACTTGTGCGGACTTGCTTCCGAACCGGCTGTTTGCGTCTATTCACAAAGCCCAGCTCGGCCCTGCTCTCTGCTCACAGAATTTGACTGACAACAGCAAGAGCCAATGGTTCTTGCTGTTCTCAGCCAAGCCTATGAGAGCAGGGAGAGGGAAGAAGAGCTCCGGCAGAGTGCACAATGCTGGATTGACATTGTGCTCAGGTGAGTATTTAGGAGGTGCTGTGGGGAGCTACACGTGAAAGTTCCTTTTATCTTAAAGGTAACTCCATTTTCATGGGGAAAAAAATAGCAAATAAAAAATATAGCATATACAATTGTGACACAAGTCATATTGTAACTAAATGTTATTAAAAATGACCTTTCCTTTTCAATCTGCAGCACTGTAATTTTCTGTAAAATGCAATGTAATATAGCTATCTGGAGGTGTTCTGTACACAGAATGTGTACAGAACGCCCCCCAGAAACATAATTTCCTGCTTGTGTGATTGGCTCACAGATTTTTCCAGAAGTCTACACTAAGATACAAGTGTAAATGTAAATGTAAATCGCATCTATATGGATGCAGACCCAGCAGGTTTCCTCATTGGAGCCCTACAGCTGCAGTAGCTGGTTTATAATTAAGAAACCACATCCATTGGACTCACTACGCACAGGGGCAGAGAGGAACAAACAGTGATTTCTTCAGAATAACAAAAGGTGGGAATCTGTAACAAAGTCTGTTAACCGCTAGAGCCCTGGAAGGTTTTACCCCCTTCCTGGCCATTTTTTGTGATAAGGCACTGCGGTAGTTTAACTGACAATAGCGTGGATGTGCGACACGGTACCCAAATAAAATGTATGTCCTTTTTCCCCCACAAATAGAGCTTTCTTTTGGTGGTATTTGATCACCTTTGCTATCTAAATTGTTTGCACTATAAACAAAAAAAGACCAAAATTTTGGGGGAAAAAAACTATATTTTTTACTTTCTACTATAAAACATACCCAATAAAAAATGTAAAAAATCACATTTCTTCATCAATTTAGGCCAATATGCATTCTGCTACATATTTTTGGTAAATAAAAACCCAATACGCGTATATTAATTGGTTTGCGCAAGGTATAGCGTCTAGATTTTTTTATTTATTTTGATTTCATTTCATTTATTTACTAGCAATGGCATGGGCAGGTGACTTATAAAGGGACTGTGATATTGCAGCAAACAAGTCTGTCACTGTACTAATGACACTAGCAGGGAAGGGGTTAACACCAGGGGCGATCAAAAGGTTAACTGTGTGCCTAGGTTTTGCTTACTTTCTGTGGGGGAGGTGCTTTGACTAGGGGAAGGCAAAGATCTGCGTTGCTGCTTAGCACAAAACACAGGATCTATGCTTACCCTTCCAACAGAACGACAATCTGCCTTGTTAACATAGGCAGATTGTTGCTCTGCCTGTGCCCTGTGTAATCAGCGGGTGCTGGCGGACATAGAGTCTGCGGTAGCCGTTGCTGGGCTCCCACTTTGTAGAAACACAGCGGGAGCGGGTCCCCAGCGGCACGCGCATGCGCCAGACCCGGAAGTGTCAGATCACATACTAGCAGTGATTGAGTGTCAACACACGGCTCTGGGCTGTGATTTGATTCTAGGTTCACACTGCCCTCTGCGAACCGTTGTGGGTGTCAATACAATTTTAATGACACCCCCAGATCGGTTCATAGATCACAGTGCGATTTGTGAACTCGCACAGGAATCAGATCGCATGGGTAAGAACTGCTCCCCCTTCCTTAAGTAAATTGTACCGCCCACGGCATCCGCCCTCCGTCCTGTATGGGCCCTGCATACTAGGTAAGTGATCTGGTGCAGAGCGGCCGCCCTGCCGCAATAAATGTATGGTGGGCGGTCCACAAGTGGTTAAAAACTCTGCAATGTACATAGATCACCTAGAGGGAAATGTTTTTTCTTAACAAAAGTGGAGTTGCACTTTAACACAGAATTCATTAAGGTAAAAAACCTTTTACCCTTACAACCACTTTAACCACTGCCCGCCATTTAGCAGAATTACGGGCGGAAAGTGGTGTCCAACAGGATGAGCCGCTAGCATGCAGCACGGCAAACAGTAGTGCGGTGTGTCGCTCTGACACAATGAATTGCCAATGTCAGTAAAAAGGCCAATGTCGTAGGCTCTTTACCATGTGATCAGCTGTGTCCCATCACAGCTGATCACATGGTAACCAGGAAGTGCTTTTCCTCTACTCGCGCCGACATGGCGCGAGTAGAGGAGAGACAATCGGCAGCTCTCCTGACAGGGGGCATCTGCGCTGATAATCAGCACATTGATTATCAGTGCAGACTAAGGTTGCACCAATACCACTTTTTAAGACCGAGTACAAGTACCAATACTTTTTTTAAAGTACTTGCCGATAAATGACAGATTTTCCAGCTCTTTCGTCCACTCTCCATCCTAGGAGGTCAGATGGGGACCAGGGGAGCACAATGGATATGAAGGGGACCTGAGGAGCAAGAAGGACACAGGGGGGGCCGTAGGAGGACCAGAGGAGCAAAGAGAGGAGGACACACAGAGAAGGACACAGGGGACAGTCAGGGGTGATCGGTGCGGTAGTAGGGGCAGTTACAACCACTGATCTCCCTGTATAGATTTCAATAGCTGAAAGCCGCGTTGGGGAGAAGTGGCTGTGAGCTGCTTTATTGAAATCTATACAGGGAGATTGGTGCTTGTAACTTCCCCCACCGCTGCACCGATCACCCCTAACTGCCCAGGTATCGGGTCAAGCATCAGAGCATTTGCATGAGTACAAGTACTGTACGTGAAAAAGCTTAGTATCGGCACCAATATTGATACTAATATCGGTATCAGTGCAACCCTAGTGCAGACCCACCAGGGATGCCCACTAGAGCCCACCAGGGATGCCCACTAGAGCCCACAGGGATGGCAATCAGTGCCAAACAGTGCCCATTATGAATGACAATCTGTGCCCATCAGTGATGCCTGTCAGTGCCTCCTCATTAGTGCTGCCTATTAGTGCCATCTATTGCTGTCCATCAGTGCCGCCTATCAGTGCCCATCAGTGCCGACTGAGTGCCCATCAGTGCTGCCTATCAGTGCCCATCAGTGCCGCCTATCAGTGCTGCATATAAGTGCCTCATCATCGGTACCCATCAGTGCCACCCCATCAGTGCCACCTAATCAGTTCCACCTCATCAGTGCCCAGCAGTACTGCCTCATCAGTGCCTGCCACTGCAGCATCGTCAGTACTTATCAGTGAACGTGAAAATCTACTTTTTTACAAAGTTTTATAACAGAAACAAATTCTATAAATATTTTTATTCTATATTTTTTTATTTGTAGTGCAACAAATTTAAAACACAGTGGTGATCAAATAACACCAAAAGAAAGCTCTAGTTGTGGAAAAAATGTTGTTTGGATACAGTGTTGCGTGACCGCTGAGAAGCTGAGAATTGGTCCGGGCAGAAAGGGGGTGAAAGTACCTTGTATTGAAGTGATTAAGTAACATTTGCCACTTCTATTGAGATCTGAGTTTATCACTCCCAGACTGAGCTGAACTACTATAAAGGCTTTAGAAAAATGTTGCTTAAGGTTGATTGAAAGCTTTATAAATGTTGTAAAAGCTTGTTGTGCACCATGTTCTTATACAAGCTAAAGCCTGTGGGGCAGATCCACATACATCTGCGTGGGCGCAGCGTATGTGAGATACGCTACGCCGCTGTAACTTACTTTGCTATTCTTTGAATCCTGAAAGAATTTGAGCCGTAAGTTACGGCGGCGTAGGGTATCTCTCACGGCGTAAGGGCGCGGAATTCAAATACGGCGAGTAGGGGGGCGTGTTTCATTTAAATGAAGCGCGTCCCCGCGCCGAACGAACTGCGCATGCCCCGTCCGTCAAAACTCCCAGGGTGCATTGCTCCAAATGATGTCGCAAGGACGTCATTGTTTTCGACATGAACGTAAATGGCGTCCAGCCCCATTCACGGACGACTTACGCAAACAACGTAAAATTTTCAAAATTATACGCGGGAACGACGGCCATACTTAACATTGAGTACGCCACCAGATAGCAGCTTTAACTATACGTCGGAAAAAGCCGAACGGAAACAACGTAAAAGAATGCGACGGCCGCTCGTACGTTCGTGGATCGTCGGAAATAGCTAATTTGCATACTCAACGCGGATTACGACGGGAACGCCACCTAGCGGACGTCGAAAAATTGCATCTAAGATCCGAAGGCGTACGAAGACGTACGCCTGTCGGATCTAACCCAGATGCCGTTGTATCTTGTTTTGAGGATTCAAAACAAAGATACGACGCGGGAATTTTTAAATTACGCCGGCGTATCATTAGATATGCTGGCGTACTTTCTTTGTGAATCTACCCCTGTGTGTGTAGAAAATTGGAAAGCTAAATGGGTTATATAACAGCAGCAAGCACTATGATGTAATCCAAGGTAACATAATAGATTTCTGAAATAAGCACAGTTTGTTCCTAATAGAAAAATCGAACCTAATGCCGCGTACACGCGACGGTTTTTCGGGTTGTAAAAAATTACGTTTTTTTTTATGTCATTAAAAACTATCGTGTGTGGCCTCCAGAGCATTTTTCACGATGTAAAAAATGGCTATTAAAAATTTAGAACATGCTTTAATTTTTCACAACGTTAACGTTGTCGTTTTTAACATCGTAAAAAATGGTTGTGTGTGGGCTTTAACGACGTGAAAAAATGTGCATGCTCAGAAGCAAGTTATGAGACAGGAGCGCTCATTCTGGTAAAACTAGCGTTCGTAATGGAGTAAGCACATTCATCACGCTGTAACAGACTGAAAAGCGCAAATCGTCTTTTACTAACACGAAATCAGCAAAAGCAGCCCCAAGGGTGGCGTCATCTGAATGGAACTTCCCCTTTATAGTGCCGTCGTACGTGTTGTACGTCACCGCGCTTTGCTAGAGCATTTTTTTTTTTCACGATCATGTGTAGGCAAACTTTATTTTTTATAGACCATTAAAAACGTAATTTTTTACAACCCGAAAAATGGTCGTGTGTACGCGGCATTAGGCATTGAACAGATGATAGCATACACTACTACCTGCATGCTGGCATTGCTTCATCTGTCAGGTGTCCATTCAGAATCTTGGCTATCGCTGTCAGGCTGTTACTCATTCTGCACATGTCTCTTCCTGGAATGCCCAGGACTTCATTAAATGTGTTTGTGAGGTTTCTAATCTCCATGAGGAGTAAATGATGAAATGAGTGTTCCATGTTATTCAACTGATTCACCAGATACGTCAGACACATCTTGGCCATCGTCTATAAAGTAAACAATAAAACATGCTTAGTACAGGACAATATATAACTGTGTTCAGGACAAACCCAAACCGTGGTTAAATTGCTTACAAACAATAGTAGATTCTTATTTAAAAAAAATATCAAACCACGCATGTAATGAGCTGAAAAGGATAGGCTTATTATAATACTAAAGTAAATAATTATTTAACGACCACACTGTATTTGCTTTCAATCCCGTGTTGAAGAAACCAATGACAAATGATCTAAAAATTATGAATGTTCTCTATTACGTAAAAATTGGCACATAAAGATCACAAGTATGAAAAGAACATTGAAACAATGAAATTCACTTTATTTTCTATTTAATGCTGTATTTGCCAAGTATTCAGCAGTGCAAAAGTAGTTATTATCAGAAAGCAGTTGCAAGACACTGCAACTAGTTATTGTACATCGTGTCGTTTGCATTACCCTGTAACATATGAACACTACCAGACTCAGTATTGATATGTTATTGTTGTCTGTTAAGTGAATTGCTACATGTTGAGGCATTTGTCTTTATAACAAATCACTTTTATATGCCTCTCAAGAACTTAATAAAAACCCCCTTTCCATTTTGAGACCCTTTACTGTACATTATACTGTAGACGTCTAGTTAAATATTTTATTGCAACCACTACTGTCTGCCCAATTGCCTGGTCAACATATGTCCGCTGGGATCATTTGGTCTGATGGCTGTACACACCATCAGACCAAATTCCCCGCAGACAGGATATGCGGTGACGTGGCCGCGCCGTGGCCGCGACGATGACGCGGCGACGTGCGCGACCCTGAAAGGTCAATGCTTCCACGCATGCGTCAAATCACTTTGACGCATGCAAGGGCTTTCGGCCGAGCGGACATGTCCGGTGAGTCATACAGACGACCGAACATGTCCGACGGACAGGCTTCCAGCGGACATGTTTCTTAGCATGCTAAGAAACATTTGTCCGCTGGAAACTTGTCAGCTCGGCCGGGAATCCGGTCCGGTCGGCCGTACAGACGACCGAACATGTCCGCGGAAACTGGTCCGCGGACCAGTTTCAGCAAACATATTCGGTCGTGTGTACGAGGCCTCACTGTTTTTCTACTAGTAAAAGGGTCAATTGACAGAAAAAAATTACCAAGCTTGTAAGCAGGTAGGCGGGTGGTAGTTATTTGTCACATCCTCCATGTTTCCCTCCTTTTTGGGCACCAAGCAAGGTTCACATGGGTTCTTCTGGGCTACACTAGGCACCTTGGTACAGGGTTACTTTAGTACACATGGGGTACACTACACAGAAGTACTTCCATACTTCTGTACAGGATAGGAACCTTTGCAGTGCAAATCCACTCCCGTTGTGTTGGGAAACAGACCAGTGGCAGAAGGAGTGCCTACAACATCTCCCTCGCTAGTATAGGCCGGTTTACCTATAACAGGTACACGCTACCGACTTTTGTCTTCACACCACTCCACACAGATGTCTTCATTACACAATGTATTTAAGACCCACTCAGTGGACTGTGTGTGCCAGTTACTTGCATTACACCCTTTTCAGTAACTTCATACCAGGGACAACATTTCAAATGCTTTACTTAAAAGAGTACAAAGGCAATTACAGAGCCAAACTTTCAAAGGCCGCAATCTTTGTGAACCCTTCCGCGGATCCCACGGACTCGATTGCCGCGGGCATACCCGCGATCGTCTCAGGGAGAGATAGAAAGGGGAGATGTTAGTGTAAACACAACATCTCCCCATTCTGCGTAGTGATACTGTCACTGATCGTATTCCCTGTCATCGGGAACACGATCAGTGACGTGTCACAGCAAGCCACGCCCCCTACAGCAAGAATCACTCCTTAGGGAACACTTAACCCCTACAGCACCACCTAGTGGTTAACCCCTTGACTGCCAGTGTCATTTTCACAGTAACCAGTGCATTTTTATAGCACTGATCACTGTAAAAATGACAATGGTCTCAAAAATGTGTCAAAAGTGTCTGATGTGTCTGCCATAATGTCGCAGTCACAATAAAAATCGCAGATCGCCGGCATTAATAGTAAAAAAAAAATATTAATAAAAATGCTATAAAACTATCCCCTATTTTGTATACACTATAACGCTGATTGCGATTTTTTGATCAAAAATATGTAGAAGAATACATATCGGCCCAACCTGAGGGAAAAAAAAAATTTTTTATATCTTTTTTGGGGATATTTATTATCGCAAAAAGTGAAAAATATTGATTTTTTTCAAAATTATCGCTGCTTTTTTGTTTATAGCGCAAAAAATAAAAAACACAGAGGTGATCAAATAAAACCAAAAGAAAGCTCTATTTGTGGGAAAAAAGGACGTAAATTTTGTTTGGGAGCCACGTCGCACGACCGTGCAATTGTCAGTTAAAGCGACACAGTGCCGAATCGCAAAAAGTGGCCTGGTCCTTTAGCTAAAAAATGGTCCGGGGCTTAAGTGGTTGAAGTAGTCATAAGATCGTGTGACGCATAGGGTGGAGCTTGCTTGTTATGTGCTCCAGCGGAGGTAATCCCCTGTTTGAAAGTGGCTGCAGTCTGATCCATTGGCTCCTTATTCAGCGGTGAGCCTCAGGATTACCCCGTCTCTGTGTCCTTGTACAGACGAGCGAACATGTCCGATGAAAACGGTCCGCGGACTGTTTTCATCGGACATGTCTGCTGGGAGGTTTTGGTCTGATGTGTGTACACACCATCAGACGAAAATCCCAGCGGACAGAGAACGCGGTGACGTAGACGGCAGGTCAATGCTTCCACGCATGCATCAAATCAATTTGACGCATGCGCGGGATTTCGGGCCAGCGGACATGTCCGATGAGTTGTACTAACCATCGGACATGTCCGACAGACAGGCTTCCAGCAGACAAGTTTCTTAGCATGCTAAGAAACTTTTGTCCGCTGGAAACCTGTCCGCTAGGCCGGAAAACTGTCCGGTAGGCCCTACACACGGTCGGACATGTCCGCGGAAACTGGTCTGACGGACCAGTTTCAGCGGACATGTTCGGTCGTGTGTACAAGGCCTGTCAGTTTTCATCAAACGTTATACTCTATTAAGTGTTTTATTATTTTAATAAAGTGACAAAACTTTTTAAATAGAGAGCACTATTGGGTCATTTGTTTGTATTTTGATGAACTGCATTGGTACTGAATTTGACTGAAAAGAGAGGGAAATACACAGTGAGAGCCTGTAGCCTATAGCTCAGGGATATGCAATTAGCGGACCTCCAGCTGTTGCAAAACTACAAGTCCCATCATGCTTCTGACTCTGGTGTCATGCTTGTGGCTGACAGAGTCTTGCTATGCCTCATGGGAATTGTAGTTCTGCAACAGCTGGAGGTCCGCTAATTGCATATCCCTGCTATAGCTGGTCGTGGCAAATTAAAGGGGCACCACTTTATTTGAGTGTTTTTCACTTCTATAATTTGGACTTTGACACACAAAGATGATAGATATTTTGTTTGCTTGGTTTTGATAGATGTCATTCAACTGTATTAATACACTCACATTTTTTTTTCACAATTTTGGGCATGTCGTTGGTGGTAGTGGTAACCATTTAAAGTGTATACAGTGGGTAAGATAAGTATTGAACACTTCACCATTTTTCTAGGTACATATACTATTTCTAATGGTGCTAGTGACATACAATGTTCACCATATGTCGGTAACAACTCATGCAATCCCTACATACAAAGAAACCAAAACAAAACAAATATGTTCAGAAATTAAGTTATAAATTAATAAAATGGAACGACACAGGGAGCAGTAATTAACACATGAAGAAAGGTGCAAAAAAGCATGGACAGCCAAGACACCAACTGAAATCTATCGATAATTAGAAAGTGATCCTGCCTATTGTTAGTGAAAATTAATATCAGCTGGTTTAGTCACAAGTGATGACTTATATAAAGGTGTCTTATTACCAAGGTGTCACACAAGAAGCATATCATGATCGGTAAAAGCAAAGAGCTCTTTCAAGACCTTTGCAACCCTAATGTTTCAAAATATACTGATGGCATTGGTTAGAGAAGAATTTTTAAACTTTTAAATGTTCCAGTGATCACTGTTGGGGACATAATCCAGAGGTGGAAAGAACATAATTTCACCATAAGCCAGCCACGACCAGGTGCTCCTGGCAACATTTATGACAGAGGAGTAAAAAGAATTATCAGAAGAGTTCTCCAAGAGACAAGGACCAACATTTGCTGCCATCTACCAGGATGAAGAAGATGAAAGGAGGGTGGACATTTCAGCAAGACAATAATCCCAAACACAAAGCCAAGAAAACTCTTAATTGGTTTCAAAGAAAGAAAATAAAGCTGCTACAATGGCCCAGCCAATCCCTGACATAAAAAATATAGAAAATCTATGGAAAGAACTAAATATCAGAGTTCATAGAAGAGGCCCACGGAACCCTCAAGATTTGAAGACTGTCTGAAAGAATGGGCCAAAATCACACCTGAGCAATGCATGCGACTAGTTTCTCCATACAGGAAGCGTCTTGAAGCTGTCATTGCCAACAAAGGATTTTGTACGAAGCAGTAAATAAATTTCAGTTAGCCTGTTCAATATTTTTTCCCTGTGTCATTCCATTTTATTGCACATACGTGTAACTTGAAGGGGTTGTAGAACCTCCTGTTTTTTCACCTTAATGCAGAAAAAACTTCTGGGAGTCTTTGTTAGTATGGATTGTATGGATTGTTACCGACATGGGGTAAAAAGGTCATGTCAATAGTACCTTTAGAAATATATTTACCTCTTCTTTTTTATACTCAGTTGTGACATGATGCTACTTGTATATGAAGACATCGCTTGTATATCAAGTCGAAATGTATTTAGTTACAACCAGTAGCTCCCTAGGAACCCTTTAAGTTGATCCATCAAGTTATCTTGACATGGTAGTTGACTCTGAGTTTTATGTAATATACTACCCTTGTTGATTGAATCCACCCATGTATGCATTTGCCTTGACTACTGGGTTATTTAAACTGTTTTGAAAAAAAAAATGAAAGATTGTACAACCGTTATTGTGATCTATTGAAAAAATAATTATTTAAAAATGTTGATTGTCTTGCAAAACACTCTAAAACAAGTTTTACTGTACTTATTTTACCCGCTAAAAAAAAAGGTAAGGCCTCCCCAGTGACGTCTTTGACCAGATATTGACCAAATATGGCCAGAAACAACCAAAGTTCGAACTAAACCTTTGTTTAGGCCAAACCTTGAGCTCATCCTTAGTCTTGAATGATATAGGAGTCACTTTTGCATTCATACCTAGAGTATATAGTTACATACTTAGGTTAAAAAAAGTCTAATATCTGTTTTTGGGCATTTAAACTGATAGGGACACATTTTTGAAATTGCTTCATATGTCACATGAAATGTGTTCAACAATATCACAACAGTCAGAGGTACTTTGTAGAAACAGTGTAAATGTTCTATAATCTTAAGTAGAACACCCAAATGGCTAACATCAATACGTGAATAGAGTTATGCAATAGTTGGATGACGTTGAAAAGAAATGTCCTACAGTTTTACCTCCTTTATCAGCGCTAAACAAGTCACCGGATTCAATGAACTATTCATTGCTTATCACAGAAGTCTGGTTCTTGTCCAGATATTCAGTGCTCACTTATTTCTGTAGTCAAATTACCTCTGCTCTGGAACACAGAACCGTTTTCATGCTCTCTGTGGCAATGAATCAAAGTGCTCATGTCTGGAGTCATGCAAAGTAGATCAGTGGAGCCATCCCAAAAATAGTTACATTTCATAAGTGAATATTATACCAACTAAATGTTATTTTTTGCTACTGTTAATCTAGTTGACAAATAAATTGTGTTAATTTCTTCATGCAGGATATACATATATGCATGCTTAAAACAATCACAAGGAAATCATTAATTGTACAAGCAAAATGTAGCGGACCCATGACTTGGTCCGGCAATTTGATCCCAGGTTCTGAATGCTTAATGGAGCAAGTAGCCAGACACAGGGTATTTTCAGCCAAATGCATCCAAACTCACCCAGTTCTGATATAGTAAACAGGCAATTGTGTTTTTCTTTTTTTTATTGTTTTGTAGAATTAGGATAGGGATTGGGAAAAGCTTTGGGGTGTCCAGAACTAAACAACTTGAATGAAGACACTATTTTGAAGCAGCTAAGCAAATGAGGCAGAGTTTCCTTCCACAAAAAAGGTAGCACACAATTATAGCACAGGGGCCTTCTCTTCTCCAAGGCACACTCTGGAAGCAAGTCTGGAACAATCACTCTAACAAGAAGGAGGTGCACAGGCAACAGTCTCTCTCCTGAGAATTCTCTTAAGGCCTACTCATTGTGACACAGGCAGTCTAAAGACCTCCTCCCAGATTTAGTTGAACTCTGCATAAATTCTCCCAGGAAGATCCTCTCTGAGTGTTGACTTTAATGTTCCTGTGACTTTAGGGATGATTCTATGGCTCCTCACTTAGCATGAATCATCCAGGACTTCTTAAGGCTTCTCCTAAGCTTTGGACGGTTTAACAGTTTCCAGGCTGGACCACTCTCCTGCTGGCAAAGGACCCTGCTACTCTCTGCTCTTAGCCTTAAATAACACTTGTCAGCCCCCTGCTAGCCTGTCTTCTTGACCAGGGTTTTTCTAAAGCTGTATCAAGGGCAAGCTTAAACTCTGCCCTCTCCTGCTCACTAACTATGTTTTCAGGATTCTGGAAAGACAGGGGTGTTACTGGGCAGTTTTGTGATGCAGGCACCCATGGCCAACAGCTCAGACTTAAAGTAGAACTAAAGACAAAACTATAATTTTTCATAAGGGAGGGTTACACCTTGTAAGTTTTTTTGCCATCTGCGTCCTACTGGGGAGGTTTCCCTTCACTTCTATCCTATAGCCACAACAGGAAGTTTCCCATTGCAAAACTTTCTGGCAGAGGGCAGAAGATTTTCTCAAGAATATGTTCAGATTTCACCCTAAGTTTCTGAGATCTGTACACAACATGTTTTTTTTTTTTTTTTTGGTTGAACATTTAATAGGTTTTGTTCATAGAGTGATCAAAAGCATAATTCAAGAACTTGTGGCAAAGTTTGACAAAAAGTACAGTATACAGGCAAATTGTAAATATATGTCATGGCAATGCATCACTTTAGGTTTAATGGAAAATAAAATTTGAAAGGTTATGTAGGCAGGTGCAGCCTGTATCTCCCTTGTAGGTGGTGCTCGACCAAAGTGGCAATGCAGAAGAAGGAAGTTTTGAGGAGCTTGGTTCCTTAGCCATGACTTTCTGCAGTCACAGGGAGACATCTTTCCGATTGGATGCTGACGCCCAATGGGACCTCGGGGGAATATCTTGGGTCAGGCAGAGCCTATTTAAGACTCCAGCTCCCGGGGGTTTGGAGTGCTTTATGCGAGTGGTTAGTGTGGAGACAAGTTCCCCTCTGGCAGAAACAGAGCCTAGTGGCAGGGAAATATTCCTGAGGACTCAGAGTAAGGAAAGTGCAAGTACTATGCCATCTCCACATAAGAAGCCTCCCCGGGTGTGAACTGGCCAGACAGCATTCCAGCTTCTCGTTGCAGAAGCTCTTGGCATCAATCCAGGATCTTGGTACTCTGCTACTGTTTGTAAGTGACTCTGGTTAGCTGTGTCTTCCCACTGGGCCTGTTTGTACATTGTTGGAACTCTCATAATATACTGTTTTCGTCCTCCTTGGCCTCTGAGTGTATACTTTGCCATCAACACACACCACTGCACCCTACACACAGGTAGGGTATATAAGGAAAGAGATAGCCAAAAGGGTAAGGAGGTGGAATGACATCAATTATTTAGGTTATCTGTATATATAATTTTTGTGTGGTGCAGGACAGAGCCATATAGGGCATAAGGATGTTAGGTGGCGAGGCGATTAAAGCTAGATTACAGCATTAGTAGGTTATATGGGTTGCTCTTACTGTCTTCCAGGACCCAGAAGCACCCTTAGAAACCAACAAAGATTTAAATGTAGCAGGGGTGCAAAAACAACATCCAACCAGACCACACCTGTACAAATGGGTCCATGCAATCGTTGCCATCTACCATAAGGCTTTGCATATGCATCATCTCATTTATTGTGGCTGTCCAGGCAGAAGTGGTGAGAACCCTATCATCAAGAAATTGTTGCGTAGGCTGCAGACAGGCAAAACCTGAGCATATGTGCTTTGATGCATGTTTTGAAGCCAGGAAGCATGGACAACAATGGGAAAGGAGAAACTGCCACTCCAGGTGAGTGCACTAAGCAATCAATGTCCTCTCAGAAACCGTGGGTGCCGGTAATGCACGAAGCAAAGGTTTTTTGATGTGCGACTGTCCATATTTTATTTTTTGAGTTATGGACAACAATGGAGTCTCAGGGGTTGCAGCTGTCTGTGGATATTGCATAATGCAGTAGGATTTTAATAAACATCTTACCAGAAGGGCTGCATCCTACTTCAACTCCACCAAGTCTGCAGAAACATCTCTTTATATTGTTGGCAGTGCCAACAAATGTTGGAGAAGGGGAATGTGCAGTGCAGAATGAAAGGGCAACTGTACCAGTGTGATAACATTTTTGTAGTTTTTTTTGTTGATAGTGATTAGATACAGAGAAAGTATGGGTCAGCGTGAACACTTTAGTCCACTCCTCCAACGAGAAGCCCTGATCCAGGTATCTCTCTCCTATTCAACTATAAATGATAATTTTCTAGGCAGGCCTTCTCTCTTAAGAGTGTGCATAAGGCTGACAAAGCATGGTTAATCCCATTGGATGCAACATAGACGAGAAAAAGAGTTTCTAGGATCCAATCTAACAAAATCAGATAGATGGTGGTGTACCAGTCCTGCATATTCTTCAGGGCAATTGGCTTAAAGTAGGTTGTAATGTGGGCTGTGGAGACAGCAGTATATTTGTCATCTGAATGTTGGGAATGCTCTAGGTCCAAGATTTTCATGGTATGCATGCCAGTGATTTTGTGGGGCCCTGACCTGGAAGGAAGTGTATGTGTGGAGTAACATTTTAATAGGGGCATGGATAAGGGGAATAGGGCGGTCTATGGGTGGTCTATGGGTTGGTTGCTACCAGGTCAAATATTTTGGTCTTAGAATGGAAATGTCACTTTCTAATGCTACAACAATCTTGTTTCTAGTGATGTGGAACTAGTCCAGTAGGAAAATAATTAGGGCTGCTTTGCACTTCCAATTCATTCTCAAGACAAGGCTTCCATTGTCTATCCCCTTCTTCTAGGTCCAAGAATTACTCACACAGAGGTTTAGCCATCATCATGGACAATACTTAACCATGTTGGTAAAAATAGTTATACTTATTTTATTTATTTTTACACAATTTACTGTTAACACTTGACAAAGGTTTTTTGTGTGTGTTCCCTTTTTTTAGGTCTTTTTGTACCACTTACTTAATATCAGTTTCCCCTCTCAAGAGCTCTGGGATTTTTGGCCAGGAGTTCTGCTTGAATATATCTTTAAATTTGGAGCTTGTAGAAGGAGCAAATTAGATTGTATTCAAATTAAAGTTTGCAGTGGTTTATCCACTTGTATGATAAGGACAGTAGAATTCACTTCCTTCCTTCAAGTGTTCACGTACCTCTTTCCCCCTTAAAAAAAAAAAACACTTTCTTAAATAGTGAATACTCCTTAACAGGTATCACCTAAATCCAATGTGACCTGCAACTATCAGGCTAATGTCATCTATCATAGTAATTATGCTGTATACGATCCAGAGAGTAATAATATCCCCTCCGCTGTGCCGCTGTGCTCAGATAACTCAAGTATCAAGATGTGCAACTGATACCTGTAATGACCAGTGAATGAATGGAGAGGTTCACTAATAGAGCATGATGATATTTCCATCAGCACTTCAGCATATAGAAAACATTTTTGTCACATACAGTATCTGCTGTTTACTCAGCTGCTTCTTCCAAGTTGAGAATAGTGTAAACACACTGAGTTTGGCATGATGAGAAAAGGAAGTACTGACCTGTGCTAAATGTGGTCACAGGCTATGCTTCTCAAGTGATGACATGTTATTCAAGAACTTCCTGATCTAAGATCCAAGGATCCAAGACCTTCTGAACTGACTCACAAAGCTATGTTAAGTGAAACATCACTTAATGACACTCATGTTTACTAACTGCATAGACTACTGGTTTTACTATCATGGTTTATGCTTGTTTTTTTCTCTTATAAATAACCAGGTAAAATGGTGCATTTATTTTTTAATTTCGTGAATTTTATGTTCCTATAAAATGTTATGGCCTTCTGTTGTTCCTATTTACAAATATATGTAGGTTGTTAGGAAGAGAAATGATTAAAACTGCAGTGTAACAATAAGTAGCATCTGAACTTGTAAATGATTAATGACAACTGTTGCTGGGATTTATTCACAAATCCCTGTTATTATTAATCCCCTGAGTTTACAAAGATTTCCACAGCTCATCTTTACACATTACTCAGCAGTACTGTACTCCTGGCGTAAAGCACCATTTGTTATTTTTTTTATTTTTTTAGCATGAAGCTATAACTGTAGGTAAATGGAGATACAGACTCGCCTGCACAAAGGACCAAATTTATAAGAGGACAAAAAGGGCAAAATGCCCCAGGCCTCCCTGATGGAAGGGCCCCCCCTTTACACAAAAATTATATAAAACAAATTAAACAATGATATACAAAATAATAAAAAGTAAAATAATATAAAATGTATAATAAAAAACGTATTTGAGTTTATTAAATGTATCTTGTGGAGTAATATTTTGCTGACAATCGACTGTAAAACTCTGGACTGGTATGTTGTATCGTTTTTTTTTAATGAATTTTAGCAGCTCAAGCAAACCACACATAGAGCACTATGACCTCAGAATGACGTGTCATTTAAAAAAATGTGTCACTGCCATTGAGAATGTAAACCAACTCTATGTATAAGGGGCCCCCTGAACCTGAAGTTCCCCTGGGCCCTCCCACTCTCTATCTGGCTCTGCCTGCACAGCCAAGTTTGATAGATATGCAGAGATGGGCATAAGGCCCCGAACACACACTGTCTGCATTCAAGTTCATATATAGATACTTGTGTACATGTGAGTCTTTCCATTTCCACTCTGTGCTGCTCCAAAAACAAACAGGTTCTTCACACTATAAAGTGGTCAGTGCCCATCTGAATTAAGCTTTAAACTATAGGTTTCTACTTCTGCCTATAGGACTGAAAAACACTGACAACAAAAAAACTGTTATCTAGTCTTGTGCAGGATAACCCATACACTACCACAATGCCACCATATAGCAACGTAATACTGAGAACATGAACATAAACACAGAGGATTAGGGAATTGTGTGCCTTTATGGACTCCAAGAAAGGGATTTTTCAGTGAGCCCAAACATTTTATTTTATTTATTTTCCATTTATGAACACTGGATTTCCTAGACTGTTGGGATGTCCAAAAACAGAGTGGTGGGAAACACATAAAACAAATGCTAACATGCCCAAGAAAATTGGGGACCACTTGCAGCTCAAAGATTTACCTTAAATGATCACTCTTTGAAAGAACATATATTTATTTTCACAGCCCAAACCACATTAAGACAATGGAGGGAATCTTCCTTTGGGTGAACAGCAACCAGACAGAAATGTAGGAACCATATCCTTGTTGAGGTGATGGGCAAAAAGTGCAAACACCTCTGACTAGAGAAAAAATTGTCTATAATGGGTTCAACAATGGTTTTCAAATAGGCAAAGAGAACCAGATTTATATCCCACAAAAGTCGCAGTGGAACATACAGTGTGAGCTGCACGTGAGACTCCCTGTATAAAGGTCTTAATCAAGAAGAGAGAGAGGGAGAGAGAGGCCAACTGACTTAATCAAGAAGAAAAAGAGAAGCCAACTGACTCAGAAAAAAATAATAAAGAGACAGAATCCTGACCCTTAATGGGGCTGAGACCAAAATTCTGGTCCAGGCAGAGATGTAGGTGGGATAAATTCATAAGGTGGAAGCCCCAAGACTCACACTGAATGAGTATGTCTTTCATGTCCAACAATAGACCTTGCAGGAAGAAGTCTTTCTAGCTTTTAGCATCATAGGAATCATTGATGAAGACATGCCCTGTCCCTCAGAACCTTGGCTGCTATTAAAGTCAGCAACAATGTAGCAGCATTGGTCCTTAATGTGTACAATACCCTATAATTTATATTTCTTAAATGTGTTTGTGTTAACATGCATTTGTATGGAAAAGTATTTCATTCTCTTTGCATTGCTTCCTTTGTGTAAAATACCTGGTGATCCTGCCAGCCGCCTGGTTTCCTATTTCAAACTGACCATTTCAGACATGTAAGCACATACATCCCACCGTGGTCAGTTTGTGTCTTTGCATTCTGTTTGGGATAATAGCCTGTCTGCACTCCAGTGGTCAGACTACTGCTGACATACCTCTCTGTCCAGTTCTTCATTAAGGAAAATAAATGTACTGCTGTTTCTCTGCCTCCCACTGACACAGCCCACTACCCAGCTTGTCACAGTGTATTTCTGTCTCTGATTTTTACACAGGGCTATGCCTGTGCTCTGTTCAAGTAGCTGTTTCCACACCCCCAACATTGTCAGAAGGTGTCTCCACCCCCACTTTTATAACCCTCTTATGCAGCTGAGAACAGAGGCCAGGTGATCACTTATAAAAAAGGTATTTATAATTGTTTGTAATTTATATATAGTGATCTTAGGTAGCTCGGGAATGACGGCCAGTCGGTTAGGTAAAAGCAAACAGTTCCTTTATTTGAAAAAGAGATAAACCAAGAATAGCTTACCTCAGCCAAAACAAGTCAACAGTCCAAAGTCCTGGTATCAGAAAACTATACAGCAGGCTCACCGCCAATCTTTTTGGTCCCATACTGGGGTCAGACTCCTCCATGGTATAGGTGCCAGACAGGCCACATGGGGGTCAGCAACCAGAGTCACAGCTTGCCTGAGATCTCAATCTCACACGTTACTCACAGCTTGTGAGACTCTCTCTCCACTCTACTTCCCTGACACAGGTGTTAATTTCCCTCTGCTGCCTTTCAAGCCTCCCCCTCCTGGGGCTTAAATGGGTTGTAAACCCTTGTGTTTTTTCACCTTAATGCATCGTATGCAATCGTTGGCTCCCGCTGCTGTCAATCAAATCCAATGACGCGGCCGCTGAGGGGTGGGGCCAAGTTATACACTCGGCAGCTATGGACGCCGAGTGTATGACACGGGAGCCCACCCTGCTTGTTAACCCCCTCGGGGAGAGTGCTTCCCAGAGGGGGTTATCTATTGCGGGGAGGAGCCACGAGAGCCGCCGTGGGACCCCAGAAGAGGACGATCGGGGCCACTCTGCAAAACGAACGGCACAGTGGAGGTAAGTATATGTTTGTTATTTTAAAGAAAAAAATAAACCTTTAATATAACTTTAACCTCTTTGGGACCAGAGTTCTGGTTGTCAGAGTTTGGAGGTTCTTCCCAGCAAAATCTATTTGAACCTCCGAAACGCTGGGTCCCTTATAGGAATTTATCAAATAATAGAGACCTGACAATCAGTCCTCTCTTTTCATTTCATCTCTTTGCATTTCTACTTTAAACTGAATGGGTTGTTTTACAAAGTTAAGGTTTACAAATACTTTAAACAGAAGATCCCTATGGTCCAGCTCATGGAGCATCTACCAGGAGTTTTAACAGGTCAACATCCACCTGAGTCTTTCTGGCACAATGAGGAATAAAAGAATGTCCTCCATCTGAACCCTGTAAAACAAGTGACTTCTGATATCCAAATCTCCTGCACTGGCAGAGTACCTAGGAGCTCCTTCTCAGCCTAACAGGCTGATCCTCCCTAGAGACAGGATTAGATTACAGAGCCTTGTGCCAAGTGAATTGATCTGTCCAGGTAACTATTTAACTTGTCCTATGACAATGCATTGTAGAAGTCTGAAGTGAAACTTCACAAATGGAACTGCCTTAAAGCAGGCTACTATCAGACCTAGGTTTCTTATGCACAAGTTGAGCACCTGTGACTCCTGGACAGAATTGGAATGTGAGAATGTTAGAGAATCAGATTTTTTTTTTCTGTGGAAGGAACTATGTCTAGGACTAGGCCCATATACATAACAACAATGAGTGGGTTCCAGAGACGATTTCTTAACATACAGGAGCCACCCGAACCACTGTAACCTTTGGATAGAGATGGGCCGAACACCTCACGGTACGGTTCACACCAACGCTTTCGAACATCGCAAGTGTTCAGAGCCGAACAACGAACTCCATTAAAGTCTATGGGACCTGAACTTGAAAAAAGTGCTAATTTTGAAGGCTTATATGCCAGTTATTTGGCATACAAATGGTATGGGGACCCGCGTACTGCCCTGGCGGACATGTATCAATGCATACAAAGATTTTAAAAAGGATAATTTTTAAATGAGCAGTGATGTAATGATGCTTGAAATGAAACAATAAAAATAAAAAATTCCTTTAAATATATCGTATGGGGGGTCCCCTTAGTTTGCTTGTAAAGTGGCGGATCTGTATTGTGTATTCACACTGTATCCCTATTGAAGTACTGTTGATGAAAGGACGAATTGTCCTTGCTTTCAAAAATTTTAATGATATATTCAAACAGGTGCAGACAAATTGCCCCTTGGGTGTTAAGTGTGCCCATGAAACCAATGCCAAAAATTCCAGATAAAATCAACACCCACAAAGATAGGCAGCCTAGACAGTCTGTAAAGGCATTACATAAACTCCTCTTTAAGGTGTACTCAAGATATTTGCTTCTCTGCTCCCTTTCTGGGGACAGAATGAGTTCTGAGACTTTCCCCTTGTAACGGTAGTCAAGGATGGTTGCCAACCAAAAATAATCCTTCTCCTTGATGCAACAAATTCTGGGGTCTTTTCAGCAGGGTTTGCAGAATAAGGGAGAAAGTTGCAGAGGCATAGGAAGCAGAGTCCTCGGGGTCACTGAGGACTACAGTATCTGGAACTGCCTCCTCTCAGCCACGTACTACTCCCAAGAGTTCTGGGGGCGGAAAACCAAGGTTTGATGCATATCTTCCTCTGCTTCAGTGCCTCCAAAACTGCCAGAATCCTCCTCCACCTCCTTCCTCTCCTCTTGTGTGTTCTGTGGGATCGCTAGAATGGTGTCTGCATAAAGCAGGCCTTGAGAGGAAAGGAAGTCCTCCTCTTCCACCCGCTAGTCTGCATCGGGTGCCCTATCCATAATCCCACACAAAGTCTGCTCCAGTAGGAACACAAGAGGAATAGTGTCACTGATGCATGCATTGTCACAGCTTGCCATCTTTGTCCCCTCCTCAAATGGTGACAGTACAGTGTATGCATCCTTTATCAGCAGCCATTGGCATGGGGAAAAAGAACCAAGCTGCCCTGAGCCTGTCATTGTGCCATACTCACATAGGTACTCGTTGATGGACCTCTGCTTCATGTGCAGCCACTGCAGCATTGTCAAAGTTGAGTTCCCCCTGACGGGCATGTCACAAATCAGGTGATTTACAGGCAGGTGGAATTCCCACTGAATTTCAGACAACTGAACACTGCCTGTGTCTGAACGCGTGAAAAGGCTACAGACTCTTCTGGACAGCTTTAGAAGATCGTGCAACCTGTTTAAGAAGTACTGCACCACCAAATTGAACACATGTGCCAGGCATGGAAAAAATCAAGAGATGGTGCTGCGCTCCAATAGCATAGAATGGTGTAATTGGTAAAATGTATAAATAACCAAAATAGTATAATTGATAAATGAATGTGCAAATATGCAAATAGACTGACTGAAAGATAAAAATTGCTATAAATGCTAAGATAAGGTGCATCCAAATGCTTAACTTGCAGCACTGTAGGTAGTGGTTGGCCCATACGGTAGTTGCCGCATCTTTACCCTCTACACACATAGTTTGCACTGTAGCGCATGAATAACTACTTACCCATGTGCCAGGCATGGCACAAGTGTCAACTTCCCCTGTCAAAGGACAGACAGGATGTTAGTGCCATTATCACACACCATCATTCCTGACTCAAGCTGGCATGACATGAACCACCTCTGGCCTGCCCTTGCAGAGCTGAAAGAATATCTGTTACGGTGTGGCTCCTGTCCCCTAGACAGACCAGCTGAATCACTGCATGGCATCTTTTAGCCTGAATCGTTGAATAGCCCCTTGAATGCTTAGAGGGTACTGATGGTTCATAGGACAATTCAGCAGATAAGGGCATTGAGGAGGAGAAGGAGGAGGAGGGGGTGGAGCTGAACAATCTTGTATCATTACCACCAGCTGTATAGAGACGCAACGGAAAAAAAAGCTCCAACACTGAGCCCTGTCCTGCATCCTCCTTAGTTGCAAGCAGAGTTACCCAGTTTGCTGTGAATGAATCATATTGTTCCTGTCACTGACCATGATGTTTGCAGTAACATGAACCTTGCTGCTGACTGCTTTGCCCAACAATGACACAACATTGCCTTCCATGTGATGGTACAGATCTGGAATGGACTTACATGCAGGGAATAAGTGACTGGGAACCTGCCATTGGGGTACAGCACATTCTGCAAATTCATGGAAGGGGGCAGAATCCACCAAATGGTAAGGTAGGAGTTGTAAAGTCAGCAGCATGGACAAAGCTGGAATTCCAACATGTGGGCATGTGGGTAGCAGGGATTTTATTGTTGTTTTTTCGCTGCAGCAGCTGGGGCAGAGAAATTTGCCTGCTATACTCTACAGCTGGTGGTGTGCTGCCGGCAGATGTGCTGCAAGGACCTCTGACACTCTTCGCTATATCATCATCCCTGTCAGTGGAGACTGCTGAGAGGTCATAATATATAGCGGGGGTGGACCTAAAAGGTGAGGCATGAGGAGGAGTATAATTGCGTCCCTTTTTTGTGGCTTTCAGGTGCTCTTGCCAATGGGCAGAGTGGTGAGAGATTAAATGCCTTTGGTACCCAAATGGCTGGTGTTTTTTCCATGCTTGTTTTGCTTGAAGCAAAGTTTGAAAATTGCAACAGTGTGATTGGCTGCACATGTGCTAAAAAAGGCCCAGATAGCTGATCTGTGGGAAGGGGGCCAGGAGATAAGAGCTCAACAATTTAATGGAATAGGTTACTGCTCTCTACTCTTTCATGATGGCTGCCTCTGGAGGACATCCTGCCTTGTTGGGGTTGTGTCTCACACTCACTTTCCTTCTCTGCTCTATACGGCACCCAAGTCGTGTCAGTGACCTAATTTTTATCACCACCTTCATTCTCATCATCACTGGAGCCAACTTGGCAATATGCTGCAGCTGGGGGAACATGGCTGCCAATTTGTTGTTTATAACTGTTCTTCCCTCTCTGTAGGCTCATGTTCCTAAATTCCACCACCTCAGAACCAACATCAGAGCCAAGTAATGCCTGTGCATCATCAAGGAGCAAGTGACTGACAGTAGTAAATGTTATGTGATGCGGTGTAAAACACTAAACTACACAGACACATTCCACTGACACACTACAATATACTGCAGTAAAACTGCACTGATGCACTTCAATATACTGCAGTAAAACTGCACTAATGCACTTCAATATACTGCAGTAAAACTGCACTGACGCACTTCAAAATACTGCAGTAAAACTGTACTGACACACTACAATATATTGCAGTAAAACTGCACAGATGCACTTCAATATACTGCAGTAAAACTGCATAGACACACTACAATATACTGCAGAAAAACTGCACGGACACTACACTGACTTCAATATACTGCAGTAAAACTGCACTGACACTACAGTAAAACTGCATGGGCACACTACACTGGCGCTGCCCTATCACTATATTCACACTACACTGACACTCTACACTCACAATAGAATCACAATAGCACACTAACTCGCTAGTAGCAATAAACATGTTCTATCTATCTCTACTCCAACATCACACTGCAAAACACTCCTCTGGGAAGGAACCTTTTATAGTGTGGGGTGGGTCTATGAGCAATGAGCCATGATTGGGCTAAATCATCATGACTTTCTCCAATAATGACTCTGACAGTGCTCTGTGCCCTGATTGAGCAAAGCCTTCATTGCATCAGCCAATCAGGGCTTAAAATGCACTGTGCAGCGCTCAGTGCTTTGTGGGGCATTCGAAACGCCAAACAACCGGTCAAATGCTCTGCCCATTCAGCATTCTCCAAATGGGCGAACAGACAATGTTCGATCTGAACTTTTTCTTGGCTCAAACTGTTCTCCCAACACTACTTCTGGACAGTCTAAGCCACAGTTTTTTGAAAGAGCCCACATTGACTCTTCCCTCAACAGGAGGTTGTTCAAGTATCCCAGAATGAGAATGCCACTAGAGCACAGCAGGTCTAATACTAGGGCTAGCATCTTGGTGAACACCCATGGTGCAGACAAGATGAGGGCTACACATTGCAAATGTAGAGGCCTCACAGAAAAATGTAGGAAAATGTAGATGTGCTGGAAAGATTGGGGCATGTATTTATGCGTATTTATGCGTCCTTGATGTCCATAGAAGTCAGAGCTGAAGAAGCCACACCCACTTTCCCAAGAACAGTAACAAACAATTGATGCATGCTAGTATTGAGCAGGGTTATCCTGTGTTAGCCAACAGATTTTTTGCCAGTGTCCATTTGTCTTGTAAATGGCAGTTTAACCTGGAAGATCAAGAAATCCTGTGTCCCTCAAAGAGAAGAAATATATATTTGACTTGGAAAACACGCATATGATTTTGTATGCAAACTTTGAGTGGTTTGAGCTATGGGTCTATCCCCCTTTAATTCTAAGCCTATGTCTTGGTCCTTTACTGTGTGATTAGCCTCAATTAATAAGGCCTGTGTTAAGGCCTGTCTTGTATTTGTGGCATCAGTTTGCCAATAGTTAAAGATGCTTCTGGGATCATTCAAAATTCATTGACAGGTGCAGTTGACCTCAGTAGTGTGTTTGTTGAAGAAATTGTCGTTTGCAGCCTTTGCCAAGCTCTGGTCATGTCTCACTCCATCTCAACAGGCAGTTTTATTACACGATGAAAGGCTTATGCCGCATACACACCATCACTTTATGTGATGAAAAAAAACGACACTTTCTGTGAAGTAAAAAATGACGTTTTTGAAACTTCAATTTTCAAAGACGAAGTTGCCTACACACCATCGTTTTTCTCACAATGTTCTTGCAAAGTGAGGTTACGTTCCACCACGTTTTACCATTGAAGCTCGCTTCATAAGTAGCTTCTGGGCATGCGTGGATGAAAAAACGTCTTAGAAAACGACGTTTTTTGCTACACACGGTCAATTTCTGTGAAGTAAAAAGTGCACTTTTGAAAAACGACACATAAAATTGAAGCATGCTTCAATTTTTTTTGGTCGTTTTTTACAAGACATAAAACGACGTTTTCCCCCACACACAGTCAATTAAAGTGACGTTTTTAAAAACGTCATTTTTTTTCATCACATAAAGTGATGGTGTGTACGCGGCATTACTGATACCTTTCCAGGTGTAGCTCCTAAATTATATTTGATCATGACAGTCGCTAGTAGCTGTGGAGAAAGGTCGTTCAGAAAAATGGTACTAATAAAGACCCATAAAAAGTCTAAGTGGTTTGTGCCTACTGGCAGTCGAGAGCAGTGTCCTTAAGATGAAACAGTTTGATGACTTAGTTAAATATTTTGCAGATGCTAAGTGCAAGAAGAAAGACTTTTTGTAAATATTGTAATGTGATGCATAACTGTGATGTATGACTTGCCAGTTCCAATTACCTATGTAATGTGTATTCTTCCAGTCAATAAAAGTGAGAAAAAAAGAAAAGAAATGTCTTCTTCTGAACATAACTTATATATTTTTTTAGAACAAACGTGGCTGATCATTCATTTTAGTTCACTTTTTTTATTTGACCTATTATTTCATTTCTATTTTGAGGGACCCCCCCCCCCCCCCAATTTAAGTGCCATGACCCCCCCCCCCCACCCCCAGGTCTAAATCCAGCACTGATAGGGAGACTCATATAATTTGAACTGCCTAGATTGATGGATATGTGCTAACTTTAGCATGTGGTATTCAGTGAATTTAACCAAGCACAATATGTGTTTTGTCATTATATGCTCAGCTTAAATTTCCCAGATTTGTCACAGGTTTACTTAATATGAGTATTACTTTAATACTGAACTCTAGCCTATTATGTTTTAATTTAATGTCCGTCATTATTTTAAAATCAACTCCCACTGTAACACTCCCCTGCAATACCCATCCTATCACCAGCCCTGTGAACCCAAGCTGTCGGGATAATCATTATATGGCACAGGTCTCTGCAATATTCAGGATCTTCCCACCGCCAGAGGAAGAAAGACCTGCAATGTCCAATGTCCAGTGACTATGATAAAAGTGAGGGTGGCTTTAAGGCTAGAGTTCAACTTTAAATGAGGATGTTTTTTTTTAACTGATTTAAGTTCTATTGGATGTTTAATTATTTGAATTTATAATAAAGAGATGCATTTTGAAACATGTTATATGAGACACCTGCAAGCTGCTAAAGATAACCTTGTGACAATGCTGACTGCCAAGTTGTCCCTTTGGTTCCAGTATGATCTGACTCACCACTATATCACAAATTTGTTGCAGCTCACTTTATTTTTAGTTTTATTTAGATGTGTTAATTATTTCTTTTTAGCGCGGTAATTATTCCCCTTTTCACAATAGAAAATACAGGCAATCTGTGAATCCGAGTGAAGTCAGAACACCTGTAGCTCGATTCAGGTAGATAGATGTGTGTATCTTTGAGGCGGCGTAGCATATCGTATTTACGCTATGCCGCCGTAAGTGAGAGAGGCAAGTGCTGTATTCATGAAGCACTTGCCTCCTGAGTTACGGCAGCGTAGCGTGAATGGGGCCGGCGTAAGCGCGCCTAATTCAAATGAGGATGAGTGGGGCGTGTTTTATGTAAATGATTGGTGACCCGACGTGATTTTACGAACGGTGCATGCGCCGTCCGTGTACACATCCCAGTGTGCATTGCTCCAAAGTACGCCGCAAGGACGTATTGGTTTCGACGTGAACGTAAATGACGTCCAGCCCCATTCACAGACGACTTACGCAAACAACGTAAATTTTTCAAATTTCGACACGGGAACGACGGCCATACTTAACATTGTTAGTCGAACAAATAGTTGGCCTAGTCAATCGCCTTACGTAAACGGCGTATCTTTACTGCGATGGGCAAGCGTACGTTCGTGAATCGGCCTATCTAGTCATTTGCATATTCTACGCCGAACCCAACGGAAGCGCCACCTAGCGGCCAGCGGAAATATTGCACCCTAAGATACGACGGCGCAGGCCGTCGTATCTTAGCTAGGTTTAAGTCTATCTCAGTTTGAGCATACACTTAAACTTACGACGGCTTAGATTCCGAGTTACGACGGCGTATCTACTGATACGCCGGCGTAACTCTTTGTGAATCTGGCAACTGAACTACACACTTGTTTCCAGACAGTTGGGAGGCTCAAGAGGCTGTGTGATAGCCGAGTAGCTATCACTTTTATGATAGATTTCCTAATAAATTAATAAAACATACTTGAAAGTTTTTTAAACAAAACTGAATTAAAGTGGAGGTTCCATCAAAAAAACAATTTTGCTTTAAACTGTAGCTTACGACTAAAAAAGAAAAAAGAAAATATTTTTTTTTTTTACTCATCTGGAAATGCCTGTTGCTATGCGGTCCCACAAAATCTGCCTTTGAAACCACCTAGGATTCTGACATTATCTCCCTCTTATGCTCCTGGGAAATGTGTGTCATCATTTCCCAGGATGCAGTGCGCTGTCCAATTATCACTCCCCATCCAAGACTTCCAGGAAGTAAGTGCCTGTAGGCTTCACAATGCCCACAAGCAAAATGACAACGGTGTAGATATAAACTATCTTTTTTGAATAACTATGCGGATCGGCGGCGGATTGTAAAATAGTAAGTGACCAGATTTATAATTTAAAAACGCAGGATGAAAGGACATACATTTAAAAAAATGCTAATTGTGGTTGGAACTCCGCTTTAACTAATCTTAACTGAATATCTTTTTTGATAGTGGTGATAAAACTAGCAACTTTACATATGGTTTTAAGCACTGTAGAAGTAGTTTGGTGAGTAATTACTTTTAAATAATTCTACATGTTTTAATAGACTGCTGTTTTTTTTGTGGAGGACAAGAGATAGCATTTATAGGGAAAAAAGGATTATAGTTTTGCTAATGGATAAAGTAAAACTCATGGCACTTCTATTAAATCGCCAGTAGATGGCAGCGTAGAATGAAAAGCCTGAATGACAGAAAAGCACATTCTAATGGAACCATTGCTAATAGCAGGGGAACCAAAAGATTGACCTTTGTTTCTGGTGGGAACACAATGGCAGTTGCTACCCAGTCTTGTGTTTGTGTCATTGCAGGTAAGAGGGAGCATATTTAAGGCTATAAACAGGGTGAAAGTGATTTAATTTACATCCTTGTGATCAGTAAAGGCTGCTGTGTGATTAATAACATATCGACACATGTGCAATTGTATATTATTTTCTATGAGGACGTTATTCCTGTATATGAGAATGTTGTTATTACAGATAGATGTGTATTATTATGTATGAACACAATAGCAGTTGCTACCCAGTCTATCAGTCTGAAGGTCATTGTGTCATTGCAGAAACCTTTCAATAAAAACACTTCTGGTTTCACCTGGGCCCGCTCCCTTCGCACATTGGAATTATTGGCCATACTTTCAGGATATGTGCAACACTTACATACATTTTTTTGTTGATTTTTTTTTTTTTGTTTCAATGTTTTTTATTGAATTTTTTACAAAGAAATACAAAATGTAAGTAAAGTCCTTAGTTATTCTAACAATGCATGGGAACCTCCATTACAGACAAATTACAAACTGGAATCATTATGAAGCGGAGTAAGTAAGACATCATTATCCTCAACAATGACTTCAAAGCTCACTTGAAGTTCCACACATGGGCTGGATCTACTACCTTATGACATTTTAGTATTAAATCCTCCAACCATTAAAGGTAAACAAAAGTCATCCATAAAGAATTATTCAGATAAGCATATATGTTAGACACATCAACTAACCGCTGTATATATAAGCAAATCGGTGTAAACGGCTGTGTGGCAAGATCTCCCCCTCACTCCCTGAGATCGAACCACACTCCATGGAAATGCTCACTACGCAGCGGTTAGGGAGCAAAGGCAAAAAAATAAATAAAAATTTAGATGACTCTCACATCATCATAATAACAAGACAAGGACAGAAAAGTGAAAAGGAGAAGAAAACAGAAGATAAGAGATAGTAGAGAAAATAGAGGAAGAAATAGAAAAAGAAAAAGAGAGTGACCCCGTGCTCCAACCCCACCACCCCGAGACTGCCCTACTCAGGCAAGAATCTCGGATCCCTCGTCAGGTATTTCACCCAGGGGTCCCAAACTTTGTCAAACATTTGCATTTTATCCTGCAATAGTGCAGACATACGTTCGTTTAGCATAATCCAAGAAAGCTTGTTCTTAAGATGCGCGAATGGTAAAGCCGCCCTCTTCCAGGATTTTGCAATAATAATCCTGGCTGAAATAAATATGAATGAGATAAGACGCCTCTGAGGTTTTGATGCCGTCTCTATCACACTACCCAGCAGGGCCTGTCTCGGGGACTTCACTAAATTGACCTGGGTAAGAGAGTAAATGAAGTTGTATACTCTGATCCAATAACGCCGTACCTTGGGGCACTGCCACCACACATGGTACATGGTTCCCTGCTGACCACATCCGCGAAAACACAGAGGGGACGCAGCCGCTACAAATGATGCCAGCCTGGTTGGAACCATATACCATCGCAGGAGCACTTTATAGTTCGCTTCAATAATTGATGTATTAATTATGGACTTTGAGGCCCCTTGAGTTATAGCGTACCAATCACCTAGTTCAATTGTCTCCCGAAGGTCTTCCTCCCATTTTACCATATAAGCCAATTTGTCGGCAGAGTTAGTCAAGATAGTATATATTTCAGAGATATGCCCTCGGATTTTGTCGAAGCTCTGACACAGGTGCTCCATCGAGGACCTAGTTGTCATGTCAGAATCTCGCGACAAAGTCCCCAAGAAGTGCAGAATCTGAGCCCCTCGGAAAAACTCAGAGGGCGGCATTTGGTACTTCTCAATTAGTGCCTGTCTCGTCAATATACCCTTATGGTTACACAGATCAGCTATCCGTAGTAGCCCTTTGTTGGTCCACCAAAGAAACGTTCTGGGGGTGAGGCCCGGGGTGAAATCCGAATTTCCAAAAATCGGGGCCAATGGAGTATGTTGGGAAGAAAACTTGTACGTCTTCCTCAACCTATCCCAAATACCCAGGGATGAGGACAATGCCGGACACAGGATTGGGGACCGGTCCCCAGGCGACAACCATAAAAGGTGCGACATCGGCCTTCCCGTGCATGCAAATTCCTCCATCTTCATCCAAATCGGATGGGGCTTGGCAGAATGAAACCTGGCAAGTTGAGCCAGTTGAGCTGCGTAATAATATTTTTGCAGATCTGGGGCACCCAGTCCACCCCTCCTTTTAGGGGTAAATAGTGTGCGCTTATTCACCCTGGGCCTCTTATCCCCCCAGATAAAAGACAACATTTTTTTCTGGAATGCTAACAGATCTGAACGGACAATCGAGATTGGCAACGTTCGAAACAAATACAATACCCTCGGGAGTACATTCATCTTAACGGAGTGTAGTCTGCCAAACCACGAGGGGGGACGAAGCATCCACCTGGCCAAGTCAGCCGTCAGACGTTGAAATGATGTTGGGTAATTTTTTGAGTACAGAGTGCGTAATGTCGGGGTGAGATTTATTCCTAGATAAGGGAGCGACTCCGCGTGCCAAACAAATTTAAAGGAGCGTTTGAGTGTCAATAGCGTATTATCTGATAGCGAGATGTTCATAGCCTGGGACTTATCATGATTTATACTAAGACCTGAAATCGCCGTAAATAGTTTAAGTATAGTGTATAGGTTAGGAAGGGTGGTGATCGGCGTCGAGACCATCATCAAGATATCATCCGCAAAGAGGATACATTTATGCTCATGGTTGCCACAAGTAATGCCCCGTACGTCAGTTGAATTACGTATTTTTATAGCGAGCGGCTCTAGAGCCAAAACGAAAAGCAACGGGGACAGGGGGCACCCTTGACGAGTCCCTCTACGAATAGGGAAAGGGCCGGATGAGTATCCCTTCACCATCAGTGAAGCAGAAGGGGACTCATAGAGAACCCGTAATATGGACAGAAAATTTGACCCAAACCCCAGCTTAGTCAGGACATAGAAGAGGTATTCCCATGATAGGGAATCAAAGGCTTTGTGCATGTCCAAAGACAACAACATCCCCCTCCTAGGTCCCCCATTATCCCAGTCCGAATGTATCGCAGAAATAGCGTCTATGACTCTCCTAGTCTGATCCGAAGCTTGTCGTCCGGGGACAAACCCTGCCTGATCTGGGTGAACATACTGCGCGAGAAACGAATTAAGTCTGGCTGCCAGGACTTTAGTCATGATTTTGAGGTCGGTATTTATCAACGATATGGGGCGGTAATTTGCACAAAGCCCGTGATCTTTCCCCGGTTTCGGGATAACATGGACATAGGCCCTGTTCTCCTGAGCCGGGAGACCAATGCCCCTCCGAATTGCATTAAAAAACGCGCAAAGGTGTGGGGTTAGGATCTCCTGGTATTTATGGTAATATTGTCCAGGGAACCCATCCGGGCCTGGAGCTTTAGAGGGATTCAAACCTTTTATAGCCTGTCTAACCTCTGCCTCTGTAAATTCCATGTCCATGAGATCCGAATGGTCCTTAGTCAGCATGGGCAGGGGTAAGTCTCTAAAGAAGTCGTCCATTTTAGTCTTGCTACACTGTTCAGGGCTGTCGTATAATTTGGAGTAAAATTTGGTAAACTCGCTTACAATAGATTCCGGGTTCTGGGTCAACCGCCCATCGTTTAATCTAAGTTTAGGTAGGGCAGGTGCACTAGGGCGAGGGGTTAGTTTTCTTGCTAAAAGAGTGGTAGGCTTGTCCCCCAACGTATAGTATCTATGTCGTGACCATCGTAGTCGCTTTTCAGCTTGTGTGGTGAGGCTTAAGTTCAATGACAGCCTGGCCGTATCAATTTTGTGCCTAATGTCAATCAGCGGCGATGCCCTTTGCTCCGCTAGGAGAGTGGTCAAATCAGTTTCCAGTTGTGTGATTGTGTGTTCGCGGTTGCGCTTCAATGTTGCGGCTACCTGTATGAGTTTCCCGCGGACGGTGGCCTTATGCGCTGCCCAATTGATAATAGGGGACGTGGCCGATGGCGAATTTTCGCGAAAAAACATGCGCAACTCCTTTTCTATCCCTGTCAGAATAGTTGGGTCGTTTAACAAAGACACATTTAGCCTCCACGGGGATGGACATGGTTTCTTCCAAAGGTCCGAAAGGGACAATCGCACCGGCGCATGATCCGACCATGGAGTAACCAAAATTTTAACCGAGGTCACGAAAGGGATCAGTGAGGAAGTTATAAAAACATGATCTATCCGGGAGTAGGTTTTATGTACATGTGAATAATGGGTGTAATCGCGCACAGAGGGATTATCCTCACGCCAGGCGTCAATTAGATCATTGCTATGTAACAGTCGAGCAAATTTACTACTATTTTTAGGTGTATATTTAAATAGGGACTTTCTGGGAGATGATTTATCTAGCGTTTGGTCTAGAGGTAAGTTGCTGTCCCCTCCCATAATTACTTGACCCTGTGCCTTTGGGAGAAGTATCGCCAACATATCGCGAAAAAATTCTAGCTGTCCCGAGTTGGGAGTATAGTAGGAGATTATGGAGGTCAGTTGATCATTAATTCGTCCCACTGTCATCAGGTATCTACCCTCTTTATCTTTAACTACCGTGATGGGAGTAAAGGGGACCTTACGTGAAAAGCAGATAGCTACTCCCCGTTTCTTTTCCGTAGCAGAAGAGAGGTAGAACTGGGGGTATTGGGCACTGAGATATCTCGGAGTCGAGGTCCTGGAGAAGTGGGTCTCCTGCAACAGCAGTATATCCACCTTCTGTTTATAATAGTAGTGAAACGCCTTAGCTCGCTTAGGGGGAGAATTAAAACCCTGTACATTGTGTGTTATTATGGAGTATTTTGTGGAAAAATCAGTCGTCATCGCGGTTTGGCAGAGCACACTCACCTTGGCTTTGATGCAGAGCTCCCCAGCTCCGGTAGAGGAAGGGCGAGGTCACTCTAGGAATCCATAGGATCATGGCAGGGTCAGAGCACGAGGTCAAGAGCAAAGGAAAGAAAAGCAAAAAAGTTGATAACGACATGTTTGCTAAACAAAGTGAACAACGGGACGAATCCCCTCCCGGGCAATGATCCCGGGGAATCAGTCGTGAGGTTGCTCCCATCCTAAGACAGGGGCAAGGTCACTCGAGTGGCTCACGGGTCCACCCCGACTCAAACCGTGCTCGCTTTGAGTCTAGAGGAGGCCTGACAAGCATAGTAACATCCCCATTAGTGAGAAAATTTACAGAGGGTTAGCCCGCGCCGCCGCCGCCCCCCGGTGTCCCGGGGGGGTCGTCGGCAAGCCGGGCCACCCCATCACAGCAGGTAACAGTACAGCTGACCCGGTAACTATAGGACAGTAGGCACAAAACAGGAATACTGACCAAAACAAATAAAATAAATAATAAAAAAAAAAAAAAGGGATAGATATATCAGCTAAGCCGAACCTTGGCAAATTTACAACAACCGAAACAGTCAGGACCCCCCGCCCCTCCACCCCCCCCCCACAGTGCGGGCCTCTGCGCGACCCTTCTAGAGACAAGTCCCACTGTCAGAACTCAAGGGGGAGGAAAACCAGAATGGGAGAGCAATCCCCTTCCAAAAAAAAAAAAAATAACAAAAAGGAAAGGGGGGCTGCGACTGTTCAAGTAGGTGGCGATGTGGCCCTCTTTCTCCGACCAGAGTGTTGAGTATGCCAGATCGGGGACAAGGGGCGGTCCATCTGAGGCCCCATACTCACGAGCAAACATGTCTGCTGAAACTGGCCCGCAGGCCAGTTTCAGCAGACATGTTTGGTCGTGTGTGGGCGCGAGCGGGCCGAATTCCAGCAAACATTTGCCCGCCGGGCCTTTTCCCAGCAGACAAATATTCCTGGACTTGTTTTAAAACAGTCCGCTGGAATTCAGCCCGCTCGGACATGTACGGTCGTCAGTACAGACCTACCGTACATGTCCAGGCGCCCGCCGTCCCTCGCATGCGTCGAATGACTTCGACGCATGCGTGGAAGCATTTTAAAGGCGGGCCGCCCACGTCGCCGCGTCATTGTCGCGGCGACACCGCGTCATCGACGCGGCGACACCGCGGACACGCCCCGCGTATTGTTTACGCGCGGACTTCTGTACGATGGTGTGTACAACCATCGTACAGAAGCCCTCTGGCAGACATGTATGGTGAAAACGGTCCGACGGACCGCTTTCACCATACATGTTTGTCCGTGTGTACCCGGCTTGATTCGAAGAAGAAGGGGCAGGCTGGTCCCTCGAGATGATGCCCAACTCTCGCAGCAGACCCTCTCCATCATGGAAGGTCGTGAAGGAGTATGGCTTGCCCTTATAGGAAAAGGACAACCGAAACGGAAAAGACCATCGGTATTTTATCTGGCGGTTCAACAACTGTTGCAAAAGGGGCTTCATATTACGGCGCTTTTGCACTGTGGAGGGGGCCAGATCAGCAAACAACTGGATAGGAGTCCCAAACAGCAGCAAATCCTGGCGATTCCTGGACGCCGTCATCATTTTTTCCTTTATCTTATAATAATGCGGCTTCATTATTATATCACGTGGAAGCCCATCCGACCTGGGGGCCGTCAAGGCCCTATGGACTCTGTCAATCTCCAGCTGATGGGGTAAAAAGTCCGGAATGAGTTCCCTCATGAGGGCCTGCATAGCGTCCTCCAGATCCGTGTGACTCTCCTGTAGGCCACGGACCCGCACATTATAGCGGCGAGAACGGTTTTCCAGGTCTTCAATCTTTGAGTGGGCCTCATTTAGTCGCTCCTGAAGTTCAGTAACCATCCTGGTATTTTGATTGATCCTGGCTACAGATCCCTCCACCTTATTCTCTATAGTGTCCAGTCTGAGCCCAAAACTTTGTATGTCCTGCTTAATGTCCGTGGTTATAATCAAGCACGCTTTAGAAAGTTCCTGCTGTAGCATTGAGGAGAAACGGGCCAGCAGCACTGCATCCCCTGCATAAGGAACAGATGGAGGCGAGGATTCGCCCTGAGCAGGGCTGGCCTGGTCCGCCTGGCTGAACATGGCATCAGCCAGCTCAGCCATGTTCCTATCCATAGATGAACCAGGGGAGCCAGCGTGCTCTAATGGATCCTGGGGAGACCT
This sequence comes from Rana temporaria, assembly GCF_905171775.1. Classification (NCBI taxonomy): domain Eukaryota; kingdom Metazoa; phylum Chordata; class Amphibia; order Anura; family Ranidae; genus Rana; species Rana temporaria. The sequence goes on from NC_053492.1 coordinate 155,834,236, forward strand.
AGGGGACAATGACAGGGAGAGGCACTCACCTCGGGGGTCCCCAACCTGATCCCCTGAAGACTGTGAGGAAAAAGGATCTCGTATGTCCTCCCTGGCAGCCGTTTCTGCAGCCTGTGATGAGCGGGTCTGCTTACTGAGCTGGCCGCGTGTCTCTGGCTTACCCGGCGCCATCTTGGGTGAGGGAGTCTGACCGGGGGGAGGGGGCCGCACCGATCCCTGCTGATTCCGGCGCTTGTATTGCCGCTTTTTCGTTTGTCCCGAGGTCCGATGCAGCATGACAGTCTAGCTGTGACCCGCTGCCGATCGTGGGATGTCTCCCGGTCCTCCTGCGCTAAATATCGCTGTGGTTTTGTCGGCGGTGTGCGGAGCTCGGTCACAGCATGTCTGCTCCGGTCACCGCGCGCATGCGTTGATTTTTTTTTTATTGTAAAGCGGTCATTGACTTACCAGGATTGGTACCCCGAAAAAGATGCTACTTGCATTTGTACAACAAACTTGAGAAACATGAAATTAGAGCAGAATAGTATGTGATTATTATACACAACATATGTGTATATATTTGCATTACATATTCATTGCAGTAACACAATGAAAGACTTTATATTGTACATTTAAAATCCTCATAATTTGGAACACAAATAGCTGCTGTTTGTTTTTTCTATCTGGCAGCTATGACATTATAGAGTGCTTTCATTTCCCTCCAAGTATAATAAACGTTAATCAAGAATCCACATACTACAAGAGACTTCAGCATTTAGAGCATATTACAGACAGTGGGCCATATTCTTAAACAAGTTACGTAGGCGTATCAACAGATACGCCTACGTAAGTCCCTTTCCTATGTTTAAGTGTATTCTCAAACTGAGATACACTTAAACATGCCTAAGATACACCAGCCTGCGCCGTTGTATCTTAGGCTGCAATATTTACGCTGACCGCTAGGTGGCGGTCAGCGTAGAATATGCAAATGACTACTCACGCCGATTCTCGAACGTACGCTTGCCCGCCGTAGTGTTTTAACGTCGTTTCCGTAAGCGATACGCGGCGTAAAGATAAAGATGCCCCCTAGGTGGCGTACTCAATGTTAAGTATGGCCGTCGATCCCGCGTCGAAATTTCAAAATTGAACGTCGTTTACGTAAGTCGTCCGTGAATGGCGCTGGACGCCATTTACGTTACAGTCAAAACAAATGACGTCCGTGAGACGTCATTTAGCGCAATGCAAGTCGGGTAATTTACCCGACGGAGCATGCGCATTACGATCGGCGCGGGAGCGCGCCTAATTTAAATGATCCACGCCCCCTGCCTGGATCATTTGAATTAGGATGGCTTACACGGGTGGACTTTACGCGATGCCGCCGCAAGTTCACAGGTAAGTGGTTTGGGAATCCGGCACTTGCCACTTAAACTTGCGGCGGCGTAACGTAAAGTACATACGTTCCGCCGCCTGAAATGTATCAGAATATGGCCCAGTGTAATCAAGTGAAGGAACAATTTGCAGTAATTGGATTCAGTTCTGCAAATCACAATTTATCCAAGCAACATATCAGTATCTGTAAAGCAGTGGAGGAGATTTATTAAAACTGGATCACTAAAGCCTAGCACACATGGGCCAAATATTGGACGACAATAGAAACCGGCTGACATACAGCCCCTGTGTATCTGTCGAAGGGGCATGACTGAAAAAGATCTGCCGATCGCCTCCCGATCAGCGCTCTCAGCCAATGGCTGAAAGCACTGACCGGAGTGTTCAGGCAGGGGGAGGGCTCCCCCTGTCTGAACTGAACACAATAGCACAGAAGTGGAGATCGATGTACTAACGTGTTTTTATTTTCATAAAATACAATTTTCACCTTTTTGTATTATATTTTGTATTATTATACTACTGTTTCCCTCAAATCTTTTTTTTAGCTTCTTCCTGTCTACATGCATGCACTACAGAGGTATGTATCGTTGCTATGGACTACGCTTGCCATAGCAATAACATTGAACTGTACATGTACAATGCATTTGGTAGGTCACTTGTAGTCTCAACCAGGAGAGCATGTGACAGGGTGACAACACAGGAGCACAGTTGGAGCTAGGGTTGCCACCTCATCCCTTTAAACCCGAACACATAAGAATTACACTTCTGAGGCTAATTTAATGCAGATAAGGCACCAAGTGAGTTTAGTTACCACCTTATTTAGCCACAGAACCTGTGTAATTAATATGTGTTCGATTGATGCGACAACCCTAGTTGGAGCACAATTGTCACCCCATAAGAAAGTGTCTGAACAAGAACTTCATGGCAGGATCACCAGCTCTTCTTTTCATATAAGCTAAAATTACATAACATGTACAAGCTGTTATAAAGCTGAACTTCAAGCTAAGTGATAAATACATTTAGAGATGTAGGCCCAGACCCACAAAGAACGTACGCGGGCGTATCTATTGATACGCCGCGTAAGTTCTACGATGCCCCGTCATATCTTTGTTTTGTATGCACAAAACAAGATACGACTGAATGTGGGCTCGATCCGACTGACGTATGTCTAAGTACGCCGTCGGATCTTAGGTGCATATTTACGCTGGCCGCTAGGTGGCGCTTCCGTTGATTTCCGCGTAGAGTATGCAAATTAGCTAGATACGCCGATCCTCAAACGTACGTCCGCCCGGCACATTTTTTTACGTCGTTTACGTAAGGCTTTTTTCGGCGTAATGTTACCCCTGGGTCTATGAGTCGTATGCAATGTTAAGTATGGACGTCGGGACAGCGTCGAATTTTCCGTTGTTTACGTCGTTTGCGTAAAACGTTCGCGAATAGGGCTTTGCGTAAATTACGTTCACGACGAAGGCATTGACTATTTGCAACATGATTTCGAACATGCGCACTGGGATACCCCACGGACGGCGCATGCGCGGCTAAAAAAAAACATAATTTACCTGGGGTCAAGTTGAATTAACATAAAACACACCCACATGTTAGTCATTTGAATTGTGCACCCTTACGCCGACACATTTACACTACGCCGCCGTAACTTATGGCGCAAATTCTTTCTGGATACAGAAAGTACGCTGTAAGTTACGGCAGCGTAGTGTATCTGAGATACGCTACGCCTGCCTAAAGATAGGCAGATTTTTGTGGATCTGGGCCGTAGTATTTTATGCAATTTCTTTTTGGTTGAAGCTGTTTTTGTTTTTACATTAAAACACCGAGCGAGAGCCCAACAATGCTTTTTTGTGCAGCAAGCGTAAAATGAATTAAATAAAAATACACAATAATACACGTTCTATTTTGTGATATTTTGGATATTTTATTTAAATATTAGAAGAGAGAAAATCCTGACTAACTGTACTGCTTTTGTGCCAGTAGAAAGAAACAATCTTTTTTTCCCTTCACTTTGAGATGAAACTAGGGCCATATCTTTCTTTCTGTAAAATGCTTTCTTGTAGGCTTTCTAACCTGTTACTTTGCCATTTTTATTTTTTGTGACACCAACAGCCAACTATCTGAATGAAATATGCTTATTCTGGTAAAAGTTTTCCAATGAAAAATGTATGTGACTCCTGTAATATGATAAAAGCGCTTAAACAGGCAATTAGGATTCCCATTTAATCTACTAAAGCTGGTCAATTAAAGATGAAGTTTGGATAACTTTTTTTTGCCATACAGCACCAGGGACATACATTACCTGTAATGAAGTGGTTTTTTTTTGTTTTGTTTTTTAAAAAGCCCATGGCGTGTGAAACACACTTAAAAAACTCCACCCGATGCAAAAAAAATGTGCACAACATAAAGAGGTGTCACAAAAACGTGCAACGGGTGTACACAAGCCCTCTGAAATCAGAGGGCCTTGCCCTGAATCCCCCAGGGCGGTAGGCTCCTGACAGGGAAAAGGGTACTTACACTTTGGTCCATCTGGCCGAAACCAGACAGACCCCATTCTCTGGAGGGTCTGCCGAAACAGACCCACCCAAGTACTAGGTGGGGCTCCCCTGAAGGGAAACCCCATGAGAGAGGGCGAACTAAGCCAGAAAGACATGTCCACCCCCTCCCAAGACTTTTAGAGTAGGCCCGAGGACCTACACCCAACCAGTCACACAGTGCAAATCGTGTACAAACAAAAACAAAATCCTCCAGTGCAAACCTCCATCCCTACCGAGAGAGAGCCACTTCCAGGTTTTCTCAGGGAGAGCCGTCTATCTTACAGCCTCCCGGTACTAGCCCCTCTAGGACCCCCTCAATCTGGCAGATTTGCATGGCCTCACCCGTCTCAAATTACAGGGCTACGCAAGCTCCTCCAACCAGATCCCCGACAGGGACAGCACTTACACTGACACCAGCCAGAAGGCCAGAATAAGACTTGGTAAAAAACGCCAGACCCAGTGCAGCCACCCATCCTCATCAGAAGCACCCTTCCAGACGGCTCAGACTCGATTGTGGCCCACCCCTGACTCCGTCGGAGCGTGGTAATCCACATATCCCTCCCGAAACCGTCCTTCCAGGTGCAATGACCCCATTGGATTTGCATCCACCCTCCCCATGTAGGAGGTGCTTCAGGTTATCATTTGGCAACTAATAACAGATACTACACTTGATCTTAGCCAAAAGGCCAAGAAGCAACCTGTAATGAAGTGTGTCCCGTGTTCAGGTGGCTTCTACATAATGTAGAAATCGTCTCCATACTGCTACGGTGTTCTCCCCACAGCACTGGTCTCCTGGCACTGCTAGGGTTAACATTTTCAAATGTGAAAGCATTGTTCTGCCCACCCTCCCCTTCTGCCTTTCTCCTCCATTTACAGAATTTGACGTTTTCTTTCCCAGGATGCAAAGCATTCTGTCAATGTAGGACAGTAAGAGAAATTACAAGATTTGCCTCCTCCAATCACAGAACATGGCATTCTGGGAAATAATACTTTGAGTTCTATGAATAGAGAAGGTGGCTGGAAAGTGCCAGCAAATGGCACAACTTTTTCACACTCACAGCTATTGAAGTTTATGGGCCGAGTGCAGGGTGTACCAAGATGGGCGTCTCTGACGGCAACACAGAGCGTCACTTCCGCGACTGAATGTGATGGCTCTGGTCGCCCTGAACTCTGCACTCCCTGCCAGCTCGATGCGCCGCCCGCTGACTCCGCCAGGTATCTGCTAAGGTATCGGGAGCATTTGTGCGAGTACAAGTACTCACGCAAATGCTCGGTATCGGTCCCGGTATCGATATTAGTATATATCAAAAAAATGTCCTAGTCAGGAACTGGGTAAACCCTTCAGGGGCTGAAGTGGTAATCAATGCTAAATTTCTATATACGTAAGTGAGAAGTCATTTACATATTGTACATATTTGTGAAGTTGTGATTAGCTCTTTCAATAACTTTTTATTGGTTTTAGACCCTAGGTCCCTTTATAACATGGGAACATAATATGAAATGAATTGAATTAATTGAATTCTGTGCACCATCAAAACGATCATAGCAGCAGTTCCGCCACTTGATCGTTCTTATAGGTGGTGGGAGGGGACGTCCCCCCTCCCGCCGCCATTCGGTGCTTCTCCGTGCTCTCCTCTGCCATTGGAGGCCCGAAGAACGAATTGGCCGCTGCCGGATGAGGAGGATAGAGATTTCCAGTCATCTCTTATGACATCATGCCCGGGTACCAGGAAGTAAACAAAGCCCGGCTGAAAGCATGAGATCTGTGATTTTTTTTTTAACAATCTCATGCTTTCCAGCCTGGAGGAGAGATGTGGGATCTTATTGACCCTGCATCTCTCTATAAACAGGACCTGTCACACACTATTCATATTACAAGGGATGTTTACATTCCTTGTAATAGGAATAAAATGGGATAAAATAGGAATAAAATGGATGAATGAATAAAATGGATCAAAATGGATGAATGAATAAAATGGATCAAAGAAAAAAATGTAAAAAAAAGTGTAAAAAGAAATTAAGTAAAATAAAAAATACAATTAATTAGTCCCGCCCACCTATGTAAATGCCATTCAAACCACACATGTGAGGTATCACCGCGTGCGTTAGAGCAATAATTCTAGCACTAGACCCAAGCACAATTTTTAAGCGTGACAAGTTTGGTATCTATTTACTCGGTGTAACATCATCTTTCACATTATACAAAAAAATTGGGCTAACTGTACTGTTTTGTTATTTTTTAATACTTGAAAAATTATTGTGCAAGTACTGTGGGAGATAAAAAGTTGCAATGACCGCCATTTTATTTCCTAGGATGTCTGCTAAAAAATGTATATAATGTTTGGGGGTTCTGAGTAATTTTCTAGCAAAAAAAAAATGGATTTTTACATGAAGGAGAGAAGTGCCAGAATAGACGCGGTATGGAAGTGGTTAATGAATACGTCACAAAAATGAAAGTTACAAAACGACTAAATATAAAGATAACTTTTATTTGAACTATGGTAGTAATTTTGCAATTATGTTGGAGGTATTGGATCATTATTATTGCTTAATTTCTAAGATTACATTAAGTATCCGGTTTTCATCATACCAACCACGAACTTTCATTGTCTTATAACATTTGACCTAATTTTGTAATGAAATGCTAGCAGCAGTACTATTGCTGCAATACTAAAGATAAGGATATGATAAACACTAGCTAAGTTGGAAATTACAATATACAGTCAGAAGCTACATACCTCATTCATATGACCCACTGCTCCATAAATCTTTGCTATCTGTCCAATAAGTCCTGGGAAATGTTCACCAACTTCCTTTAATGTGGAAAGAGATCCAGTCAGTGTTAGAGGTTCATATGATGATATGTCTAGGAGTATGTTAAGGATGATATCATTATAACTGGGATCAGATAAATATTCCATAAGGAAGGGGACAGTCTCTGTTAATACCTATCAAAAAAGACAAAAAAATAAAAATAAAATATTTTTTTCAGAGCCATCATAATATTTTATAGGATATGATATTGTCTTGCCTATTTGTTCTCAAGCTTTAAAAATATTCATATTTCAGATCATAAAAACATAATTAATCACTTTGGAAATATACAATAAGAGTGCAACTAGACGCAGCACAGAATAGGGGAATTGCCCCCTGGCATTTGACATTGAGGGGCCTAACCATAACTGCTTCAGTTTATCAGCTTTGTGTGCAAAACAAAACAGTATTCCTTCTAATCCCTTTTTACTTTTGCCTATATGCTTTCTAAGGCTGAAGTTGGCTTCTAGGGACTGAAGAATTGTAAGCTGTTACCCAGTTTTAATAGGAATTACTATCATAAGATCAGAAAGAGACAATGTTTGTGTACTCCTGGGAGGTATGACATAATTTGCCTAGGTCTGGAAACTAGGAAGTAACTGAGGCCGGTTTCACACTTATGCAAATTGGATGCAGGTTTTGTCCGCATCCAATTCACATGACAGGAGACTGTGACACAGCTCCGAGGCAACCACGGTCCGCATTGGAAAAGGGTCCTATGCGACTTTTTCTCCAATTCAAGCAACAATTCAGACCTGATTCACACCTGAATCGGTGTACAGGGTCACATCTGACCCCCTGCTGGGACCCGCTGCCGCATCAGTGTGAACCCAGCTTTAAATGTAAAAAAAAGTTTAAAAAAAATAAATACGATATGCTTTCCTATCTCTTTACTAATGCTAGCAGCACAATGCGTAAAAAACAATATATGATTGAGAGCGTGAAGTTCTGCTTTAATATTTTGCATCAGAGCCACATGGTTTTTAGCTTTACTGCTGAATATATGCTATTGACCAAGAATAAAATGGTTATACACAGCTTGCAAGACAGTAAAACTTTACTGTCAGTGATCACCTTTTCCAGAACACCTGTCGTCCACTATACTACTGATTTACAGGATAACTAAACCCCAAAATGTAATAAATTGAAGCATACAAGTCCTTAAATGTGGTAGCTGCATTATGTTTTCTTTTATTTTTTTTCAGGCCAAAAACATTTTCAGCAAGTGCAGAAAATACCTGTTAATTGCCAGAAATGCTATGTCACTTCACGTGAGTTGACCTGGGAGCATACAACAATGTTATTTATTTCTTCTGTGAACTATCCAACCACCCTTCATTATTTGCATTCTCTGTAATTTAAAACAAATACAAACTTAAATATGAAGAATAGCCTAGGTTGTAATGACCAATGCCATCATTTGGTCTAGCAGCTCGACCACAAATACCTCACTATAAGATTGTCCAGTAGATCCAACAAAATATTAAACAGCTTAATTCTTCTTTATGTACCAGAAAATGAAAAGTCAGTATTGATTGGACTGATACAGCGTACACATGATCGGTCAAACCGATGAGAACGGTCTGATGGACCGTTTTCATCGGACCAAACCTATCGTGTGTGGGCCCCATCGGTTAATTATCAATAGGTTAAAAAAAAAGCAATCTTGTTTTAAATTACCTAACCGATAGAAAAAAAAATATTGTTTGTAGGCACGTCCATCGGTTAAAAATCCATGCATGCTCAGAATCAAGTCGACGCATGCTTGGAAGCATTGAACTTCGGTTTTTCAGCACGTCGTTGTGTTTTACGTCACCGCGTTCTGACACGATCGTTTTTTTAACCAATGGTGTGTAGGCAGGACTGACCATCAGTCAGCTTCATCGGTTAACCGATGAAAACGGTCCATCAGACCATTCTCATCGGATGGATCGATCGTGTGTACAGGGCATGACCCTTTAAATTCTAATAACTTGCATTGTGATATATGAATGATCTCTATATTTAGAGGAGAATAAGGCAAAAGGGGGGACTCTAGTAAACTTGTGGTTATATACAAAAGGGGGGTCCCTTCATCCCAATGACAACGAATAATTGGAAAGGATACAATTCCCCTAATAGTCTCCAGAGAAGGGAAAAAAATTGAATATATTGGTACCCTGAACACAATACACATAGGATAAAATGTTATATTTTTATTCATACCATAAGTAATAAAAGAGAACAACGGATCCATATACAAAAAAGACAACAATTTCAATGTTACATAAGTAACAAAGTATATTAAAGTATATTAAAACATGTATATACATATGTTACACTGGCACTTGTTGACCTCCAAGATGGAAATAGGAGATACAGTGGATCTTCAGTGAACATAGGAAAAACACCTCTACATGTTTTGCAGAGATCTACCGCTTTTTCAAGTTGGAATATGTTTACCAAAAATCAAAAATGGCAAAGGTATACATAATTTCAAGGTAGTAAAGCAAATGAAACATAATGTACAAGTGTTAACAATTGGAAACGGGGGAAGGGGAGTTGGCGCTTACCAGTATAGACCAACACACATTGAAAAACCAGGGCAGCAACGCCACTCATATCTCCTTACGGCGGGCATGGGGGACATATATTTGGTGGAAAGGTTGATTCTGTATAGCAACTATAGAGAGGTAATAAAATGTATGTATATCATAGGTATAAATACTTGACGTGTTTGTAACCGTATTAGTGCAATTGTGACAGAAAAACTTGAGTACTGCTCATAATACTTTTTTTATTTGCATTAACACAATTTTTTAGGACAACATTAGGCTCATGATCCATATAGTAATCAAGTATAAGACTATCAGATGGGGTATGAGAGGAGAGGAAGGGGGAAGAGGGCAGAAAGAGAAGGAAGGAGGGGAAAATGATAAACAAGAAAGGAGGAAAAAGAAGAAAGAGGGGGAGGGAAAGGGAATGAGACAGGGAAAGCAAAAGGGAAAGAGGAAGGAAGGGGAGGGGGGGGCAGGAAAAGAATTGTATTGCGTTCAGGGCACCTAGCTAGTCCATTTTTTCCACTTCTCTGGAGACTATTAGGGGAATTGTCTCCTTTCCAATTAATCTATATTTACAGGTTATTTGGTATTTTTTTTTTTAAATATTAACATATTTTTAAATATTAGGACAGCACCCTCCAGGGATGGAATGAGACAAGACTCATACTGCTTCTAGCCTCAGTCTGCCTCTTTTGCATTTAGACTTCTGGGAAACAAAACAAAGGTTATCTCTATGTTCTTGCTCTGTCCCTCATGTCTACGAGACCGTATATACTGTATTTTGTATATACTAAATATAGATGGCATGAAGAAAAGTACAACTCCTGTGGAGACCAGTAGTAAATACAATTATTTACATTAGTTCTTCTCATAATATGTGCAAAATATGACAGCTTCATTCACTGTACTCTCTGCTCTGGGCTATGTATGCCATGCTCTTGACCACTACACGCTTTCCACCCAAGTACTTTTTCTAGGTCTTTCATTTTTGCCCTTCCAAGTGCCATGGGCCCTTTGTTGTTAATATTTGATCCAAAGAGGATCCTGTGTATCCCTGCTATCATAACCTTATATTTCTCGATATCTAGATACAATCCTTTTTTTCATTCTGTTCTGTAATTTTTGCTATGAGGCCCTTGAGACCTTATACATTTTCAGCTATGATTGTAGTGTCATCAGCATATCGAAGATTACATTACTTCCACCAGTCTGCAAACTTCTATCATCTTCCTCCAGTCCAACTTTCCCCTGGTATATTTTCAGAATAAATGAGAGAACACGGTATTGTCTTATTCCTTTGCAATCTGGAACCAGGTTGTGTTTCACATCAAAAAATGCTGTTCTACCCAGGGCAATAAATTGCTAGAAAAAAAAAATGACTTCCTAATTTAGTCTGTACAATAGACTAACACGATATTTCTTCCTAAACCTTATAAACTTCCAGTTAGTAAATGTTGCAACAATCTAAATGACTGTCAATTGGCAAATACTTCAGCAGGAATCAGACACAGTTTACAATATGTTAAATGTTATGTAGCCACATGAAGGAACCATGCCTTCTGCTTACATAATCACCTTACTGTATTAAGTGATAAAATGAGCCCATGCCAAAGTAAATGGCTTTTCAATTGTATACATTATCCTGTGATTACACATAGCTTGAGAAAAATACATGTTTCAAGTTAAAAAGATTTTGAAGTCTACATTGTTATTATGTTGCTGAACGCTTCATTTTCACAATTTATACCATCTCATTATTAATGCAAAGCATGCCATTCCCATGTGTCTTCTATTAAATAAAATACATTTGTGCTTATGTTCCAAGAATTACGTAAAATAATAAGGTTTTTTATCACAAAACAAAAGGTATGTAAAGGTTGATTTAATTTTAAAGTATGATAACACCATATGTTCTGTACATACATAATATGTAGCAGATGCAATATGCCCAGTAACATACCAGTTTCAGTTATACAAAGCTCTATTCCATTTTACCCTTTTCTCAGAAACTATTTTAAACATGCAGCTTTTAATGACTGGTATAAAATAACTCATTGGCTTTTTTCTGACGTTTATATAACAACAAAACATGTTAAGGAGATAAAACATGGAGAGTGTGCATGTCTGATGTGCAGATCACCGCAGATCAATTAAGATTGCATTAAATCCTAAATCCAAATAAATCTTTTCTTATAAAGTTTTGGATAGAGTGGAGAAGGAGCTTTACTGTTGTCTTTTTTACCATTGGACAGATTGCCTTTACATCCTGTAACTCACCTGGGCAGGAAATAAGGGAAAATGTCCCCAAACAGGGCACAGGCAGCAATAAAAACAAGACAATACGTTTGTTTTTCTGTTTGTGTCCCTGTCATGTCACCGGTAGTGAGAGGGAAACCAACCAAACAGTTACACAGACCACATTAAAGCAAAACTCTAGAAAAAAGTATTTTTCTGTCGAGCTAGATACAAAGAAATTGCCTCCAATGAAAATTGTTCTAGGTCCGGATCACTGCCATGTAAGATAAACATCAGTATCATTAATACCAGAAAGTACAGCTAGCACTGTACTTCCGGCACTTTGGGGATGAGAGCTGTATCTGTCATAAGGTGAAGCAAAAGTACTTATAGTGCAGCGCTATTCTTTATAGTCTATTATCTTAATAATATTTGATTACCACCAATAAATACTGCATATGTGATCCAACAATAAAAAAAATGAATAAAAAAAGGGTGTCAATCATGTTACAAAAATGTACTCACTGATGAAGACACAATCAGGGGAATTCATAAGGAATGTCTAATACACTTTTTAGAATGCCAATGTGCCTCTACATGACAAATGTTGTTGCAGGGGACAGATTTGTGTACCATGTTAAACTATAAACTAGTGTCTCATCTTCCCCATCAAGCTCCAGCCACTGCAGTATCAAAGGTTGCCAGGAGCCTGTCAGCTGTGAAGCTGACATCATCCTTAGCAATCAGCGACAGGAAGGGGGCAGTGGCAGCAAACATGCTACACTGCGTACAGAGACAGGCACAATTTCTGTTATCATATATTTAACATAAAAAAATAAAAACACATTTGCAGATATGCATACAATGGAGACCAATCACTGCAACAACAAATTAAATCCAAATTCTAGTCATAACCACATAAAACAATTCATCACAATGTGTTAATATATATCCAAGTCCCAAAATAAAATTATCATATGCTTCCTTCACTGCCATCTGTGCTAGTGCAATCTGGGCAAACTGTGATTTTCCAAATACACCCTAGGGGGTCTATTTATAAAAAATTAGCATAGCCATTTTATCCAGAAAATGTATAAATAAATGTACATCTGTTCTATGCAAATTGGGCACAAACAAATGTTATCTTTTCTAAACAAATTGTATTTTATTCTTTGACAGCTTGAGGTCTTTTGTGGTATCTGGTGATGAGGCTCTTTATCTTCTCAGATGGTTAAGCTGCCCATTCCTTTTGGCAGAAAGTTCCTGTAAATTCTTGGGCCGTCTTGCATGAACTGCACGTTTGAGATCTCCCCAGAGTGGCTTAATGATATTGAGGTCAGGAGACTGAGATGCCCATTTCAGAACCTTTTTCATTGTCGTGTTGGAACATTCAAGTACGTCCCATGCACAGCTTCCTGGCTGATGAATGCAAATGTTCCTCCAGTATTTTTTGATAACATACTGCATTCTTCTTGCCATCAATTTTGACCAAATTTCCTGTGTCTTTGTACCTCGCACATCCCCAAAACATCAGCGATCCACCTCCGTGTTTCACAGTAAGAATGGTGTACCTTTCATCATAGGCCTTGTTGACTCCTCTCCAAATTAAGCATTAATGGTTGTGGCCAAAAAGCAAAATTGTGGTCTCATCACGTCAAATGACTTTTTGTCAGAAGGTTTGAGGCTTGTCTCTGCTGTTTGGCATATTGTAATCAGGATACTTTGTGGCATTTGCGTAGTAATGTATTTTTTCTGGCGACTCGACCATGCAGCCCATCTTTCTTCAAGAGCCTCCTTTATTGTGCACCTTGAAACAGCCACACCACGTGTTTTCAGAGTCCTGTATTTTACCTGAAGTTAATTGTGGGTTTTTCTTTGCATCCCGACCAATTTTCCTGGCAGTTGTGGCTAAATGTTTAGTTGGTCTACCTGACCGTGGTTTGGTTTCAACAGAACTCCTCATTTTCCACTTCCTGATTATAGTTTGAACACTTACGAGCACAACTGTACATTGTAATAGTTCTGGAGATTGCTAGGGGAATAGGCAAATATATCTAAACATTGGTTACATTACATACATTTGCTAATTTCATCTAGCATTCTCTAGAATGTTTATAATTCTTATGCTCATCAGCTCCATCTAGTGGGCATAATGAGCTATTTTACTCTATATACAGCATATTTAGATTGTAAAAAAAAAAAAGCATTAACGTCGAACTATGGACAAAACCTTTTTTTTCATTTTGGATAGGGTAAGGGAGGGTAATAACCCCTGTCAGAATTTTTTCCGCAATCTCTGTCCCATTGCCGAGATTTACCTTCACTTCTTCTCCAATAGCCAAACAGGAAGTGAGAGAATATCTCTGCAAATTAAAGGATTTTTTTGGGGACAGCAGCTCACCAGAACTAGTGTCCCCATTGGAAGATTACTTTTCTGGGGACGACCCACAAATTGGGATTTTCTTTTTACTTTCACTTTCAATGATAATGGTAAACAGGACAAATAGAGAGGGTGAATCTCCTTAACAGGGGCACAGACAGAAAAATAAACTGACAGGGGCTCTAATCCCTCTCCACACTGTTTTGCCTTTAGTCATACTTTAAGCCTGTAACTAAAAGGTGAAACGTTTTCCTTTTTAGTTTTGGATAGAGTGGATAGAGATTAGAACGCCTGACAGTTTTTATTGCTATATGTGCCCCACTTAGGGAGATTGATCTCTTCATTTGTTCTGTTTTCTGATATCATCAAAGTGAAAGTAAAAGAAAATCTCTAATTTTGTGTTGACACCAGAAAATGGAGGGGAAATCATCCAATAAGGGCACGAGTTCTAAATGACCCTTGTGACACCCCTGAATTCCCTCACTTTGGAGAGATCTCCTCTCACTTCCTGTTTTAGTTGTGGGACAGGACATGAAGTGACTGAAAAAGAAAAAAACTGACAGGGATTATTTTTTTTTTTTTTTTTTTTCTCAATCAAGGTATTTATTGAAAGCTTAAACAGAGTATACAAGTGACATTTCTTTTACAATTTATACAAATGTAAGTTTTGTACATAGTAATGAAAGGTAACATCAATGTCTAGACTTATAACAGTTGGTATCTTAAGTAGAGGTAAAATACAGAAGAACAGGGTCCGATAACTAGTTACTGTGATAATTACTGAGGGAAAAGGAGAGGGTGGGGGAGAGGTGGGGAGAGAGGGGGTAAGGGAGGACAGGTAGGAAATGCTAGGGGAAATATATATGAGCAGCTTTCTGCTATTTGCTATTTAGGCAGAACACACTGAGACCACATTGATACCATACATTTAAAATCTTGTCGGTTAATTGGGCATCGGTGAACTATCCTGCGTTTAGTACATGGAATTCAGTGGATGATGTGAACAAAAACCATGGTTGCCAAAGAGCATTAAATCCGTCACTGGATTCCTTTTTCATTGCCAGTATCTCTTCCATTTTGTATATGAATGACACTCTGTCCAACCAGTCCTTGATTGTTGGGGACTGTCTGGACTTCCAGTGTAGGGGGATGAGAGTTTTGGCCGCATTTAGTAAATGTCTGGTGAGAGTTTTCTTGTACTTACTGATCGGGAGACGGTTGATGTGGAGCAGGCATGCAGCAGCGTCAAGTGTAATAGAAGTCTCTGTGATGTGCCTGGTCCACTCAACCACCCCCTTCCAATACCCAAGAATTTGCGGGCAGTCCCACCAAATGTGTAGGAAGGAACCAACCTCCCTCTCACAGCGCCAGCACACATCAGAGTTTGTGTGGAACCACTTTTTAGCTTTCTGTGGTGTAATGTACCATTGGGTGAGGATCTTGTACGAGATTTCCTGGTACTTAGTGCTCAATGAGCATTTATGTGCCATGACACATGCTTTTTCCCAGGCTGCATCTTCTATCAATATCCCCAGGTCACCTTCCCATTTTAATTTGTGTTTGTTGGTTTCATTAGGTAGTGGTTGATTTAACCATGAGTAAGCCAGGGAAGTGGTATGTGGTACCTGCGATCTTTTAAGGCAAATGTTTTCAAGAGGGAGATAGAATGAGGAGCGGGATTTGGTATTAACCAGGAAATCTCTTAGTTGTAGATAAAACCAAAAGCCAGGTAAAGCTTCTTTCCTTTCTTGTTGTAGAACCTCGTAAGTTTTAACTGTGGTGCCAGAGAGACAGTGTGTGGCCAGAAGATTAGGGGTTTCCTTTCTGTTGAGGCCTGGGTGGAAGTCTGGGTTGTTAAAAATTGGAGTGAGGGGGCCAGGGATGGAGGCAAGATCATGTTTCCCAGCCATTTTGTGCCAAATAGCGAGGGTAGTTGCTACTAGGGGGTGTTCTATTGTCTTAGTGTTCTTGGAATGTGATGTCCACGGGTAGTATGTAGTTTGATGAGGAGCTAACTGTTGTTCTAGTCTGACCCAGTCTTTCTCTCTGGAGTGGCAATGCCAGTCAATGATCCTGGTTATGTGGGAAGCCTGGTGATATTTCCTATAATCTGGGAGGCCAATGCCTCCATTGCTTTTGGAGCGGGTTAGTAGCTTAAAATTTATTCTGGGATTTCTATCTGCCCATAAGAACCGTCTTTGTATCCTGCTCAATTTAGTGAAGAATGCGTCTGGAACATATATAGGGAGGGCGTTAAATATGTAAAGAAGTCTGGGGAGGACTGTCATTTTTAAAATTGAGGCTCTGCCGAACCATGAGAATAGTTTTGGGGTCCACTTGTTAAGGTCCTCAGAGATAGATTTTAGGAGGGTGGTGTAATTGGTATTGAATAGGGAATCTATGGAGTTAGTTAGGTGTATGCCTAGGTATTTAAGTGTCATGGGGACCCATTTGAACTGGTAGTTTGACTTGACCAAAGTTAGGTGTTCAGGTTTTAGGGTAAGATTTAGTGCTTCAGATTTAGATTGATTGATTTTAAAATGTGAGATGAAACCAAAAGTGTCGAATATTTTTTGTAGATTGGGCATAGAGAGGTGGGGTTGTGTAAGGAAGAACAGCAGATCGTCTGCATACGCAGCCACTTTGTATTCCTTATCTCCCGCCACAAACCCACTTACCTCTCTGGAAAGATTAATAGTTCTGATTAGGGGTTCTAAAGAAATGATGAAGAGTATAGGCGAGAGTGGGCATCCCTGACGTGTCCCATTTTTAATATTTATCGGGTTAGAGAGTAGGTTGTTTACCTTGACTCTGGCTTGTGGGTTCTGGTATAGGGCCGAAATCCATGACATCATGTTTCCCTTTAGCCCTATGTGCGAGCAAGTGGCAAACATGTAGTCCCAAGATATTCTATCGAATGCCTTTTCGGCGTCTGTCGATAGAAGCATTCCTTCAAATTTGGATTTTTGGGCATGGTGAATTAGGTTTAGTGCCTTAGTAATGTTGTCCCTGGCCTCCCTTCCTGGCATAAAGCCCACCTGTTCAGGGCCTATAATTTTGTTGAGCATGGGTTTTAGCCTGTTGGCGAGGATTTTGGCCAGGAGTTTCAGATCGACATTTAAGAGTGATATGGGTCTAAAGTTAGCGCAATCAGTATGGTCTTTGTCGGGTTTGGGGACAACTGCAATATGTGCCATGAGAAATGAGTTGGAGGTGTTTTTGTTCTTTGCTAAATAATTAAAAGTAGAAAGCAGGGGAGAGCTTAGTATGTTCGTAAATGTTTTGTAATATTGGGATGTGAATCCGTCTGGGCCGGGGCTCTTCCCTGCTTTCAGGTCTTTGATGGCCGCTTGTAGTTCTAGAACGGTTATGGGACTTTCTAGATCGGTGATTTCATTTCGGGTGAATGAGGGGAGACCACTATCTCTCAAGAAGTCAGATATGGTTTCCATTTTGGACTTCTTTATATGGGAAGGTTTATGTTGATTTGGTAAGTTGTATAGTTTGTCATAGAACCTATGGAAGAGTTCTGCTATTTTTTCAGGTTCATGTCTTAATGTACCCCCTCTATCCCTAATGGCGTGGACTTGATTCGCTGATTTTGCATCTCTCAGGGCATTTGCAAGGAGCTTTCCACTTTTGTCTCCCTGTTCGTAGAAGATATTCTTCTTAAAGAAGAGGGACTTCCTAACTTTAATGTCTAGTATCAGTTTTAAGTCCGTCCTGCATTTTACCAGTTCTTCTTCAACAGAGATTGACAGTGATTGCTTGTGTTGTGTTTCTAGATTGGCTATTTGGTTTGTCAGTCTGGTAATTTCTTTGTCTCTTTCCTTTTTTTTCCTGGATCCCCACTTTATCAGCTCACCCCGTACTACGCATTTATGTGTTTCCCAATTATTTAGGGGGTTCGTGTCTGCAGCAGGGTTATTTGAAAAGTATGTGGTGATTGTTTGATGGATGTCGTCTTTAATCATCTGGTCTGTGAGTAGAGACGCGTTAAGTCTCCAGTTGAAAGTGGATCTCCTAGGCGGGTCGAGAACAAGGCATAGGGCTACTGGGGCGTGGTCCGAGAGCGAGATAATGCCAATCTCAGCTCTGGTGACATTTCCCAGGTCTCTTTGAGAGACAAAGATCATATCAATACGCGAGTATTTTTTGTGGGGGGCGGAGAAATATGTGAAATCCTTCTCGGATGGGTGTGTTGACCTCCATGCATCCACCAGCGTAAGAGACTGTAGCATAACTTTGATGCGTTTTAGGATTTTAAAGGAAACATGAGTATGTCCTGAAGAGGTGTCTCTCAGTGGGGAAAGAGGGATGTTGAAATCCCCTCCAAGGACAACACACCCCTCCGCGAATCGTGTGAGTTCATCTATGATCCTGCGGCAGAACGTGACGTGGGCTGTGTTGGGAAAGTAGACATTGGCTAGTGTGATGGGTGATCCTGCCCATGCGCCTTTTAGAAAGAGATATCTACCCTCTGGGTCCGCTAGGAGTTGTTTAAGCACGAAAGGGGAATCCTTGTTAAGTAGGATAGAAACCCCTTTGGTTTTGGCTAGGGGGTTCGTGGCATGAAATGCTTTCGTGAAGAGGTTGTCAGTTAGTTTGGGTATGTCCTGCCCTTTAAAGTGGGTTTCTTGTAAGAAAACCACTGAAGGGCTCGTTTTTTTAAGTTCGCGTAACATTTTGGTTCTCTTTTCTGGTATGTTCAGTCCATTGATATTGTGTGATATGATAGAGGGGGTTTTCCCAAGAAAAGCGTAGGCCATGGTTGTAGCTTTTGGTCCTTGAGTGTCTGTTTTGGGAATGAGGCAATGGGTCCCTGGAATTGAGACCCAGGTAGGTGGGGGGGGGTATGTGAGGGGGGAGGTAAGGAGGGTGGGGGGGAGAGAAAGGGGTGAGGCAGAGGGAGGATACAGTAAATAGAGGAATAAATGTGAGCGTAACTCAAGTACACACTATAGGTGTGGAGAGTTTACTAGATTCTTATTTACTAAGAATTAAGTTGTGCTCCTGGGGGTAGGTGGGAGGAGCGCGAGTGAAATGTTTCAGATCTAGTACCAATGTTGTAGAGATCTAGGTAAATGGTAGTAATAAACTGTATTAATGTGTTCGTGAGGAATTCGGGGGTCGTGGGACCTGGGAAGGTTTGTCATGGAAAGGTTTCACCCTTTCCTCCATATTTTCTTTTGACTCAGGCCGAATAGAAAAATGGAGGCGAAAGATAAGGGTGAACTCGTATATAATTCAAAACAACCTGTGTATTTTATATAGCTTACAAATCCTATTGTAACGTATGCTTTTTAACAACATCCTTAAGTTTCTGTGCAACCGTGCCCAGCAACATTATCCCATGTATAACCAAATAAGGTCTGACAATCAGGAAGGGAACAATGACCTCAGAATTATAAAAATATAAAAATGTGACAAAAAAAAAAAAAGGGAAAAAACAGAAAAATTTCCCCCCTTAGCACATAGCTTAGTGTGACAACCCTCTGAATATAGCAGGTAAGAGGTGTAGGGGGAGCAAAGTCATCTAACTCCTCTTTAGTTTGCTATAGTCTGTGCATTTCTTCAGGACAGAAGATGTTAGTTCTTCACCACCACCGTGGAGGCCTCCCCGGTGGGGTGAGGCGCGACCTTGATTAAATAAGTGTTGGTACCTGTCTAGGGTTGTTAAACACCCTGCGGGTATTGTGTAGGAGTGACGATAGATTACTCACGGTTAGGACCGTCAGATGGACTTTACAGAGGGACGAGTTTTCATCGTTGTTTGACTGAGGTGCATCTGTTCTTTTGGATGAAGTAATGTAGATCCGATCATCCGCTTCTGACGTATCCGGTAGATGTCTCTGATCCTGTGAATATAAGGGGTCTAGGGGCTGTAAAGTAAGTTAGAACCCTGTGGTTATGCTGTGTAAATCTGTATATCTCTGAGTGTATATGGTTTAAGGTCAGCTGCAATAATTCAGTCATTCTCTCTGTAAGAGATATAGTAGGTATCATTAATCTGTGGAGGTAGAGTTTTTATCAAAGCAGAAAAACCACATCAGTCAAAGAGTTAATCCCTGCATAGTGACAATAGGGCTTGTGTTGAAGTTTCCTTCATTAGCCAACAACAGTGTCAAACTCAGGACTCACACTTCATCTGGTGGTGGAACTGAGTGTTCTCACACATAGTGTAACAAAATCGGGGAAGGGGGGTTGTCAAACCTGCTTCAGATTAGTGAGGGCTGTTCAGGGAGGAAAAATCTGAGTGATCGTAGCTCGGAGGTGTTTTAGAACCTCTGTGCTTCCTTCATTCTGGGGCTTTTGGAGCTCTTAGAGGTAGCGGGCGAGTTGCCAAAGCGGTCATTCTGGTTGTTACGCCGGTTCCTTTGTTGGAGTGGGGAGAGTAATGATGGTGGTCCCGGCGACTGTTGAGGGTTGTTGACCGGTGGGGGGAGAAGAAATTCTGCATACCAGTCCGGTAGGCTCACTGGCGCAATCTGCAGGTTTTCACAGAACTTCAGTAGATCCCCCGGTATCCTGAGCAGGTGCTGTTTGCCCATATAGTTAGCCTGTAGAGCGAAGGGAAACTTCCACCTATAGGGCACATTTTTCTCTCGGAGGACTTCAAGAAGGGGTTTCAGAGCTCTCCTGTTCCTTAATGTGATGGGGGATAGGTCCTGGAATAGTTGTAACTCTGCTCCTTCATGCATGACCTGGTCCGCCATTCTAGCCTTCCGCAGAATCTCCTCCTTCAGACCGAAGTTTGGGAGGCAGCATATGATGTCTCTGGGGGGGTTGTTGTCCGGAGCTCTGGGCCTGAGGGCTCTGTGGGCCCTATCGAGCTCAATCGGGGACTGTTCCGGCCTGTCCATCAGGTTGTTATTATGTACATTGATATTATGTCTTCTCCCCCTATTGTCAATGTCCTCGATGTGCCTGTTCATGTCAATGAGGTGGTGGTTGTGGTTAGCAGCTATTTCGTTGAGTCTGAGCAGGGCTCTGTCTCGTCTTTTCCCCGCGCGCTCCGTTACGGCTATCTGCTCAGAGAGCCGCATGAGCTCAGATTTAATGTCCGTGATGGCCACAGCAAAGGAGTTTTTGATGTCTGCTGCAATATCGGCCATCATAGCGTAGGTCAGAGGGCTATCGTTCGTGTCATTACCTCTGGAGTATTCCTCGGAGGCTGGGAGAGATACTTCATCGTCCTCATCCAAGTCCTCCTCCATGTGCAGTCTATGCGGCGGCGCCATCTTGGAGGCCTTGTTGCTGCTGGTGAAGCCGAATTTGCTGAGGTTAGTCGGCGTGGTCTTTCGTTTAGGGGTGTTCAATGATCGCAGGGAGCGATTGTGTGACCCTCTTCGAAGTTGGGAGGACATAGTCACCCTGTAGCTGGCCTTTTTCAGTTCCCAGATCCCACGGGTTGCCGGAGCTCCTTCACACTGCTGCCATTCGCATTGCGCGCCAAGCCACGCCCCCCGACAGGGATTATTAACCTCCCTTACACTATCCAAAATAAAGAAAAAGTTTTGCCTTTAGTTCTACTTTAAGTTAAATGATGGCACTGCACTATTCGAAATGTTGACGTCTGCTCTATGTCTTTACAGCAAGAACAATTGTCTGGAAGAACTGGGCAAATGGTCATACTAGTATGACTGCAGTTTGGGTCTAGGTGTAGGAATCCAGGGCCTGATTCCCAAAAGAGATACGCAGGCGGAACTGCTGTTCAGTCTGTGCCTAACTTTGGAAACGATCCTCAAAAGGCTTTTTCCAAAGTTAGGCAGAAAATCTGACATGTGTATGACACTTACACGGTCAGATCTTAGGATGCAGTACCGCATCCGCCGCTGGGGGCATTTCTCATTGAAATGCAGCTTTGAGTATGCAAATGAGGACTTAAGCAGATCCACAAAGCTTTTCATCAGCTTTTCATCCTTGTGATTTCTGTGTAAGTTCCGATTTGCTTGCGCAAAACTAGGGCTGGTTTTACAATGTGGAAAGTTAGTCACACCTTGTAAAGGCCCATTCAAGCGACGGCATTTGGTATGCATTCCTGAGGGAGAACTCCACGGCGATTTGTAACTTCAAAACCGGCATGGGTTCCCCCCCCAGGAGCATACCAGGCCCTTAGGTCTGGTATGGGTTGTAAGGAGACCCCCCCTCCGCCAAAAATTTGACGTAGGGGGTCCCCCTACAATCCATACCAGACCCGTATCCAAAGCACGCTACCCGGCCGGTCAGAAAAGGGAGTGGGGACGAGCGAGCGCCCCCCCCTCCTGAGCCGTGCCAGGCCGCATGCCCTCAACATGGGGGGGTTGGGTGCTCTGATGAGGACAGGACCTCTTCCCGACAACCCTTGCCGTTGGTTGTCGGGGTCTGCGGGCGGGGGCTTATCGGAATCTGGGAGTCCCCTCAAATAAGGGGGCCCCCAGATACCGGCCCCCCACCCTAAGTGAATGGATATGGGGTACATCGTACCCCTACCCATTCACCTGGAGGCAAAAAGTTAAAGTTATTAAACACACAACACAAGGGTTTTTAAAATAATTTATTAGTCTGCTCCGGATGCCCCCCCCTGTCTTCTTTATTAGCTCTAATACCAGGGGGGGCTTCTTCTTCCGCTCTCCGGGGGTCTTCTCCGCTCTCCGGGGGGGCTTCTTCTTCCACTCTCCGGGGGGGGTCTTCTCCACTCTCCGGGGGGGCTTCTTCTTCCACTCTCCGGGGGGGGCTTCTTCTTCCACTCTCCGGGGGGGGGCTTCTTCTTCCGCTCTCCGGGGGGGTCTTCTCCGCTCTCCGGTGGTCTCCTTCTATCTTCGCCACTCTCCGCTGTTGACTCGGCGAACCCCGGTTCTTCTGCAGCTGTCCGGTGCCTTCTTCTTCAGCGCTGGCTGCCTGCTATCTTCGTGTGTTAGCTCAATTACTAGCAGGCAGCCAGCGCGGTCTTCTGTGACGTCAGGTTCTTCTTCTCCCCTCTTCCGATGTTGACTCGTCGCCTCTTGTCACTGCAATGATGGAAGCGCGCCTTGCATCCCATTTATATAGGCATCACGTCCCATCATGCTCCGCCAGGTACCCACGTGGTGGGTGCCTACCCACGTGCACCCACCACGTGGGTACCTACCGGAGCATGATGGGACGGTGATGCCTATATAAATGGGATGCAAGGCGCGCTTCCATCATTGCAGTGACAAGAGGCGTCGAGTCAACATCGGAAGAGGGGAGAAGAACAGAAGAGAAGAAGGTGACGTCACAGAAGACCGCGCTGGCTGCCTGCTAGTAATTGAGCTAACACACGAAGATAGCAGGCAGCCAGCGCTGAAGAAGAAGGCACCGGACAGCTGCAGAAGAACCGGGGTTCGCCGAGTCAACAGCGGAGAGCGGCGGAGATAGAAGAAGACCCCCGGAGAGCGGAGAAGCCCCCCCCCGGAGAGCGGAAGAAGAAACCCCCCCGGAGAGTGGAGAAGACCCCCCCCCAGGGAGTGGAAGAAGAAGCCCCCCCTGGTATTAGAGCTAATAAAGAAGACAGGGGGGGCATCCAGAGCAGACTAATAAATTATTTTAAAAACCCTTGTTTTTCAAGTGTTGTGTGTTTAATAACTTTAACTTTTTGCCTCCAGGTGAATGGGTAGGGGTACGATGTACCCCATATCCATTCACTTAGGGTGGGGGGCCGGTATCTGGGGGCCCCCTTATTTGAGGGGACTCCCAGATTCCGATAAGCCCCCGCCCGCAGATCCCGACAACCAACGGCAAGGGTTGTCGGGAAGAGGTCCTGTCCTCATCAACATGGGGACAGGGTGCTCTGGGGTGGGGGGGCCCGCAGTGCGCCCCCCTGCCCCAGAGCACCTAACCCCCCCATGTTGAGGGCATGCGGCCTGGCACGGCTCAGGGGGGGGGGCGCTCACTCGTCCCCACTCCCATTCCTGACCGGCCGGGTAGCGTGCTTTGGATACGGGTCTGGTATGGATTGTAGGGGGACCCCCTACGTCGATTTTTCGGCATGGGGGGGTCTCCTTACAACCCATACCAGACCTAAGGGCCTGGTATGCTCCTGGGGGGGGAACCCATGCCGTTTTTTTCTTTGAAAATTGGCATGGAGTTCTCCCTCTCAGGAATGCATGCTGAGCGACGCTGTCATTTTTTTTTATAATTATTTGTTTTCCAGGCGCGTATATTTTTTTTCACCCGTCGCAACTTTAGTGTCCCGTCGCAATCCACAAAGCCCGGCGTCAATTACGTTCGCGCGCTGCACGTCGGGAAAATTACGTCACACGCATGCGCAGTACGGCCGGCGCGGGAGCGCACCTCATTTAAATTTTAAACGCCCCCCGGAGAGGAGGACCGCCTTGCGACGGAGGCACTTAAGTTACACTGCGTGTAATTTCTAGGTAAGTGCTTTGTGGATCAGGCACTTAGGTAGAAATTTTAAGTCAGTGTAACTTAACTGCTGAAAGTTAAGTTAGGCAGCTTTTTTGGAAATCAGGGGGGTTATCCACAAAGCCGCGGCGCAACGTAACTTTTCGGATTTAAGTTACTCCGCCGCAAAATTCCCAAGTTAGGTGCCGATCCACAAAGCACTTACCTGGAATTTTGCGGCGCTGTAACTTAAATCCGTCCGGCGCAAGGCGTTCCTATTCAAATGGGCGAGTCCCATTTAAATTAGGCGCGCTCCCGCGCCGGACGTACTGCGCATGCTCCGTCGGGTAAATTACCCGACGTGCATTGCGCTAACTGACGTCGCTCCGACGTCATTTGCTTAGACGTTAACGTAAATGGCGTCCAGCGCCATTCACGGACGTCTTACGCAAACGACGTAGATTTTAAAATTCGACGCGGGAACGACGGCCATACTTAACATGGCTTAGGACAACTAGGGCTTAGCCCTAGTTTTACGCGGCGGAACTCGACGTAAACGACGTAGATTTAGAGCGTCGGGCCCGTCGGAGCGTTCGTGGATCGCCGTAACTGGTCATTTGCATATTCTACGCCGGCCTCAATGGCCTCGCCACCTAGCGGCCGGCCTAGAATTGCATCCTTAAGATCCGACAGTGTAATTCAATTACACATGTCGGATCTTCGTCCTAACTATGGGAAACTGAGTCTGTGGATCAGTTCCATAGTTAGGACCAGGGATACGACGGAGTAACAGCAGTTACTCCGCCGTATCTCTTTTGAGGATCTGGCCCCAGGCCCCCAGAGTTGATTAAGTGTAGGTAAACTGTATGCAAAGTGATGTGTGTCCACCTACTATTAGCTATACAGAAATGTAACCTTAATATTGTTAGTCTGTTAAGTATAATAATGAGTCTCTAATATAAATGATGGAAATATGCAATATGGAAAAAAATTATAACATTTCTTAAGCGTGAAATTTGCCATATATTTTCATTTTGTATAGAATTATATTCTATTTAATACTTAACAATATATCATTTTTCCACTTTAGAATGGGATTAATTTTTCTTTAATTATTTGGTAATACATTGTTTCATTTATTTGGCTCGTTAATCCTTTCTAGGTACAAAAAGTTCTGTGTTTAACAGGAAAAAGGTACAGAGTTGTTAGCATTTTCTTAGAATGTCAAAATGAATTAGGGCTGAAGACCCAAAGAATTAAATAACCCATATATTGGCTGTCAATTTGGAAAAATTGCAATAATAGACAGCTGCTTAAAAAAAGTAGTTTGGACTATACCTTACAAAATAAATACAGGCTGAAGATTGGCCACCCAGGCATAACAGAGTTAGAGCCAGAGATCAAGTGTGTCTAATCTTGAGACTAACATTGAGAATCACATGACTGGCAGCCAAAGAACACACATTTCTACATTCTGTTAATCCACTAAAGGTACATGACATCAGTTTCTGTAACATCAGCTGAGTGGGCAACATTTAACTGAATGGACAAATGCCAGCAGACAAAATACGATTTACTGAACAACCGTCTCGTCTCCCCTCTTGTTTCTTTGCAAATAATTTGGCACTTTAGGTGTATCTTCTGGACAATGCAGTTAACAATGATGTAACTGTAAATTTCAATAACCCATATCAACCAATCATATTTTCTAAGTTCAGATCTGAGAATTCTGATTTTACATTTCCTAAATTATTATTTTTTCATATTTAAATAAAATTGGTCTCCTCTAGCTATATGTTCTCCAGATAAATTGGAACAGCATTCTAAATTTTATCAACACGGACACTGCAAGTTGTCCATTTAAGTCAGGGGTGTCCAAACTTTTTTCAAAGAGGGCCAGATTTGATGAGGTGAACATGCGTGAGGGACGACTATTTTGCCTGACATTCTTCGAACCATTAAAACTCGGTCTAAGTGTGTTCGTCCGAGCATTAATACACTGCCCAACAAGAATTATCTTGCCTTTGTGGCTGTGTGTGGTGAAGAGATGAGCCCGGGCATGTTATTTGGAAATACTGGGGCAGATTCAGATAGAGATACGACGGCGTATCTCCTGATACGCCGTTGTATCTCTGAGTTCCGTCGGTCGGATATATGCGCCTGATTCATAGAATCAGGTTCCGCATAGATCTCCCTAAGATCCGACAGGTGTAAGTGACTTACACCGTCGGATCTTAGGCTGCAATTCCAGGCCGGCCGCTAGGTGGCATTTCGTTTTTTTTACACAACGAATATGCAAATGAGGATTTCCACCGAATCATAAACGAATGACCGCCCGGCGCATTTTTTTTACGTCGTTTGCGTTCGGGTTTTTCCGGCGTATAGTTACCCCTGCTATGTGAGGGGTATCCTATGTTAAGTATGGCCGTCGTTCCCACGCCGAATTTTGAATTTTTTACGTTGTTTGCATAAGTCGTTCGCAAATACGGATGGACGTAATTTACGTTCACATCAAAACTAAAGACGTCCCAGCGACGCTGGGAAATTTTACGGACGGTGCATGCGCAGTTCGTTCGGCACGGGGACGCACCTGATTTAAATGTTACACGCCCCCTAGCCGCGGAATTTGAATTCCGCCGGGGGATTTACGATACGCCGCCGCAAGTGCTTTCTGAATAAAGCACTTGCCTCAAAAACTTGCGGCGGCGTAACGTAAATCAGATAGGCCAGCGGATCTTTAGATCCGCGTAACCTATCTGAATCTGGCCCACTGTATATATTTCTTTTGTGGACCCAATGAATCCCAGAGCGCTGCTCAGGACTAAGGATGAGCTTGGGCGTGTTATTTGGATATACCGTATTTATCGGCATAAAACACGCATGGCCATACCATTGCCATGAATGTAGCCTTACCATTGCAACCAATGCAGTCTCATCAGTGCAACCAATGCAGCCTCATCATTGCAACCAATGCAGTCTCATCAGTGCAACCAATGCAGCCTCATCATTGCAACCAATGCAGCCTCATCATTGCAACCAATGCAGCCTCATATGTGCCATAAATGCAGCCTCACATGTGTCATAAATGCAGCCTCAAATGTGCCATGAATGCAGCCTCACCATTGCAATCAATGCAGCCTTACATATGCCATGAATGCAGCCTTACATGTGCCATGAATGCAACCTTACATGTGCCATGAATGCAACCTTACATGTGTCATGAATGCAGCCTTACCATTACAGCCAATGCAGCCTCACATGGGCCTTACCATTGCCATCAGTGCAGCCTGATCGATACCCTTCTGCAGCCTTGGAGGGCAGAGGGAGGGGGGCGGGACAAATGCCGACAGATTATAAACAGGAAAATCTCTTGTTTACACTGTGGCCTCTTTAATAAAAAGTCCCGCCTCCTATGATAGACAGAACAGTCGTCCAAAGGCATCCCAGGAGACGGGACTTCCAATACAAACGCTGCTGAGTAAACAGGAGATTCTCTTCATGTAATCAGACGATGCTCGTCCTGCTCCCTCCCTGTCCCCTCCAAGGCAGCGCCGATAAATACAGTATATATCTTTTGTGACCCTGGGGGCCACAAACAATATATATATCCAAATCCCCAGGGGGGCCGTATTAAATCAACAGGGGGGCCGCATTTGGCCCGCGGGCTGGACTTTGGACATGACTGGTTTAAGTTATAGTATAAATAAAAAATTTGCTGCGCTGCAAGTAAATAATAATCAATGTGACAACATTAATAATTAATGAGAAAAACCTTGTGCACACACAATCACCTGTGCAAATACAAGTAAGTGACACTGGCCCAGATTCACGTAGAATCGCGGCGGCGTAACGTATCATAGATACGTTACACCGCCGCAAGTTTTCATCGCAAGTGCCTGATTCTCAAAGCACTTGTATGAAAACTTATGCTGGCGGCCTCTGGTGTAAGCCCGCGTAATTCAAAGGGGCGTGTGCCATTTAAATTAGGCGCGCTCCCGCGCCGGACCTACTGCGCATGCTCCGTTTTGAAATTCCCGCCGTGCTTTGTGCGAAGTGACGTCATTTTTTAGAATGGCGACGTGCGTAGCGTACTTTCGTATTCCCGGACGTCTTACGCAAGAACAAAAGATTTTCAAATTTCGACGCGGGAACGACGTCCATACTTTATACAGCACATACGTGGGCTGTGTAAAGTTAGGGCAGCAAAAACGACGACTAACTTTGCGACGGGAAACTAGACTAGCAGCGACGTAGCGAATGCGAAAAACCGTTGTGGATCGCCGTAACTACTAATTTGCATACTCGACGCTGGTTTACGACGCAAACTCCCCCCAGCGGCGGCCGAGGTATTGCATCCTAAGATCCGACAGTGTAATTCAATTACACCTGTCGGGTCTTAGGGCTAACTATGCGTAACTGATTCTATGAATCAGTTGCATAGTTAGGAAGACCCTAAAACAGAGATACGACGGCGTATCAGGAGATACGCCGTCGTATCTCTTTTGTGAATCTGGGCCAATAAGTCTATGTGGTAAAACGTAGTCCATATATATCAAAAATCCCATGTGATTCCAAACAAATCAATCAAAGAAAAAGAAGTGCCAGAACAAGTCCAAGAGAAAAAGTGTCGGATGACAGGACAGATGAAACCTCCACCTCTTATCTCTTAACTTCTTACCGACTCCAGTTGATCCCTGTGAAAGAGATCACATAAGCGTGTGGCTCATCAGCCTTGCTTTAAAAGCACCTGGAGTGTCCTAGAGCTTCAATGTGTTCCGCCTTTATGACATTCAGATAGATCTCCCAAATCGGATGACCAAAAGGAGGAAAAAGGCCAACATAGAGTAGTTCCGTAATAAAATTTAATAGTAAAAACAAATGTTGCACTCACATGTTAATCAAGTAAAATAAGCGTGTATCGTAATAGCCGGCCGGCTCTCACTTTCGCTCGTCCTTCCGGATGATAGCGAGGTGTACAATGGTGACGTCAGCACGCCGCTCCTCCCTACGCCGTTTCGTGCATCCACATGCACAGATTTTTCAACACTTCATACAATCAACAGAAACCTACATAATCTCTCCAGGAGTTCTGAGTTTTTCAAAGTCAGGTAGACAACAAGCATTTTAGCAACAACATTTTTCACTCAAAACAAATACCCTTTTTATATATATATATTTTTTTGGTTCATATATATCTACATTAACATATAATATTTGGGGGGAAAAATCAAGACATAAAAGCTCATTTTTATTTTAGCTTATCACCACAGCTGAGGCAATATTACATTTAATCAAATCATGAAGACATTATATGGTCTGTCCACTAAAACTGAAATGTCTTCAATTGTGCATGGAAACACCATTGGTAGGCTATTGATACCATTTTCCCCAAGATCTCCAATCCACCGAGCCGGTTACAAGGGGCTTCAATCACAGTGTTGGACTTTTAATAATACAGCAGGAGGATAGAAATGCCTGCTGCTGCAAGAACAGAAGGGAGGTTCCTTAGTAGAAGGGTGCAGAACTAAGAACTAAGGGCCAGATTCACAGTGGAGATACGACGGCGTATCTGCTGATACGCCGTCGTATCTCTGTTTCTATCTATGCGACTGATTCATAGAATCAGTTACTCATAGATAGCCATAAGATCCGACAGGTGTAATTGTTTTACACTGTCGGATCTTAAGATGCAATACCGCGGCCGCCGCTGGGGGGAGTTCGCGTCGTAAACCAGCGTCTGGTATGCAAATTAGGAGTTACGGCGATTCCCGACAGTTTTTCGCGTTCGCTACGTCGCCGCTAGTCTAGTTTCCCGTTGCAAAGTTAGTCGTTTTTTTGGTGCCTTAACTTTACACAGCAATCGTATTGCTGTATAAAGTATGGCCGTCGTTCCCGCGTCGAAATTTAAAAAATAACGTTGTTTGCGTAAGCCGTCCGGGAATACGGAATTACGCTACGCGCGTGGCCGTTCGAAAAAATGACGTTGCGGCGCGCAATGCACGGCGGGAGTTCAGAAACGGAGCATGCGTGGTAGGTCCGGCGAGGGAGCGCGCCTAATTTAAATGGCACACGCCCATTTAAATTGGCCCGCCTTACGCCGGAGGCCGCCGGCGTAGGTTTTCATCGCAAGTGCTTGGTGAATCAGGCACTTGCGATGAAAAATTGCGGCGGTGTAACGTATCTACGATACGTTACGCCGCCGCTGCCCTACGTGAATCTGGCCCTAATTTGGGAGGTCTTGCTCCCAGATCTGAAATTAACCCAGGGACTTCCATCTAACTGAAATAACAATGGACAAAATAGTATCTATATTACCTTGGGTTGTTTCATTTTTGCAATAGCCTGTAGTAACCTTAGCATGTGATGCGTTTCTCCTTCATCTAAATGGGACATCTGTGATACCAGTTCCCTCAAGCAATGATGTATAGGTTGAGGCCTCATCTCATAGACTGATGGAAGCACTCGGAGCAGCATGCTATTACCTATAAGAAAGAACAATGCATTGGACTGAAAACAGATTCCTGTGCTTTGACACATACAGTTCTGAACAATTTAAACAAATTTTCCACATACTTGGCTATTTATCAGGAAATTCTTGGACTGTATAGCTAAGAATATTATATATACATTTGTTTGACTATAGACAATTTAAATTCATGCCTGACATACCAGAGTGCTATGACAAATTGCAGAACCAAAATTGTCAGAAAACATTTTTGCACAAACACATTATTTTTAAAACGAATAATAATATTGGATCTTCGTTTTTTTCTGCGGTCTTACTGAAATCATACTTGTTTCAACATGTGTACACGTACATTTATCTGTACCGGAAAATCATTCAAACACAATAGTTATTAACATTTTATTCATTAAAGTGGAGATTCCATCAAAAAAACTATTTTGCTTTAAACTGTAGCTTACGACCAAAAAAGAAAAAAAAAAAGAAACATTTTTTTTTTTACTCATCTGGAAATGCCTGTTGCTATGCGGTCCCACGAAATCTGCCTTTGAAACCACCTAGGATTCTGACATCATCTCCCTCTTAGGCCCCGTACACACGAGAGGATCCATCCGCTGGAATTGATCCGCGGACCGGCTCCAGTGGATAGATCCCCTGGTGTGTACAATCCAGCGGATCTGTTTCCGCGGATTTTTATCCCCTGGGATGGATTTCAAGCGGATAAAAATTTGAAGACATGCTTTAAAATCTATCCGCTTGAATCCATCCCAACGGATTGATCCGCTGGTCTGTACAGACTCACCGGATCAATCCGTCCAAATGGATCCCCCGCATGCGTTGTAATGATTTGACGCATGCGTGGAATTCCTTATATGACAGCGTCGCGCATGTCGCCGCGTCATCATCGCGGCGACGGCGCGACACGTCATTGCGATGGGATTTCGGCGCGGATTTCGATCCGATGGTGAGTACACTCCATCGGATCCAAATCCGCGGAAATCCTCGAGAGGATTTATCCGCGGAAACGGTCCGGTGGACCGTATCCGCGGATAAATCCTCTCGTGTGTACTAGGCCTAATGCTCCTGGGAAATGTGTGTCATCATTTCCCAGGATGCAGTGCGCTGTCCAATTATCACTCCCCATCCAAGACTTCCAGGAAGTAAGGGCCAGATCCACAAGAACCCGGCGCAACGTAACTTTTTCAATTTAAGTTACACCGCCGGAAAATTTCTACCTAAGTGCCCGATCCACAAAGCACTTACCTAGAAATTTTCGGCTGTGTAATTTAAATCCGGCCTGCGCAAGGCGTTCCTAATTTAATGGGGCGAGTCCCATTTAAATTAGGCGCGCTCCCGCGCCGACCGTACTGTGCATGCTCACGACATCATTTTCCCGATGTGCTTTGCGCGGTTTTACGTTGCGCCGGGTTTTGAAAAAAATATGAGTTGCGGCGGAAAAAAAAAAATTTGAAAAAAAAAAAGACTGCGACGCGGGATAGAACGGTCTACTTTTACAAGGCCTAAACAGTTTAGGCCTTGTAAAAGTAGCCCTAATATTGCGACGGCAAACTAATACTTACGGAGAAAAAACGAAGCGTAAAAGCTTCGTGGATCTCCGTAAGTGCTAATTTGCATACCCAAAGCGGCATTTCGACGAGAAATGCCCCCAGCGGCGGCTGCGGTACTGCATCCTAAGATCCGACAGTGTAAGTCCCTTACACATGTCGGATCTTCTGTCTATCTATGTGAAACTGATTCTGTGGATCAGTTCCATAGATAGAAACAGGGATACGACGGTGTATCAGTAGATACGCCGTCGTATCCCTTTTGAGGATCTGGCCCTAAGTGCCTGTAGGCTTCACAATGCCCACAAGCAAAATGACAACGGTGTAGATATAGTTTTATAAACTATCTTTTTTGAATATCTATGCGGATCGGCGGCGGATTGTAAAATAGTAAGTGACAAGATTTATATTATAAAAACGCAGGATGAAAGGACATACATTTAAAAAATGCTAATTGTGGTTGGAACTCCGCTTTAAGTTGAATATGTTTATCCCCTCATGGCCAAGGGTGTTTAGTGCCTTTATGATCAGCTAAATTCCAGTCAGAAGGCTTTAAATCACTGTACTTTTCTTTTTATCTTGAATGCTTACAGACTTGCTATCTGTCTCTCACTGATCCTTGATAGTTATAGGCAGCAGGAGGCATTTTTATTATACAGCAGTGCTTTTGCAGTTCTGCAATATTATTTTATTACTGTCACATGACAGCAATCCCCAGCTAAGAGTCAATGTGGCTGTTTCCGAATAGTCGTTGGGTTGCACCGATACCATTTTTTTAAGACCGAGTACGAGTACCGATACTTTTCCTCAAGTACCTATTTTTACATTTTCTTTTATTTACATTTTTATAACTTTAACTTTTTTTGGTGAGGAGGGGGGTTATTGTTTAGGAAGGAAAGTTGGGGAGGGGGGTTAATGTTTAGGGTGGAGAGGGGGAAGGGGTGTTATTGTTTAGGGTGGAGAGGGGGAGGGGACTTATTGTTTAGGGTGGAGAGGGGGACGGGATGTTATTGTTTAGGGTGGAGAGAAGGAGGGGTGTTATTGTTTAGGGTGGAGAGGGGAGGGGTGTTATTGTTTAAGGTGGAGAGGGGAGGGGTGTTATTGTTTATGGTGGAGAGAGGGAAGGGGTGTTATTGTTTAGGGTGGAGAGGGAGGATGTTATTGTTTAGGGTGGAGAGGTGAGGGGTGTTATTGTTTAGGGTGGAGAGGTGGGGAGGGGGGTTATTGTTTAGGGTGGAGAAGGGGGTTCTTGTTTAGGGTGGAGAGCTGTGTTATTAGGGTGAAGGGGCAGGGAGGGGGTTATTGTTTTGGGCGAAGAGGGGGGAGGTGAAGGGGGTATTTGGGAACCCAGTCACTGCACTTATAACACCCAGCAGACATGCCCTCCTCCTCCAAGGTTCTGCTGCAGTAAAATCTGTCTCAGTATAGGAAACACTACTCACCAGGCAGGCAGATATGTCATCCCGCAGCCACCCGGCATGGGAGGGGCAGAGCCGATGCGACAGAGGGTGAGGCAGGAACGTGTGGGGGTGGCTCGAGAGGGGGTGGAGCTGATGCAAGAGGGGGCAGAGCCAGTGCAGATCCACTGAAGAGAAGGGAAATCCCCACTGGCAGCTGAAACGTCATTGGTTGTTAAGGATGCGGCGGCCCCGCTCCTTAACAACTAATAACTGCCTGCAAAATTCTTTTGTATACATTTCATCTGTCAGCGGGGAATCGCACTGACAGATGATAGAGCCGAACCTGAAGGTATCGGTGTCAGGTATCGGCGCATTTGCACGAGTAATGATACTTGTGCAAATGCTTAATATCGGCAACCCTAGTTGTAATATAACCAGGGGTGTTAAAAACAGCCTTGTCATAGCAGGTTTACAATACACATGAATGCGTTTGTAGGTAGGTGGAGTTTATTTTCTCCACTGCAGGTAGCGCTCAATCGTAGCAGCTCTGCAGCTGGCGAGGAAGTCAGGAGGAACCTGGTTCCTCCATGGTTTCCTGGGTCACTGGTGAAGCTATTTAGTTGTGACTCTGACAGCCATTTTGGATTGGGCAGAAACTATTTAGGGCCCTGACTCCTGGCTTTTGGTATGCTTCATGCCAGTGGGTAGTGCAGGAAAAGATACCCTGTCTGTAAGGGACAGTATTAGTGTGATGGAAGTTACTAAAATTAATATTTTTGTGTTAGGATTACTTTTCTCCTGAGCCACTGAAATGTTGTTTTTATTTTCTTATATAGTTTATTTGTTTTATCTTCTTTTATTTCTTGAGTTATAATACATATGTATGTATGGGTATATGTTACAATACTGTTATTATCCTTAAAATAAGTTATGTTTTAAAGTTCAGCTTGAAGAAAAACTGAAGACAGATGGTGTAACTAATAATACTGGACAGCTGTTACCCCTTCTCCCCTTCTTCCACCGGAGGACCAAATATGGCTCTGCCCCTGTAAACTTGGGTGGATGACCCTGTGTCAACTTTCATGCCTGTATGACACAAGGCTGTTTGTGCCAAAAATGGACTTGCAAGGAGAAGAACCATATATGGACTATATGAACTGACCTATCAGTATGTATAAAAAGAGCTCCTGCGCTATCGGGGACTACAGCTAGGGGGTACTGCTTGCAAACAGCAAATTAACTCAATGTGAACCTGAAATTCACTCAAAATCAATAAATGGTGACAGGTGATATCACAAGCCGTAATACATAGGTGCTAATAGCCAAAGACAATGGATAATGGGTCAATAAATGGACAAAAAATACAGTGAAAGAAATATATATATATATATAGGTGTAAAGTCTTGTAAACGGTGCTCCCAAAAAGCAAAGATCCAAGATTCCGTGCTGGGGACAGAAACTTTAGTGCACACACCTCTTGTGGTCCCTAAACGCTCACCTCACAGCTATAGCACAGATAGCCAAAAATAAGCTCCAAGAGATGTAAACACAGGCAGCAGCAGTTAGCGATGGCTGAAGGACTCAGCAGCAGATGGACATGTAAAAAACATCAGAGGAAAACATGGCATAATACTGTGAGGGTGCTAGGGTAAATGATAAATCACATAGACATGCACTCACATAGAGGTCATGAACAGTGGGCCTATCACCAACGAACGCCGAGTTTGTGATAAGTCCTGTGTAGATTCCCGAGTTTCTCCCTGTTACTTCCTCCAACTCCAGATGGCCAAAGAGGGGGGGCCGGGTGACTCCCTCAGAGAATGCAGATGAAGGCACAAGGAGAGAGAAGGAAAGCGCATAGCACAATACCGCAGTGCAACATGTATTTATTAGGTAAAATAATAGTAGTAAAACTCACATTAAAAAGATGGTCACTGGACATAAACCATACGAGCAGCGAGCTTGTCTCCCCGCCGTCAGGCGTGTGCGCTCTAATGCTCCTAACGCGTATCGTCACACCACGTGACTTCTTCACAGTTCCAGGCAACCAACCAGTGAGCTACTAATGCCATGAAACAGCAACTGTGCTAAAATAAAATGTCCACAATGTTTTAGATCATCTGGGTTCTGGATAGTTTACCGTATCTAAAAGTTTAGAGTAGTTTTGTTCTCTGCTTGCTTTATCAATGATCAGATTCAAAATTCCAAGGTTGGATATGACTGCTAGCTGTAATGACATATTGATGCATCAGACATTCTGTATGAAACAGACAGTCAGAACCCTACAGTGGGTATGTAAGTCTTTTCCTACATTACAAAAAGGATAACAAAAAATGTTTCCATAGCAAAAGTTGAAGAAAGTGGGGTGGGCTGGTGCTCGACCCATATGCCTGAATTGAACACTGAAGCAATAGATATAACAATGAGTGTAGGGTAAGTGGATGGTATATTGAAAATATAGACGAAAATCTGTGTCAAGATCCACAAGATGCAGGAGGCAAAAATCAAATATGTACAGTATATTCCTATAGAATAAATATCAAAACTGGTGTTAGATATTTCCATGCTGTTAACATCTAAATACAATGCAATTGTATAAAATCTGTCATTTACTATATGTATACTGTATATCTTGGGCATTCCAGAAAACTGAATTTTTAACAAAATTCTAAATGTGTACAGCTGTTGCTAACAAAGTCCATTATATTAAACCCAAACTGTCATACTACTACAGTACAAACATATTTCAAGAATAAACTTTTGCTTGTTTTCCTCCTAAATTATTATGGTTGTTAGGAATAACAAAAAATGAGAAAATGTAGCCCAAGTGTTTTCTAAAGCACTGCCATGTAGTGCTCACATCTGTACAGTGCACAGTACACAATCATACACCGAGAGGCTGCAAGGGCACTTTTAAAAGCATGCACTTTCTGCTTTCAGTAAATTTTAGAATTAAACAGACATTCTGAATTTAGCAAAGTATGAAAAGTTTCTGAAGCACTAAAAGATTATTGTTTTTACTTGTTGTCTGTAATTTCTCTTTACTGAAATTAGTATATTGTTCTTATAACTATGCCTAAAGCCCCAGTAAAGTTTCAGCAACAAGTATCTGAATTGAGGTTGCATAGATTTTTTAAATGTTACTGTTATTTCTCTTTTTATTTTATTTATATTTATATTCTTTATTTAATGAAAAAATGCAGTCTTTACAATCTGATATATATATATATATATATATATATATATATATATATATATATATATATATATATATATATATATATATATATATATATACACATACAGTGCATTGAAAAAGTATTAATACCACTTGAAATTTTCCACATTTTGCCTAAAAGTAAAACGCTATGTGTGGCAGAAACTAACCCTACACATCACCCTGAACACACCATCCCCACTGTGACACATGGTGGTGGAAGCATCATGTTGTGAGGATGCTTTTCTTCAGCAGGGACAGGGAAGCTGGTCAAAGTTGATGGGAAGATGGATGAAGCCAAATACAGGGCAATCTTAGAGGGAAAACCTGTTAGAGTCTGCAAAAGACTTGAGACTGGGGCAGAGGTTCACCTTCCAGCATATATATGTGCTAGAATAGCCCAGTCAACCTCTGTTCCCTCCAGGCTTGGAACAACCTCATGCTTTTACCTGGTGGCTAGCCCATGGATTTTCCCAGGTCCGACACTTTCTTGGTACCCGCAGCTTCCTCTCTTGGGCTTCAATTAGGGAGGTTCATGATGCTCCCTTTGTGGAATTCTTTTGTTATCTTCAACTTCGCCACTGGATCTCCTCCCTCAGACAAAATTATACTTTTCCTTACCAGAGAACGGCCTTCGAGCAAACGTGCCTGCATTCTCCAGGGTCATCGGGCACCATATCCTTGATTTATTCCTCCCTTAACTCGGGGGGGACTCCAGTCTCCCTATCGTATGTCCTAAGCTGGGAACGGGACTTATCTCATATTGACCTAGCATATTGGAGCAGGGCCTGGTCTAGTATTGCGAAATGTTCTTTCAACACGGCTATCCTAGAGGCAGCCTATAAGGTGCTCCTCCGTTGGTATTG
The DNA here is from genome assembly GCF_905171775.1 of Rana temporaria. Classification (NCBI taxonomy): domain Eukaryota; kingdom Metazoa; phylum Chordata; class Amphibia; order Anura; family Ranidae; genus Rana; species Rana temporaria. Next base: position 155,871,968 of record NC_053492.1, read on the forward strand.
TGTCCCATCCTGTATTGCTAAATCAAACCCATCCTACAGTGACAGATGCTTCAGGGGTTGTGGTCAGCGTGGAGACGAACTTCATACCTGGGGGTCCTGCCCCCGCTTGGTGGGATTCTGGTCAAGGGTATTTGGCCTTTTGTCCTCCCTCTTCCATATATCCCTGCATAAGGATGCAAAATTGGCCTTACTTCACTGCCCGATCCCGGGCCTTTTTTCCCATCAGCAGAAGCTGGCCACTTGTTTATCGCTGCGAAACGCGTAATAGCAAGGCCTGGAAAAAGCCGACTGTTTCGTTTGAGCATATTGACGACTCTCATGATTAACGAGAAGATGGCTAGTATTCTTTATGACACCTATGCCAAGTTCCTCAAGGTTTGCATGCGTTCAGCCTAGGCCTTGCTATCTGACTCCCCTACCCTCCCGACCTGAGGGTCCCTCTCCCTCTCTTCTTCCCCCTTTTTTTCCCTCCTTTCCCTTTTTCTTTTCCCCTCTCTCATTCTCTTTCCTTATTTATTTCCTTCTTCTTTGCCCTCACTTCTTCTCTCCCCTTTTTTTTGTTTTATTTTTGTGTCCCCGGTTTTAGTTTTACTCCCCACAATTTAGTGGATTACTCCACGTCTTATTCCCCAAGCATTACTGCTCAGTTACTTTTTGTTGACCCCCGGCCTGGGCCGGAGGGCTATTGTTGCTTGTTTTTTCCCACTATTGTATATGCCCTTTAATGTGCACTTTGCAACTGTGCCATGTTATGTTCCTTGTCTATATCCCCTGAGTGGGATTTTTGCAGCTGCTCTTAATTTCTTGAAAACTTTTAATAAAAAGATTGTACCAGAATAGTGCCGTCAAAGTCGAGACCTGAATCCCATTAAGAATCTGTGGCAAGACTTGAAAATTGCTGTTCACAGATACTCTCCATCCAATCTGACAGAGCTTGAGCTATTTTGCAAAGAATAATGGGCAAAAATGTCACTCTCTAGATGTGCAAAAGCTGGTAGAGACATACCCAAAAAGACTTGCAGCTGTAATTGCAGCAAAAGGTTGTTCTACAAAGTATTGACTCGGGGGGGGCTGAATACAAATGCACGTCACACTTTACACATATTTATTTGTAAAAAAAATTGAAAACAATTTATCATTTTCCTTCCACTTCACAATTATGTGCCACTTTGTGTTGGTCTATCACATTAAATCCCAATAAAATGCATTTAAGTTTTTAGTTGTAACATGACAAAATGTGGAAAATTTCAAGGGGTATAAATACTTTTTCAAGGTAATGTCATTTTTAAAAACCTAATTCTTGGGTGTTCAGCTTTAAAATATTCACTTACAGCATATCATATGTGATTAAATAAAATCCATTCATGTAGTGAATAACACAAAAATAATACAGTCTGGTCTCTATTGCAGTGTTAATTCACAAGTATTAAGGCATCATGTTAGGATTTTGTAGCAAATACCATAAATCTAAGTCAATAACTCACACTAAGGGGCAGTCTGCTTATTTAGTAATATAGTATGCTGGAAATCCTCAAGTATTGACAAAGACTTAACACAGCTGAGAACTAATGTAATTCATGTGTGCATTTACAATGTGACGCAAGCCTTAAGAAATCTGAAACAAGTAAACAATGCACATCACAAGTGCTAACATTGTGTACAAACTTTAAACAAAATCCTGCTTTCAAGCTCTATGCAATTTTTACATGTGCTGTACTTGCTTCTTGATCTACATAAACCCAATGGAATTTACTCTGGCACTGAGACTACTGTGTGTGTGTGTGTGTGTGTGTGTGTGTGTGTGTGTGTGTGTGTCCAAATTAAGAATAAATGGAAATTCCCTTCTTAATGTGTCCCTTCCAAGTAGTCATAAAAAGGGGCCCCATTCCCAAATTGTACATAAATTGGCAAATTACAGCCAAACTACTGTATAAATATACTGTAATACCGGATTTTACCAGTAGGTGGAACAGCAAGCAAAATCTAAAACAACAGGTATCTGGCAGTGCCTGACAATATAAAGTGAAATACACTGGAGCAAGAAAAATATACTTTCCAAATATGTGTTTATGAGTGTAAACAAAACAAATAAAAATTGTGCCTCTGCAGCTCAGGGATGAAAAAACCAAACTGTTCCAGGCTTTTAATTGTGGATCCATTTAACATATGGATGACATCTGTGTTTTGTTACAGCCATTGAACACTTAGCACAATTATAACATGAGTGATATAGAGCATTCAAATGTGATTTTGTTTCCCGTTGTTTGAAGTTATAAGCACATACTGTGCAAACCAGTGACTGGTCTGCTTTATAAACACAATTAAAATAAATGTGGGAACAACAAAGGGTGAATATAATGCAGTGTTTAGAGATGAAGTTGAGTTCAGATTTTTCTTGCATTTCTACTTTAGTCCAAACATATCTCATACCTGAGCGATCCCTGTGGAAGCTGGAAATCACTGTAGTAGTTGTCACCACTACTACTGTAATAGCAGAAGGCTTTCAGGTCCAGTGCCAGCGGTTGCCCTTCTGAATAGTTCTCTCAATGACAGCAGTGCAAAGTGGTTGACTATTTGTGGTTACTATGCAAATAGGACAACTGCTTAGCAATGGACCTGGAAGACTACCACTATCACTGTAGTAGCAGCGACTACTACAGTGTTTTTCAGCTTCCACAGGTATCAATCAGATAAAAGATATGCATACTTGCATTGGTCCAGCTTGGTCTATACAAGAAAAATCATACTTAAACTTCAGCTTTAATCCTGTCTCGCCGTGTGTGGCATCACTAAAGTGGGTCTTCTTCCGTGAGGCCGCATATGTGCATATATATGTTTGTACTGGGAGCATGCTGCACAGAGCACTCCCAGCACCCGGGTCCCACACTAACGATCAGGAACCGGAAAGCGGGATCCTGATAGCCTGATCGCTGTGATAGCCTCTGATTTTACTATCACAGTGATCAGTCACTGTGAAGCCCTGTCTTCTTTTCTCCTTGTGAACGAAGAGAAACATACACTGTATCTTTTTCCGTAATAAAAGCACAGAAAAGACACTTGTTGTGTGGACATTCCTTTTACTGCAGCTCTCATCAAGTACCCTAGACGGCCGAGATACAGAGGTAACATGCCACCCAAAACAAACCAGCAGCTCCTTTGGGGGTAGTGCTACACAAGCAGTAAATTTGTTTTAAAACTAGCCTCGCTGACCTCTGTATCTGTAGTAACTGAGGAGAAAATTATCACAATTTGCTCGTTAAGTACTTAAGTTATCCATGTCTAATATCAACACTCTGTTCTCTTCCCTCTTCCTGTGCACTTGATCTATGTTCAAAAGTCTGGCAGGCTGAAAAGTCACTGCTGGGAAGGGGTAGCAAACAACTATCTGTGCAGCTTAACAAGGCTAATGGGCATGGTGTCAACAATCCCAAATAGTACATTCCTTTTTAGACCAATTTACAATAAGATCTTAGCTTGATTAAAAGTTTAGCCTAATAAATCTTCACCCCTATTAGGCATGATCTAGAGCAGTGATGGCAAACCTTGGCACCCCAGAAGTTTTGAAGCTACATTTCCCATGATGCTCATGCACTCTACAGTGTAATTGAGCATCATGGGAAATGTAGTTTCAAAACATCTGGGGTGCCAAGGGTAGCCATCACTGATCTAGAAAATCAAATAACATTGTTCTAATTCCTTTCTAGTTGGTTCATGTTTGCCATTCTTAACCTACCACAATATGTTATATTGCACTATAATGTACAATATAATAAACAGATTAGAAAATAGATTAAACCAAAAGTTAATGTAGTATTACAGCCCCCTACACACACACACTTTTTTAATGTACACCATCTTACTCTACACAGTAAAGTTTTTGAGAGAATATTGGTAGGAGCATGCTTGTTAAGGTGACTCTAGGGCAGGGGTGCCCAACCTTTTGAAGAGCAAGGGCCACTTAAGAAACTTGGTAACTGGTCGCGGGCCACAATGACCGGAGCGGGTGGATGGCAGCCCACTCTACTCTATAGAGCCCACTGTACTTTTTTTTTAGTGGATTGGATTGGAGGTAGGCATTTGTAAATGGACATTTACATCTGCCATTCCGTAGATGTGAATGAAGGGTCTGACTGACCGTGTGAAAGGGGCATAAGGCTGCTTTCACACTGATGTACTGTTTACCTGCACCACGGGTGCAGAACAGTTCACCTGTGGCTTTCCTGCAGGTTAGCTGCACTTTGACATAGATTTTTTTTATATCATGTAGGTGTGGTGCACTTTCAGAAATTTTCTTTTTTCCCCCACAAATAGAGCTTTATTTGGTGTTATTTGATCACCTCCACAGTTTAAATTTGTTGCACTATAAACAAAAAAAAGCAGACAATTTTGAAAAAAAAAAAAAGTTTTACTTTCTGCTATAAAACCCAATAAAAAATAGGTAAAAAATCAAATTTCTTCATTAATTTAAGCCAATATGTATTTTGGTACATATTTTTGGTAGCATCGGTTTGCGCAAAAGTTATAGCACCAAACTATGGGTTATTTTTATGGACTTTTTATTGTTTTAATAGTAATCATGGCAAACAGCGATTTTTTTAGCAGGACTGCGACATTGAGGCGTATAAATCTGACACTCTGTGACACTTTTTGGGGACCAATGACACCAATACAGTTATCAGTGCAAAAAAAATGCACTGACACTGTAAAAATGACACTGGCAGGGAAGGGGTTAACACCAGGGGCATTAAACTTTCATCTTATCGGTGTGTATGTGTTTATCCTTTTGTGTGACGGCCAGGAAGTCACCTGGCCAAGGTATTTCAGTGGTGACAACAGCGGCAACACTCTGCTCAGGGCTCAGTAGTTAACAGGATACCCAGAATACTGAGCAGCTCCTGAGGGGGTAGCGCTACAGCTATATGCACAAAATGTGTCAAGACAGTTGTATGTGCCTTTATGCAACAAATCTTCCAAAGTTCCTTTATCATTTTTACGACTACAATCTGTTGAAGATGTTTACAAAACTGTTTCAGCTGTCTGGCCAGGTACAAGTGTGGCAAACAGACAAAAAACATCACCAACCTTAACCTAGAAAGGTGCTCGATTCTGTCACTAACATGCTTGATATATTCCCTCTGCTATCATATGCTATTAATACCAGGAGATTACAGTAGTCAGGATGACTGCACACTAAATACTGACTACCGTGATATTTAGCTCTCTGCATATCACATTCTCACCTAAGATTTTTCATAGCTGCACCTGTTCTCTGTATTATATTGCCTCATTTGCCACTTCTCTCCTAGAATTCTGTAAGCATAACTTAAAATTCACTACATTTGATATGCAAATACTTAAACTCCACAGACTTCTTCCAGTTTCATTTTACAGAATACCTTGACAGTTTCAAACATTGAATTCCTTTTTTGCAGCATATTTCTCTTGTTCTGTCAACTGTTTGTAGCACACAGGCTTCAGGGCTCATGATTGCATAGCACACAGGCTTCAGGGCTTGTGATTGCATAGCACACAGGCTTCAGGGCTCATAATTGCATAGCACACAGGCTTTAGGGCTCATGGGTGAGTCGCGCACAGGCTTCAGGGCTCATGATTGCATAGCACACAGGCTTCAGGGCTCATGGGTGAGTAGGGCACAAGCTTCAGGGCTCATGATTGTACAGCACACAGGCTTCAGAGCTTATGGGTGAGTAGCACACAAGCTTCAGGGCTCATTATTGCATAGCACACAGGCTTCATGGCTCATGGGTGAGTAGCGCACAGGCTTCAGGGCTCATGGGTGAGTAGCGCACAGGCTTCAGGGCTCATAGGTGAGCAGCACACAGACTTCAGGGCTCATGATTGCATAGCACACAGGCTTCAGGGCTCATGGGTGAATAGCGCACAGGCTTCAGGGCTCATGATTGCATAGCACACAGGCTTCAGGGTTCATGATTGCATAGCACACAGGCTTCAGGGTTCATGATTGCATAGCACACAGGATTCAGGGCTCATTATTGCATAGCACACACGCTTCAGGGCTCATGATTGCATAGCACACAGGCTTCAGGGCTCATGATTGCATAGCACATAGACTTTAGGGCTCATGGGTGAGTAGCGTACAGGCTTCAGGGCTCATGATTGCATAGCACACAGGCTTCAGGGCTCATGATTGCGTAGTGCACAGGCTTCAGGGCTCATGATTGCATAGCACACAGGCTTCAGGGCTTATGATTGCGTAGTGGACAGGATTCAGGGTTCATGGATGAGTAGCGGACAGGCTTCAGGGCTCATGGTTTCATAGCACACAGGCTTCAGGGCTCATGATTGCATAGCACACAGGCTTCAGGGCTCATGATTGCATAGCACACAGGCTGAAGGGCTCATGAATGCATAGCACACAGGCTGAAGGGCTCATGATTTCACAGCACACAGGCTGCAGGGCCCATGATTGCATAACGCAAGGGAAGGGCATAAGAGTGATATCGTCAGTAACAGGGTGGGGAAGACAAGCAGCTTTGAGGAAGAGGTCACCTACTGTGCTCTAATAAAGCCCCTCTAGACAAAATGAGATCTACAAATAGTGTATGCAGTGTGGGGTGGAGGTACATGGAATTGTACTTTAAAGCGGATCTCCACTCTAAAGTGGAGTCCCGCTGATCGGCACCCTCCCCCCCTCCGGTGTCACATTTGACACCTTTCAGGGGGGAGGGGGTGCAGATACCTGTCTACAGACAGGTATCTGCACCCACTTCCGGCCCTACGATGCGGGCAAAAGACGGGTTTTTCCCTTGCTTCCCGTCCGTCCCCCGTTGTATGCTGGGAACACTCGGCTCCCAGCACACAGCGGGAGCCAATCGGCGGGCGCAGCGCGACACGCGCATGCGCCGTAGGGAACCGGGCAGTGAAGCCGGAGCGCTTCACTTCCTGGTTCCCTCACCGTGGATGGAGGGGGGAGCAACAGGGTGACGAGCGATCGGCGCTGGACTCCAGGACAGGTAAGTGTCCTTATATTAAAAGTCAGCAGCTGCAGTATTTGTAGCTGCTGGCTTTTAATATATTTTTTTAGTGGCACATCCGCTTTAATTAAATAAAAATAAAAAACAATTACTGATGTTTCAATATGTACAAAGGCCCCATATATTACTGAACACTTCAATGAAACTTACAAAATGCAACTTAATTTTCCATGTTGATGCAAGAGTAAAGGGCAATGTAATAAATATAGCAGAGGAAACAAATGGAGAGCCAGGATGTCCAAGCTGAAGAAGTCACTTCTCTGGTACATATTGTACAGTAATTTGTGACCAACTGAGAGGATCTCAGTTTGACCTTAGTACTGTATGTTAAACTTAAATCCACTTGCCTCAGGGCCAGTTTTGCCAACCTACCAAATTGAAATTTACTGACATGACATCCAAAATTTACTGGCACAGCCAAGTTTTTACTGGCATTTCCAAAAGTTACAAAATTTCAGTTGTGCACATTTTTGAATTTAGGCTACAAATAAGTACAATATGCAATTAGCAATGTGGTTTAAGGTAGAGATTAAGGCAAAAATCATAGTTCTTATTTTATTTTCAATATAGTAAGTAAGTGTCTCAGGGACAGGAAATTAGAATGGGCGACACACGCACATGAAATGGACTCGCACAGTGACACTGACAGCAGTGTGCAGCAGCACAGATCACTGACACGTCCCATCCTGAATCACAGTGACAGTCTCTATCCATGCCAGGTGGTCCTCTCAGTCCCCTCCAGTCCAAACAGCATTGACAGTTATGCTCCCGGCTTGCCTTACTCCCATCCCACAGACCCGCACTTGAGGCTCTGGTCGCTCCGGTCGGCTCCTTTCCCTTGCACCATGACAACTCACGACATGCTCAGGCACCTTCTCCGCCGGACCCACCCCCGCCGGTACCACCTGAACACACAGTAGCAGGTACTTGGATGGTCCTGGCCGGACCCGAGCTGCACATGCCCAGTTTCGAGCTAGGCACCATGGCCATATTTTTTACTGGCAACCTTTTCCTCCTGCTGGCAGGAGAAAAGTGCCCATTTTTTACTGGCTGCCAGTAAAAATACTGACTGGGGTGCTGTTAAAGTTTCCTGTGTGTGTAAAGGCAGGTGTCCCAATACTTTTGACAATATAGTGTATGCTGGAGATTATCATTATGGCTACTGAGACAAGTGATGTGGGTTTTCACTGACAAATTTAATTGTATAAGTATGATCATGAGCTTGCTGTTGTTATAATATTGTAAGTATTGGTAAACTAGTTTTGGTGCTGTATGAGGTATGTGTTAGGTGTTAGGGGGAGAGGGTAGCTACCCTAAGGAAGAAATAGTATACATCCAGCCAGTGTCTTAGACCCCTTTCACACTGAGGCGTTTTTCACTTGTGGAGGGTGCTCTATTTCAATTCCGATCGGCAAATTGTCCTACCTAATGGCCAGCTCCATAAACCCAGACACTATGCCAATTGCAAAACCTTTGGTGTAGTGTATTTGCTAACTTGCCATTGCAAGAGGTTTTATGTGGGCAAGACCAAACTACCCTTTCACAAACGGGCATCCCGTCATCTGCATGCCATGCGCACGGCCAATCCTGATCTACCCCTCGGGCGTCATATTTTGACTGAACACGATGGACACTTTCTTGGGGTAAAATTTTTGATCCTCGACAGAGTCCATCCTAACCCCAGAGGGGGGGATTGGAACAAAGTTCTGTTACAACTCGAAACCCGTTGGATTGCGGAGCTAGAAGCCAACCACCCTCCGGGTCTAAATGAACAGATTAGCTTTAGACCCTTTTTGGAGGGCTTTTCATCTGGGGGGTGTGAGAAAGATTGATACGAGACTATATTGTTTGGTGTTTTTGCTTCTTTGTATTTTGTATTTTGCATTCCATGTTTTTTGTTAATTTGATTTTTTTGTTTTCATCTTTGTGCTCATATTGATGATCTATATATTTACTATCATGTCCCTGTATCCCCTGCGCACTCCCATTTTTAGGGACTTCCCACAGGCCCAGAATTGATGTCCGAGCGGTGTTTGTCTCGCTATATATAGCTGGGCGCACGTAAGCCGTCCCCCTTTATGGGACGGCTTTCCCAGACCTGGTCCCCCCGCACCTTTCAGGTGTCGTTTGACCAAGGGTCTATACCTGCGCCCATAACAGGGACTTGGAAATTGCAGGGGTTATTATCTATTCCCCCATGAGTTTCCTATATGTCCCTGGATCTCTCCCCTTTTTGCCCTTGTCCACATATCTACTAACCAAATATGTCTAATTATTTGCTGTGTGTCTTTGGCCTATCGCATCTAGAACAATGCCGTTTGTATATTCAAATGGTTTTGTCTAAAGTTTCATTTTTCTATCATATACTCTGTGCTTGGTATTTTTCCCAGCAGTTTTTTCTTTTTAGTCGTTTTTTGCAATCCACAATTACTTTCTAGTAAAACGTTTTCTGCAGACATTTTTCTTGTAACCCTCCTTTCTGTACTGCCCCCTTCTTTTGCATTAGCCTATTCCCATCCAGCATCTTGTTCTGCCTCCATTTCTGTGTCTGGTTGTCACCTGGCAGTTTCTTTCTGCCTTCCCTCGATACTACGACGTATCACACGTCGTGACTCCGCCCTTCAGGGCGGCGCTGTTATGGTTCCGATTTTATGATCGGCGTCCCTCTGCCCCGCCCGGCCACGCCCCCTTCTTTCCTTCGATGCTGCGACGTATCATGCGTCGTGACTCCGCCCTTCTGGGCGGCGCTGTGTTATCAGCGTCTTTCCGTCCCGTCTGGCCACGCCCCTTTGTCATGACGCAATTGCGTCTGTCTATCACCATCCCCTCATTACAGCTGGCCTATCATGTCCTGCCTGATCCTTCGGACCACGCCCACTATATTAATGCCCGCCTTACTGCTTCCTTATAAAAACGTCCAGCCGCCCAGCAATGTCAGACACTGCTGGACGGCAGTGGTACTAGCGGCACGTCCTTGGGCTATACTGAGTGTCCATTCCATGTAAGCAACCTTTTACTCTGGACCCCTCCATTCATTTTTGCCTCTATTTCTCATTTGTGCTTTCCTTCTCTATTTTAATGCCTGTTCCTATTTGCCATCCATTGTATTCACAGGCTGGAGCTTTGCTTAGCTCTCTACTGACACCTTTGGCCAAAAAAAATACTGACACACTTCTGCAAACCTCAGGTATGCAGTTATTTATATATATTTTAGATATTTCTTTTTGTAAATGGTTTAGTATTTAACTATATTCATACTTATCCTGTCCCTTATTTATGGACAGGTTTTTTATACTATTATACGTTACTTTGGGACTATAAGGGCCTGAGATCTTGCTATATGCGATTCTGCACCGCCGGCTTCCTTCCTCTTCTGCGTCCTGACAGTGGTGTCCTTTTTCTGGGGTGCGCAGGGTCGATTAAGCGCTGTGAGTGGTATGTGTTTTTATCTGCACCTTTTGATGTATTTATTGCCATTTTCCATTTTGTAACACTTGTAACATATGTATTTTTTCTGTTTTTTAGAAAAGTGGTTCCTATATCTGTTGACTACACACATTTCGGCCCCTGATGAAGGGTAATCCGAAACGCGCAGGGCCGTGTACGTCTTCATGGACGTTGCTTTTCAATGACACCCATCTATGTACTGTTTTTAAACAATTTTGTGTGATATATGTATAATTTTCATTTTTGTATATTAAAATACCCTACTTTTTGACTACTATGACTACTATATATTTTTGTTGCCTTTAAAGCCCCATTTAGGGGGTCTCTCCACATTTTCCTGCTTACCAGGGGTGTTGGCAACTTCTGGAAATCACACTGAGATGTTCCATTTATGCAGATAGTATTAGCAGTGCATGGGTTTTACCTTTTGCCTGGAATTTATTTTTCAATTTTACATTTATCTGGAGCAATGAATTGAGACACGTCCAGCTGTTTGTGCTTTAATGGCAACAGGGCAGATACTGGTAATAATTTGGCTATGTATATTTGTATGCATTTTAACATTATTATGTGTAGTTTTCTAGAGCAAAGCTATGCAATCATTTTGCTGCAGGATTAACGCTGTGTAATTATAGGATTGGCACATCTGTATGAAACATATACCAGCACAATTTTGAATGACATCATAACATGAATCACATTTCATAAAACAAAAGTTTGGCCCCAGACCACTTTTAACTACAATATGTGGCTGTTTCAAAGCAAATAGCATTCTATAGCCTTATGTTTTCTTTTCTAAATGGCACCTTTATGTGAACTGTGGCACACACACACTATCTGGCAACTTTCACACTGCAACCACTTTACTCAATCTACCTCCCGGAGCTTTAGTGCAGCATCGGAATTGGTATCTTTTTCTGTAATCCAGCATATGGGCAAGGAGATACCATAGAGCATATTGATGATGCTGAGTGCACAAGTTAAACTAGTAGTGGAGATAACCATCATTCTCCATGATGTCTCCCACAATGTGCAGATTTTCTTAGGAATATTGGATTGCCAAGCATGCCAACACGATACTGATCTGGGTATGCCAACACTGTACTAGATCTGGGCATACCAACAGCAAAAACATACTGTATTCCCACATTTCAGGTGTGTGGATGCATTACATAAGACACTGCAGACAGTGTGAGCTGAGTTAAGAGTCCATAAAGTCAAAAAGTGCACTTGCCCTCTAAAAAAAGTCCAGTCTAGTTAAAGGGCAAGGTAAAAAAATTATATGTGAAGGTGAATAAATTATTAAAATGACCAGATGATTTTACATGCTTTTCTTGTAACCGGATAGCCTCTTTTTCTCAGTTGAGTACCTGTCACTCTAGCACAAATTTGCATCTGCAACCACTCTATGTATTGTGTTGCTTGACAATAAAACGTCTATCAGAACACGAAAGCTGCTATATTACCATTAGAGCTAAGTTTTTTCATTTATGGTTCATCCTGCAAAGCAATACTATGCTCAGAGCAGTCTTATAACACCAGAAGCTTCCAGGGTTATCCAAACAATCAACGTGCCCAAGCTACATATTGTAGCACTCAAAGGGTTCTCTAAACAGCAGTGTCTGAGACTCAAACCCATCCTTCTCCAGGCTTGCCTTCATACATGGTTCTCAATCCAGGTCTCACACACCCTCCTCAAGGAGTCCAATTTTCTTGGGCTTTGTCCTAGGGCCAATAACCAAGAACATATATTTTCCTTTTCTGGGTGGCCTAAACCTAAGCCCTAAATGCCTATCACCTTGAACTCACTTCACTTTCCACAAATCTTTTTTTTTTAAGAGGGCCACTAAAGACTTTAGAAACTCTTACTGGAAAGGTATCTTATGCAGATAATAGCAACATCTTGAAAAAGCATACACATTTAATTACAAAATTGAGGAGTTACTGCTTGGAATGTACAGTGCCTTGAAAAAGTAATCATACCCCTTGACATTTTCCACATTTTGTCATGTTAGAACCAAAAATGTAAATACATTTTATTGGGATTTTATATGATAGACCAACACAAAGTGGCACATCATTGTGAAGTGAAAAGAAAATGATACATGGTTTTCCAATTTTTTTACAAATAAATATCTGAAAAGTGTGGCGTGCATTTGTACAACCACCTTTCGCTGCAATTACACCTGCAAGTTTTTTCGGGATGTCTCTACCAGCTTTGCACATCTAGAGAGTGACATTTTTGCCCATTCTTCTTTGCAAAATAGCTCCAGATTGGATGGAGAGCATCTGTGAACAGCAATTTTCAAGTCTTGCCACAGATTCTCTATTGGATTTAGGTCTGGGCTTTTACTGGGCAATTCTAACACATAATTATGCTTTGATCTAAACCAGTGGTTCCCACTAACAGGCCAGGTTTGCAAGATAACTGAAATACATCACAGGTGATATCATTCAGTTATTGCAGTATTCTTGTCTGTATCTCCCCAAGGTAATATATCAAATCTGGCCTGTTGGTAGGTCCTGAGGATACGAGTTGATAACCACTGATCTAAACCATTCCATTGTAACATGTTTTCTCTGAAATTGCCCTTTATTTGGCTCCAGCCATCTTCCTATCAACTCTGACTAGCTTCCCTGTCCCTGCTAAAGAAAAGCATCACCACAACATGATGCTGCCACCACCATGTTTCATGGTGGGGATGGTGTGTTCAGGGTGATGTGTGGTGTTAGTTTTCCACCACACAAAGCATTTTGCTTTTAGGCTAAGAAAGTTCAATTTTGGTCATATCTGACCAGAGCATCTTCTTCCACATGTTTGCTGTGTCCCCCACATGGCTTCTCCCAAACTGCAACTGGACTTCTTTTGACTTTCTTTCAACAATTGCTTTTTTCTTGCTATTCTTCCATTAAGGCCAGATTTGTGGAGTGCACAACTAATAGTTGTCCTGTGGACAGATTCTCCCACCTGAGCTGTGGATCTCTACAGCTCCTCCAGAGTTACCATGGGCCTCTTGGCTGCTTCTCTGATTATTGCTCTCCTTGCCCGGCCTGTCAGTTTAGGTGGACAGCCATGTCTTCGTAGGTTTGCAGTTGTGCCATAATCTTTCCATTTTTGGATGATGGATTGAACAGTGCTCCGTGAGATGTTCAAATCGTAGGATGCTTTTTCACAACCTAACCCTGCTTTTAACTTCTCCACAACTTTGTGTTCTCTAACAAACCTCCGATTCTCAGAACAGCTGTATTTATACCGAGGTTAAACTACACACAGGTGGACTCCATTTACTAATTAGATGACTTCTGAGGGCAATTGGTTCCACTAAATTTTAGTTAGGGGTATCAGAGTAAAGGGGGCTGAATACAAAAGCACGCCACACTTTTCACATATTTATTTGTAAAAAATGTTGAAAACCCGCTTATCATTTTATTTCCACTTCACAATTATGTGCCATTTTGTGTTGGTCTACGACATAAAATACATTTACATTTTTGGTTTTAACATGACAAAATGTGGAGAATTTCAAGGGGTATGAATACTTTTTCAAGGTACTGTACATAAAGGTAAAGGATTATATCTTTATTTTTTATTGTCTATGTTCCTGCTGGGAGACTCACCCCTCTATTTATCCTGGTGACCACTGTCACTGAAACAGAGGGGAAATAACCTAATGGAAAAATGTTAATTTACAACTCCTTTAAAACTGATTTAAAAGAGAAGTGCTCAAATAAAAAAATAAAATAAACAATCATACTTACCAATGTAGATGCAGCATTGATCCGATGCTGTTGCTGTTCCCCGCTGCCTCTACATCAAGACCTGAGCAATCAAAGACCGCTGGACACTCAGTTCTCAGGTCAGTCACCTCATTTTGCTCTGCCCCTTCAGTGCTCACTAGAGAGGGCCTGTGCAGGCAACAGGAGCAGTTGTCTCAGGCTCTGAGCTGTGCGCTGAAAGGCTGAGCCAGCTGATGATCAGGCTACTGGGCAGTAGGGATGAGCCGAACACCCCCCCGTTCGGTTCGCACCAGAACCTTCGAACGGACGCAACGTTTGCGCGAACATTTAGAACCCCATTGACGTCTATGGGACTCAAACGTTCGAATTCAAAAGTGCTAATTTTAAAGCCTAATATGCAAGTTATTGTTGTAAAACGTCTTTGAGAACTCGGGTCTTGCCCCAGGGAACATGTATCAATGGAAAAAATAAATAAAAAACGGTAGTTTTTTCAGGAGCAGTGATTTTAATGATGCTTAAATAAAAAAATTAAAAATGAAAAATTCCTTTAAATATTGTACCTGCTGGGTGTCTATAGTATGCCTGTGAAAACGTCTTTGAGAACCCGGGTCTTTCCCCAGGGAACATGTATCAATGGAAAAAAAGGACTCCTGAAAAAGCGACCGCTTTTAAAACGTTTTTTTCCATTGATACATGTTCCCTCGGGCAAGACCTGGGTTCTCAAAGACGTTTTCACAGGCATACTAATAGACACCCAGCAGTACAATATTTAAAGGAATTTTTCACATTTTTTTTTTATTTAAGCATCATTAAAATCACTGCTCCTGAATCTTTAGGTGCAAACTACAGAGCACACGGCCAGTACACACCAAGTAGCTTTAGGTGCAAACTACAGAGCACACGGCCAGTACACACCAAGTAGCTTTAGGTGCAAACTACAGAGAACACAGGCAATAAACCACGTAAGAATACTGCAGCTAGCACAATCACCTGCCTGCCAGTAAATTAGGAAGAACTGATCTAGCTAAACTATACAGTGTATAAATATATGTACAACACCTGGGATGTATATATATCCTCTACACACTGTAACATTAACTGACTAGCCTGCCTGCCTGCTCTATCTACCTGCAAAAAATGACACTCTCTCTGTCCTCTCTTAACCACCGCAACACACTACACAAGGCCGACCTGCAGGCAGCCTTTTATAGTGTGGGGCGTGTACTAAACCCCCTGAGTCATAATTGGCCAAAGCAACCCTGGCGTTGGCCAATTATGGCTCTCCATTTTTTGCAAGCAGTAATTGGCCAAGCATGCGGGTCATAGTGCATGCTTGGCCAATCATCAGCCAGCAATGCCGCAGTGAATTATGGTCTGTGAAACGTAACTCGAATTTGGCGCGAACTACCCGTTTTGTTCGTATTTCGACGAACGATCGAACATACAATGTTCGAGTCGAACATGAGTTCGACTCGAATACGAAGCTCATCCCTACTGGGCAGATACCTACATTATTGTTGGGATCCCTGCAGAGCCTGGGCTGGGTTAGTGACGTCAGCCGACAGATGGCTTTAACCCATTGTTGGCTGAATCTGGGTCACAGGAGTGCAGAACTAAGTGCAAGAGAAACTTTTAAAGTGGTTGTAAACCCTGGCATATACCCAGTGAAATAACTGGCCTCAGGTGATCCACATAGATAAAACAAATCCTCCTACAGCCATTTCAAGTGCAGAAATTGTAAAGCTTGCCTGAGCTTTTAGAAACCAGGGGGCAGGGGATGATGTTACACTCTGTAGAGCTTGATGATAAGCTCTGGGAGAGCTGATTAGAGAAAAGGGACACCCACCCTCCCTTCATGCAGCACACAGGAATAGAGCTGAGGTTGTCAATCACAGGCTGTGTGCTGGAGTTCCCTCCCCATCACCCTTTTTCTCTTGGTGTCAGGAAAACTTGTCAGAAGTGACTTATGCAGATAGCAGAGGAATGAAGCAGCACACAGAAATTACACTATATAGAGTGCTCTTGATTTAGTCTAGTACACACTATAGAGGGATATGCTTTGTTCATGTTTAATGTCTGAAGTTTACAACTACTTTTTTAGTTCTCCTTATGATTAAAACAGCCCATGCAGATAAAGGTTCACAATACACAAAGTGCAGGCAGGCACAGCAACAATGTCAGCGAATAGACAGTGTGCTTTGTCACAGCACACACAACACAATCAGAGATTACAAATACTTTACAATGCCACATACTAATGCTGTTGTAAGCATTGTTAGAAAAACAGTTGCAGCAGCATGGTGGAATTCACATAGCACTGATGTTCTTCTTGCATGTAATGCATTAATATGTGCATGCAAGATAGTTTCCTGCTGTGTATCTGCAAGGTAATAATTGGGATTTAGCAAAATGGCTTGGTTGGTACATAAGCTCAAGTTTGTGTAAATATGGGACTGTTTGCCCAGATTACACAATACATTATCAGCATACAGAGGGCTACATGAAGATGGTGTTATGTCATCCACAGGAATGTAGACTCATTCATGTGCAGCTGCTTAAAGCAGTTCTTCACCCTAGGAATATTTAAGTTAGCGGCTACAAATACTGTAGCTGCTGATTTTTAATAAAAGGACACTTACCTGTCCAGGGAGCCAGCGCCATCCTCACTCAAGATCGTTCTTTACTGGTCTTCGGGTCCCTGGTACAGGCATGGTAACTATGGGTAGCTGGCTATGACTACTTGCGGCTTTACAACCGGCTGGCCACTGCACATGAACGAGTCATGCTGCACTTTCTGAATGGTCCCACAGCCTTTCTAAAAGGTTGCGGGCTGGGGGAAGAGAACTTTTGGTGGATCCACCACAGACATCTGACTGGCTGTGGGTACCTATCAAAACCAAGTACCCCTACCCCCACAAAAGAAAAAAATTCCAAAGATAGTAGAGCGGGGAGTGCGGTGGCAAGGCCAAAAGGTATAACTTCCCCTTGTGGGTGAAGTTCTGCTTTAAATATTAGCAGTGATAATGTAACATTGAAGCTGCTGTACTCATACAGTCATCCTTGATCTTTGCCTTAAAGCGGAGCTCCAGGTATGATATTCATTGCATGCTGCATCACTGCACATTGAGCACAGGGGGTCATTTACCTTTCACTGCCACAATACATACAGTAGTGGAGGTGGTAACATCACAAATTCCATCTCATTCAATCAGAGAGTGTCTTGTAAACATTGAAAAAAATATGAGGGGTTCTATGAATGGTGGGGGTGCCAAACAAGTGACCCCATGTGGTTAGTGTGCAGGACCCAGAAGATCATAGCTATCACTTTAGTAGCATTAACTACTACAGTGATTGTCAGCTTCCCCAGCATTCTATCGGGCATGAGGTACTGTATGCATAATTGCATTGGCCAAGCTGGACCAATGTACAGTAAGTATGCAATAAAGATGATAAATTGAATTCAGATTTAACATCACCATATTACTATGAATGGGTTGACAATCCACAGCAGTGGATCAAAAATGAAGACTTTTAGCTTTGCAATGCAATGGGGTGCCATTCACAATGAATGAAACTGTAATGCCACGTACACACGATCAGGCTTTTGCCCGGCCAAATCACATCGGAAAAATATAGAACATGTTCTATATCTAAAGTCCGATGGAATTCATCGGAATTTCCGATTAAAAAACTCAATCGGAAAGTCCATCTGACTTTTTCCATCGGAAATTCCGATCATGTGTACGGGGCATTACACATTTGGAGCAAGTGTGTTGCAATACTCTGTAGCAAAGCACATGTTTTACTGTGTGTTGCCATAAAGCACAAGAATACATGACCACATTCTTTTTTTTTTTTGTTCATCTGCCTGGAGTTCAACTTTAAATGAAACATGTCATTCTGAATTAGATATTTAAGGACCAGGCACATTTTTCTAGTCCAGCATATGAGCAGTCATATTACATGTATTGTATGTACATGTAATGTGTACATTATATTAACAAAAAAAAAAAATAGAAAACCCTATTGTATGTAACCATTTTTGGGAATGTTAATAACACCACACACACACATAAAAGTTAAATACATAAATGGAAATAAATACTGCTGAATGTTTATGCAAGCGTCAGTTTAGGCTATTTTAGAGTTCCCTTAACGAGTAAAAAAAAAACAAATATGCCAGACTTGCATCGAGCAGAAGCAAGAGAGGAAATCATAAAGCACATATGGAGTGGAGAAAGATTCCTGATGCTTTTTATTTGATATTCCCCAAAGATTTATGTTACCCCCATGCAAGTTTGACTGCATGGCTGAATCCACCCACCACATGAGCCATTAAGAAAAACTTGTGTAATTGGCATTCATCCAGGGCTTCCACCGCTTAAAATGACTGCTATTACGTAACAACATATTCTACAGAATACTGCCACTGAGCAATACTGCAGCTCCCTTCTGATTCACCTGCCTTTCTCATACCATTTATTAGGGGGCTTCCTCCTCACTCTCCACAGAGCCACAATCTGCTTTGCCTTAGAGAACATCACTAGCACAAAAGGCAGCAACTGCAATAGTCCACAGTTCTTCACTGTTACCTTCAACAAGATGATGAAGCCACTACAGATATTCATTTGTGCAATTTTATGCCTGCCTTCTGCTCTGACTATTGCTGTAGATGTTCAAGATCTGGATAATCAGATACTAGTGACCGGAGAAGGCAAGTACTAAAAACTTTTAGGAACTTTTTTTTCTTATGATTTTAATTATTGTTTTTCAAAATGTTTTTTGAATGCTTATTTTGTGTAATATCTATTATATTTAGTTTTCTTTCAATTATCTAGCATCATGAATGCTTCTTTTTGTGTGTATGATATATATATATATATATATATATATATATATATATATATATATATATATATATATATATATATATATATATATATATATTCTTGAAGTTGTTTTACATGAATGATTCTTTTATCTTTATTCTTCAAATTGTTTTACATGAATGCTGCTTTTGTATATTTATATACAGTATAAATTATTTTTTTGTTCATAGGAAACTTAAGTTTCTCTTGACAGATGTAAGAATTGCCAGCAATCTTTAAAATGTTTAGCTAAGCAAGATAACTAGAGGCAATTACAACTTGTATCTTTTATATTTTAGTGACTTTACCAGATTGCAAACAAAAAGAACATACAAGATGGGATAAGATGATGACGATGCTGGAGAACTCTCACATGAGACAGAATATGCTGCTTCAGTATTTTGAAGAATTTAAGGTGGAACTACAGGTTGTGAAAAACGAGCTTTGGGAGCTAGAAGCAAAAACATCAGTCTCGTGTAGCAACTGCCTCAAGAGCATTACAACAGATTTTTCAAGCTTGCTGGATTCGAAGTGTCAGCCACAAAACAATTTGAATAATGTGGAAGAATCAATTGCTGTAAATCAGGACATAGCAGACAGACTTCAACGCATTGAAAATCTCTTGAAGAAAAGAGAAGAAGCAGATGAGAATAAAGTAGAACCTGCAGAAGAAGCAGATCAGAATAAAGTAGAACCTACAGAAGAAGCAGATCAGAATAAAGTAGAACCTACAGAAGATGCAGATCAGAATAAAGTAGAACCTACAGAAGAAGCAGATCAGAATAAAGTAGAACCTACAGAAGAAGCACAAGACGATTCTATTTTTGCACAAATGTTAGATCCAGTCGATCAAGACCTTCTGGAAACAGAAAGCCAGCCAGGTAAATAAACTGTACTAGGTAGTAGTCATTGTATTCTAACATGTGCATGCAGTTCTTGCTCTGTACAAAATATTGATCCTTATTTAGGTCAGCATGCAAGAGGCTTCACATAAATGTAAACTTCTTGAAACAGACATTAAAGGAGGAATACCAGTTACAGCGTTTGTCATGAACAGTCTCAGATCCAAAGACAATGCTGACAAATAGGAAAATATGTATCTCCAGATGTGCTGAATGTTTCATACTGTGAGCTATTGTAACCCTTGTGTCTTTTGATTATAAGTCAGACAGTTAGAATTCGATTGTGTACAAAGTGGTATCTGATATAGCTTTAGAACAAAAATGTGCACCAAAGAAAGGGGAGGGGCTCCAAGAATTGAGCCAGCAGCGTTACTTCCACAAGCAGTTTAAAAGTGCTGAGTAATCCTTCTTTCAGATTAGTTCACTGTCATCCATATACTATTCCTGTTAATGTGAATTGTAATAGAAAACTTCTGCTAAGAGTTGGATTTTTCATTTACCGAAAATGTGAAATGGCTGTGCAAAATATCTGCATTTAGAAAGAATGTGTGGATATGTAATCTGGCCGTCCCAGCACTGGAAAGCCAACCATGATAATTAAGCAGGGTTAGAGGACTATAGAATACACATTGGGGCAGATCCACAAAAGAATTACGCCGGCGTATCCATTGATACGCCGCATAATTTTAAAGTTTCCGCGTCGTATCTTTGTTTTGTATCTACAAAACAAGATACGACGGCATCTGGGATAGATCCAACAGGCGTACGTCTTAGTACGCCGTCGAAACTTAAGTGCATTTTTTCCGCCGGCCGCTAGGTACGTCCGGCCGGCGCATTTTTTT
Source organism: Rana temporaria (assembly GCF_905171775.1). NCBI lineage: Eukaryota > Metazoa > Chordata > Amphibia > Anura > Ranidae > Rana > Rana temporaria. The sequence continues at coordinate 155,892,781 of NC_053492.1, forward strand.
ACGTCGTTTGCGTTCGGCTTTTTCCGGCGTATAGTTAAAGCTGCTATTATGAGGCGTACTCAATGTTAAGTATGGGCGTCGTTCCCGCGTCAAATTTTTAATTTTTTTACGTTGTTTGCTTAAGTCGTTTGCGAATAGGGATTTGCGTAAAATGACGTCACTGTCGTAAGCATTGCCTTTTTCCGGTTTAATTTTGAGCATGCACGCTGGGATACCCCCACGGACGGCACATGCGCCGTTGGGTCACAACGTATTTACATAAAACACGCCCCCATCACATCCATTTGAATTCCGCGCCCTTACGCCGCCAAAGATACACTACGCCGCCGTAACTTATGGCAAGAATTCTTTGAGGATTCGAAAAAAAAAATTAAGTTACGGCGGCGTAGTGTATCTTAGATACGCTACGCCCGGCGGAGAGAAGCGCTGATCTACGTGAATCTGCCCCATAGTCTGCTATGTAGCTCACAGTCAAAAGAACTACAAAAAGCACAAAAAATCCCATAGCGACTGCAGATTGACTTTGCAAATGGCAAAATATTTCCGATTTCTAACATTCTAAAAAAACAATTGAAATCTTTTTGGTTCTGAAATATTGCCTTATACAGTAGGCTGTAAACTCTGCACACAAGAGCAGCCCTTGACTAGCTTTCACATAAGGCAAACATGTCTCTATAAAAAATGATCAAAGCCAACATAAGAATATCCATACAAATTTAGAAATCACTGAATCATTGAAAAAGAGAAATCACTTGATTCCCCTCCCCCCCATGGATGGAGGTACCTACCCTGCTGACTGTTGTATTAAAACAACTACAGTACTTATGGCTGTCTGAATAAAAGAAACCGTGACTGCATCCGATGGCATACAGTCACTGTCCAGTAGAGTATTTTCTACCCAACTGCTTTGATTTGTTAGTCAAAATTAGTCAAGCTAGGGGGTGTCATCCCATTCAGCAGGAATTAGGAAATTAAAGTTTTTTTATGCATGGTATACATAGTAAACTGGCTTAATGCCAGAGTACATCTAGTTTTAATTGTAGTATAACCAGTAAACAGTGGATAACTGTGTATACAGTGAGGACTGCCAGAATGTGTAGTTCCCTTGTTAATGTGTTCCGTGCCTCTGCTGCTGGAAGAGCACTGCATACTCAGTGACATCACCTAATCATCAGCTTTATGAATTAGAGCTGAGGTCCATCTGGAGACAAATCAATCTCTCGGTACAGCTGGCTTCAATCATTGCCTTCTGACAAAGAAAGGATGTGTCATTCAATAAAGAAGTGCTACATAATGCTGGAATTACGAGGGCTGGTTTGATTGGAAACTGAATGGCCATGTTAGGAGTAGCAATATGGAAGTTCTGGCATTTTCCATATGGTCTGCTGTAGCTAAGACATCCTATGGCTAGGAATTCATATAGAACTTTGTTCAAAGCTATGTTCCAGTCAGACAGCTACATATACAGGTGAAACACACATATATGAAATGTTTATCCTTTTGGATTATTTTAATAGCGTTCAGGTACACTTGTGATTCTCATGCTCCTGCAACACTACATAGCCTGGAGGATTACACCCTCAAGTTTTCCGCTCTGTGGTTTTGTGATGTTGTAAACACCGTCTAGTGCCTGAAATATGTTGGGGTGGCAACAAAGTGCAATGTTATAGTACATTACTGGCTCATAATGTTTGCTGATTTCTAATTGGGGGGGGGGCTAAGGGAAGTCAAATAGGAGATTTCTTTAAAAGTAATTATGCATAATCATTAAAAAAAATCTTGTGGTTTTCAAATTAATACTGGACTAAAAAAGTGTTGTATTGTAGTGCCAGTGGTCTTACCTATTGCACATATAACCTTAATTATTCTGCTTCAAATGTGATGCCAATATAAAAATGTTAGTTTTTTGTCAGTTCAAAAGCTACCCAATATGAAATATTGAAAATTAGATAATATAAAAAATATGAAATAATGAAAAGTAAGATGTCAGGATGGAAGCTACAGCCAAGGCTCTATCAAATGCTGTAGACTAGCAATGACTCCAGGAAGCAACACTAGTTCCAAACAAAGCTGCATTACATATGGTTCAGTATCTGCCCTTTGTGCCAGCAATACATTTGGCAGTCAGCCAATGGCAGCCTCCAGCATCAGATGAGAGCCTCAGCAGTAAAAGGTAGCAGCTTTCCTGACAGGTTCTCTTTAAACCATCTGAGACACTAAATATTAGCTGTGTCAGAGCCATTTTATGTCACCGTCTGAACTAATTTGTGCAAAAAAATAAAACTATTTAAGAATAAGAACTCATGCAATAGCAGACAGTAACCATTCTTCCAAATCAGAACCTTTTTTGGCATGTTGGCCAATTAGGCACATGTCTAAGGCAGCATGTTATGTGAAGCTATGCTGAATTTTGCCACTACATAACCAAGCAAATATCTGATAATATTGGAGAACGGGTCAATGTGAAAAGTATTAAATCCACATGGTGTACACTTGGGTGGTGGTGTAAGCTCCAATGGAGACTTTCAGCAACAACACTTTTTGAGTCATTGTTCACCCAAAGCATTTTTCTGCTTACTGTTCCATATTCTGATACCTTTTTATGAAAAAGGTTTATAAATTCCCCTTTACTGCGGTCTGTATTAGTGAGCAGTGTCCCTGAAGTAGGCCTGCAAATTAGGATGAACTAGTATCACAGAAAGTCTAGAGAGTCTATCAATATCTAACTAGTCTTGACTAATAGACTTGTATGGACAGAGAAAAATAGTAAATTGTGATCTTTCTGTGTCATCGTTAAGCAGAAAACAGAGGCAGCCATAGCAAATATGGCTGTCTCCATGTACATAGCTAATTTATAAAAAAACACACATTAGTAAGATTGTTTCCATTAGGCTGATAAAATTCTTATGTATATCTAAAAAGCTTCAAATGGTCTGTAGATTGACGTTAAAGTAAACTTATGGCAGACCTAAGCAATTCAATGCTTAGTATAAATTGGCCAGGTTTATGACAGGTTTACTTTACATCATATATTCACGTACTGAGTATTGTTTACTTTGGATGCAATGTTGGTGTCTAAAATCTTTTGCTTCATGAAGAAAGGCCTGTTTCTTGTATAAAAGCATGTTTATCGGGTTTGCTTTTAGGAAGTCATGTGGCATTTGTCTCTAGCCAACATACATAGTTCTACATTTTTGGATAGTTCATGTACGTTGGCAATTATTCTAGCTGTCATTTACCCTGGTAAACACATAGGTTTATGTCACTTTGATTAAGCATTCTGCATCTTAGTGCCTTTAAAGTCTGCAAAATATAAAACATCCAAATGAACCCAAATTCTCTCTGTGTCAAGGAGAAATTGTAGCCTCAAGAAAACTATGGATAAACAAAACATGTTTTTAATTGAGAAATGTTATAAACAAGTGGTCTTGATGTTGGATTATACATACACAAAGAAAGATAAAAAGGACCAAATTGTATTAGGAATATTGAAATCTCAAGGCAAATTGGCATTAGTCCATTATCTGGCCATCCAAATGTATTTTATACTTTTGGCTTGATTCTGCTGTAAACTGGCTAAAAATGGATTGGTAACATATTATTCTTGAAATGGGGCTTATTTCCATGATTTTTTTGGTATTACATAAGCAAAACGTGTAAAAGCAAACATTAAATAAAAAAATGATTTATTGATGAAAGCTTCTTAATTAAAATACTTTATGCATTAAATGTGTAGAGGCATCTGGACTGCACTAGGTTTAGTGTATCTCTGCAGTGCTTACTTTTTATTTAAATCTAGGATACTGTACATTTAGGGTCCGGATTATAAGTTATTATATTTTTTTCCTAGACCAAATGGGATGCACTTCCTATAACAACTTTTTTTTTTGCACAGTACCATATGTTCCTGATCTTCAGTATCATATCTTCTTCGTTTAAAGTATACATATTTATGGTATAAAGCCTGTATTGCTTTTTGTTTAGCTTTGTAAAGAGAAGGTTAAAACCCCTATCAGGTTATGCCATCTTTGTATTGTTGAGAGAGGGAAAAACAAACAGGAGTTGAGAGGAAATCGGCCTAAAGTTAGGGGAATTTTAGTAACCTGTTTTGTTGACAATGATCACCAGGACAAATAGAGAAGGTGAATCCACCCTTTAGATAAAGTGAATAAATGTTAGAATTACCGTATTTATCGGCGTATAACACGCACAGGTGTATAACACGCACCCTAACTTTAAGAAGGAAGTTTCAGGAAAAAACGTTACACAGCCCCCTGCGTATACCACGCAGGCACAGTTTACCTTCTATCTTCAGGGTAAAAAAGTGAGTGTTAGGCCCCGTACACTTGACCGAACATGTCTGCTGAAACTGGTCCGCGGACCAGTTTCAGCAGACATGTTCGGTCGTGTGTACGGCCGATCGGACAGGTTTCCAGCGTACATTTGTCCGCCCGACCGTTTTCGAGCGGACAAATATTTCTTAGCATGCTAAGAAACATGCCCGCTGGAATCCTGTCCGTCGGACATGTTCGGTCGTCTGTACAGACTCATCGTACATGTCCGACTGGCCGCCATCCCTTGCATGCGTCGAATGACTTTGACGCATGCGTGGAAGCATTGAACTTTCAGCGTCGCGCACGTCGCCGCGTCATTGTCGCGGAGACGGCGCAGACACGTCACCGCGCTGTCTGTCCGCGCGGATTGTCTCTCATTTCTGTCTGATGGTGTGTACAACCATCAGACAGAAATCTCCGACCAGACATGTCCACTGAAAACGGTCCGGCGGACCGTTTTCAGTGGACTGTCCGGTCATGTGTACGAGGCCTTATACGCCAATAAATACAGTAATTGTCAGGCTTTTATGGCTGTCCTCTGGGACGATTTATCCTCTTGTCCAAGTGATCATTGTCACCAAGACAGACATTTTTCTCTTAATTTCTTAGTTTACATGGGAACCGAAATGGGAGTGGGGGGAGAATCTTTCAACTTGGGCCAGTGAAAACTGTCTAAGGCTCAGTTCATACTGATGCTACATAGGATCCGACTTGTGAGACCTCAAGTTGGATGACATGTGAAATTCCATGTTTCCCTATGAGAACTGTCTTAACTGATACTACACACAATTTGTCCAACTTAAGAAAAAGTTCCTGCACTACTTTGGTCTGACTTCAATGTCACATAGTGTAAAATGTCACATCAAAGTCACATCAAAGTCAGACTCCAAAGTTGCACTTAAAGTCGAGTGACTTTGGAGTCAGACTAGTGTGAACCGGGTCTTAGAGGGTATTTCTCTTAACTTTTGAGAGATTACTTACTCATATCTTGAAAGATAGATCATCATCACAGTGTAAAACATATGTTTATATATATATATATATATATATAATATATATATATATATATATATATATATATATATATATATATATATATATATACACACACACACATACATATATATATATATATATATATATATATATATATATATATATATATATATATATATATATATATATATATATATATATATATATATTATGTTTAGCTCACTGTTAATACTAAATATTGATTTAAGTCTTGTCTAGAGATTGGATCCTGGGCATTTTGCAGCCCAATTTAACTCTACAGGCACAAAGGTGTACAGGCCTGGCTGCACCAATGGCAACTTTATTGCTATTAATATGTCTCCATGACTTTACCTCCACAGTACCTTTGAAGGCCCAAATGCTGTTAAATACATTATAACCAGAGCTCAGGAGTTTGAGTTGTGGCCAACTCAACCCCTGTACAACCCCCTGAGCTAGAGCTCTGCCTCAACCTATAATTTGCATATTATGGCATAGAAATTGATAAAGGAAGCAAGAGAGTGACCCCTTCATTGTGGTCATTATAAGGAAAAGTAAAGTCAAACTAATGCAAGGAAATTTTGACAATGGAGAAGTTGAAGTATCAGAAGTTGAAGATTAATTAAAGAAGTATGACCAAAGCTCTTTTGGCCATATTTCTCCTATAAATCACAGGAGTGCACTTAGTTCTGCACTCCTGTGACCCAGATTCAGCTGACAGTTGGCTAAAGCCTTCTGTCGGCCGACATCGTGGAGCCAGTCCAGGCTCTGCAGAGATACTGACAATAATGTCAGGATCCACCCAGATGCCTGACCGGCAGATGGCTTACCCTCTCAGGCCTCGTACAGACGAGCGGACATGTCCGATGAAAACGGTTTCATCGGACATGTCCGCTGGGATCATTTGGTCTGATGGCTGTACACACCATCAGACCAAATTCCCTGCGGACAGACGACGCGGTGACGTGGCAGCGACGATGACGCAGTGACGTGCGCAAACCCGGAAGTTCAATGCTTCCACGCATGCGTCGAATCACTTCGACGCCATGCGCGGGTTCTCGGGCCAGCGGACATGTCCGATGAGTCGTACGGACCATCGGACATGTCCGATGGACAGGCTTCCAGCGGACATGTTTCTTAGCATGCTAAGAAACATTTGTCCGCTGGAAACCTGTCCGGTCGGCCCTACACATGACCGAACATGTCCGCGGAAACTGGACCAGTTTCAGCGGACATGTTCGGTCGTGTGTACGAGGCCTAAGCCTCGTACACACGACCGAGTTTCTCGGCAAAAACCAGCAAGAAACTTGCTGGGAGATATTTTTTGCCGAGGAAACCGGTCGTGTGTACATTTTCGTTGAGGAAACTGTCGAGAAACTCGACGAACCAAAAAGAAAGCGTGTTCTTTATTTCCTTGACGGGAATGGAGAAAATTGGCTTGTCGAGTTTCTCGACGGCTTTACAAGGAACTCGACAAGCAAAACGATGTGTTTCGCCCGTCAAGTTCCTCGGTCGTGTGTACAAGGCTTAATCCTTGTGAAAAGTAATAAATATCTGTATTAATTGTATGCATAAGTTAACAAAATTGAGGGTCTTCTTTAAAACAGAAGGTATTTACATATGATTTTCATCAAAAATAAAAAATATATTTAGTCCTCACCTGAAAAAAGGTGCAAAGCCAGGCAAATCAATCCTGTGTGCCCCAGTAGACAACTGTATCCTGTAATTCTGTTATATAACGTAAATACAGCTAACAACCTTCATGATCTAGACTACATATACACACATTTATAGTTGGAAACACATATGTGTCAGATCTGCAAGCATAGAGGATGTAGCTGTATGTTACTCAGGCACTGGAAAGAGGCTTTCAAAGAAACTTTTGCAACTGGATTTGATTTCACACAACGTCTGGAGAGAAGCCAGAGAGGCTCTTAAGGGAGTTTCTAATCACACTGTTATTGGCCTTTTTCAGAACTGTTTTTAATTTTAACAGTCAAGTCAAATGTCTGTTAATGAAATAGACTATATTAGACAGTGTTTCTGATATATTTTTTTGTAACATAGTGACCAAAAGTGGAGGAAAAAGGTTTCTATTCAGTAAGTTTTATCTAAACAATTAAATGGAACAAGTCATGTGTTTTCAGAAATTGAGTAAATGTGGAGTCTTTCATTTGTTCCAACTATGAGCATGGATAATTTAAAGCCACACTGGCTCTATGCACAGGAAATGAGTCAGCCGCATTCCCTGGAGTTGGCCCCCTGCAGGCTTCATTAATGGAGTGCTGTTTTATTAATCATGACAAACTAATGCTCCCCTGCACTTTAGCTTTCATTCTTTTAGCTTTTAATTTATTTTGGAGTTTGGTTATCTTTGTTTGAACACTAGTAAGTGTTTAAGATTAGAGCCTTAAGGAACATGATACTTCAGTGAAACTTTTATACAGTGAAGTATCATTCCAATGGCATATGACCCTACTAGGCAGTTACATTTTAACCTTTCAGCACACTAGAGTTCAAGAAGTATTAAATACTTCTTCAATTTTTTTTTCTTCAAAGTTCTAAACTTCCTATAGAAATTATTAACTCTATGTAATTTACACATACCAACAGACCAGTGTGCATGTGTCACAATGGAATACTACAATTATCAGTTTTCAGTGACTCTTTGCTACAACAAAGCTAAATAATTTATATTCACTTTGCATTTAGCTTTTTATACACTTGCAATGAATGCTTGCCATCAAGATCTTTGTTTGCTGTGGTGACATAACGTATTTATCGGGCTATAACGCGCCCCGGCGTATAGCGCGCACCCCCCAATTTGAAGAATGATTCCTGCAAAAAAAAAAAAAAAAATACTTACAGTTTGGATGCCCCTTGTCGGTGTCTTGCCTGTCGTCCATCGCGTCCTGTCCGTCGTCCAGCGCGTCCATTGGCGGCCTCGTCCGGTCCGGCGTCCTTCTGCGGCCATCCCCGCTCGATCCCCGCTTTCCGCGCTCTGTTCGAACCACTGCGCCGACATATACCGAGCGGAGTACACTCGTGTATAGTCGGGCGGGCTCAGCTCCTCTCGCGTAAACGACGTATAGGACGCACACAACGTGACCGCGGGAGGAGCCGAGCCTGCCCGACTATACCCGAGTGTACTGCGCTCAGTATATGTCGGCGCAGTGGTTCGAACAAAGTGCGGGAAGCGAGTATCGGCGTATATCGCACACCCACAATTTTGCCCTGTTTTTCAGGGCGAAAAAGTGCGCGGTATACGCCGATAAATACGGTATGCGTTATGAAGGCATGATGCTTATTGCTAGGGCTATAATTTTTATAAGGCACTTGTATAGTTGCATGCCTTTGGCATTAGGGTAACAGCAGCAAAGCACATACCATAATTAATAGTAATAAGCAAACAATTTGCAAAGTAGCTAAAAACAAAGCCCCTCTTCGCCTGAATATTTAAAAACGTATTTGTACAGTCAAAGCAGAATCATACATGTCATCAATGATACTTGCCTGAAATTTAATTATTTTTTTAAAGATCAGACAGTTATCCATGCTAATATTCAAGTAAATCAAACATTTTTAAATCTATAGAACTAAAGGCAAAACATATATATATTTTCTTGGAAAGCGTAAGGGAGGTTTATAACCCCTGTCAGTTTTTTTTGCCATCGGTGTTCCATTGGGGATAGTTCCCTTCCCAAAATAAGAAGTGAGAAGAAATCCATCCAAGTTGAGGGAATCCCTGCTTGTCACCAGGGTCACCAAAAATAGTGTCTCCAATGGAAAAAAGTTCATCTATTTTTGTTCTGGTGACAATTTAAAATGTAGGATTTTTTTAAACTTTCCTTTTTGCTGATACAGTGGAACCTTGGATTACAAGCATAATCTGTTCCAGGAGAATGCTTGTATTCCAAAGCATTGGCATATCAAAGCCAGTTTCCCTATAGAAGTCAATGAAAAAAATATAATTTGTTCTGCATTGACTTCTATTGCATGCAATACCGCATGTGGCCAGAGGTGGGGGGGCGCCGGAGAGACTCAGAAATACTTGGAGACAGCTCGACTGAACTCGGAAACTCTCAGAAAGGCTCGGAAACACTCAGGAACTGTTTCCGGCATCGAACCGTTCCGAGTGTCACCGGCGCCCCGCACCTCTGGCCAAATGCGGTACTGTACACCGCAGAGGCTTGAATCCTGCTAGTTTTGAGAGACAACCCTCGTCACCCAAGTCAGGATTTAAAAAAAACAGTTGTTCGTCTTTCAAAATGCTCGTAAATCGCGTTATTCATAAACCAAGGTTCCACTGTATCAATAAATATGACAAATAGAAAAGGTAACACTCCCCCATGGGGTACAGACACCAATAAAAACCTCTGAACTCTATCCAAAACTAAAACAAAAAAATTCTCCTTAGTTACTCTTAAATTATTCTAATTATTCAGTCCCATCAGAAGGTGGATCAATGGTGAATTGTGATGGTAAAAGTAGTTGTAGGTTCTGTGTAGATTACCACTTGCCGACCACCGCACACACATATAGGTCAGCAGAATGGCTCGCACAAACTTGATGTTCATCTTGATGTTCATCTCCTCGCCGCGATTGCGGCGAGGAGAGGCAGATCGGGGAGATACCTATGTAAACAAGGCATTTCCCTGTTCTGCCTAGCAACATGACAGGAATCTACTGCTCCCTGTCATTGGGCGCAGTGATCTCTGTCATGTTGTAGCGAGCCCATCCCCCCATAGTTAGAATCACTCCCTAGGACAAACTTAAACACTTCATCGCCCCTAGTGTTTAACCCCTTCGCTGCCAGTGTAATTTTTACAGTAATCAGTGGCTATTTGTAGCTCTGATCGCTGTTTAAATGATAATGGTCCCAAAATAGTGTCAAAAGTGTCCAATGTGTCCGTCATAATGTTGCAGTCCCGATAAAAATTGCCGTTATTACTAGTAAAAAAAAAAATAATAATAAAAATGCCATAAATCTATCCCCTATTTTGTAGACGCTACAACTTTTGCACAAACCAATTAATATACACTTTTTGCAATTTTTTTTTTTTTTACCAAAAGTTTGTAGAAGAATACATATCAGCCCAAACTGTGGAAGAAATTAGTTTTTTTATATATTTTTGGGGGATATTTATTATAGCAAAAAGTAAAACAATATTGCTTTTTTTCAGAATTGTCACTCTTTTTTTTGTTTATAGCGCAAAAAAACCTGTAGAGGTGATCAATCACCACCAAAAGAAAGCTCTATTTGAGGGGAAAAAAGGACTTCAGTTTTGTTTGGGTACAACATTGCACGATTGCGCAATTGTCAGCTAAAGCGACCCATGACAGAAATTGCAAAAAATGCTCTGGTCGGGAAGTAAATCCTTCGGGGCTGAAGTGGTCAAATAACAACTACAGACTATGGACACTGAAGTATTTACATATGTTAATATGTCATAGCAAACAGTAAGGGAGCTTCTAACAACTTACTGACCTTTGTAACTGTGTGCACTGTGGGAAAAAGAATCTTCACATTTTACAACAGAGGCGCTAAAATTAAAATTACAGCTTTTCACTGCTTATTTTCTCTTGTAGCAAATAACTTGGCAGCCTGCCAGCCTTCTAATGTAAGCAAATAGCATGTGCTGTAAGCTGTTAGAAATGGCTGAAACTAAATTTGAGGATGAATTACTCAACAGTGTCTGCAGCTGCAACCTGATAACACAGTCTGGGCACCGATTTACTAAACGTAGACAGTATGATGTTTGCCTTTGAGCATGTGGGTTTTTTTCTTTCAGGAAAATAATGATGTGACATGATTTCTAAGAAAGAGATAGAACCATCACAAAATTGGCATCGGTTTGCTTTTAAAAATAGTTTGAATAAAAAAAAATCAATCAAGCAATCAATGAACATTTGGTCGATGGACTTGTTGACTATAGATACTAATCTCACATATGTTTATGTAACATTTCCTTTTTAACCACTTCCTTACTGGGCACTTAAACCCCTTCCTGACCAGAGGACTTTTTGCGATTCGGCACTGCGTCGCTTTAACTGACAATTGCGCGGTCGTGCGACGTGGCTCCCAAACAAAATTAACGTCCTTTTTTCCCCACAAATAGAGCTTTCTTTTGGTGGTATTTGATCACCTCTGCGGTTTTTATTTTTTGCGCTATAAACAAAAATAGAGCGACAATTTTGAAAAAAAATAAAATATTTTTACTTTGTTGCTATAATAAATAGCTCAATTTTTTTTTTTACGTTTTTTTTTTTATCCTCAGTCTAGGCCGATACGTATTCTACATATTTTTAGTAAAAAAAAAAAAAAAAATCGCAATAAGCGACTGGTTTGCGCAAAAGTTATAGCGCCTACAAAATAAGGGACAGAATTATTATTTTTTTTTTTTTTTTTTTTTTACTAGAAATGGCGGCGATCTGCGATTTTTATTGGGACTGCGACGTTATGGCGGACACATCGGACACTTTTGACACATTTTTGGCGCCATTCACATTTATACTGCAATCAGTGCTATAAATATGCACTAATTACTGTATAAATTTTTTTTTTTACTAGAAATGGCGGCGATCTGCGATTTTTATTGGGACTGCGACGTTATGGCGGACACATCGGACACTTTTGACACATTTTTGGCGCCATTCACATTTATACTGCAATCAGTGCTATAAATATGCACTAATTACTGTATAAATGTGACTGGCAGGGAAGGGGTTAACACTAGGGGGTGAGGAAGGGGTTAAATGTGTACCCTAATTAGTGTTCTAACTGTGGGGGAGGGGGGGTGACTGGGGGGGTGACCGATCTGTGTCTCTATGTACAAGAGACACAGATCCGTCTCCTCTCTCCCCTGACAGCACCGCTGTCTGCGAGAGCCGGGAATGAGAGATGATCTCATATGTAAACATATGAGATCATCTCTCATTGGCCGCACAGATCGCCTAGGAAACGGCCGCTCCGATTGGCCGTTCACGGCGATCTGTGACTGGCTGTGTCCAAGGGACACGGACAGCACAGCAGTTCCCCGCTGCGCGCTCGGGAGCGCGCGCGGGGAACGTGCAAAGGGGAGGCCGTAAAAACACGGCCTGTTAGAGATTGGGAGCCGCGCTGAGGCCGTACAAAGTCGTACGGCCGTCAGCAAGTGGTTAAGGACAAAGTTATTTCACCATTTGAAATTTCCTCATATTAAATGTAATTTGATAGAGGGGCTGACACATATCACATGTATGAACTAATACAGAAGTTTTGGCTACAAATATCTATGTCTGCTTTTACAGCCACATCATAAATTCAAGTATGTCCTAATGGTAAATCCTTACGTAGTAAACAATTGTATGCAACTACAATTTTCTTTGACTTAAAGGGTCACTAAAGGAAAACATTTTTTTTGCTGAAATGACTGTTTACAGGGTATAGAGACATAAAAGTTAAAGGGGAGTTCCACCCACAATTTCACTTTTTAAATATAAATACCCCTGTAATACACAAGCTTAATGTATTCTAGTAAAGTTAGTCTGTAAACTAAGGTCCGTTTTGTTAGGTTGTTACAGCATTTTTTAAATAGTTTATAATCTAGAAATAGACCGGTGCCATCTTAAGTGTGGGCATCATGAAGCCAGACTGTATGACTTCCTGGATTTCAGCTTTGCATATCTCGCACATGCTCAGTGCACAAGCAATGGAATAGGTTTCAGTCAGGTTTGCAAGGACTACTGGGAAACATGATGCCTATCCCAGAAACCCTTGCAAATAGCCTAGGCAAATAAGGAGGAGGAAGTAATGAAGGACTACAAAATAAAGGTATTTACAAGCAACAAATTAAATAAAAATTGTCCATTCTGAACACTATGAGATTAGAGCATGCAGCACAGACAAACATAAAAAAATGGGTGGAACTCCACTTTAACTGATTCATTTTAAAAATGATTACAAATAGATAAAAATCAATCATATAATGTGCCTGCAGGTTAGTTTCACTTTTAAACTGGTTTCATGTTCCTGTGAACTAGAGAGACACACAGAACAAAAACAAACACATCCAGGGCAGTGTTTTGTTTTTAAAATGCATCTGATTGGTTCTGTTAAGTTTTAGACACACAGTAATGACAGCTTAGAGCACCGTGAAAAGCTCCCAGTACGATGGTTATAAGGAGCCAGACAAGCAGGAAGTGTGGAGATCACAGCAGAATTACAGCAACTTCAAAGCAAAAACGAACAATAAGGACATGAAACCAGGACTGCAGTAAGGTAAAGGAAGCTATTTAGCTAAAAAAAATATTCCTTTAGTGATCCTTTAATACAAGAATAGGAGGGAAAACAGCAATGATATGGTAGGCATGTACTTGTTCTTGCCAGTTTGAGCAGATAGTGGAACAGTGGTGAGTTCTCAAGTAATAGTTATGCTTGTTTTTGAGAACACAATACATGTACTAACATCACAGCATGTGTCTGTTCCCTTATTTCTTTCAGAGTGGATCAAAATAAAGAAGTGGTAATCTATCCTATTTTCGTGATGAAAGTCCTATGATCTGATAATGTAAAGTTCCTGCCTCTAACGCCTTGGGGCTTATTCAATGCAACTGAAGTAAAGAACATGAGAAGACAACTGTAGGTGTTGTTAGAAGCAATTTATAAGGTTTTACCTTTCATTTTACGGAAAAAAAGAACAAGAATGCACATTGGTTGCTATGGATAACAACTTCACATTTGTTCTCATCTGCTCTTCTTCGGTTTCAAGAAATCAGTCCCCCTGATGTCTCCAACACACTGCTTAGAGTGTCACAGTGACACGTTCTTCAAAAAAGTCTAAAGGTACCCACATACTGTCCAATTAAGGCTAGAGAGAGATGATTTACAACTCCTTTATGAAGCTAAAGTAAGACATTTAGGTGCTGACACTTAGATTACACTGTAAATGGCATGCAATAGAAGAATTACCCAGGACCATAGGTGTGTGCAGCCTATTGCATTAGTACGCCCCAAAGCTCCAACACATATGCGTTTGACATATTTACTGGCCTCTTCCCCGCTCTCCATCCTGAAACAATGGGAGGAAGGGGGAGAAAGGGAGCACATATGGGACCTGGGCAACAGAAGGAAAAGGAACAGGGAAAGGAGGGGTGGCATATATTAGTACCGATCCCCTATATTTTCCTCATGTGGCAGCTGAATGTTGACAAAAGGGAGAGGAGGAGAAGCCTACTTTCAGCTGCTGTAGGAGGAAAATACAGATCGGTTCCATTAAATCCCACCCCCGCCGCCTCTCCTGTCCAGGTTCTAAGGATCGGCAAGGAATGATTGCGGTTTACCTGTCACCTGCCCACCATTGACAGGTTGCCAACCCCAGGATTAGGGTGTGCCCAGGCACACCTGGCACACCCCTTGCGCACGCCTATGCCCAGGACTGAACATTTGGAACACTGAATTAGGCAACCACATGGCCAATCCTGAGTTAAAAACAGAGGTTAGTAGAAACAGAGAGGCTGGGAGGATCTGTAATTTATTCAAACACTTTTGATAAGTAACTATCACAGGTCATTTCAATCCATATAGTAAGACATATTACCTTGCATTGGTTGCAAAACTCTTTATTTATATAGGGCAAAGATGATTCACATCTGCAAAGTAGCAAGATAATGGGGGTTATTTACGAAAGGCAAATCCACTTTGCACTACAAGTGCAAACTACACTTGAAATTGCACTAAAAGTGCATTTGGAAGTGCAGTCGCTGTAAATCTGAGGGGAAGATCTGAAATGAGGGGAATCTCTGCTGATTTTATCATCTAATCATGTGCAAGCTAAAATGCTGTTTTTTATTTTCCTTGCATGTCCCCCTCGGATCTACAGTGACTGCACTTCCAAGTACAATTTCAAGTGCACTTTGCACTTGTAGTTTGCACTTGTAGTGCAAAGTGGATTTGCCTTTAGTAAATAACCCCCAAAGAGTCTAATGAGTTCTTTGCTCCTTAGTTCCCTACCACATAATGCTTTAGGTTGGAGTTCTCCTTTATTTTCCTTTTTATTGAAACCAAAAGGCTTGTGTCAATTAAAAAAAAAGTGCTAGGAAAATGTTTTCCCTGATCCAAGCACCAATCCAGCCAAATACAAGTGTTCAATCTAAATATCAATAAAAAAACTCAAAAAGTCTTTATATTTAAAGTGATATTAAAGCTTTCATTTTTTATTTAAAAATAATAAACATGCTATACTTACTCTCTGCAATGGTATTGCACAGAGCAGCCCTAAAACTCTTCTACTGGTGCCCTCCGCCAGCACTCCTGGTTCCTCCTCTTCAATATGTGCCTTATAGAGAGACGTTTTGTATGCGGGCACTCGTGCAGGCTTACTCCTGAGCCGCCCTGTCTGCATCTATAGACCCTGCTATCTTCTCACAGGATTTGATTGTTTCTCTGGTGCACAACGCTGGATTGCGATCGGGCTCAGGTAAGTATAAGGGGGACCGGGGGGGGGGATCCTGCAGCACAGAATCTTTTTTACCTTAATGCATAGAATGTAATAAGGTAAAAAACCTTTAGGCCCCTTTCACACGGGGCGGATCAGTAATGGTCCGCCTCCGTATGCTCCGTATGCTCAGCGGGGATCGCTTCCGTTGATCCCCGCTGAGCCGATGACAGGGCGGTCCCCTATGGGGGGATCAGATAAACACGGACCATATGTGAAAGGGGTCTAAGGCCTCGTACACACGACGAGGAAACCGGTCGTGTGTACACTTTTCGATGAGGAAACTGTCGAGGATCCCATCGAGCCAAAAAGAGAGCATGTCTTCTTTTTCCTCGACGGGAATGGTGAAATTTGGCTCGCCGAGATCCTCGACAGCCTAACAAGGAACTTGACGAGCAAAACGATGCGTTTCGCCCGTCGAGTTTCTCGGTCGTGTGTACGAGGCCTTAGGCTTTAGAACCACATTAAAGGCTAAGTTCACCTTTTCGGACAGAATTTCACTTTTCATAATAATTAGAAGCCTCTTCTAATGTCCTTTCTGCCTCAGTCATCTCAGTGTTCATAACTCCCACTTATCTTTTCCACGGAAGCTTTAAAATTTCAAATTTCTTTTTGAATTTAAAAAAAAATTGCTTATTACTTCCATCAATTCCTGTAGATCATCTCTCATCATACATTGCTTGCTGCATCACAAAATAGGCGTGTATTATCAGTCTAGACCACACCTCCCTCATTACTATACCACCTCTTGTTTATTTCCACCCACTTTCTGTACAGACGCATCACACTCTCTGTCCAGTCCCTCTTATGTACTTGTATAAAGATGGCCATACACTATGCAATCTGATTGTACAATTTTCTTTAGATTTAACAAAACTGTGGAATAGGAGGACCCAGCTGAACAATCCATTACATTTGTATAAAATCATGCAGGCTTTTACACTACATATCTGATGGTAGATCTAAAGGAGATTGTACAATCAGATTATATAGTGTATGGTGAGCTTTACAAAATCCAGATGCTTCTCCTGTTTTCAGCACTACAGCTCTGCTCCACATACACTGTGACCACTCAGCTTCTGCACACTCTTCCAAATAAATCTGTGCAAGATGAAGAAACAAAAAAATCAATCACTGGCTGTGTATTTAGTGAGAACAGATAATGATATCTTGACTGATAATGAGTGTATGTAAGCACAGAAGTGGAGAGGGGGAGGGGTAAGGCAGGTGCAGGGTGTATTAGGCTATCCATACATTATACATTTTCCTTATTCAATTTCCTTTATTTTTACCTTCAGCTATGTAATGCAAGGGCCTTGCCTGACTGCATAAAAATTGGAAAGGGTTTAGGTTGTACCTCATATTATATGGTTTTGGTAAATCTAAAGGAAAATTGTACAAGAAAATTGTATAATTTATAGATAGCCTTAACAAGTACAGCTGGTGAATTACTTCCTTCTACTGGTTTTATCTTCTAAAATAGAAAATTCAGGATGAGGTGGGAAGTAATGAATAAGTTTTCTATGAACACACCAATGGCTGGGGTAAGGCCTGTCCTGAAAGACAGAGAAAGCTTTTTCTTTTCTGCAAAAGAAGTGCATTCATGGTATATTACATAGGGGAGCTGGAATTTGGGGGGAAAAAAAGGTGAACTTAGACTTCAAGTACGGTATGTTTACACCTGTATGGGATATGATGACTATCTAATTTATAGAAAATCTTCAGCAAATCACTGTAGACAGCATATCCTCCCTTTTCTCTATTGTACCAGTCCAACAATTATCAGTTCTGGGGCAACAGCAAGCTAATTAATCTGTCTGATCAGATTTGCCACGAATGCCATAAAATGTGAATTGCAAATGTGCAACAATGACTCCAATAGACTTTATTAAACTAACTATAGCCACTTGTTTTAACAAATCATTATACAGTATCTGTAAGTATTTCAAACTGTACTATATTGTAAATTTAACTTGTAAGAACTCCGTGAAATAAATTCTACTGTATTTTTGTAAAATTGTACCATTTGATTTTAAGAATGCTAAAGCTTGTTCACACTGTCACAATTCTGAATTATGTGGAATAATAAAAAAAAATACAACTGTCACAGTTCAGGTTACATTTTTTTCTGCAACAAAAATACATTTATTTTGCAACTATAATGATTTTTGAATGCAAAGTATTATATTAATAAAACATTATTGGAATATTCTTACTGTGGGATATTAAACACTGTATTTCAGGAATTATTATATTTTAAGACACAAAATGTTAACTATTTTTATTGTTTTCACTTTGTAACAGCATCTTTTGATCTCTTGATGATGTTGTATTATGTTTAATTATTCTAACCATATTGTTGTTTCAAAGCTTTTTCTATAAAATAAATTAAATGTTCTATGTTAATTTGTGCAGCGTGTTTCTTTAGTACAATTTCGATATATCTTTGAGTTCTGATTCATAAAAAAAAATGGTATTGCTATGAAGATTATGGCCTACTCCAATTACAACATGATATTTAAAGTGGTAGTAACCTTTTTTTTTTTTTTTTATTGCTGACAGACAGGATATTTATGACAGAGGAGACCCTATCAGTCTCTTCTGTCATAAATGCTTCCTCCTGCCTGTCAGCAGTGATGTACAAGTAGCTGCACATGCGCAGCTCAGCTAGGACTGCCACCTTTTCTTCAAGTCAAACCCGAAGACTTTAGTGGCACACAGCAATTTTTTATAGTATAAACTATACATATATTTTGCAATTACATAACATTTCTAATCATATGAGATTAATCACAAGTGTCCAACTTTACATCTGAATCTGCAGAGTTCCCTCTTTCACATCTGAATCTGCAGAGTTCCATCTTTCACATCTGAATCCGCAGAGTTCTCTTACACTGTAAGGGGGGAATCTGCAGACTCTGATGTAAGGGAGAACATAAGGGATGCTCTGGGAACCCTGATTTAAGGGGGAACACTGAGTACTCTGATGCACGGTGAGGACTCTGATGTAAAGGGGAACTCTGATATAAGGGGTGCTCTGAGAACCCTGTTTTACCTTAGTGTACTCACTCAGAGGCAGGAGAGAGAAGGGGGGAGACTTCAGTCACAGACAGGGATTGATGGTGCGCTCACTCACCCCTTGGCAGTCAGCACCTCTTATGCAGATGTATCTGAGGCTGCTGGACTTCAAATTTCCGGCCCCCCACTTCCCTTTTCTGAGGCACAGCACTGGGGATTGGAGTGTGGGCAGACACAGAAGGGAAGGGGTGGTAAGAAGAGGAGCAGATTGAGCCCCCTCTCCTCTCCAATCTGTATTCGGGGGGGAACTGTTAGTGCTAGCTTTGGGCAGTGTGAAAGAGAGTGTAACAGACACTCCCAGCTTAGACAACTTCAGCCAGCAACCCTGCTGGGAGGCCACAATCCAGTCTGAATAATGTGTCCGGGTCTCAGGCAGTCTGAAACCTGGACGCATGATTCCAAAACCCAAACTGACCAGGTGAATCCTGAACAGATGTCAACCCTAAGCTCAGCAGACATTTACTGCACCACATGTGGGAGTGATATCATCGCGGCCCAGCCATTCAAGCAGCTGATGTCACAGAACCTGGAAGCAAGACATGGCTACGATGGAAGCGCCCGGGACCCGCCAGATCAATCACAGTGTAGTGCTGGAGGGCTCGGTATTATAACAGGTATTATGGCATAACCCAACTGGGGGGCCCTAAAAATTACAGCTGATTTTTTATTGCTTGTAATTGTCAGGCATTTAATCCTTTCTTAAATAGGCAAAACATAAGTACTTTAATCCCCCTATCCCTATTCTGTTTGGCATAAGGTGTGGTACTCTCCAATATGCAGGAGCATGTGACTCACTCCATGTGACAGCACTGGCCCAATTAGCACTGTCATGTGGGAAATTTCAACTCCAGCGTCACATTGTTAACACAGGACTTTCTTTCACTCCCTGTGGAGGAACAGTGGGGCAGGGGAGCCAAAGGAAGGCAAGCATACTAGGGTAAGCATGGTGCTTTGTCCTGCAAATGTTTTTTATGCAGTTCGACCTGCTCATTAATACAAAGGGAAATTTCCCAGTTTATTGATGAAATTAAACAAGTAAAGTGTTTTGATCCTTTTATGTGGATGGAGTGATGAATCGGATGTAAGCAAATACTGGAACTGAAACAAGTGGTACAAGAACAGGCAGATGCGGTATCTGCCACTTCATAATTTTCAGGAAAATATATGCCTATCCTGCCTAAAATTACCCTAAAAGAAAGGTAAGATCCTGAACAAACTTAACCTCCCTGGCGGTATGATTCTTTCAGAAAAAAGGTGCTGAAAGCAGTACCATTATTTGCAAGGAAATTTGGTGATTTGTACTGTAGGCCTGTAATTCTAAAGCCCCATACACACCATCAGATTATCTGCAGATTTTTGTCTTCAGATTTACCAAAACCATATAATATGAGGTCAAACCTTAAGAGTTTCAATTTGTATGCAATCAGGCAGGCCCCTGTACTACATGGTTTTGGTAAATCTGAAGACAAAAATCTGCAGATAATCTGATGGTGTGTATGGGGCTTTAGGAATAACTCACTTAAATCTGACCAAACAAGAGTCTTGTAGGCATCCCGGGTATGAAACTTTTTTAAAAACAAAATGATAAATTACAATATAATAAATAATTATAAATAATTATACCAAATAATAATATAATTATAATAAAAACTATTCAATAATGTAATCAACTCAAAAATCACTGAAATTTGCTCAGTTGCAGAATTGTCGCTGTCATTACTTTTATTTTTTTATGACGAATTTCCCCACAAATCGCTATCGCACAATTCTGCAAGTGATTATAATTTATTATCGCTGTTTTCTAGCTGCTCTAAAACCATTTTTGACATAAGAAGACACTTTTGGTTGCTATGGACAATCTACAGTTTGCAGGCAGAAAGAACAGTTTTTATTATATAAAAGTACATGTAAGACACTGGGCAGACCACTAGGGACAAGGGGGGGGTGTCTTTTTTACATACAGTACTGTAATCTATAAGATTACAGTATACTGTATGTAAGGTGTTTACCTTTTTGAATTTGGCGCCGTTCTCCGCTCCCGTGCGTCGTAATGTCGCAGGGAACGGAGATCGGCGGCAAAGGAGGACGCTGTGTGAATCGAGCGAGGTCCCGCTCGCTCACACAGCGCGGTGGCATCGCTGGATCTGGGGACAAGGTAAGTAAACACTGTCTGTGGATCCAGCGAGGCAAGCCCGAGTCTGACTCGGGGTTACCGATCCTAGCACAAAAATCGAACCCCGAGTCAGACTCGGGAATACCGCCAGGGGGGTTAAAGGAGGTGTATACCAGCTGAGACCGTGAACAATGTCAGCCGCTAGGTGGAGTAGGACGCTTCCGACGAGTCTGCTCCACTCAGGGACAAGTCAGACAGGCAGTCAGTCTGCAGATAGCTACGCTCCTCCCAGCCCCCAGCGGCGAAGCACACACCACCGCTTCCAGGACCAACCACTGCCTCTTCTCCCCTGGGCCTCCAATAGACCATCTCCTGCCCCCCCTCACAGGCTCCTTCCTCAAAGGTAAGCCTTCGGGTTTACCAATTCGCTGCCCGTCTTCCTGCCCTCTGTCCGGGGGTAGGTTTTGCGGCCGTCCTTTTAAGGATAAAGCCGCGGCTTTGCGCCCGGATAGGCTCCGTATCCCCCTCCTGCACCCCCACACTACCACCCCCACTCAGAGCACCCCTCCGCAATTTCCGCCTCTTCGGGCGGTTTTTTATACATCCGCGCCGGCCTGGTAACAATCGCGGCAGCCGCGATCTAGGAAAGGCCGCGGCTTCATTCGCGGCCTAGCGGCGCGCCGCTCTCCCCCCCGGCAACCATCACCAAACTTCCTTAACGGCCCAATAAAGCCCCCCCCGACCCCTGTAGAGCACCTTCTCCGCCCGGCAATCGATCTAATCCCCCCCAGCAGCACGGATCCTCTCAATCTGACAGCCCCCAGCCTGGATCCTGTGGCCTGATCGGCGGCCATCTTGCTACACCCAACTCCACTCTCCCCTTTCTCAATACTATTAAACTTGATCCAGGGTTCGCCTGATCGCCTCACAAGGGGTCAGGAAGGAATTTTTTCCCCTATCGTAGCATATTGGCGTAGCCTTGATTATCCTCCCCCCCCCCTGGTGTTTTACGACCATGGCTAATCTGCAATATTCTGCAGAAACCATTGGGGATCTGAGGCGATTTGCCGCAAAACTACCAGCCATCACCAAAAAAGCCCTAAGAACTGAGCCACTTTTGAGAATCGATCAACGATCGACTAGCAAAAATCTCAGCTGTTTACCCCAGCCTAAGCACACTTCATGTGCTCTGATCAACACAAGATCGGCAGTAAAACACCGACTAGAAATCCATGATTTCATTCTACAACACGATCTAGACTGCCTCTTTATTACAGAGAGCTGGCTTACAGCCGACTGTAACACCATTCTAGGAGAATTGGTGCCAGAAAACTATCGTATCATAACCGAAAACAGAATAGGGCAAAGAGGAGGAGGCCTGGCGGTGATCCATAAGACTCATCTTGCAATCACAAAACCGGTCCTTCAAAACCCTCTTCCATTCATGGAAACCCTTACCCTGCAACTACAAACAAACTCCCAGGAGACCGTCCGTATTCTACTCTGCTATAGGCCACCCGGCCCAAAATCGCAGCTTTTACTATCATTGACGGACTTCATCTCCACTTACACCCTCAACGGCAAACATCTTTTGCTGCTCGGGGACTTTAATCTCTGGGCCAACTCACCACAAGACCCTGTGGCCGACGCCTGTATTGACCACCTGGAAGGATTAGGGCTACAACAACTAGTATGTGGGTCCACACATGCTTCAGGTCACACACTTGACCTTATTTTCAGGCAAGATCTGGAAATAAAAATTTTGGAAAATGAACCGTTGCCAAGGACAGATCACCATGCAATCAAATTCATTATTTCCGAATTCCCCCCCTCAACAAAAACATCAAATCTAGTGACAACACACTGGACTAGATGTCAGAAGAAGCTCCACTCGGAACTCTTCAAAACCACATTAAGGAAAAAAATAAAAACAATTCAGCCGCATCAAACGGCTGAAGAAACACTGGATGCCATAAACACAGCCCTATTACAGTCAGCTGACTTAATAGCGCCGAAACGTAAAACCTGCATCCGAAAAAATACCTCCAGCTGGTTCAACAACCAACTGGCATTACTGAAGCAAGAGCGCAGAAGGGCGGAAGCCGCCTGGAAAAGAAGCTCTTCAGATGAGAACCTCACCATCTACAAAGCAACAACAAGAAAATACCACAAAGAAATCTTCAAAGCCAAGAAAAACTATTTTTCTGAGGCTATCAACAACGCCCTAAATCGCCCACGCGAACTCTTCAAGCTGGTCACTCAGACCATGAATCCAGAATGTCTTGAAACCCCCAATTCGGATATCCAAGAATTTTGCAATGAATTGTCGGATTACTTCATTAATAAAATCGAGGAAATCCGGGAAAGCATTCAGCAAAACAACACCCCCCCCCCGTAATTATCCATACAATACCTGCAGTAATTCACCACAATTAGGTAAGTTTACGCTGGAACCCATCTCTATCCATGCCACAAAGAATATCATTGGTACTTTGCGTAACGGCACAGCGCCAAATGATATCATCCCCACTAAACTGCTGAAGGAATGCGCTGACATCTTGGCACCTCCTATCACGCAGCTTATTAACCAATCATTCAAGGAAGGTATAGTGCCTTCCCAGTTGAAAGAGGGCATAATCTGACCTATCTTAAAGAAACCCACCCTAGACCCTAAGGACCCTATTCGTCCCATAACAGGCCTAAACGTTCTCTCAAAGGTAATGGAAAAAGTAGTGGTACAACAGCTGCAACAGCATCTAGATACCCACAACCTACTTGATCCTTTTCAATCGGGCTTCCGTCCTGGACACGGGACGGAAACAGCATTGGTCAAAATATGGGACGACGCTCTCGAGGCCGCAGACGAAGGAGAATCTTGTCTTCTGGTTCTGTTGGACCTAAGCGCAGCCTTCGACACTGTAGACCACAAGCTACTTTTGACTCGGCTAGCTGAAGTAGCCAAAGTCGCAGAAGGCGATTTATCTTGGTTCTCCTCTTTTTTGGACAACCGATCACAAACAGTGAAGTTAGGACCTTTCACCTCTGAGAAACGCACATTATCGTGCGGAGTCCCTCAAGGATCGCCTCTGTCGCCGGTGTTATTCAACATCTATCTTCGACCGCTTTTTGAAATCATCAGCAGCCAAAAACTGCTTTATCACTCATATGCAGACGACACGCAACTGTATTTCCGCATTTGCAATAAAAAGGATCACCACCTCAATCTAGAGACATGCCTCTCTTTGATAGAGAACTGGATGACAAAGAGTTATCTTAAACTCAACGGAGCGAAAACAGAACTTCTCCTGTTTCACGCCAAGCGTATGAAACAACCTGCAACAACTTGGACCCCCCCGCCCATTCTGGGCAAAATCATCACCCCTAGCGCCAAAGTCAAAAGTCTCGGGGTCATCTTCGACTCCTACATGACAATGGATGCACAAATAGGGTCAGTAGTCAGCGGATCTCACCATCTGCTGCACCTACTACGCAGACTTACTCCTTTCATTCCCATAGAAGACATAGCGGTCGTGGTGGGAGCTATTGTAAACTCCAGACTGGATTATGCAAATGCCCTTTACCTCGGACTCCCAAAATACCAAATCGCTCGTCTGCAAGTCGTTCAAAATACGGCCGCCAGACTTGTGACTGGGAAAAAACCATGGGAATCAATCTCACCTTCACTGAGATCCCTTCATTGGTTGCCAGTAAAAGACAGAATTGCTTTTAAAGCACTCTGTCTAACGCATAGATGTATCCATGGGAAGGCTCCCCATTATCTATGCGAAAAAATAAAAGCTCATAATCCCAAACGCGTTTTGCGATCCACCAATCAAAATCTTCTTCAGATACCGAAAGCCAACTACAAATCCAAAGGAGAAAGGAGATTCGCGGTCCAAGGTCCCAGACTATGGAACGCTTTACCAACCAGCATTCGGTTGGAGGAGAACCACTTAGCATTCAGGAGAAAGATCAAAACACATCTCTTTTGATACCAAAGGAGACAGGAACAACAAGCTCCCAGAGGCGATTAAGTTCGCATGTGCCGCGCTATATAAGTTTTCATTCATTCATTCATTCAATATCAATGCGCTATGCTGTTTTGCTGTATTTAACTTAAAAGGCTCGGTAAATAACACAGAAAAAGGTGTTAAAATCTATTCACAGAAGGAAATAAATAAATTAGATGCCTGTGGTAATGGAGTAGTGATCCAGGCAAGCAGTAATGATGAAAGTGATCACTTTGACCACCACATCTCAATGGGCAGGGAATGGAAGTGTTTAGAAAAGGGTTCATAATGGAGCTTTTTGAGGCTAATTTGTTGGAATTTCAGGCAAATTAAGGATAGAGAAGAAGAGTGGTTGTAATGTGTACATTTAAGCAGCGCATCTTGCTTGAGGATTTCACTAAAGCAGAAGCGCTCATTAAATGTCGTCTATCTAAGGAGCTGGTTATGCTGTTGTTTGGGGACTTTCAACCTTTTCTGGAGCCCACCACACAGTGCAGTCATGCCATTCCACCAATGACCAAGATGTTGGCTGCTCTGCTTTTTCTTGGCAAGGCCTCATATCAGATAGTAGTGGAAGAGTTGGACGGAGTATCCAAGACATCTTTTTCACATCTACTTACTAAGGGCTTGCAGGGTTTCAGACAAATTGCACCCAAATACTGTATATATACATGCCTAGCACATGTCATGAGTGGGATCAGGTTAAGAATTATTTCTATGTGGCAGTTGGGATTCCCAATTTCATGGGTGTAATAGACTACCCACATGTTCCTTTTTTGCCCCCTCTGATAAATAATAATACCGTAATAAGTATTACAACTCACTAAATAGCCAGGTTGTTTGTGATGCACACATGTTTATCAGAAATGTAGTCACTAACTTCCCAGGATCTGTCCATGATGCACACATGTTAAGACAGTCACATCTCTACCAGGATTCAACAATAACAGACTAACCGGAGGCTGGCATCTTGGTAAGACACTTTTTATTATAAAAGATATCTCAATGCATTCCACATACATGATACATACAGTGGGGATCGAAAGTTTTGGCACCCCAGGTAAAAATGTGTATTAATGTGCATAACAAAGCCAAGGAAAGATGGAAAAATCTCCAAAAGGCATCAAATTACAGATTAGGCATTCTTATAATATGTCAAAAAAAGTTAGATTTTATTTCCATCATTTACACTTTCAAATCTACAGAAAACAAAAAAATGGCGTCGGCAAAAGTTTGGGCACCCTGCAGAGTTAATATCTTGTACTGCCCAATTTGGCAAGTATCACAGCTTGTAAACGCTTTTTTGTAGCCAGCCAAAAGTCTTTCAATTCTTGTTTGAGGTATCTTTGCCCATTCTTCCTTACAAAAGTCTTCCAGTTCTTTGAGATTTCTGGGCTGTCTGTCACGCACTGCTCTTTTAAGGTCTATCCATAGATTCTCAATTATGTTGAGATTGTGAAGGCCATGGCAAAACCTTCAGTTTACACCTCTTGATGTAATCCCCCGTGGATTTTGAGGTGTTTTTAGGATCATTATCCATTTGTAGAAGCCATTCTGTCTTTAACTTCAGCTTTTTCACAGATGGCATCAAGTTACCATCCAAAATTTGCTGAAATATTATTGAATCCATTGTTCCTTCTACTCGTGAAATGTTCCCTGTGCCACTGGCTGCAATACGACCCCAAAGCATGATTGATCCACCCCCATGCTTAACAGTTGGACAGAGGTTCTTTTCATTAAATTCTGTGCCCTTTCTTTTCCAAACGTACCTTTGCTCATTTCGGCCAAAAAGTTCACAAAACTGGTTTCCAAAATGCATCAGGCTTGTCTATATGTTCATTTGCAAAGTTCAAACGCTGATTTTTGTGGTGAGGACGTAGAAGAGTTTTTTTTTGATGACTCTTCCATGAAGACCATAGGTCCATGAAGACCAGATCCCCTGTATCTCACTATCTGGTGGTTTTCTGCACTAAAGCCCTTCGGGCCTGCTGTGTCCTTCATAACTTAGCCCATTGTGCAGGATTGCTTCTTGATATTGAGGTTCAAGACACTGATGAGGACCATATTAAACCAATCCCATCATGATGAGCGTGGCCATGAAGTCTGACAGCACTTCATACAAAGCTATTTTTCAATAGTGAATCTCTGTATTGGGCACAGAGAGCGAGAAAAACTGACAGATGTTCTAACCCCTCTCTCTTGTGTCCAAAACAAAAAAATAAATGTCACCTTCAGTTACACATTCTTGCAGTGTAATAGAAGAGCGACATATAAAAAAATAGACATTAGACATCAATTTGGTGGCTATGGTTTAATGTAATTAAAAGGCAACAGCAGAGAGAGAGGCAAAATCAGTTGGTGCATGAATGCCACAGTTTTACGTGTATAGAATTCCTGTGTACATGCCTTCATGCCCCTAATTTCCCCCTCAATGGCCTTTAAATAACCCTTTAACATTTCACGATGTTTAATATGAGCTTGGTGGAACTGGCAAAGTAGGAGACCCCAAATTGGTATTAACATCTGCTGAACTTTGTGATAACTTGGAATCAGTTGGTTTGGAACTTCAGGATGCTGGCAGAAGGTTGACTCAACAATATCAGGTTTCTGTTCTGGAGACTGGCTGAAGTTGTCATCGTTCTTGTCAGATGAAGTGAAGGATATATCAGAAACATCTGCTGGCTCAGAATAGAGTAGCAGGGTTCTTTCATCTGTGTCCATGCCTCACTGTGTTCATGCCTCACTGTGCCTATGCCTCACTGTGCCCATGCCTCACTGTGCCTATGCCTCACTGTGCCTATGCCTCACTGTGTCCATGCCTCACTTTGCCCATGACATGGAAGTCTATGGAATGGGTGCCTGGCTTTGAAAAACAGGTGCTCTCCAGCCATAGGTCCCCCAGACAACAACCTTTGCACACTTGTAGCGGAGAAATGGGGCTACATATGTGACAAGTTTCGGGTCCAGGGGACCTACGACCGGCCGGTACCAGGTCCCCAAATTAACCAGAGAAATTACCGTTTAACATATGAGTCTATGGAAGAGGTGCCCAGTTTTGAAAAATCGGTTCTCCCCGGTCGTAAGTTCCCCGGACAACAATCTTTGCACACTTGTAGAGGTAGAATTTTTAGCACAAAATAAAATGTGCTGAAAAACTCGGCTTATACTCGAGTATATACGGTACATTTTATAGAATGCATGGAACTATTGGGAGGGGGGATTTACCTAAACTGGTGCAGCTGTACATAGTCATCAATCAGCTTCTATTAAGCTTGTTCAATTAAGCTTCGCTCACACCTGAGCGATCTGAAATCCAAATAAGATATCGCGGAAAATCACTTGTGCGACGCCATTACTTGTTAATGGCAACCCAATCATGGAGTAATTTTGCAATCGCTGCAAATTGCATTACGCAATGCTATCACTGAAAAGAAGCTCCTGCTCCTTTTTGAATGACAAGCGTCACGTTTTTCTGCAATTTATTGCGTGACAATCGCGGCAAAATCATGCCGCGATTGGGATGCCATTAAGAAGTAAAGACACCACACAAGCGTCCACCTATGATTCAGAGTTGCTCAGGTGTGAATGGAGCCTTAACAATACAAGCCAATTGGTTACTGTGCACAACTGCACCAGATTCTGTGTACACCAGTTTTATTAAATCCCCCCCACTGTGTTTCTGATAATGGTCAACCAGGACACATAGAGGGGTAAATCCAGTATTTTTTTATGTTTTAGCTGTACATACACTTTAAAAAGTATTTTATGGGTTTGAGGATTGTGCCATATGTATGCCTATGATAAAAATTATATTTAACTTTGTCCCTTTAAGCCCCTCCCACTGCCAGTGCAACATGGCCACACCCACTGTTCACCATGATACGCCCCAGATCTTTCACAATCCTAGAAATGCCATTGGGTAGAAGTAATGTTATTACAGAATGATATACATAGTCTCTTTTGCAATTAAAGCCTCCCAGCCAACAAGTTTTTATCACATTATGGCTTTAGTGCCACTTTAACTCTTCTCCTCGGCAGCAAGACGTCTACAACAAAATAACAGGCATAGTGCAATTACCTAATTGGTATGAATTAACAGAGAATGTACAGATAGCAGAAAGTTCAAAATCAAACACATTATTGGGCAGGACAAAATGTTTTTTACTTGTTGGTGTAGAATTAGTGCGTGAAGTTACATAGTTACATAGTTAGTCAGGTTAAAAAAGACACAAGTCCATCCAGTTCAACCACAAAAAAATAAAAATAAATAAACAAACAAAATAAAAAACACAATACAATCCCATCCACCCAACTCCATACCCACAGTTGATCCAGAGGAAGGCAAAAAACCCCAGCAGAGCATGATCCAATTTGCTACAGCAGGGGAAAAAATTCCCTCCTGATCCCCCGAGAGGCAATCGGATTTACCCTGGATCAACTATACCTATAAATATTAGTACTCAGTTATATTCTGTACATTTAGGAAAGAATCCAGGCCTTTCTTAAAGCAATCTACTGAGCTGGCCAGAACCACGTCTGGAGGGAGTATCTGTGATGTTAAAGAACAAATGAAAAGCAAAACATTAATTTTTATTTTGGATAGGGAAGAGGAGGGTTATGGCAATGATGGTAAATATGACTAAGGCCCCGTACACACGAGAGGATCGATCCGCTGAAATTGATCCGCGGATCGGTTTCAGCGGATAGATCCGCTGGTGTGTACGATCCAGCGGATATTTATCCGCGGATATATTTCGGGCCGACCGATTTCCAGCGGATAAAAATTTCTTAGCATGCTAAGAAATCTATCCGCTGGAATCGGCTCCAGCGGATCGATCCGGTGGTCTGTACAGACTCACCGGATCGATCCGTCCGAACCCATCCCTCGCATGCGTCGTAATGATTCGACGCATTCGTGGAATTCCTTATATGACAGCGTCGCGCACGTCGCCGCGTCATCATCGCGGCGACGGCGCGACACGTCATCGCGATGGGAATTCGGCGCGGATTTCGATCCGATGGTATGTACACTCCATCGGATCAAAATCCTCAGAGGATTTATCCGCGGAAACGGTCCGAAGGACCGTATCCGCAGATAAATCCTCTCGTGTGTACCCGGCATAAGGCCTGATTCACACCTATGCATTTTTAGTGCTTTTTGAATTTTTCAGATTTGCACTACAGTCCATTTACCATGGTTTCCTATGCAACATGTTCTGTAGTGCAAATCTGCAAAATGCAAAAAACGATTTAGGCCTAATAGAGAGGATGACTTTCCCTAATGGGAGCATAGACAGCAATTAGAACCTACCAGGTGCTTCCTCTCTACTCTGTTCAAAAAACAAAAAACAAAACTTCCCTTTGTTATACTTTAACCACTTACGGACTGACCCGTCGTCTGCTTTCAGATAAAAGTGGTGTCTGGAGCGGATTCGCTGCAAGATCACTTTTATTGGAGGCGATCGAGTCCTCTTCCCTGTTAGGTATGGAGCTGAGTGAGGAGAAGATGGCCCCCATCCGGCTCCATACCATCACTTCCGCCCATAAAGCAACATTTTATTTATCTATCTATTTTTTTCAAACTACATTTTTATTTTTATTGCATTTTAGTGTAAATATGAGATCTGAGGTCTTTTTGACCCCAGATCTCATATTTAAGAGATCCTGTCATGCTTTTTTTTCTATTACAAGGGATGTTTAGATTCCTTGTAATAGGAATAAAAGTGACACATTTTTTTTTTTAACCTCCTTAGCGGTATTCCCGAGTCTGGCTCGGGGTAAGATTTCAATACCAAAAGCGGTATCCCCGAGCCAGACTCGGGGCCGCCTTGCAGCATCCACAGGCACAAGTTTCTTACCTTGTCCCTGGATCCTGCGATGCATCCCCTCTGTGTGAGCGAACGGCGTCCTCCCTCGATTCACACAGTGACTGTGTGCTGCCGATCTCCATTCCCTGCGACGTTACGACGCACGGGGAAGGAGAACGGTGCCAAATTCAAAAAAGTAAATAAACACATTACATACAGCATACTGTAATCTTACAGATTACAGTACTGTATGTAAAAAATACACACACCCCTTGTCCCTAGTGGTCTGCCCAGTGTCCTGCATGTACTTTTATAAAATAAAAACTGTTCTTTCTGCCTGCAAACTGTAGATTGTCCATAGCAACCAAAAGTGTCCCTTTATGTCAAAAGTGATTTTAGAGCAGCTAGAAAACAGCGATAATAAATTAAATTCACTTGCAGAATTGAGCGATAGCGATTTGTGGGGAAATTTGTCATAAAAGTAATGACAGCGACAATTCTGCAACTGAGCAAATTTCAGTGTTTTTGATTTAATTACATTATTGAATACTTTTTATTATAATTACATTATTATTTGTTATAATTATTTATAGTTATTTATTATATTATAATTTATGATTTTGTGTTTCAAACTTTATCATACCCGGGATGTCTACTAGACTCTTGTTTGGACAGATTTAAGTGAGTTATTCCTAAGAATTACAGGCCTACAATGTAAAACGCTAAATTTCCATGCAAAATAATTATACCACTTTTGGTACATAATTCCAGACATAATCATACTGCCAGGGAGGTTAAAGAACAGTGTAAAAATAAAAAATATTAAAGGTAAAACGAGTAAGAAAAAAAATGTAGTGCCCGCATATGAAAACGGTGTTTAAACCAAACATGTGAGGCATCTCCGTGATCGTTAGAGAGAGAGCAATAATTCTAGCTCCACTGTAACTCAAAACATGCAACCTGTCAAATTTTTTAAATGTTGCATATGGAGATTTTTAAGGGTAAAAGTTTGTTGCCATTCCACGAGTGGGCGCAAATTTGAAGTGTGACATGTTGGGTATCAATTTGCTCTGCATAACAGGATCTTTTACAGTATAAAAAAAATTGGGCTAACTTTACTGTTCTCATATTTTTTTATTAAAATAGTGTATGTTTCCAAAAACTTGTGCTTGTAAAATAACATTTGTTTTTTTACTTTCTGCTTAAATAAATATTCAAAAATATATATATTAAAAAACGAATTTATTCATCAGTTTAGGCCAATATATATATATATATATATATATATATATATATATATATATATATATATACATATATATATATATATATATATATATATATATATATATATATATTCTTCTACTTATTTTGGTAAAAAATAAATATCGCACTAGGCGTATATTGATTGGTTTGCGCAAAAGTTATCGTGTCTGCAAACTACGGGATACATTAAGGGACTTTTATTTATTTTTTATTGTTTTTACTGGTAGTGACGAAGATCTGAGATTTTCAGTGGGACTGCAACATTGCCGCGGACAAATTTAACCCCAAATTACACTTTTTGGGAACCAGTGACATTATTACATTGATCATTGCTAAAAATTGCACTGATCAATGTAAAAATGACACTGCCAGGGAATGGGGTTAACACTAGGGGGCGATCAAGGGGTTATGTGTGTTCACTCAGCATGTTCTAACTGTAGGAGGAAGGGCTTACTGAAACATGACAGAGATCACGGTTATAGATTACTGGGAACAGTAGATCCCTGTCATGTCACTAGGCCGAACGGGGAATACCGTTCTGCCTCTCCTCGCCGCAATTGTGGGCTGCTGGAAGACATAGTCCATGGAACTGGCGGGCACGTCTGGAGTCCATGGAACTCGCGGGCACGCTTTTGAGGCGGTGCACGCGCCCGCTATCCTGCTTTTACAAACTGATATACATGTACGTCATTTCGCATACAAGACATTCTCTGATTGGACGTGGGGGTAGAGGTGGTGGCGATATTACAATCTGTATCTCATCTAATCAGAGAGTGCCTTGTATTCATGAGGTGAATATGAGGTGTTCTATGAATGGTGGTGGTGCCATACAAGTGACCCCCTGTGGTTAGTGTGCAGGAGGCGGATGTTCATAGCTATCACTGTAGTAGTACTAACAATTACAGTGAATGGCAGCTTCCCCAGTGTTCTATTAGGTATGAGGAATGCTTGCATTGTGCCAAGCTGGACCAATGTATTTGCGTTTAGTAAATCAATCACATTGTGTTTTGACAGGTTGCCCCTCCTCCCCCTACCCAGACTACACCAGTCGACCATTGGCTGCGAGTCAATCGGCAGATATTTCTCTGGCAAGGCCGTTCTACAATTTATGTCAGACAGGCTGTGGTACACATGGGCCGAATGTTGTCCAGTTTCCGTTGAACTGCCCAATATTCAAAATATGTGTACCAGACTTAAGTATGTAATAAAGATCATACATGGAGTTCAGACTTCACATCACCACATTACTATGAATGGGCTGCCAATGCACAGCAGTGGATCAAAAAATGCACATCAGTCTTTTTAGCTTTGCAATGCAGCACAATACTTGGTATGTACTGTACAGTGCAATAAAGTGGCATTCATAATGAATGACAATGCAACACATTTGGAGCAAGCACATTGCAATACCCTGTAGTAAATCACGTTGCCATAAAGCACAAGTGTGAATACGACCTCCAGAATACATGATGCCTTTTTTTTTTTTTTTTTTTTATCTGCATGGAGCTTACCTTTAAATGAAATGTGACATTCTGAATTAGATATTTAAGGAACAGTATTATTTTGCTAGTCAAGAATATGAGCAGTCATATTACATATTATGCATTGATATTACATGTATTGTTGTATGTGTACATATCTATTAATAAAAAACAAAAAAAAGAAAGAAAAACCTCATTGTATGTAACTATTTTTTTTGGAACAGTAATAACACCACACACACACACACAAAAAGTTAAATAAATGAAAATACATACCGTATATACTTGAGTATAAGCCGACCCGAATATAAGCCGGGGGGAACCATATTTTACCACGAAAAACTGGGAAAACGCATTGACTTGAGTATAAGCCTAGGGTTTCCATCTGCATGCCTCACTGTGCCTCGTGTCCATGCCTCACTGTGTCCATGCCTCACTGTGCCCATGCCTCACTGTGCCTCACTGTGTCCATAACTAGACTTATGTTTAACATGGGAGTATATAGAAGGGGTTCCCAGCTTTGAAAAATCAGAGCTCCCCAGCCGTTTCGGGTGCAGGGGACCTACAACTAGCCAGTACTCGGTCCCCAAATTTACCGGAGAAATTACCGTTTAACATGGGAGTCCGAATTTTAAAAATCGGTGCTCCCCGATCATAGGTCCCCTGGACAATAAACTTTGCACACTATTAGAGAAAGAGAGGAGCTAAATGTGTGCCAAGTTTGGGGTCCAGGGAAGCTACGGCTAGTCGGTACCAGGTCCCCAAAATCCGGAAGATCAGGCACAAAAAGGTAAGGCCTCGTACACACGACGAGTTTCTCGGCAAAAACCAGCAAGAAACTTGCTGGGAGATATTTTTTTGCAGAGGAAACCGGTCGTGTGTACATTTTCGTAGAGGAAACTGTCGAGAAACTCGACGAGCCAAAAAGAAAGCATGTTCTCTATTTCCTTGACGGGAATGGAGAAAATTGGCTTGTCGAGTTTCTCGAAGGCTTCACAGGAAACTCGACGAGCAAAACGATGTGTTTCGCCCATCGAGTTTCTCGGTCGTGTGTACGAGGCCTTACTCGAGTATAAGCCGAGGGGGGCATTTTCAGCACAAAAGAATGTGTTGAAAAACTCAGCTTATACTCGAGTATATACGGTACCTAACATTTATGCAAGCATCTTTTTAGGAGATTTTATAGTTCCCTTAGCAACTAATAAAAAAAAAAAAAAACTTGCATCCAGCAGAAGCAATGAGAGGAAATCATAAAGCACATATGGAGTGGAGAAAGATCCCTGATGTTTTTTATTTGATAATCCCCAAAGATTTATGTTACCCCCATGCAAGTTTGACTGCATGGCTGAATTCACCCACCACATGAGTGATTAAGGAACTTGTGTAACAGCCATACCTCTAGTGCTTCCACCAATTTAAAATGACTTATTACGTAACACCATATTCTACAGAATACTGCCACTGAGCAATAAGGAAGCTCCCTTCTAATTCACCTGGGGCTCCCAAAGCATTTATTAGGGGGCTTCCTCCTCACTCTCCACAGAGCCACACTCTGCTTTGCTTTAGAGAACATCACTAGCACAAAAGGCAGCAACTGCAATAGTCCACAGTTCTTCACTGTTCACTTCAACAAGATGATGAAGCCACTACAGATATTATTCTGTTCAATTTTATGTCTGTCTTCTGCTCTGACTATTGCTGTAGATGTTCAAGAGATGGATAATCATATACTAGTGACCGAAAAAGGCAAGTACTAAAAACGTTTTCTTTAAATATGTTTTTAGTTATTGTTCTTCAAATTATTTTACATGATTACTTCTCTTTCTGTGTATATATATATATATATATATATTAACTATTACTATTATTTTATTCTTAAAATTGTCTTACATTTATACTTCTGTTGTATATGTATATACAGTATACATTTATTTATTTATTTTTGATAGGAAACTTGTTAAGTTTACTGTTTCTGTTGAAAGATGTAAGAATTGCCAGCGATCTTTAAAATGTTAAGCTAAGCAATATAACTAGAGACAATGAAAACTTGTATCTTTTATATTGTAGTGACTTTACCAGATTGCAAACTAAAAGAACATACAAAATGGGATAAAATGATGACGACGCTGGAGAACTCTCACATGAGACAGAATATGCTGCTTCAGTATTTTGAAGAATTTAAGGTGGAACTACAGATTGTGCAAAGAGAGCTTTGGCAGCTAAGAGCAAAAACATCAGGATCCTGTAAAGACTGCTTTAAGAGCATTACAGCGGATTTTTCAAGCCTGCTGGATTCAAAGTGTCAGCCACAACACACTTTGAATAAAAATGTGGAAGAATCAATTGCTGTAAATC
This sequence comes from Rana temporaria, assembly GCF_905171775.1. NCBI lineage: Eukaryota > Metazoa > Chordata > Amphibia > Anura > Ranidae > Rana > Rana temporaria. The sequence goes on from NC_053492.1 coordinate 155,928,714, forward strand.
AGGACATAGAAGACAGACTTCAACGCATTGAAAATCTCTTGAAATGAGAAGATGCAGATCAGAATAAAGTAGAACCTGCAGACGAAGCAGAAAGCGATTCTGTTTTGGCACGATTACCTGCAGGTAAATCAACTGTACTAGGTAGTAGTCATTGTTTGAAACAACAATAACTTTATTCCTAACATGTACATACAGATTTTTTTTCTCTGCACAGAATATTGATCCTTATTTTGGTCACCATGTAAGATGCTGTAAATTTCTTCAAATAGCATTTACAGGATATAACAAGGAGGAATACCAGTTACAGCGTTTGTCATGAACAGTCTCAGATCCAAAGACAACGCTGACAAATAGAAAATGATATATGAGCATCTCCAGATGTGCTGAATGTTTTATACTGTGAGCTTTTGTAACCCTTGTGTCTTTTGATTATAAGTCAGACAGTTAGCATTAGATTGTGTATAAAGTAATAACTGATATAGCTTCATAACAAAAATGTGCGCCAAAGAAGGGGGAGGGGCTCAGCTCAGAGAATTGAGCCAGCAGCGTTACTTCCACAAGCAGTTTAAAAGTGCTGAGTAATCCTTCTTCCAGATTAGTTCACTGGCATCCAAATACTATTGCTGTTAATCTGAACTGTAAAAGAAAACTTCTGCTAGGAGTTGGATTTTCCATTTACTGAAAATGTGAAATGGCTGTGCAAAATATCTGCATTTAGCCCTGGTTCACATTGATGCTACTTTAAAATTGCGCTACTTCACTTGAAGTAGCGCAATTTCAAAGTAGCAAGGTCAGCGCTATTTCAGCTGCTACTTGATAGACATCTGTGTGGCTTCATACACAGATGTCCATTGAAATCGCACCTGAAATCATTAAAAGTAGTGCAGGAACTACTTTTGCAAATCGGTGCGGTGTCGCAAAATCGGTGTTGCACCGATTGGAACAGTGCCATTGCCTCCAATAGGCTGCGACTTGTCATGCGATTTAATCTCTCAAATCGCATGACAAATCGCTCCAATGTGAACCTAGGCTTTGAAAGAATGTGTGGATATGTAATCAGGCTGTCCCAGCACTGGAAAGCCAACAATGGTAAATAAGCAGGGTTAGAGGACTATAGAATATACATAGTCTGCTATGTAGCTCACAGTCATAAGAACAACTACAAAAAACACAAAAAAAACATAGTGACTGATGCTTGAATTTGGCAAAAGATTTGCTATTTTAGAACTATTGAAATCCTGCCTTACAGGCTGTAACTTTACACTCAAGAGCAGACCTTAGCCTAGCTTTTCACATACATGTAGAAGCAGCACTAGGGTTTCATTAGCAAAGGCAAACATGTCTCTATAAAAGGATGATCAAAGCCAACATAAGACTAGCCATGTACGTTTAGAAATCACTAAGGCTCGGTTCACACTGTCACCTCATCCATTGCATAGCAGGGGTCCGGTGCGTGCTGGTTCACCGTTACAGGTCCGATTTCAGCCCGCGTTTTGGGCTGAATTCGAACCTAAAACACACCAAAAAAGCACATGTTTTTCTTGCACACCGCACCAGACCCGCTGAAGAGATAGGTAAACCGGCTCTATAGAGAGTCAGTCACATTCTCCTGCTATGCGAACTGGATGCGAAGAATCGCGCATTCAATTTGCATAGGTGTGAACCGTGCCAGAATCATTGAACGAGAGAAATCATTTGATTTCCCCCTCCACGCTAAAGAGCATGGATGGAGGAACCTACCCTGCTGGCTGTTGTATTCAAACACAGTACCTGTGGCTGTCTATGGACAAAAAAACAGTGACTGCATCTGATTGGATACGTTTGAGAATTTTCCACCCAACTCTTTGCATTTTTTTTGTCAAAATTAGTCAAGCTAGGGGGTGTCATCCGAATCAGAAGGAATCAGTCAAAAATAAAATAATGCATAAATATTATTGGTGTATGGTACACATCGTAAACAAAAGGCTTATTGCTAGAGTACATGTCGTTTTTTCTAACCAGTAAACAGTTGATAACTGTGTATACAGTGAGGACTGCCAGAATGTGTAGTTCCCTTGTTAATGTGTTCCGTGCCTCTGCTGCTGGAAGAGCACTGCATACTCAGTGACATCACCTAATCATCAGCTTTATGAATTAGAGCTGAGGTCCATCTGGAGACAAATCAATCCCTCAGTACAGCTGGCTTCAATCATTGCCTTCTGACCAAGAAAGAATGTGTCATTCAATAAAGAAATGCTACATAATGCTGGAATTACGAGGGCTAGTTTGATTAGAAACTGAATGGCCATGTTAGGAGTAGCAATATGGAAGTTCTGGCATTTGCCAGATGGTCTGCTGTAGCCAAGACATCCTATGGCTAGGAATTTGTATACTGTACAATATTGTTCAAAGCTATGCTCCAGTCAGACAGCTACATATACAGGTGAAACACACATATGTGAAATGTTTATTCTTCTGGAATATTTTAATAGTGTTCAGTTATGCCCTGCACACACGATCGGACCTTTGTCCGACCAAATTCACATCGGAATTCCATCGGAGGAAAAGAGAACATGTTCTCTATGTAATCTCTGATGGAATTCATCTGAATTTCCGATGGAATTTCTCAGATGGGGCATACACACGGTCGGAATTTCCAATGGAAAAAGTCCGTCAGACTTTTTTCATCAGAAATTCCGATCGTGTGTATGAGGCCTTACACTTGTGATTCTCATGCTCCTGCAACACTACATAGCCTGGAGGATGACACCCTCAAGCCTTCAGCTCTGTGGTTTTGTGATGTTTTATACCGCTTCTAGTGCCTGAAACATGTTAGGATGACAACATAATGCATATGATAGATTATATATATATATATATATATATATATATATATATATATTTATTATAGTGTATGACTGACTCATAGTGCTGTTTGCTGATTCCTAATATACAGGGGGCTAAAGGAAGTCAAATAGGAGATTTCTTTAAAGTAATTACCGGTATACCTAATCATTAACAAAAAAGACCTTATGGTTTTCAAAGTATTACTGGACTAAAAATGTGTTATATTCATGTTCTGTTTTGAATATTATAGCCAGTGGTCTTACCTAATGCCCATATAACCTTTATTATTCTGGTTCAACAGTGATGCCAATAGAAACATTAAAGATAGTTCAAAAGCTACCCAATATTATACACAAAAAAATTCAATAATATAACAAAACATGAAATAATGAATACGAAGATGTCAGGATGGAAGTTACATCCAAGGCTCTATCAAATGCTGTAGGCTGGCACCTTTTACCAAAAGTAATGCTAGTAACAAACAGAGCAAGCCTAAGCAGCATTACATATGGTTAGGTAGTCTGTCTGTGCCAGCAGTACATTTGGCAGTCAGCCAATGGCAGCCTCAGCTGTGAAAGGTAGCAGTTTTCCTGACAGGTTCTCTCCTGATATGTTGGGATCCACCCAGATGCATGACCAGCAGATGGCTCACCCTCTCAGTGTACCGCTGAGAGCCTAAGCTAACCACTCAGCCACAGAGGTAGATGTGGATGTTGGATGATGCCTTAACAAAGCCTTCAACAGAGAAAGAGGATAAAGGCATTGTTGGTAATAGTACTGTTATCCTTGTGAAAAGTAAAAAAATACTTGTGTCAAAGCGGAGTTCCACCCAAAAATTTAACTTCTGCTTTTCCGGTTCCTCCCCCCCTCCGGTGTTACATTTGGCACCTTTTTAGGGGGGAGGGGGGGGCAGATACCTGTATAATACAGGTATTTGCTCCCACTTTCATCGATCTACTCCATGTTAGGCAAATACATTTATTCCTCACGTGAAAAAAGGTGCAGAACCAAGCAAATTAATCCTGTGTGCCACAGTAGACAAATGTATCCTATAATTCTGTTAAATTACATACACATACATATAACGACCTGCTCTATGTGTGAGCAGGCTGTCCTGTTCATGACAAATGCCCCAAAGAAGCTCCAAACTTTTTTTAGAGCAGAGTGTGCTCTTTTTGGTGTGCGTTTGTTGCACAGCAGACAAGAAACTGCTAACAGCGCTTGTACTGCCATTAACTTTTAATCTCACTGCAAGTGTTATTTGCGTTTGCAGCACAATTCCAAACATGTAGAAAAGTGTGTGTTTTGTTGTGCATTCGGGAACGCCCAAATGTGAAAGGAGCCTCATTGTTCTTTTGTAAAAACACCAATTTTACTTTCAGGGCCCATTCACACCTAGCATAGTGGGAGCACACTTTTTTTGCCTAGTTTTTCCCACAACACACATAGGGGAGCCCACTGATTTCAATTGTTGTAGGGCTGCCCTACAACTGGGCAAAGTAAGCCATGGGAAATTGTGGCATGTTGCGGTTTGCTGCATTTTTCATATGGTAAAATGTGTGTTTGCTTCTGCATTTAGGGTACCATTAACAATTAAGAGCACTGAAAGTGCAACTTGTTCATTTTAGGTGTATAAAGGTGGTCATACACTATACAATCTGATTGCACAACCTCTGTATGTTCTCCTTTATAGTAAGAGGACACACTTATCTATCTAATTACCCTGTATACAATCAGGCAGGCTCTTGTACTACATAGTTGATGGTAAATCTATAGGATATTGTACAATCAGATTGTATAGTGCATGGTGAGCTTTACAAAATCCAGGGCACACTTCTCCTATTTTCAACACTACAGCTCTACTCCACTTTTCTCTTTTCTGCAAAGGAGGTACATTAATGTCATATTGTATTGGTACATAGAGGAGCTGGAATTTTGAAAAAAAATGAACTTAGCCTTAAAAGTGATTGTAAATAATCACCTTGTAAAACAACCCATTCAGTTAAAAATAGAAATGAAGGGCAAAACATTATAAATACCTTTTTTCCCATTTTTATAAGTGATCACATTCCCTCTATTCTCAGCTGCATAGAAGCTGAGGGAGGAGGAGCAACAGCAGGAGTATAGATGTGCATCAGGGATGTGTCAGGACAAATCTAATTATTGGTGGAGAGTAAACTGAGTTCCCAGCATAGCTAGAGAACTGGCCACACTGTGCTCTCCTACTTAGTGTGGCCAGTTTTTAATAGGAAGGCACGGGGACTGGCAGGAACACCAGGGATTTCACACAAAGGAAGCAATACAAAGAGAACAGGAAACTTTCTCATACAAGTACATGGTACATCAGGCACATATCAGGACAGGAACATGAAGTGTTGGGGTAACAAACGCTTTAAAGCGGTTCTCCACCCTAAAGTGGAGTCCCGCTGATCGGAACCCTCCCCCCCTCCGGTGTCACATTTGACTAAAGACAGGTATTTGCACCCACTTCCGGCCCGGCATTCACGGGCAAAAGACGGGCATTCCGTCACATCCCGTCACCTCCCCCCCCCCCCCGTTGTGTGCTGGGAACACTCGGCTCCCAGCACACAGCGGGAGCCAATCGGAGGGCGCGGCGCGACTCGCGCATGCGCCTCAGCGCTTCACTTCCTGGTTCCCTCAGCGTGGATGGCGGGGGGAGCAGCAGAGAGACGAGCGATCGCTCGTCCTCTGCTGCGATCGGCGCTGGACTCCAGGACAGGTAAGTGTCCTAATATTAAAAGTCAGCAGCTGCAGTATTTGTAGCTGCTGGCTTTTAATATTGTTTTCCCATGGCACATCCGCTTTAAGTATGTTTACACCTGTATGGGATATGACGACTATCTAATTTATTGAAAATCTTCAGCAAATCACTGTAGACAGCATATCCTTCCTTTTCTCTATTGTACCAGTACAACAATAATCAGTTCTGGGGCAGCAGCAATTTAATTAATCTGTCTGATCAGATTTGCCACAAATACTTTCATTAAATGTGAATTGCAAATGTGCAACAATGACTCCAATAGACTTTATTAAACTAACTATAGCCACTTGTTTTAACAAATCATTATACAGTATCTGTAAGTATTTCAAACTGTACTATATTGTAAATTGAACTTGTAAGAACTCCATGAAATAAATTCTACTGTATTTTTGTAAAATTGTACCATAGGATTGTAAGAATGCTAAAGCTTGTTCACACTGTCACAATTCTGAATTATGTGGAATAAAAATGTAAAAAAAATTGTCACAGTCCAGGTTACATTTTTTTCCTGCAACAACAATACATATATTTTTCAACTATAATGAATGCAAAGAGTTATATTAACAAAAGATTATTAGAATATTCTTACTGTGGGATATTAAACACTTTATTTCAAGAATAATTATATTTTAAAACACAAAATGATAACTATTTCACTTTGTAACAGCATATTTTAATCTCTTGATGATGTTACATTCTGTTTAATTATTCTAACCATATTGTTCTTTCAAAGTGTTTTCAATAAAATAATTTAAAATGATGTTCTTTGGCTGTATGTCAATTTGTGCAGCATGAATATTAGTACTAATTATATCTTTAAGTTATCTCTGATTCATTAAAAAAAATGGTATTGCCATGATATTTATGATAGAAGAGTCCCTATAAATGTTTTTACATTCTTTGTCCTGTGTATTTGCTTTTAAAACATTTCAGACTGTACATACTTCTACTATATTGATGCACTTAAAGCCCAGCTTAACCCCTTCCCGCCTGCGCTATAGCCCAAAGACAATTACAGCGCAGGTTTAAATTCCCGGGAGCGCAGCGCGCTCTGTGAGCAGCGAGCCAAGGAGACTCGGCTGATCATAGATCGGATAAGGGGTCAATCACGACCCGTTACTACATGATCAGCTGTCAGCCAATGACAGCTGAACACGTGATGTAAACAGAAAAAAAAAATGATCACTGGCTACTGTCGGAGGGACATCTGTCCCTCACACAGAGAGCAACCACCGCCTCATCTGTGTGCACCAGTGTCACCTGCCAGTGCCCACTAGTGCCACCTATCAATGCCCACCAGTGCCACCTATCAGTGCTGCCAATCAGTGCCTCATCAGTGCTACCTACCAGTGCCTATTAGTGCCCATCAGTGCCACCTATTAGTGCCAATCTGTGCAGCCTATCAGTGGAAATTACCTGTTTGCAAAATTTTATAGCAAACTATGAAAACAGTTTTTTTGTTTTTTTCAAAAGTTTCGGTCTTTGTTTATCAAAAAATAAAAACCCCAGTAGTGATTAAATACCACCAAAAAGAAAGCTCTATTTGTGTGAAAAAAATGATAAAAATGTATTGTTGTTATTCAAAGTGCAACAGCGCTGAAAGCTAAAAATTGGCCTGGACAGGAAGGGGGTTTAAGTCTCCAGTAGGCAAGTGATTAAGCAAAAGTAAAAAAACAATTTTTTTCAGGAGATATTCTTTATCACATCATCGGCACCTTTTAATCTTCCTAATTAGTCACAAAAATATAGCAATGTTTTGCAGCTCTTTAAATGTACTACTTTATAAGGCAACAATGACAATTTTGTCAAAAACTAGACACTTAAAATAGTACAATTAGCTACAAATCTAACCCCATAGACAAAGTAAGCACTGCAATTAATGGTAAACAGACAATTTACAAAATACGCACTCATGTACATTGACAAAATCATGTAAGGTTAGAGGAAATATATTGTTGGTAGACTCAAAAGGAATGAGCGCCGCTCCAAATCTCACCACTCTCCCCGGCCAAAGGGGGAGACAGGTGCCTGAAGAGCCTTTCTCTGCTTTGTCTGCTTTCTCTGCTCTGCCGCGGGATTCGACCGCTAGGGGTGCGGTATTAACCCCTGCTAGCGGCCGATAAAGGGTTAATACCGCCCGCAATGCGCCTCTGCAGAGGCGCATTGCGGGCGGTATTGCTGCGGTTTCCCATTGTTTTAAATGGGAAGGAGCGGTGAAGGAGCGGTATACACGCCGCTCCTCTCACCGCTCCAAAGATGCTGCTAGCAGGAGATTTTTTTCTCTCCTGCCAGCGCATCGCCTCAGTGTGAAAGCCCTCGGGCTTTCACATTGAGGTTGCTGGGCAGGAGTTTTTCAGGCGGTATAGCAGCGCTATTTTTAGCGCTGTACCGCCTGAAAAACTCCTCACTGTGAAAGGGGTCTAAGTGTTCCACAAAGGCCACACACTGAAGGCATCACTTCACAGAATAGGTATTTTTTTTTCAGTCAGAACCAACATGCTGAAAGTCCCTGCTTAAAGCCACACCTTTCTAAAATGTTTGACCCTAAATTGGCTTAATCGCAGAGATTAGGGCCCATCAGGGGATTTTCAGCAGGTCAATTCTGACTGAATTAAACTAAGTACTTGGTATGCGCTCTTTGTAGAACGCTTACTGCAGGAAATATTTGACTACTTTCCTAAAACAAAAAGTCACCAGAGAACCATCTACAGCTAGGCAGATGGGCAAATAACTAAAACCCTTATTATTGCCAACAAAATGACAGTAGGATGCTAATCTGCTAACTGGCAACCACAGCAAGAATGCAGCTGATCCTGTTCAGCGCATGCCCAAATGTGTTTGTTCACTTACAGCTCAAGCAAGTCAAAAATAGAAAGTGACCCGACACACTCAAAAGAGACAAAGACATGCTTATATCCCTGTATAAATATAAATATTAGGGGGGAAAGAAATGGGACTTTAAATGAAGCATGTTGTAAAAAAAAATAGAAAGGGAGTATTATTTAAGAGTTTAGTTAAATTAAATATCATATACCCCTAGGGGTTGTCCATAATATGAAAAATATCGCAAACATTTAATTGTATACCATAATATAATAAATAGGCAATCATACAAGATTTACAAGATAATCATGGTACTAAATGTTATACAAAACAATCAAAAGCCCTGTACACACGATCGGATATCTGATGGAATTTAATCCGATGGATTTTTTGTCGGATATCCAATGAAGCTGACTTTCATCAGTCTTGCCTACACACCATCAGTCAAAAATCCGATCGTGTCCAATGCGGTGACGTAAAACACTATGACGTGCTGAGAAAAATTAAGTTCAATGCTTCCGAGCATGCGTCGACTTGATTCTGAGCATGCGTGGATTTTTCACCGATGGACTTCCCCACAGACGATAGTTTTTTTTTTCTATCTTTTTTTATCCATAGGAAAATTTTAAAACATGTTCTATTTTTTTTCACCGATGGAAAACAAAATGATGGGACCCACAACCAATCGGTTTGTCTGATGAAAACGGTCCATCGGTCCGTTTTCATCAGCCAAACCGATCGTGTGTACAGGGCATAAGGACATAATTGAAAGAATTTAATACACATATATACACAGAGGAATCAAGAAACACAAAATCAGGACAAGAAACAAATGAATATTAATAAAAAATTCATGATTAAAGAGATGAAAACTGAGCTAAACATCATAGGTTGACAACCAAATTTTAAAGAAAAAACTGGGTTAGACATCATGAGTTGAAAACCCGACGCGTTATGCATTTGTTGCTTGTCCTGATTTTGTGTTTCTTGTTTCCTCTGTGTATATGTGTATTAAATTCTTTCAATTATGTCCTTTGATTGTTTTGTATAACATTTAGTACCATGATTATCTTGTAAATCTTGTATGATTGCCCATTTATTATATTATGATATACAATTAAATGTTTGCAATCTTTTTCATATTATGGACACTCCCTAGGGGTATATGATATTTAATTTAACCACTTGACAACTGGGCACTTAAACCCCCTTAATAACCAGACCAATTTTCAGCTTTCGATGCTCTCACATTTTGAATGACAATTACTCAGTCATACAACATTGTATCCATATGAAATGTTTGTCCTTTTTTCACACAGATAGAGCTTTCTTTTGGTGGTATTTAATCACCGTTGGGTTTTTTATTTTTTGCGCTATAAGAGAAAAAAAGACTGAAAATTCTGTAAAAAAATGAATTTTTCTTCGTTTCTGTTATACAATTTAGCAAATTAGTATTTTTTCTTCATAAATTTTGGCCAAAATTTATACTGCTACATATATTTGGTATAAATAAGTACAAATTAGTGTATATTATTTGGTCCTTGTGAAAGTTATATAGCCAGATTCAGGTAGAGTTATCAGTAGATACACCATCGTAACTCCAAATCTGTGCCGTCGTATATTTAAGCGTATTCTCAAATTGAGATACACTTAAATGTTGCTAAGATACGACCGCCTGCGCCGTCGTATCTTAGCTGTCTATTTACGCTGGCCGCTAGGGGCGTGTACGCTGATCTACGCCTAGAATGCGTAAATCAGCGAGATACGCCTATTCACGAACGTACGCTTGCCCGTTGCAGTAAAGATACGCCATTTACGTAAGGCGTTTTCAGGCATAAAGATAAACCACCAAAAAGATGGCGCAGCCAATGTTAAGAATGGACGTCGAAACCGCGTTGAATTTTAAAAATTTTACGTCGTTTGCGTAAGTCGTCCGTGAATGGGGCTGGCCATAATTTACGTACACGTCGAAAGCAATAAGTCTTTGCGGCGTAATTTGTAGCATGCGCACTGGGTTACGTCCACGGACGGCGCATGCGCCGTTCGTTAAAAACGTCATTTAGGTGGGGTCATGCTTTATTTACATAAAACACGCCCACCTCTTCACAATTTGAATTAGGCACGCTTACGCCGGCATATTTACGCTATGCCGTTGTAACTTAGGACACAAGTGCTTTGTGAATACAGCACTTGCCTCTCTAACTTACGGTGGGGTAGCGTATATGAGATACGCTACGCCTGCCTAATGTTAGGCACGTCTACCTGAATCTGGCTAATAGAGTCCACAAGCTATGGTGCCAATATCTGAAAATTGATCACACCTGAAGTACTGACGGCCTATCTCATTTCTTGAGACCCTAACATGCCAGAAAAGTAAAAAAATACCTCCCAAATGACCTCTTTTTGGAAAGAAGACATTCCAAGGTATTTAGAAAGAGGCATTGTGAGTTTTTTGAAGTTGTAATTTTTACAACAATTCAATGTTCATATTAGCAGGTTATTTCTCACACACAGCATATGCATACCACAAATTACACCCCAAAACACATTCTGCTATTCCTCCCGAGTATGGCGATACCACATGTGTGAGACTTTTACATAGCATGACCACATACAGAGGCCCAACATGCAGGGAGCACCTTCAGGCGTTCTGGAGCACCCAGGCCAATTCTGACATTTCTCTCCTACATGTAAAAATCATCATTTATTTGCTAGAAAATTACATAGAACCCCAAAATATTATATATGTTTTTTTTACCAAAGACCTTAGAGAATACAATAGTGGTCTTTGCAACTTCTTATCTCACACTGTATTTGCACTGACATTTTTCTAACGTGTTTTTTACAAAAAAAAAACAGTTTTGTGCTTAAAAAATAAATAAATCAGTAAAGTTAGCCCAATGTTTTTACATAATGTGAAAGATGAAGTTATGTTGAGTAAATAGATACCCAACTTGTCACCCTTCAAAATTGCACACACTCGTGCAATGGCGCCAAACTTCACTACTTAAAAATCCCCATAGGCGACGCTTTAAATATTTTTACTGGTTATATGTTTTTAGTTACAGGGCCAAAATGATTGCTCTCGCTCTAACGTTCGCAGAGATGAATGAATGAATGAATGAATGAAAACTTATATAGCTCGGCACATGCGAACTGAATCGCCTCTGGGCGCTAGTTGTTGCTGTCTTTCCAGAGCATCAGAAAAGCAGAGTTTTGACCTGTCTTCTGAAGGTCAGGTGGTTTTCCTCCAACCGAATGCTGGTTGGCAAAGCGTTCCATAGTCTAGGACCTTGTACCGCAAACCTTCTTTCTCCCTTGGATTTGTATCTGGCTTTGGGTATCTGGACCAGATTTTGGTCGGTGGATGGCAATACGCGATTGGCATTGTGGCCTTTTATCTTTTCGCAAAGATATTGCGGAGCCTTCCCATGGATGCATTTATGTGTCAAACAGAGTGCTTTAAAAGCAAACCTGTCCTTTACTGGCAACCAGTGAAGGGTTCTCAGCGAAGGTGAGATTGATTCCCATGTTTTTTTCCCAGTCACAAGTCTGGCGGCCGTATTCTGAACGACTTGCAGACGAGAGATTTGGTACTTTGGGAGTCCGAGGTACAGGGCATTTGCATAGTCCAGTCTGGAGTTCACAATTGTTCCCACCACGACTGCTACGTCTTCTTTAGGAATAAATGGAATCAGTCTGCGTAGTAGGCGCAGCAGACGGTGAGATCCGCTGACTACTGACCCTATTTGTGCGTCCATTGTCATGTAGGTGTCGAAGATGACACCGAGACTTTTGACTTTGGAGCTAGGGGTAATGGATTTGCCCAGAATCGGCGGCGGTATCCAGGTTGTTGCTAGTTGATTCTTCCGACTGGCGTGAAACAGAAAAAGTTCAGTTTTAGAACTATTGAGTTTGAGATAACTCTTTGTCATCCAGTTTTCTATTGAAGAGAGACATTTCTCTAAACTGGCATGATGATCATTTTTGTTGCAGATGCGAAAATACAATTGCGTATCGTCTGCATATGAGTGATATAGTAGTTTTTCGTTACTAATGATTTCAAAAAGAGGGCGAAGATAGATATTGAAAAGCACCGGTGACAGGGGAGATCCTTGAGGGACTCCACATGACACCGTGCGCTTTTCAGAAGTGAAAGGTCCCAATTTCACTATTTGTGAACGGTTTTCTAAAAAGGAGGAAAACCAAGGTAAGTCATTTTCTGCGACTCTGGCTACCTCGGCCAGCCGAGTCAGTAACAGTTTGTGGTCTACCGTGTCGAAGGCTGCGCTAAGGTCTAACAGAACCAGGAGACAAGATTCTCCTTCGTCTGCGGCTTCAAGGGCGTCGTCCCATATTTTGAGCAATGCTGTCTCCGTCCCGTGTCCGGGATGGAAACCTGATTGAAATGGGTCAAGTAGATTGTAGGTATCCAGATGCTGTTGCAGCTGTTGTACCACTACTTTCTCCATTACCTTGGAGAGAGCGTTGAGGGCTGTTATGGGACGGCGATGAGTTGGGTCCTTGGGGTCAAGGGTAGGTTTCTTCAAGATGGGCTGGATTGTGCCCTCTTTCAGCTGGGAGGGCACTATGCCTTCCTTAAATGACTTATTTATAAGCTGCGTGATGGACGGCGCCAGGATGTCGGCACATTCCTTCAGCAGTTTAGTAGGGATGGTATCATTGGGTGCTGTGCTGTTTCGCAGAGCATCGATGATATTTTTTGTGATACCTCTCATGTGTGGTTTGAACACCGTTTTCATATGTGGGCGGAACTTGTGTATGCGTTCGCTTCTGCATGCGAGCAAACGGGGACAGGGGCGCTTTAAAAAATATATATATTTTATTGTACATTTTACTTTTTTTTAGTTTGACACGTTTTTCCGCAAAAGAAAAAATGTTGGACCCGCCGGTCACAGACACTCCCGTGTGCGCGCCCCAGGGGGAGCACGGGAGCGCAATTCTGGGAGGGCGTTAATTAACGGCCTCCCAGAGTTAAGCAACCTCCCTGTAGCCGTACTTTGGCTATGGGCCAGTTGTTAAATGGTTAACTAAATTCTTAAATAATACTCCCTTTCTAGTTTTATTTACAACGACATGCTTCATTTAAAGTCCCATTTCTTTCCCCCCTGTTCTTTACAGCTCAAGTAAGGTCACCATGCAGTCAGAATGCTAAACAGGTACATACACATCAGAAATGAACACAAACACTGCAAATGATGGAGAAATAAAAAATAAAAATAAAGCAGGCAGAGGGTGAACAACAAAACTGTGTGAAATATATGAATAATAAAATAAAAAGGCTGAAACCATGACACAGTAAGAGGGTTAGAAAAATAAATAAATAAATAAACTAAAAGGGCTAGATTCACATAGATCAGCGGATATTTAGATCCGCGTGATCTATGTGATTTAAGATACGCTTCCGCAAGTTTGAGAGGCAAGTGGGTAATTCACAAACCACTTACCTCCAAACTTGCGGCGGCGGATCGTAAATCCCCCAGCGGAATTCAAATTCCGCTGCTAGGGGGAGTGTACTATTTAAATCAGGCGCTTCCCCACGTCGATTTAAATGAGCATGCGCAGTCCGCAAAATTTCCCGGCGTGCATTGCTCCCAATGACGTCGCTAGGACGTCAGTGGTTTCGGCGTGAGCGTAACTTGCGACGATCGGGTTTCTGAATCGGCGTACGCAAACGACGTAAAAAAAAAAAAAATGACGCGAGAACGACGGCTATACTTAACATTGGTTGCGCCTCATAGAAGCAGGGGTAAGTATACGCTGGGAAATCCGCTACGTAAACGTCGTAACAACACTGCGTCGGGCCCGCGTACGTTCGTGAATTGGCGTATCTCGCTGATTTACATATTATTCAGCGTAAATCAGCGAGAACGCCCCCCGCGGCCATTTTTTAATTGTAGTTAAGATCCGACGGTGTAACACAGTTACACCTGTTGGATCTTAGTAATATCTATGCGTAACTGATTCTATGAATCAGGCGCATAGATACGACGGGCCTAACTCAGAGATACGACGGCGTATCAGGAAATACACCGTCGTATCTCTCTGTGAATCTAGCCCAAGGTATTTGTTAGTAGGTGGCAGAAAGAAGCACCAATCATTTTCAAGAATAAAAAGGTATGAATAATACACGTATCATCTAAAAATGTGCCAGTGTTAGAGACATGCAAGAGCAATGTTGTGAATTTGGGAATCCAAAAGGCTTCTTTACTTGATCTTGGGACATGCTCTGTCATTTCACCACTCAGCTCATTGACTTGACAAGGAATCTTGGCAAAATGTAAAGACAATATAATCCTTGAGGATTCCTGGCAACATTTAAAACCAATGGTTTATTGACATCAGCGTATCTATTTTGTTGAGCTGCGTCCGAGGCTAACTATATAATCAGTGTTTTGGAACCTTTTGATTTGTAAAGGTCTAAAAAAAAAATCCCTATATAAACTAGGGAACAAGAGCACCTCGGGAGATATACACAAAAGTATGTTTCACAAGTAAAAAAAATCCCAAATTTTTTATGGTTTTCCGTTTTGTCCAGCAAAATGATGGCTTTGCCTTTATTGGCTGGTTTAAAAAAAGAATCAAAACCATTCCTAAGTAATTTGGTTGACCTGTTACTCTTTTTATCATGTAAAAATACGTTTTCTTAAGACTGGTAGACGTGTTTTGTATTTTACTGCTTGGATACAACTATCAATGCTTTTGAACTGCCCAGGGGGCATAAATTCATTCTTAACCGTGAACTGTCCCATCTAATTAGATGAAGTCATTGGCTCTTTTTTAATGTGAGAAGAATTGTTTAATCTTTAACATCTGCCCAAACTTGAACGAATCCTATTCAAATTGGAAAGCATTTAATTTTACTTTTGTAAAAAAGGAAACGTCATTACTTAATAAATGTATTTCTTTAATTGCAATTGTCAAGATAAAAGATTTACTGGGGTTTCTAAGAATCCTCTTTCTTTGTACGTGATATTTTGGAAGCCATGATGATTGCAACATCAATAAAAATGACCTGGGCATTCATTCAAGGTCTCGTGAATTCCTATTTTTGGCAACATAGTGAACCTTGTATCTTTTCCAATGTGTTTTGTTTATGAAAAATAATTGCAGCAGATAGAAGAGATGGAATCCTGAGTCACGTTGTGTTTTTGTGTAGTTTACATGGGTATATTTGATATTTTGATAAATACAGTATAGATTATGAGGTTACCAATGCTTACTTTGGTTCAATATGGAATTATAGTTATTTTGCTTTTATTTTATAATAAAATAAAAGTTTATTTAATTGATGGAATACATATTTTTTAGGGGTCTAAAAGGCAGATTAGGCCTCTTTTTTCCTTATCTTCTTCAATATCTCAATAGGTGAGGTTGCCTCCTCTACAATTTCAGACAACATCTAATGTATAAAGTGTTTAATATGTCATAGGATTATCAGTATCCCCGTAAGGAGTGGTCACTTAAAAAAAAAAACTATTTCCCAAGTGCTCTGGGAGGAATATTTTCTTTTTGGGACCCCACCTGAGTGGTTTGCTTTGCTCATAAAATTATGGATTTTCCATTAATCTATCAAACTGGTTGAAGATTTTTCATTCCCTCCACTTGATTGTTCGTTTGAACCTCCTTTTACTACTCAACGGGTAAACTACCTCCATGGGTAAACCTTGTCCTTCTGATACTTAAAGTAGTGGCTGTAAACCTCAGACATGAAATATGAACAAAGCATATCCCTCTATAGTGTGTACTTTTCTCAATTAAGATAACTAAGTGTCATCTCTGTCAGCGGCTTCATCCCTCTGCTATCAGAATGAGACATTTCTGACAAGTGTTTCTTACACCAAGAGAAAAAAGGTGACAGGGGAGGTACCTTCAGCTAATTGGCAACCTCAGCTCTGTTTCTGTGTGCTATGTGAAGGGGAGTGTATCCCCTCCCTCTCCTCACTGAGCTCTGCAGAGTGTAACTTCAGCTCCCCTTTTTTTATGGATACTCAGAAAAGCTGTATAAATACTGCACTCTAACTACTTGCCTACCAGGCCAATTCTGTCACTTCTTTCCTACATCTAAAAATTATATTTTTTTAGCAAGAAAAATACTCAGAACACCCAAACAATATTTATGTTTTTTTTTAAGCAGAGATCCTAGGGAATAAAATGGTGGTCATTGCAACTTTTTATCTTGCACCAAATTTGCGTAGCAATTTTTAAAATGTATTTTTTCATGCATTAAAAAACAATAAAGTTAGCCCAATTTCTTTGCATAATGTGAAAGATAATGTTACGCCGAGTAAATAGATACCTAACATGTCATGTTTTAAAATTGCTCACACTGAGGCCCCATACACACCATAGAATCCATCCGCAGATAAATCCCAGCAAATGGGTTTCAGCGGATAGATCCT
Organism: Rana temporaria; assembly: GCF_905171775.1. Lineage (NCBI taxonomy): Eukaryota > Metazoa > Chordata > Amphibia > Anura > Ranidae > Rana > Rana temporaria. The sequence continues at coordinate 155,945,568 of NC_053492.1, forward strand.
ATGGTGTGTACACTCCAGCGGATCTTTATCCGCGGATATATCTCCCCTGGGATGGATTCCAGCAGATCGGATATTCGCTGACATGCAGAACAAATCCATCTGCTGGAATCCATCCCAACGGATGGATCCGCTGGTCTGTACAGACTCACCGAATCCATCCGTCCGAAGGGATCCCCCGCATGCGTCGCAATGATTCAACGCATGCGTGGAATTCCTTATATGACAGCGTCGCGCACGTCGCCGCGTCATAATCGCGGCGACGGCGCGACACGTCATCGCCAGAGGATTTCTGCGCGGATTTCAATGCGATGGTGAGTACACTCCATCGCATTAAAATCTGCTGAAATCCTCGAGAGGATTTATCCGCGGAAACGGTCCGCTGAACCATATCCGCGGATAAATACTCCCGTGTGTATGGGGCCTCATGGAATGACGCCAAACTTCGGTACATAAAAATCCCCATTTTACAGGCTACCTGTTTATAGTTACAGTGGACGTCTAGTGCTGGAATTATTGCTCTCTCTCTCTAACGTTCACGGCCATACCTCACATGTGTGGTTTGAACGCCGTTTATATATGTGGGCGTGACCTACATATGCGTTCACTTCTGTGAGCGAGCATTCAGGGCAAGGGACAATTACATTTTTTTTTTTATTGTTTATTTTAGTTTTATTGTTCTATTTAGACACTTTTTTTTTACATCTTTTTTAATACTTTCATTCCTAGTACAGGGAATGTAAACATCCCTTATAATAAGAATAGGGTATGACAGGACCTCTTGACAGCAAGATCTGGGTTATATATGTCCCCAGATCTCGCCTCTAGGCTGGGAAGCCTGAAATAAATAAACGATCCTCTCCTGCCACCCTTAAGAATGATCAAGCTACTGAACAGCAGCCATGATTGTTCTTACGGTGCAGGGAATCTCTGGCTGAGAAAAATGATATCTGAATGATGCCTGTAACTGCAGGCATCATTCAGATATCACCACTCAAACTCTGCGACATCATATGATCATCATATGATGTTGTGCGGGTGGCAAGTGGTTAAATGGTTAAATGGGTGCAGAAATGGGAAGACTGCAGATAAATAGGTACAAATTATGTAGGAGGATGTGTTTCATCTCTGTGTATCACCCGAGGCCTGTCACTTCACTGGGCATAAGTAAGTCCCCATACACACGATAGAATTTATCCGCGAATACGGTCCAGCGGACCGTTTCCGCGGATAAATCCTCTCGAGGATTTCAGCAGATTTTAATGCGATGGAGTGTACTCACCATCGCATTGAAATCCGCGCCGAAATCCTCTGGCGATGACGTGTCGCGCCGTCGCTGCGATTATGACGCGGCGACGTGTGCGACGCTGTCATATAAGGAATTCCACGCATGCGTCGAATCATTACGACGCATGCGGGGGATCCCTTTGGACAGATGGATCCGGTGAGTCTGTACAGACCAGCGGATCCATCCGTTGGGATGGACTCCAGCAGATGGATATGTTCTGCATGTCAGCGAATATTCGATCTGCTGGAATCCATCCCAGGGGAGATATATCCGCGGAAACAGATCCGCTGGCGTGTACACTCCGTAGGATCTATCCGCTAAAACCCATTTGCTGGGATTTATCTGCCGATGGATTCTATGGTGTGTACGGGGCCTTAGAGTTTACAACCACTTTAGGTCACAACTGTTTTAATTAATTCATTTATTTATTTTTAATCCTAATCTGTGTCTGTGAATCTGTGTTTTAATTTCAGTGTCGATGATTTGTAGTTCTTTTCCTTTTCCCCGATTATGTAGTTCAGGGAAAGATGTAATGTGAGCCTCTCCCATCCTCTGAAACTCCCTGCCTCAGTATGTCTGGTCAGCCCCTAACCTGTCCCCCTTTAAGGCCTCGTACACACGATAGGTTAAACAGAGGAATCGGGGGGCGTGGCTTGGCGCGCAGCGAGGATGGCAGCGGTGTAGAGGAGCTCCGTCAACCCGCGGGACCTGAGAGCTGAAAACGGGCCGAAAACCAGCAGATTATGCCATCCCAACTGAGGAAGAGTTCTCACAACCGCTCCCTGAGATCTCTTGGCACCCCCAAACGGAAAACGACTCCCACCAGTCTTAGCAAATTCTGCTACGACGGGAGCAGCAAAGCCAAGATGGCGCCGCCGCTCAGATTGATCATGGGGGAGGACATGGAGGACGACGAACTCTCCCTCCCAGCGTCCGAGGACTCCTCTAAAGGTACCGACCGAGCAGATACACCCTTGACATACGCTGCAATGACTGATATAGCAGCAGACATCAAAAACTCGTTCTCCCTAGCCATCACAGACATAAAAACTGAGCTACTAAGACTGTCTGAGCAGATGGCAGTGACAGACCGCGCTGGGAAACGAAGGGATAGGGCCCTGCTCAGGCTAGACGACATCTCTGCCAATCACTCCCAACACCTAATCGAAATGAACAGGCAGATCGAGGACCTTGATAATAGGGGACGCAGGCACAATATTAGGGTGAGAGGGGTCCCTGAAACAGTGTCCCCAGAGAATGTGAGGCCTACACTATCCGCCATCTTTAACTCTTTGCTAGACAGGCCCGAGCAATCCCCTATCGAATTCGACAGAGCACACCGGGCACTTAGGCCTAAGGCCCCGGATGACAACCCACCCAGGGATATTATTTGCTGCCTGCCGAATTTCGGTCTAAAGGAAGAAATCCTGCAAAAAGCGAGAACCGCAGACCAGATACAACATGGGGGTGCCACGATCCAACTGTTTCAGGATCTCTCCCCGATAACACTTAAAAACAGAAGAGCATTAAGACCCCTCCTTGCCATCCTTAGAGAGAAAGGAATTAACTACAGATGGAAGTTTCCATTTGCACTTCAGGCCAATTATATGGGCAAGCAACACCTGCTCAGAGTCCCGGAGGACCTCATGAAATTTTTTGACGCCATACAGATTGCACCTGTTGACCTGCCTGACTGGTATGCTGAATTCCTTCTGCCCCCACTTATTAATAACCCCCAACACTCCCCGGGCCCACTATCCCTTCTCTCTCCACTCCAGCAGAGGAATCAACGGGGCAACATGAACAGGAGATACAACGACTCCCCTGCACCCTCAAAAAGCTCTAAGAGCCCCAGAATGAAGGATGCACACCGCTTATAAGGCAATCTGAAGATACTTTGCGGTTTGTGCTACGCCAGACACCTATGCCTTATACCTAACAGGACCACAGAAGTCACCAAGTGCAGTGACTTTCAACTATACGTACAGGATAAACAAAGTTTATTAGGCCTACAGCCAGTTTCTGTCGATTCTGCCCCTTTTTTGTATAAATTTGTCTTTCTTTTTTGCCCCCGTTCTCCTATGATTTCTTCCCCCTTTTTTTTTCTCTTTTTTACCCGCCACCTGTGACGCACTTTTTTCCCTCTCACCAAGGAGAGAAGCTGCAATGTAATTGTTTTGACACAAGGTGGGGCTATACATCGAAATGTTCCCTCAGTGACTATGAGCTCTCACTCAGCGCAGCAGAACAACAAGCCCCACTTTGAAAATCCAGACGGGGACACACGCTGAACGATTACGCTGAGTAGCTGTCTTCTACATGCAGGTTAACTAACATTGCCTCTCCCCACAGGGCTGCTCCTCCCAAACAGTTTATTTTTTTATGCAGGCCCTGACCCCACATGGATGCAACTTAAACCATCAACAGAAGAGAAATCGGAATGGCTATCCCACGGGAAGGACCGACAGGCATATTCCAAAGACTGCATATGACTGTATCGGGAGCCCCACCATACCATGACGCAAGGTGACAGTGAGTACTACAAAGCCTCACTCTCTCCCTTTTTTTCTTCTTTGGGGACTAAGCTCTGAACTATGCACTCATGACCGTTGCAACGGAACCAAGTGGATAACTTGCACACTCATCGACTGCATGCTGGACAATAAGCTACACGCCCACTTCTTGAGCTGGTCACACACCTTGTGCCCTGTGCATTATCAAACAGTCTCCCCCCTTTTTTTTTTTTTTTTTTTTTTTTTTCTTTCATAGGGGCTACTTTATAATGTTTAGACTTTATTGCAACCCACATAACATACCCGACACTCTATTGGTGTTATGATTTTGGCAGTTTAGTTATACGCCATAAACACAACAGGGCTCATATATGCTTCTATAAGAAATGTGGGGTTGTAGTCAATCTAGATCCTGTATATCTGTTTTAAATGTTTCGGTTACAAGTGGCTTTTGCCACCATTTTGTTAAGTTAAGTTAATCTGAATGTCAGGTCACACCAGACAACACCATGGTCCTTCAAGGTCTTGACACTGAATATGCCAGAGCACATATCCTATCACACAGTTACACCCCCTACATAATACCTCTACACATTATCTCTGGATTTTCGCCAAGACATCCCAGCCAGATCACATTTATCTCTCCTCTCATTTATCGGCCTCAGTTTAAGTTAAATAAATTACCTGCCTAATTAGACCTCTCGGGTCCCGCGGCCCTATACCACCCACGAACGAACAGGTATAGCATACGTTCTTTAACCACCTCTACCTATATACACTGATAGTGTACCAAACCCAGACGGGTCGCTGAACCGATCCACACTCGCACCTCCCGCTTACCCCCAAGAGTACAATATAGTTCTTATTATATAAGAAACTACATAACTCACCACCCTTTAGGGTGTGTATTTGAGTACAACTCAACCCTTCCTCAATTTCCCACTTCCCCTCTTAACACCCCTTTTCCTGTCCCATCTTTTCTTTTTTTCTTTCCCTCCCCCCCCCCGCCTCTCCCCCGCACCGCACCCTCCTTACCTACTACACCTAATCCCACCCGAAAGGACAAAATGGCATACGCCTTCTTAGGAAAGTCACCCACTCTGATTTCGCACAATGTCAATGGGCTGAACATCCCTGAAAAAAGGACAAAGATGCTCAGAGAACTGAAAAAATCCCGCCCCTCCATTGTTTTCCTGCAGGAGACCCATTTCAAGGGCCAAATTATACCCAAAATCACAGACAACCTTCTCACAACAGCTTTCCATGCCACCAATCCACTGGCCAAAACCAAAGGAGTATCAATCTTACTTAACAAAGACGCACCCTTTATACTACAAAACCAGATCTCTGACCCGGAAGGTCGATATCTATTTTTGAAGGGCACGTGGGGAGGCTCCCCCATCACTTTAGCCAATGTGTATTTTCCCAACTCGGCACATATCACATTTTGTCGCAAAATAATAGATGAGCTTAAATGGTTCGCAGAGGGTTGTATCATACTAGGAGGCGACTTCAACATCCCCCTCTCACCACTGAAGGATACCTCAAACGGTTACACTCATGTCTCCTATAAGATACTAAAACGTATCAAGATCTTACTCCAATCCCTCACACTGGTAGACACTTGGAGAGCAATGCACCCCTCAGAAAAAGATTTCACTTTCTATTCAGCCCCCCACAAGAGATATTCCCGACTCGACATGATTTTTATTTCTCAGAGGGACTTGGGCAATGTACTCAGAGCTGAAATTGGCATCATGTCCTTGTCGGATCATGCCCCCACTGCCATCTCCCTTTCACTGAATACAACCAAGCGCACCGCGTTCAATTGGAGACTTAACGCCTCCTTGCTTACAGATCAGGAGATCAGGGATGACATACACCAGACAATCACGACATACTTCAAAGACAACAAAGACAGTGATACAAATGCCCTAAACAACTGGGAAACACATAAAACTGTAGTCAGAGGAGTGTTAATAAAATGGGGGGCGAGGAGGAAGAAGGAGAGAGAAAGGGAAATAACTCAACTATCTCAACGAATAGCTCATCTAGAAACCCTACACAAACAGTCCCTCTCAAAGACAATGGAAGAGGAACTGATAAAATGCAGATCTTACCTAAAACAGACCTTAGATTTAAAAGTCAGGAAAGCACTCTTTTTCAAGAAGAACATTTTTTACGAACAAGGAGACAAGAGTGGGAAACTTTTGGCTAGGGCCCTCAGGGACGCACAAACAGTAAACCATGTCCATGCCATCAAAGATAGATCAGGGACGCTAAAACATGATCCAGAAAAAATAGCTGAGCTTTTTTCTAAGTTCTATGACAAACTATATAACCTCCCCGAACAACATAAACCCCACTATATTATGAGCTCTAAAAAAGAAGCCATTCTCAAATTCCTTAAAGATAGTGAACTACCCACACTGAACCTCGAAGACGCATCCAAATTAGAAGAACCTATAAATTTGTTAGAAATACAGGCAGCTATTTTAGATCTGAAGACCGGAAAAAGCCCAGGCCCCGACGGCTTCACATCCCAGTACTATAAGACCTACACCAATATCTTATGTAAACCCCTTATGTCCGCTTACAACCACCTAGCAAAAACCAAGCATGACTCTAGCTCTTTTCTATTAGCTCATATTGCAGTAATCCCCAAACCGGACAAGGACCACTCGGAGTGTGCCAACTTCAGGCCCATATCATTATTAAATATTGATTTAAAGCTCCTGGCAAAGATTCTGGCCAATAGACTGAAGCCCCTTCTTAGTAAAATCATTGGTCCTGAACAGGTGGGCTTCATGCCCGGAAGGGAGGCGCGTGATAACATCACGAAAGCACTCAATCTGATTCACTCTGCACAAATATCTAAAACAAAAGGGATGTTACTCTCCACCGACGCCGAAAAGGCTTTTGATAGAATTTCATGGGACTACATGTTCTCTACCTGCTCTCATATAGGGCTGGGGGAGGGCATGTTGTCATGGATATCAGCCTTATACCAAAAGCCACAAGCAAGAATTAAAGTTAACAATACCCTGTCCACACCAATAAACATACAAAATGGGACTCGCCAGGGCTGCCCCCTCTCCCCCATTCTTTTTATCTTATCACTAGAACCCCTGATCAGAGCAGTCAACTTATCTAAGGATGTGAGAGGCTTTGAAGTGGGTAGGACCGAATACAAGGTTGCCGCATACGCGGACGACCTCCTGTTCTTCCTCTCAAAGCCTTTCTTCTCCATCCCCAATCTACAAAAATTATTTGAAACATTTGGGTACATCTCGAACTTTAAAATAAACAAATCCAAATCCGAAGCCCTGAATCTGACTCTAACGCAAACCCAGGTTGATCATGTAAAGTCTAACCACTCTTTTCATTGGGTCCCCTCTTCCCTTAAATACTTAGGGGTTCACCTGACAAACACCATAGAAGCACTCTTCCACGCTAACTATTCTCCACTGCTTCGTTCAATTTCCAATGACCTTCAAAAATGGTCCCCAAAATTATTCTCGTGGTTCGGGAGAGCATCGATCCTGAAAATGACAATTCTCCCCAGGCTTCTGTACATATTCAACGCACTCCCAGTACACATACCAGAATCATTCTTTACCAAACTAATCAGACTCCAGAGGAGATTCCTTTGGGCTGATAAACACCCCAGAATTAATATCAGACTCCTCACCTTACCCAAAAGCAAAGGAGGAATAGGTCTCCCAGACTATAAGAAGTACAACCAGGCATCCCATATTACCAGAATAATTGACTGGCACTGCCATAGTAAGGACAAGGATTGGGTTGAAATAGAGAGGCAAATGGCACCACACCACACCTTATTCGCACCATGGGCCACACATTCTAAAACACCTACCTCCACGAAGCACCCCCTAATCGCGAACACACTTAAAATCTGGCACAAAATCGCCACAAAACATGGTCTGGCGACAACCCCAGGCCCCCTAACCCCTATCTTTGACAACCCTGACTTTCCACCAGGCACCCAGGGCGGAAGCATTCCTGGCCTCCTAGCATCTGACTGCATTTCTGGAGGCAAAGTGAAAACATATGCTGAGATGAGGACGGAGTACGGGGAAGCTTTCCCAGGCCGCTGGTTTCATCTCCAATTACATAATTTCCTGGCTAACACCAGGTCTCTATCACTATATAGCCGCCCAATGACCACCCTGGAAGGCCTATGCCACAAACGAGAACAAGTCCCTCATACTACATCACTAGCCTACTCCTGGCTCATACAACCACCACTAACTGAGACGCATGGGCATAAATTACGGTGGGAGAGAGACCTAGGTGTCGACATAGATGACTCACAATGGGAGAGGGCTTGTATCCTTTCACACAAATGCTCCTTAAGCACTAGATATCAGGAGATCTCCTACAAGATACTCACACAATGGTACATTACACCACAGAGGGCCAAGAAGTGGTCCAACAATACCTCAGACATCTGCTGGCGTTGCAAAACAGAAGTGGGTTCCTTCATACACATATGGTGGGAGTGCCCTGGGATCCATGCCTATTGGCAAAATGTGACCAAGTGGATAAGACACATAACTGAAACTACGATTACACTTGATGCTGCTGCATGCCTGCTCCACATAAATCATCTCCCAATAAGCAAATACAAAAAAACCCTCACCAGACACCTATTGAACGCAGCCAAAACCCTCATCCCTCTTCATTGGAAATCAACTCGAGCCCCAGGAATCAGGGATTGGTTAGATAGAATTGCATACATATTCAAAATGGAGGAAATAGTAGCCATGAAGCAAGAGAGAAGCTCTAACTTTAACGATTTATGGCAACCATGGCTCATGTTTACCTACTCTGATGAATACCAAGCTCTGTACCAATGACCGTATTTTATACCTTTGTCATGTATGCTCCAAACTTAATGCTGGTCATTATTAACTATCTGATTGTTCGAGATTCTGGGTAAAAAGATACAATATATCAAATAAATATGGGCGACCACCCTCCCAAACCTTCCCCCCCCCCCCCACCCCCAACCTCATCCCTCCCCTCTCTACCCTTCACCTTCATTCCTTACCCCCCCCCCCCCCCCCCACACACCCCTCAATCGTGTATCCATAACTGTTATAACATTATGCGTTTTGAATTGCATAATTAATACCCTGTCAATTCATGCCATGTTTTGATGTTCGCTGACATGTAAAGTTATTAGATCTATCTGCTTTGTCAGAATTAACAACCTGTCACAAAATATGTCAAATGTATGCCTTGTTTATTCTCTAATAAATATTCTTTGATTGAGAAAAAAAAAAAATAAACAGAGGACAGCGGTCTGATGGACCGTTTTCATCGGTCAAAACCGATCGTGTGTGGGCCCCATAGGTTATTTAACCATTGGTTAAAAAAAAGCCAACTTGCTTTAAATTTAACCGATGGATTCCTAACAGATAGGTCAAAACCGATTGTTAGTAGGCATAACCATTGGTTAAAAATCCATGCATGCTCAGAATCAACTCGATGCATGCTTGGAAGCATTGAACTTCGTTTTTTTCAGCACGTCGTTGTGTTTTACGTCACCGCGTTCTGACACAATCGTTTTTACATCAGTCAGCTTCATCGGTTAACCGATGACAACGGTCCATAGGACCGTTCTCATCAGATGGACTGATCGTGTGTACGTGGCTTAACCGATCCCGTAAAACTCACTTATTCAGGAAAGCCTATCCCACTACTACCTAAGAACTGTACACAAGTCACCTCCATCAGATCATCTCCTGCAGCTATTACCTTTTGTACCACCTCCCCGTCCCTGTAAATTGTAAGCTCCATGTGCTGGGCCCTCCTGTCCATTCTGTAGTGAACTGTATTGTAATTGTACTTTCCCCCCTCTACATTGTAAAGCCCTGTGCAAACTGTTGGTGCTAGATTAATCCTGTATTATGATAATAAAATATTTATATTAATTTGACAAAGTCGTAATTTCAATACTTCAATCACAATCAACATGCTGTTAAGGCTTCATTCACACTAGTGCCTTGCAGGAACACACACAAAATTAAACAACACAATGCAAAACAGATGCTGCTCCTTTGCAGAAGCACAACAGTGCCAATAATTCTTGCAAATGTGCACACATGACAAATAGTGCAGTACCATGCGTTTTGGTGTAACCTGTTTTTTGCAAGATTTTTGCGCATAGGACAGCCCATTGAAATTAATAGGTTGCCCTAAATGCGATGCTGCATCTCAGTGATCTCTGTCGGTAAAATTTAAGTTTGTGTTGCATCAAAAGGACCTTAAGCCCTGGTTCACATTGATGCGATTTGGCATGCGATTTGAGAAGTGCTATAGCTGGCTACTGCATGCTTTACCTATAGCAGCCCCCTTTCAATTAAGGCAAGAAGGCCTACCAGTACTTGGTTGCCCCCAGGACTTATACAATGCAATAGTTTCTGTCTACCACGCCAGGGCAGATGCGAACTGAGCAAAGCAAACAGGCACTTGTAGTTTAACAGACAGATAGCATGGTTCAAAGGCAGTTCAGGTAATAAGGCAGGCTGAGTTCAGGGGATAATCCAGTATCTGTTCCAGGTAAAAGGCAGGCTAAGTTCTATAAAAAGGCTTACCTGTAGGTAAATTACAAATCTCCTAAATGTGCACCGTTTAGGAGAATTTCACCCTGCATGCAGAAAGTGATACCACTGGTGCATGCACTCTGAAGGTCCAGCATACCTTGCTGAAACTTCAGAACTCTGTGCCGGAACGCATGCACGCTGGAGTGACATCATCGTGGTTTGGACCAATCACAGCAACATGTCAGGGAACATGTCAGCCCTCTCAGTGGTGACAGTACAGCACTGGGAGGGCTTCATTCCAAGGTGAGTATTTCATAATGTGCTAATATGCGATATATACTAGCATATTATGCAATTGCCTTGCAGGGTTTTGTTTGTTTTTTTGAACATCTGCGGTTTGCAACCGCTATAACTTTTTCAGTGTGGGGACAGCCCCATTACAGGGGGCATTTTAGTTCTCTCTGGACTTAAGCTTTATGTTATCCTATGTGTACATAAACAAACCTGTATCTTTTGTAAAATAATATATGAAGCATTTACAATACATGCAATAATAAGGCATGGTTCAGAAATTGGAGCATAATAATGCTTTTTATTATAACTCTGTATATTTACTGCAGCCAAATACAAAGTCATATGCAATATCCATTAGTACCTTGCAAGATGCTCCTTAGAATTGCCTCTGTGTGATTCACCAGCAGATCTGCTTTAGCAATGGCTACCAGAGAAATGTAACTCGACATGTTTCTGCACAACTCCTTATTTCCCTGCTGAAGAAATCTCACTGCAAGCGGTACTGCCAGGGACATGATTGAAGGCTTGTTATAATTCTGCCAATATAAATTGCAAAATATGTTAAGTGATGTACGCAAAACATAGTTGTAGAAATTTCCAAACAAGCATAAATTGCTAGGCATCCTGAGAACATTTATACAATTTTAAAGGTACTTCCCATTAAATGTAATAAATCAAGAGATGATCAGCCTACAATTAGTACAATACACCACCCTGGGCGTGCCAGTGAATTGATTATGTTGTGGGTACACAGCCTTTATGAAGAGTTGTCTACTTAAATATCAGCTTGTGTTTTTTTGATCTACAGAATTTGATTTTGAAAGAAACAATGCCCCTTCGCATGATGGGCAAACATACATCAGAAAAAAAATGACAAAGTAAAAAAATAATATAGCATATACAATTGCTAAACATACCGTATTGTTTTTGAATGTAATTAAAAATTACCTTTCCTTTTCAATCTGCATGCTTTATAAAAAAAAAAAAAAAAATTAAATGCAATATGGCAACCTGAAGGACTTCTGTACACAGTTGGAGTACAGAACATATACATAAATGTAATATTCTGCTTGTGTGGTTGGCTGTTTTTTCCAGAAGTGTGGACTAAGATACAAGTGACATTTTAGGTATCCTTGTCAACGAATAGTGTGGTACTCCACTAAGGGTTAATCACCTCTAAAGGCATTCAGACACTGCATTTTTCCTCATTAGAACACTGCAAGTGTGTAGCCTTCTTTTGGGAAGGGGGGGGGGGGTCTGGCTATGAGAAATGGCCCTCCCCAGACAGGATATTGAACTAAACCTATAGGTGAATTAGAGGACCAGAACCTTCACCAAGTGGAAGAGTGGGTTTGATAATAAAGTTGGCAGTGCCTCCATTCAGGACAGGACCTATGTGAATAAAGGGGATTCCTTTTCTGGGAAATTAAGTAATAATCTAAACAAAGTATTTGGTAGCAGAAGAACCACTGCAAACAGCATATAACATTAACCATTGACATACAGATGCACACCAGTATAGAAATAATTCCAGTTTTATATAAGAAAAGATCAATACAGTACATACATTCAATCTACAAACAGGTATTTACAGCAAAAGGCTCTATAGGTGTCCTGGAGGAATAGTACACATATACGCGGGTCCAGTTGCAGGGGCACCTGAGGATGATATGGTGAATGTCTGTGTTGGAGACCTGAACATAAGATCTCCTCGCTGGCAGGAGCTGTGGTGTGGCACTGGAACTGTGAGACTGGAACTCAGAGTCAGCCTATCTACTCTGCACTTTAGTCCCTCCCGAACAGTTTCTAACCTGACATGTGACAGGACAGAGGAAGCTATAACCTGGCTCTAGCCTATGCTGGTTATCGAGCCCTAAGCTAAAACCAGATACAGAATCCAAGACAGAAGGGACAAGGTTAACAATAATACCATAAGCTGTATATAAAATATTAGATATTGCAATAAGCAGGTTCACCTACCAATATACTGCAAAAACATAGCAAAGAATATATATAAAACAGTCTTGCACTTGGTTTTATATATGTAAAACGACTGCTGCACCTAAAAAAATCCTGAATACTGGACCCAAAATCAAACTTTATAAAGACTAAAGTGTGCCGTCTCTTTAAAATTTTAATGTCAACAAAACATATGATAAAGTGAACAATCAATACATTTTATCAAACAATAAATGACAATACTTTCGACGTGTTTCTCCGTAAAAGACGTGCTCTGGGATATGAGACCAGAGGATGCCTATTATGGAGAAATGCGCCAGCGAGAGCTAGATCTGTGACATCATCACGCACGGGACATGCTGGCGGGACCCGCAGCCACGCAGACTGGACTGTTCAAACTGCTTGTTTTTTTTCTTATACGTGTAAGAGCAATAACTATTATAATAAAACATTGTTCGTAACTACTGCACTATGAGGCTTTCTCCTTTCTGCTTTTAACTGATGCCTGTGTTGGAGTGAGTTTGGTATCTCCTGGTCTTGGCTGAATACTCTTACTGCAGGGACACCATTGCTGTATCCTGCAGAAGAGATTACAAACACAATTGAAAGACTGATGGATAAAAATGCTTGTGATCTCATCATAATGAGATCATTGGTAAACAAAAAAGTGGGGAGACTAAAGCGCTAGCCAATACTACAAAATGGAGAGTGCAGAGAAAATAAAAACAATATATAAATCAAAATAAATGCTGCTCAAATCTAAAATTGTGCCAACAACAAAAATTGAATATGAATAAATAAGTGATGAGCGCAAAAATCGCTGAATAGTGCACATAAATGATAACAATTAAACAGTGTAAAAAGAATGCATAGAAAGTCCAAATCAGTGAATGAATCCTCTAAACTGAGAGGAGATGTTGCCAAAGATATACCAATGTCCTGAGGATTTGTTTTTTGCAGCACTTGATCACTTGTATATGGATGTTTCATTTCATTCATACTTATGAAATTTGGGACACTTTGCCATAATATTCAGTTTGGTTTCACGTATTCAGCACTCACCATCACAGATGGTTCCCACGCAGTAGACATTGGTATATCTGTGGCAACATCTCCTCTTAGTTTAGAGGATTCATTCACTGATTTGGACTTTCTATGCATTCTTTTTACACTGTTTATTTATTATCATTTATGTGCACTATTCAGCGATTTTTGCGCTCATCAATGAGATCATTCCTGTACGGTAAGAGGCTACTAGCACTTTGAACACTGGAGCACACGTTTGTTTACATTTGAGCACTGAGCACTAGATGATCATATGTGGATTTAGACTTTTTCACATATTTATGAATTTTTAATGATTTTTGATGATAGCATAGTCATTCACTGTTTGATTGTTCACTTGATCATATGTTTTGTTGACAATTAAAATTAAAGAGACTGTGCAATTTGTTCTTTTTATACAGTAGCAAAGACCTAGCTATCTGGCACTGTGCATATGAAACAATAACAAAGGCATAGCAAAAATACTCTGTCTATTGCAAGGATTTAAACATACACTCAGAAACTACAGTTAAACTATTAAATCATAAAAATACTTCCCGTCCCTTCTTGCTTGGGGTTTAGGTGCATTAACAGGACACATGTGGCTAAGACCTTCTCTGTCTCTCTTTGCATTCTCCTTCTGGGTCTCACAGCCCAGGCAACAAAAGCAGTAAATTATGTACAAAATTATACATAAAACTATGATAATAGCAGCTAACAGTAGAGGGCAGAAAAAGTACATCAGGTGACTGATACTGAAAAAGCCGCTCCCTTTCACATTCACTTCACACATTGACATAGCCAAACTGGGGGCGCTGAGGAACAGGGGGGGGGTGTCTGAGGAGGATAGAAATGAGGTCTGGTGGTCTGGGGAGGAGAGGAGAGGTATGAGGAGCATATGGAAGGGTAGGAGGAGTAGAGAGGAAAGGTCTGGGGGGGGGGGTCTGAGAAGGAGAGGGAGGTCTTGGGGGTTTGAGGAGGAGAGGGAGGTCTGGATGGCATATGAGGAATAGAGAACAGAGAGGGGAGGTCTGGGGGATCTGAAAAATAGAGAAGGGAGGTCTAGAGGGTCTGAGGAGTAGAGAGGGGAGGTCTGTGTAGGTCTGAGTAGGACAATAAGGTCTGAGGGCTCTGAGGAGAAGGGGGGGGTCCAGATTGGTCTAAGGAGGAGAGTGGGGAGGTCTAAGGGGTCTGAGGAGGAGAGGAGAGGAAGGTCTGGGGGCTCTGAGGAGAAGATGAAATATTTAGCGGGTCTGAGGAGGTGAGGAAAGGTCTGGGGGCTCTGAGGAGGAGAGTATGAAGGTCTGGGGGCTCTGAGGAGAAGATGAAATGTTTAGGGGTCTGAGGAGGTGAGGAAAGGTCTTGGGGCTCTGAGGAGGAGAGTAGGAAGGTCTGGGGGCTCTGAGGGGAAGATGAAATGTTTAGGGGGTCTGAGGAGGTGAGGAAAGGTCTGGGGGCTCTGAAGAGGAGAGTAGGGAGGTCTGGGGGCTCTGAGGAGGGGACGGGGTCTGAGGAGAAGAGGGGAGGTCTGAGGGCTCTGAGAAAGAAAGAGAAGATCTGGGGGCTCTAAAGGAGAGGGGGTTTAAGGAGTAGAGATGGGAGGTTTGAGAAGAAGAGGAGGTCTGGGGGCTCTGAGGTGAAGAGGGAAGGTCCTGGGGGTCGGAGGAGGTAATGAAAAATATGGGGGGTCTGAGAAGGTGAGGAAATGTCTGTGGGGGGGTCTGAGGAGGTGAGGAAAGGTCTGGGGGGTCTGAGGAGTTGAGGAAATGTCTGGGGGGGGGTCTGAGGAGGTGAGAAAAGGTCTGGGGGGTCTGAGGAGGTGAGGGGTCCTGAAGAGTAGACAAGAGAGGTCTGGGGGTCTAAGAGGGAAGGAAAGTTTTGGGGCTCTGAGGAGAAGGGGGGGTCTGAGGAGAAGAGAGGGAAGGTCTGGGGTGATTGGGGAGGAGAGGGAGATTTTTGGGGTCTGAGGGGGAGAGGAAGTACCAGGGGGCATCTGAGGAGTAGAGAGGGGAGGTCTGGGGGATCTGAGGAGGATAGGAAGGTCTGAGGGCTCTAAGGAGGAGAGGGGAGATCTGGGGGGACAAAGAAAGTAAGGAAAAATCTGAGGGGTCTCAGGAGGTAAGGAAAGGTCTGGGGGGGTCTGAGGAGGCGAGGAAATGTCGGGGGGCACTGAGGTGAAGAGGGAAGGTCTGGGGGCTTGGAGGAGGTAAAGGAAAATCTGGGGGTCTGAGGAGGTGAGGAAAGGTCTGGGGGGGTCTGAGGAGGTGAGGAAAAGTCTGGGGGGTCTGAAGAGGTGAGGAAATGTCTGGGGGGGGGGTCTGAGGAGGTGAGGAAGGGTCTGGGGGGTCTGAGGAGGTGAGAAAAAGTCTGGGGGGATCTGAGGAGGTGAGGAAAGATCTGAGGGGTCTGAGGAGGAGAGGGGGCATGAAGAGTAGACAAGAGGTGTCTGGGGGTCTAAGGGGGAAGGAAAGTTTGGGGGCTCTGAGGAGCAGGGGGGTCTGAGGAGAAGAGAGGAAAGTCCTGGGGGATTGGGGAGGAGAGGGAGTTTTTTGGGGTCTGAATGAATGAATGAATGAAAAACTTATAAAGCGCGGCGCATGCGAACTGAATCGCTTCTGGGCGCTAGTTGTTCGTGTCTCATGACATCAAAAGAGCAGAGTTTTGATCCGTCTTCTGAAAGTCAGGTGGTTTTCCTCCAACCGAATGCTGGTTGGTAAAGCGTTCCATAGTCTAGGACCCTGAAAAGCAAACCTTCTTTCTCCTTTGGACTTGTATTTGGTTTTTGGTACCCTGACCAGATTTTGGTCGGTGGATCGCAGAACGCGATTCGAATTGTGAGGTTCTATCTTGTCGCAAAGATATTGCGGAGCCTTCCCATGGATGCACTTATGTGTCAGATCTGAGGGGGAGAGGAAGTACTGGGGGGCATCTGAGGAGTAGAGAGGGGAGGTCTGGGGGATCTGAGGAGGAGAGGAAGGTCTGAGGGCTCTAAGGAGGAAAGGGGAGGTCTGAGGAGAAGAGAAAGAGAGAGGGAAGGTCTGGTGGCTCTGAGGAGAGGGAGGTTTGAGGAGTAGAGAAGGAATATCTAATGCCGCGTACACACGATCAGTTTGTCTGATGAAAACTGTCTGATGGACCGTTTTCATCAGACTAACCGATCGTGTGTGGGCCCCATCGATTATTTATCCATCGGTTAAAAAACTAGGAACTTGTTTTAAAATTATCTGATGGTTAACTAACCGATAGAAAAAAACAATTGTCTGTGGGTACGTCCATCGGTAAAAAATACACACATGCTCAGAATCAAGTCGACGCATGCTCAGAAGCATTGAACTTAATTTTTCTCAGCACGTCGTTGTGTTTTACGTCACCGCGTTCTGAAACTATCGTTTTTTTAACCGATGGTGTGTAGGCATGACTGATGAAAGTCAGCTTCATCGGATATCTGATGAAAAAATCCATCAGACAGTTTTTATCGGATGAACCGATCATGTGTACAGGGCATTAGGGGTCTGAGGAGGAGAGGAAGGTCTGGGGGCTCTGAGGAGAGGGGGGGTTTGAGGAGTAGAGAAGGAAGGTCTAAGGGGTCTGAAGAGTAGAGGAAAGTCTGGGGCTCTGATGAGGAGAAGAGAGGGGAGGTCTGATGAGGAAGGGGCATTCTGGGAAGGAGGAGAGAGAGGGGGGGTCTAAAGAGATGAGGAGGGTCTGAGGAGGAGAGAGGGGGGTTAAGGAGGAGAGAGGGGGGTCTGGGGGGTTTGAAGAGGAGAGAGGGGAGGTCTGAGGAGGAGAAAGGGAGTAGGGTCTGAGGAGGAGGTAGTCACTAATCGAGCGGCCGTATTTTGAACGACTTGCAGATGCGTGATTTGGTATTTGGGGAGTCCTAGATAGAGGGCATTTGCGTAGTCAAGTCTGGAATTGATGATTATT
The DNA here is from genome assembly GCF_905171775.1 of Rana temporaria. NCBI lineage: Eukaryota > Metazoa > Chordata > Amphibia > Anura > Ranidae > Rana > Rana temporaria. The sequence goes on from NC_053492.1 coordinate 155,963,162, forward strand.
CCCACCACGACTGCAATGTCCTCTTTCGGGATAAAGGGGGTGAGACGGCGTAGTAGATGATGGGATCCACTGACTACAGACCCTATTTGTGCATCCATTGTCATGTAGGTGTCAAAAATGACTCTGAGACTTTTGACTTTGGTGCTAGGGGTGATGGTTTTACCCAGAATGGGCGGGGGGGGGGTCCAAGTTGACGCGGGGTGCCTTTTCCGGTTTGCGTGAAACAGGAGAAGTTCTGTTTTTGAACCATTGAGTTTAAGATAACTGGATGTCATCCTGCTATCTATTAGAGTAAGGCATTTTTCTAGTCCAAGAGAATGATCCTATTTGTTGCAGATCCGGAAATACAGTTGAGTGTCGTCTGCATAGGAGTGGTAGAGTAACTTCTGGTTACTGATGATTTCAAAGAGGGGGCGGAGATAGAAATTGAACAATACGGGCGACAAGGGAGATCCCTGAGGGACTCCTCATGAGACCGTACGTTCTTCAGAAGTGAAAGATCCCAGTTTCACTGTTTGTGATAAGTTTTCCAAGAATGAGGAGAACCAGGGTAAATCACCTTCCGCGACTCCGGCCACTTCAGCTAGCCTAGCTAGTAGTAGTCCGTGGTCTACAGTGTCAAAAGCTGCGCTGAGGTTCAGCAGGATTAGAAGACAAGATTCTCCTTCGTCTGCGGCCTCTAGAGCATCATCCCATATTTTAAGCAGCGCCGTTTCTGTTCCGTGACCAGGACGGAAGCCTGATTGAAACGGGTCGAGTAATTTATGGGTGTCTAAATGCAGTTGCAACTGTTGTACAACTTCTTTCTCCATTACCTTGGAGAAGGTATTTAGACCCATTATGGGCCTCCGGTTGTTTGGGTCTTTGGGGTCAAGGGTGTTCTTTTTTAGGATTGGTTTTATTGTACCTTGTTTCAGCAAGGTGGGCACCGTTCCCTCCTTGAATGATTGGTTTATGAGCTGCGTGATAGCTGGTGCCAATATGTCGGCACTTTCTTTCAGCAGTTTAGTGGGAATGATGTCATTGGGTGCTGTGCTGTCACGTAGAGTCCCGATGATGTTTTTAGTGGAATTGATGGTAATGGGTTTTAGAGTGAATTTTGGTGGTTGCGGCGGGTTTATGTGGGTATTTGGTTTGGGATTTGGGGAAAGGTTAGGGACGATTCCATTTTGCTGAATACTTTCCCGGATTTTTTCAATTTTATTGATGAAATAATCCGACAATTCGTTGCAAAATTCTTGTGAATCAGAATTGGGGGCCTCTAAACAAGCTGGGTTCATAGTCTGCGAAACCAGCTTGAAGAGTTCGCGGGGGCGGTTTAGGGCATTTGCGATGATGTTGGAGAAGTGATTTTTTTTGGCCATAAAGATTTCTTTATGGTATTTTTTTGTTATTGTCTTGTAAATGGTGTGGTTTTTATCAGAGGAGCTCCTTTTCCAGGCAGCTTCTGCTCTTCTTCGCTCTTGTTTTAGCAACGTCAGCTGGTCATTAAACCAGCTGGAGTTGTTTTTTCGGATGCAAGTTTTGCGTTTTGGTGCCACCAAGTCAGCTGACTGTAGTAGCGCCTTGTTGATGGCGTCAAGAGGATGCCACAGGAAAAATGGCAGTCTGCCCTCACTCCACAGTAACCCCGTGCTAAGACTGAGGAAAGTTCTCAGTCTCAGCACCTGCTCTCTCTTGCCACCTGCAGTTTGGAGGGAGGAGAAAGCCTAATGCCGCGTACACACGTTCATTTTTTGTCTTGTAAAAAAACATCGTTTTTTCTCATGAAAAAAAAAACTAAATTTTTCAAACTTCATTTTAAAAAACGACGTTGCCTACACACCATCGTTTTTTCAAAATGCTATAGCAAAACGCAGTTACGTACAACACGTACGATGGCACTCTGTTCCATTCAAGCTCGCGTCATAACTTGCTTCTTAGCATGCGCGGGTTTAAAAACGTTGTTTTAAACGTTGTTTTAGCCCACACGCGATCATTTTTTATGACACAAAAAACTACGTTTTGAAAAACGACATAAAAAATTGAAGCATGTTCGAATTTTTTTCATTTATGTCAGAAGACATAAAACAACGTTTTGCCCACACACGATCATTTTAAATTACGTTTTTAAAAAAGGTTGTTTCTTTTTATCACAAAAAACGACGCGTGTACGCGGCATTAGCCTCTCTCCATCTGCAGCTATCGGCCACTGCTCTTTGTGACAGAAGTGACAATCACTCTTGTCAGTGAGGAGCAGGATGAGCGCCCACATCACCAGTGGGCTCCCCTTCCCCAGCATGATGCTTGCTTGTTCCCCCTTTTCCTGGCCCTGGCTGCCACCACCTGATGCTACTTCCTGCTTGGCTACAGCTCTCGCAAGCCAGCTCTCAAGTCAGGAATCCATACCTCCCAACTTTTTGAGATGGGAATGAGGGACACCTATCAGCCAAAGTATGTAGGCATAGGACACACCTCTTGCCACACCCCCTTAAAGGAGAATTGAACACAAAAAAATCAAGATTGGTTAAACCCACAAGTGCTTTTTTTACCACTAAAAATCCTTTATATTGTATTTTGGAATTTACAAATGCAGCAATTAAGAAATCAGATGAAAGGTTTAGTGCTGGGAAACACTTTTTGATAGATAAAAAGTGCATTTTAAATACATCTATATAGATCAGACCAAAATGAGGGACAAATGAGGAGGAATGAGGAACAGAGGGACATTGCTCCAAATCAGGGACAGTCCCTCAAAATCAGGGACAGTTGGGAGCTATGGGAATCACTTCACTTCCAGACAGTGGCTGTGGGCAGCGGTAGCCAGAACTATAATCATAGCATTGGCAAATGCAACTGGTAAGATGGAAAAAAGTTCCAATGTTGCTGATGCATGTAAACAGTACCTTTACCCACTTTGGGCTCAGGGAAATTTTGGATGTGGATTTTTTATTTTTATAGTCCATGTGGGTAGTGTGTGTCAGGGCATAGTATGCCCCCATTTCCTCTGGGCCGTGTTCCTGGCACACCTTGCATAAATTGAGGATACTGCCACTGCCATGTGGCCTCTTCAAGAGTAATTGCTATTATGGCTGTAATGTCTATGCCAGAACCTGCTTTTTGTTTTTTTGTTTAGTTAAGAACCACTAAGACCACAGTATAAAATTAGGGAGTAGGCATATTTATGTATTTACCCCTGAATATTCTTTTTTAGATTATACCAGGTTTGTAAAAATCCTTGCAAGGTACATTGATCTCCCAGAGAGGATTGTTTTTTCTCAACAAACATGGTTTTACTTTATGAAGGCTTTTCTATGCATACTTCCCTTGGTACCTCCACACATCCTGTATACATTGTAAACTATTTTTTGTTTTTTGCTTAATTCCAAGGGCCCAATCACACTTGTCTGTTTTCCTTCCTGTAGTAAAACATGTGGATTTTACTGCATGAAAGGCAAATCATAAAGAAATTCCATTCACTGAAAAAAAAAAAGAAGTTCTACTTTACAGTATATGCATAAGCTTGGAAGCAGATGCTAATCCTTTTATTCTTTCCCTATTGACAAGTACTACGATTTCTCTCCTTCCTCTGTTGTAAGAAGAAGGGGAGGGATCAACACTGTACACAATAGCATGCAACCACTGTGATGACCAATAACAGCTTTGGTACCCAGGTACCCAGACCTCAGGATTAGCTTGGTACAATGGGGGTTATTTACGAAAAGCAAATCCACTTTGCACTACCAGTGCAAACTACAAGTGCAAAGTGCACTTGAAATTGCACTGAAAGTGCACTTAGAAGTGCAGTCGCTGTAGATCCGAGGGGGACATGCCAGGAAAATAAAAAACAACATTTTAACTTGCACATGATTGGATGATAAAATCAGCAGAGCTTCCCCTCATTTGAGATCTACCCCTCGGATTTACAGCGACTGCACTTCCAAGTGAACTTTCAGTGCAATTTTAAGTGCACTTGTAGTTTGCACTTGTAGTGCAAAGTGGATTTGCCTTTTGTAAATAACCCCCAATGTGTCTGTTTATTGAGCCATCTAATGAAAGCTTGGTACCCAGTGATTATGGGTTATAAACGTCACTGTGTAAATAACGGGTCATCGATCTGCTGCCTAAAGTTGTATCCCAGGAGAAAAGTGGTAATTACAGTTATATATGTTACCATTTACTAAAGTGCACATTTACATTTGTCCCTGACCTCGAGGAGCTTACAATCTAAGGTTCCTATCACACATCCATACACACTAGGGACAATTTAAATATGAGCCAATTACCCTACCAACATGGCTTTGAAGTGTGGAAGGAAACTGTAGTAAAAATCTGAATTACAGCCCCCCCGCTCCTACTAGCTTAGGGGGGTGTATTTTTTTATATTAACTGTGCCCCATTCTGATGATCATATGCTGATAGGAGTGTAGAGAATATTTCTTCAGTTTCAGGTAAATGCCCATTCAGCACCGCTTGCATGTTCTTCTGCCTTGGCTTAACCACTTGAGATCCGCGCTATAGACAAAAGATGTTCACAGCGCGGCCCTCAAGTGCAGAGTGGACGTCTTTAGACGTCCTTTTATGTGCATTACCCGCGCGCGCCATTACTAGTAAAAAAAATAATAATAAAAAAAATCATATTTCTGTTACCCATTTTGTAGGCACTATAACTTTTGCGCAAACCAGTCGCTTTTTGCGTTTTTTTTTTACAAAAATACGTCGAAAAATACGTATCGGCCTTAACTGAGAACAAAATTTTTTTTTTACGTTTTTTAAAAAAAAAATTGGGATATTTATTATAGCAACAAGTAAAAAATATATATATATATTTTAAACTGTCGCTCTTTTTTTGTTTATAGCGCAAAAAATAAAAACCGCAGAGGTGATCAAATACCACCAAAATAAAGCTCTATTTGTGGGGAAAAAAGGACGTCAATTTTGTTTGGGAGCCACGTCGCATGACCGCGCAAATGTCAGTTAAAGCGACACAGTGCCGGAAGCTGAAATTTCGCCTGGGCACGAAGGGGGTTTATGTGCCCAGTAAGCAAGTGGTTAAGTCCCGGCCAGCAGTCTGCCTGCTTATCTTCTTGCATTCCCTGGTGGAGTGATCTTCCTCCGCTCCCCACCCAGTAGTAGCCAGGGGCCCAAAGAGTAAGACTTGACAGGCTGTAAGGCAGGCGGTGGCGATGGACAGAGTTGCTGATTGCCGCCATTACTAGTAAAAAATAAAAATAAATATGTCCCCTGATTTAATTTTAAAAATCTGGTCACCTTATTCTAAAGGACATACTGCACCCACATAAAACAGTTAGGAGTGTCTGGTATGCTGGTACTTGTAGTTCCACACCAGTTGACCACATGCTTCCTGGTACTTGTTCGGTCTGCCCAGTGTAGCAGATTGCAGCAGAGGTCAAAGACTTTGAAATTTTGATTTCTACTGAATTACGGTTTATGCTGCAGTCTTTCAGGAATCAATATTCACCTGCATGTCTTCCAGTTTATGTGTGCACAGATGCCAGTCAAAGTGTGCCATGTCCTGGACTAAAAAGCCTGATTACACATGTAGTTGTTAGATTCCAACAGGCCAGCTTTTTACATTGGTAATTCAAGGCATAACATTTCCATGTTTGGTGTATAGGGATAGCTAAACAACACCTACAACCATTACACTTGTAATTCACAAACCCTTTTATTTCAAAAGGAAAAGTGGCATGCATAGTGCATACAATCCTCTCACCTCTTTACAACCATGGAAGTTCCCTTCCCTAACTCACTCCGCGCTAGAGCTATCCCTGGAGAAGATGGAGGGAGGATCCAGCATTCACACACTAGGCACGGAGGAGGAAGAAGTCAAATCCTCCTCCGCTACGCTCTGAAAGCTGGGACCCTCACTCTCCCCCTCCTCGGCTCGGACGTGACGTCACAGGTTACTAGACGCCAGGAGGGCAAGCGTTAGCAACCAGTAAAGCCCTGTACACACGATCGGATATCTGATGGAATCTAATCTGATGGATTTTTTTGTCGGATATCCAATGAAGTTGACTTTCATCAGTCTTGCCTACACGCCATCGGTCAAAAATCTGACCGTGCCAAAACGCGGTGACGTACAACACTACGACGAGCCGAAAAAAATGAAGTTCAATGCTTCTGAGCATGCGTCGACTTGATTCTGAGCATGCATGGATTTTTCTCCGATGGAGTTCCACACAGACGATCGTTTTTTTATCCATAGGAAAAATGTAAAACATGTTCTATTTTTTTTCACTGATGAAAAAAAGACCAATGGGGCCCACACCCGATCAGTTTGTTCGATGAAAACAGTCCATCGGTCCGTTTTCATCAGGCAAACCGATCGTGTGTACACGGCTTAAGAGTTCAGTCCAGCAGCGTAGCAGTGCAACAACAGGAGGGTTGGCGCTGGCGCTGCTGCTGATTTGAAATAGTGGGAGAGACACTCGGGACTGGGATTCAGTAATATTTCTCGGGGGGAGCAATTGCCCTGTTGCCCCCCCCCCCCCCAGATCTGCCCCTGACCTGAAGAGTCTACTTGTTCTACCCACAAGAACAAGCAAACTTCATGCCGATAGCATCTAGGACAGGATTTGAACTGAGCATCCCAATGATGCATGGCAGAAGTTCTAACCACTAAGTAACTGTACTGGATCCTTTTGTAAAAGCTTGGTGAACTGAGCTTAATATCTGCTATAGAAGTCGTGAATTTTTTTATTATCCTTGGTATGAATCTAACTTTGAATTACATTTTTTAGTAATTACTGAAAGTAAAACTGAAGATAATTTTAGAATACAGTCAGATTTTACTTTGTAGATGTGGGGAAAAGGTGGGCCAACACAGCCTTTGAAATTCAGCGTGTTCTAAGTGTAATAAAATATTACCACTAGAAGATGATTTTACCAGTTGCTAGTTGCTATTGAGGTGGATACGTGATAAAACATACAAACCAAAGCAAAAAAAAAATAAGTGTAGCCCACCCCAATATGTTAATATTACTAACAAAATGAACATTATGAGCAAGGCTTAATGTTTGAAAATATAGAAAATAACATTGCTTCAAAAAGGCAAAAAAATATTGTAACAAATGTGCTGCAAGTTTGCTAGGAAAGGGAGTCCTCATGTGGTTAAATTCTATATAACAACATGTGGCATACGCATCATTTACTGTATTTGTAATTGTAAAACCATAAGCTTACTTGTAGAATACAGCTCATGATATCAGACGCAATCTTGGCATGTGGAGTATCCTCATCTTTTGCTGGTGGCTTAAGGTTGTGCTCCAAACATGATTCCCAAAGTGACACAAGAGCCTGGCCGTGTTTCTCTATGGTCCCTGTTTCTCTAATTGCTGTTGTAATACGAGTGATGCAAATTTCTACAACTGCTTGATCATTGTCATTAGTTTGGTAATCCTGTTTTAAAAAAGAAAACAATTTTTTTTTTGTAATTTAACCACTTAAGGACCAGCCCATGTACATATACGTCCACAATATGGCACGTACAGGCACATGGGCGTATGGGTACGTCCTCCCCTATTAGCGGGTGGGGGGTCCGATCGGGACCCCCCCCGCTACATGCGGAGGTCGGGTCCGCTCGGGGAGCGATCCGGGACCACGGCGCGGCTATTTGTTTATAGCCGCTCCGTCGCGATCGCTCCCCGGAGCTGAAGAACGAGGAGAGCCGTGTGTAAACACGGCTTCCCCGTCCTTCACTATGGCGGCGCATCGATCGCGTCATTCCCTTTATAGGGAAGACACGATCGATGACGTCATTCCTACAGCCACACCCCCAAACAGTTGTAAACACATACACAGTGATCCCTAACTCCTACAGCGCCGCCTGTGGTTAACTCCCAAACTGCAACTGTCATTTTCACAATAAAGAATGCAATTTAAATGCATTTTTTGCTGTGAAAATGACAATGGTCCCAAAAATGTGTCAAAATTGTCCGAAGTGTCCGCCATAATGTCGCAGTCACGAAAAAAATTGCTGATCGCCGCCATTAGTAGTAAAAAAATAAAAAAAAATAAAAATGCAATAAAACTATCCCCTATTTTGTAAACACTATAAATTTTGCGCAAACCAATCGATAAACGCTTATTGCGATTTTTTTTACTAAAAATAGGTAGAAGAATACGTATCGGCCTAAACTGAGGAAAAAAAATGTTTTTATATATGTTTTTGGGGGATATTTATTACAGCAAAAAGTAAAAAATATTGCTTTTTTTTCAAAATTGTTGCTCTATTTTTGTTTATAGCGCAAAAACTAAAAACCGCAGATGTGATCAAATACCACCAAAAGAAAGCTCTATTTGTGGGGAAAAAAGGACGCCAATTTTGTTTGGGAGCCACGTCGCACGACCGCGCAATTGTCTGTTAAAGCGACGCAGTCCCGAACTGTAAAAACCCCTTGGGTCTTTAGGCTGCATATTGGTCCGGGGCTTAAGTGGTTAAATGCATGTAATACTTGTATAACACAATATCTTAATAGACGTAAGGTAAATATCCTATGTATTGAACAAGATTGATGCTTCCTATTTTCATTGTGGGTAAACAGATATTGTTAATTCTCAGTGCATAACCCAGATCTTAGTGACTAGCTACATACAACACATGCTTCTTAAACTAGTTCAGCTGCTCACACTGGGGTAGATTCAGAGAGCAATTGCGTCTGCGTAACCATAGTTACGCAGCGCAATTGCTTACTTGTGCCGGCGTATCGAATGCTCCTGATTCAGGAACCTCGATACGCCGATTGCAGCCTAAGATATGACTGGCATAAGGCTCCTTATGCCGTCATATCTTAGGCTGCATTCTTACGCAGGCCGCTAGGTGGCGTTCCCGTTGTGGTCAGCGTAGAGTATGCAAATTGCATACTAACGCCGATTCACGACCCTACGCGAGCCCTGCGTACACAGTTTACGTCGTTTGCGTACGTCGGTTTTTGCGTAAGGCTGCCCCTGCTATTAGCAGGGGCAGCCAATGCTACGTATACCCGTCGTTCCCGTGTTGCGTTTTTGAAAAATTACGTTGTTTGCGTAAGTGAATCGTGAATGGCGCTGGACGCCATTCACGTTCACTTTGAAGCAAATGATGTCCTTGCGACGTCATTTACCGCAATGCACGTCGGGAAAGTTTCCCGACGGAGCATGCGCACTACGTTCGGCGCGGGAACGCACCTAATTTAAATGATCCACGCCCCCTACGGGATCATTTAAATTGCGTGCTCTTACGCCGAGCATTTTTCAGGTGCACCCACGCAATTTATGGAGCTACTGCTCCGTGAATCGAGCGTAGCGCAGGTAATTTACGGAGGCGCAGCGGCAAAACTGTGCGCTGCGCCTCCGTAAAAAATGCGCAAATGTACCTGAATCTACCCCAATGTTTTTAAGTGCAGCCCTGTTGTGGGAAGGGGAGAATTAGAGAAACAAGCCTGAGGTCACATTCGTATTGAGAGGTAAATAGTAGAAAAAAGGGCCTCTCAAAACAGCCATGGTGAAAATAATACGTAGTTTAGTATACCACTGCGTGGTAGATGCTTTCCTGGGGGGTATAACAGACTACGTATCATCCATGGCTGTTTTGAGAGGCCTTTGGACCTTGTGCAGCCTGTTCATATCTGCTAGTTGCAGGGGAGGTTGTTGTTGATATTGAGAAGGACATACCCATGTCTTTGGTGAAAATATATACCACTGGTACTGTGGATAAAATAATTTTTTTTAAGGCTCGTATTTTTTTATTATACTATCGTCCATCTTGCCTCTAAAGTCCAATCTAGGTCACTTTTTTTCTAACATTTACCTGTTGGTTATGAGTAATTTTGCAGAAAAAGTTGCAAGAGTCCAGTTGGGGGCCCCTGAAGATGATCATGCTGCAGTGTCTGTCTGACCTAAAGACAAGATCAGTGGTGATTGGGAGATCCTCCAACTGTTGTCCAATCAGCCTGCATTTCAGCTTCTCACATGCAGAAACTATGCACTGCCCAATGATGCACTGGAACTCAGAGTCAGCCTATCTACTCTGAACTTTGGTCCCTTCCTAGTAGTTTCTAATCTATCGAAGTGGCCGTCGGATTCCTAACCTGCTGGTTATTGAGCCATAAACTAAAACGATCTTTAGAATCCCGGACCATAAGGGACAGGGTTAACTAATATATAGGATATAGGATATATATTTTCAATAGGACAGAGAATTAAACTCAAAAAGCTGTGGGCAGCTACACCTTAAACAGCCAGAACACAGAAACAATTACCTAATAGTCCCTGCTTCTGGCCTGGATAAAATACAGTATTGCAGTAATGTAGCTCTTGTCGTGTCAGCTCCTGTCAGGATAAGGGGTCAGGCTCGGAGACCAGTAGCTATAGCAGTAGAGGTTCACACCAATCAACAGGTTAAAGCGGAGTTCCGGCCACAATTTTACTTTTTAAATATAAATACCCCTGTAATACACAAGCTTAATGTATTTTAGTAAAGTTGGCCTGTAAACTAAGGTCCGTTTTGTTAGGTTGTTACAGCATTTAGACACTTTATAAAATAGGAATTGACTGGGGCCATCTTAAGTGTGGGCATCATGAAGCCAGACTGTATGACTTCCTGGATTTCAGCCTTGCAAATCTCGCACATGCTCAGTGCTGCACAAGCAGTGTCAGATCAGGTTTCAGCACCTGTGCTGTCCAAGTCACATGATTCTTTGAGACTGGGGAGTTACACCCACTACATTCCCAGGAGTCTGTGAAGGCATCAAAAAAAAAAAAAAATTCCACTACGCCACTGTAAGTCAGAGAGGCAAGTTCTGTATTCACAAAGCACTTGCCTCCTAAGTTACGGCGGCGTAGCGTAAATGGGCCGGCGTAAGCGTGCCTAATTCAAATTGTGAAATTATATTTTTGATTGCACCCCCCGACAATATCGGTGAGTACTACATATTTGATAAATAGGTGGGATTCCCATATCCTCCTCTCCTTTGTTTATAATTCAAATTGTGAAGAGGTGGGTGTGTTTTATGTAAATAAACCATGACCCGACATGATTGACGGTTTTTACGAATGGCGCATGCGCCGTCCATGGACATATCCCAGTGTGCATTGCTCCAAAGTGCGCCGCAAGGACTTTTTGGTTTCGACGTGAACGTAAATTACATCCAGCCCCATTCACGGACGAATTACGCAAACGATGTAACATTTTCAAAATTCGACGCAGGAACGACGTCCATACTTAACATTGGCTAGGCCAGCTATTTGTTCGACTAACTTTACGCCTGAAAACGCCTTACGTAAACGGTGTATCTTTACTGCGACGGGCAAGCGTACGTTCGTGAATAGGTGTATCTCGTTGATTTACGCATTCTAGGCGCAAATCAGCGTTCACGCCCCTAGCGGCCGGCGGAACTAGATAGCTAAGATACGACGGGGCAGGCAGTCGTATCTTAGCTACATTTAAGTGTATCTCAATTTGAGAATACACTTAAATGTACGACGGCGCAGATTCAGAGTTACGACGGCTTAACTCTTTGTGAATCTAGCTAAGTGTCTTGAATGTTGCACTGAGATAAAATCCAACTTGTTCTATATTTGCACGCATGCCTATTTGTTTGAGCCCAAACATTTATTTTTAATAGGCTTTTGAATACAATACAATGCAAGTCAACCCACATCAACGCATGTGTTATGGTATTAATGGGCCCTAACACATGCCTGTAACAGCCTGTAAAGCTCAGCAAGCTTCGCAAAATTAATATTTGTGTAACCAATTGAGTTTCAGGGGCTTAAAGTGGTAATAAAGTATTTTAAAGGCCACTAAGATGACTAGCCTCAGGTTATACAGTGATGAAGCAACTCCTCTTACATAAGCTGTACCTGTTTATCTGCAGCCCCCTCTTCTTCATAGGGAAGCTAAGAAAGTGTATTTCTCAGCTTCCAGAAGGTATGGGTGCAGGGACCCAATATTACACAGTGCACTGTACTGAGCACAGAGCTAAGTGTAATCTGTCTAATGTCCATTCCCTCCACTTGAGGTAATGGACATTCTCCCCTTCACAATCTCTTATGCCGCGTACAGACGACCGTTTTTAATGTCATGTAAAAAACAAAGTTTTTCTCAACGTGATTCTTGTCAAGCCTGCCTTGCATACACACGATCGTGAAAAAAAAATGCTTAAGCAAAGCATGGTGATGTACAACACGTACGACTGCACTATAAAGGGGAAGTTCAATTCAAATGGCGCCATCCTTTGGGCTTGATTATGCAAATTTCCTTCACATAACTTGCTTCTGTGCATGCACGTTTTTTCCCCTGTCCTTAAAGCCTACACACGACTATTTTTCACGACGTGAAAAACGTTGAGAAAAAAAAGAGCATGTTCTAAATTTTTAATGCCTATTTTTCACATCGAGAAAAATGCTCTGGAGCCTACACACGATCGTTATTAATGACCAATTAAGAAAATTGCATTTTTCTCATCAATTAAAAACGGTCGTGTGTACGCGGCATTAGGCTCGTTTCACATATATGCCAACAGGATGCATTTTGACCCACATCCAATTCACATGACATGTGAAATAACATTGTTTTTTTTATTGAGGTTGTTCACATATAAGCAGTGGGTCCACATGGTGAATTTAAAAAGAGTTCTGTGTGTTTCCTGAGCACTGCGGTGTGGGTTCAGGTGCGAATTCCAGGCTCATTGAGTTCTATGGTGTAACGGAACCCCAAATGGGACAGGGGTTAAATCCGTTCACGATATTCCATTCCACCCAAGACACCTTATCGACACTCCACAATCAGGCAAACGAACACGACCGATAAGAATTCCCCCCAGAAACGAGACACACAGCTCTGGTTGAGGTTCAAAACAGGGAATGGATCTTTATTATCTGCACATGGTAACACATTTCTCTTCAAAATACATCCCTCCCACCCTTGGGAAACAGGGTGGGTTAAATTGTCCAATGACAATGGTGATACAGGTCAGGTGTGTTCAAACTTCTACTTCAGTAAACAGTCTTAGCAGGGGAGGGGGGTTTGCTGGAGTGATTCCCCCCCCTTTCCTCACAGCAAGACACTTTAACATCCCATAATAGGTATTCAGACTGTCTACCAAGCTCCAATCCACATAGCAGACTTAATTACCACAATAGACAATGGAATGCAATCACACCCCACCCCTTTCATCACAGCAAGCTTACTAGTATACATCAGCCAACACACAATATATATATATACAATATATACAATATCTGACCGCATTAAATGTGACTAGCACAGACCATAGTGGGGTTCTCATTCACCCTGTGCCCCTAAAGTCACTCCTGTTACATGGCTCCCTCCTTGTGGAACACTCTGGCAGACCCAGCTTGATCCTTTTCGGGTCAACTTGGGGATGTCCGGAACTAGGAGGCCGGGATAATGTCTGTTTGCCTGGATAAACCATCAGCATTGCCATCTGGCTTACCAGGTCGGTAGCTGATGGTGAAGGTGAATAATGGAATTCAGTTCTGGAACAGTCACTTGCTTTGCTCTCTCAATGGCTCCCAAAACCTGTTGCTGATGCTCTTGGGACAGATAAGGCACCACCTGGATGCAAATCCCATTTAATCTTTTGACAATTTCCGCCTGTTTGTGCATTTCAATGTTCAAGCCACGGGACATCTCATAATACATGACATAGTGTCGTTGCATCTCTGATTTCTCGCTGGCCAACTTGTCACATTCCCATTTTAGACTGTGATATTGTGCCGGATCTACAGTACATGTCGGGGAAGGTAGTCTTACCCGGGTCTCAGCAGCAAGCGAGTTGGTTCCAGCAACGCGGGTCTGGGCACAGGTAGTCACTGTGTGGGCTTCAGCGGGGCACATCGGGGCGTACACAGAAATAAGGGGGGCCAAATCATTCCCCAGTAGTACATCTGCTGGCAAATCCTTCATCACCCCCACATTCACATGTCCCGAACCAACCCCCCAATCCAGGTGAACCCGGGCAACGGGTAGCCGGAAGACGGTGCCTCCCGCTACTCTTACGGCTACGGTGTCTCCGGTGTGCTGGCTCTCTGGGATGAGTTTCTTCTGTAGCAGGGTCATCGTGGCCCCAGAATCGCGTAGTCCATTGGCTACCTTTCCATTGACCCAGACAGTCTGCCTGTGTTGCTGTCTGTTCTCCTGGTTAGCTGCTTGTATCGGATCTGCCTCGTGCAGAACATCCCAATGTTCTTCCTCCTCAACGCAGTGGGCCGCAGGCATGGGTGTGCGGGGGTTCCCCCTTTCTGGCTGTCTCCATGACTGTGACTGCTTGGGTGGATTCAATGGACAGTCTAGCTTTCTGTGTCCTAGCTGTTTACACCCAAAACACCTGATGGACTGTGAGTAGTCCTGGGAGTTGAACCTAAGCTTCTGAGGATAAGTGGCCGCTGGAGGTGGTGTTGTAGGACAGTCCGACTGGGGTTTGTAGGCAATAGGCGACGGGGGTGCCGCTGATCCATAATCCACCCGAGCTGTGGTCTTGACCACAGAGTTGTCCAGTTTGCGGGCGTCTGTGTATTCGTCCGCCAGGCGAGCTGCTTCAGACAAGGAGAAAGGGTTTCTGTCACGGACCCATTCTCTGACTTCCCGGGACAGTTTGTCAAAGAAGTGCTCCAGCAGGAACACCTGCAGCACCTCTTCCCCGGATTCTGCTTGGCATCCATCGACCCAGTGGGATGCTGTGCGGTGTAGGTGGCATGCCCACTCGGTATATGAGTCTCCAGTCTGCTTGCTCGTCTCTCGGAACCGCCTCCGGTATGCCTCTGGTGTGACGGCATACCTGGCCAAAAGTGCTTCTTTTACCAGTCCATAGTTCATAATATCCTTGTCTGGAATGGCCCTGAATGCTTCACTGGCCCGGCCGGACAATTTCCCAGACAAAATGGTAACCCATTCCTCTGTGGGCACCCGGTGTAGGGCACATTGCCGTTCAAAATCAGCAAGGTACCCATCAATCTCCCCTTCAGTTTCAATGAAGTTCTTAAAAGCAGCAAAATGTATCTTTCTCCTTTCAGTTGGTGCTGCTGTGACTTCTGCTGCTGCAGAATGTCTTTGCCGTAGCCAATTTGCGTCCACAGCAGCTATAACTCGGTCTATGATCTCCGGTGGAGGGTTAGGACCATAGTGTGCCAGTCTTAGCTTAACAGCCCGATCAAAACTTTCTTCCTCCGGGGTCCTGTCTGTTACGCTGGGCCTTTCCATTATGTTGGGTCTTTCCGCTCCATCCATTTGGACAAGTTCTGTGATCACGTCCATCTTCTTATGGTTTCTGGCTGCTCTGCCCCGGCTCTCCAGTAAGTCCTTGAGGGTAGAGAGCTTCAGCCGTTCCTACTGTGTCTCCATTGTCCTGTGTCCTTGTAGCTGTCCTTTAAGGCTGTGGGATCATCCCACTGCTGCCACCAATTGTAACGGAACCCCAAATGGGACAGGGGTTAAATCCGTTCACGATATTCCATTCCACCCAAGACACCTTATCGACACTCCACAATCAGGCAAACGAACACGACCGATAAGAATTCCCCCCAGAAACGAGACACACAGCTCTGGTTGAGGTTCAAAACAGGGAATGGATCTTTATTATCTGCACATGGTAACACATTTCTCTTCAAAATACATCCCTCCCACCCTTGGGAAACAGGGTGGGTTAAATTGTCCAATGACAATGGTGATACAGGTCAGGTGTGTTCAAACTTCTACTTCAGTAAACAGTCTTAGCAGGGGAGGGGGGTTTGCTGGAGTGATTCCCCCCCCATTCCTCACAGCAAGACACTTTAACATCCCATAATAGGTATTCAGACTGTCTACCAAGCTCCAATCCACATAGCAGACTTAATTACCACAATAGACAATGGAATGCAATCACACCCCACCCCTTTTATCACAGCAAGCTTACTAGTATACATCAGCCAACACACAATATATATATATACAATATATACAATATCTGACCGCATTAAATGTGACTAGCACAGACCATAGTGGGGTTCTCATTCACCCTGTGCCCCTAAAGTCACTCCTGTTACATATGGGAATGCTACTAAATCACACATGTGTTCAGTTGTGTTTAGGATTCAGTTCAAGATTGTGTTCAGGATTTCAGCACAGATTTCTCTCCTACTACAGGAGTTGACACCCTTTATCTACTATGTATTAGCCAGCACTGAAAAGGCAGATGTGACAAAAATCTGAAAAAAACACCTGACAAAAGCTGCAAAAACGTGCAATTCCGTTTTTAAAAAGCTCTCAATATCACTTGGGAGAAAACGCTTGAAAAACGCTTAAAAACATGCTGTTTACGTGGGAATGAATCCGAAAAAGCATTTTGTCAGGTGTTTACTGTCACCTGTGTCCTTATTGGTGGAATTTTTGCTTACCTCCTGTCAAAACAGGAAGTCATTTGAAATCTCACAAAAAGGACATAAACAAAAACACATTTTTAAAAAGGCCTGCGAAGAGATCTACGTTGTACTATATTTTTATTATCTTGCTGCCTGTGCTTTCTTTCTATGACCCCTCCATATTTATTGTGAGGTGTCCAGGAAAGGAAAATCTCTGTTAGGCTGCATTCACACCTGAGCGTCGGTCGTTCGGTCATTTTTTCGGGCGTTTTGTCGCGCGTATTCATGCTTATTTGCGCGTTTGCATACAGCGTCGTCTGACGTTTTTGTACTTCAACGTTTTTTATTTTAGCCAATAGGAAAAATGATCATCTTTTCATCACTTGTTGCTACGTTGGTAGATTTTTTTAATCTTCTGCCTGGGTGAAAAGTTCTATTGATTAAAGCGACGAAACGCCCGTAGCAAACGCTCGTTGTCGTGCAAGTCGCTTGAATCAAGCGTTTCCATTACTTTCTATGGGAAATGGAAACGCTCAAATACGCCCAAACCGCCCGATACGCGGAAGGGTTCGGAACTTGTTTGAGCTTCAGTCCTGTACACCTGATCAGTTTGTCTTCATGTCCTGTACACCTGATCAGTTTGTCTGATGAAAACGGACCGTTTTCATCGGACGAACCGATCGTGTGTGGGCCCCATCAGTTTTTTTCCCATCGGTGAAAAAAATAGAACCTGTTTTAATTTTTTCGTATGGTTAAAAAAACGATAGAAAAAAACGATCGTCTGTGGGGAAATCTATCGGTCAAAAATCCACGCATGCTCAGAATCAAGTCGACGCATGCTCGGAAGCATTGAACTTCATTTTTCTCTGCACGTCGTTGTGTTTTACGTCACCGCGTTGGACACGATCAGATTTTTAACCAATGGTGTGTAGGCAAGACTGATGAACGTCAGCTTCATCGGATATCTGATGAAAAAATCCATCGGTTCATTTTCATCAGACGAACCGATCGTGTGTACAGGGCATTACTGACACACATAATAACCTGTCTGAAATTTTAACTCTCGTCCCATTCTATCCAAAGTTTAAAAAAATGGCTAATACAGTATATATTAATATATTAACAATAATTTGGAAAGATCTCTACACTAGAGCTAAAAGAGGAAAATTTGAGAAATAGTGCGGGATAGAGGAATTTCCAAAACAGGAACAGTCACTTCAAATGTAGGACAGTTCTGCATATGCTACTGCATATAGTACACTAATCATGCTGCAATATTTCCCTCTAGTGGTTTCATTGTATAACAACTTCATGATCAATTCAATAAGATTACCTACAGTATATATTATATTTAGCTAGCATCATATCAAGACCCTGGCACTGCAAAATTATTATTAAAGCGGACCTAAACTGTATCTGAGCACCACAAACCGAAAAGACCATTTATTTAATTTTATTATTCAAAGCAAACTGACCCATCTTTCCATGTCTCTATGCTTTGAGATCACTTTGAAAAACATCCCCCTAGCATTTCTAGCCATGGCCATCAGAGTAAGGGCAGATGATTCACCTAGCTTTTATTGCTGGAATCCATCTGCCCTTAGGAAGATTTGCTTAGCTGAGAAATCCTCTCCTCCCCTCCTTCATATGAAAGGATAAATGCCCATGAAGAATTCTGAAACATATGACATCCTTTTGGATTAGGACAGAAAATAGAAAGCAACTAAAGAAATGTAGAAAAAAAAGTTTAACACAAATAAATATCTATTTACTAATGCTAGTAGCAAAGATAAAAATAGTTAATGTTGATTGATAGAGTTTAGTTCCGCTTTAACTCTGCTGACCCGATTTTCGGTTATTTTGTCAATTTCTCCTCGACTACTCTACCAGGGACCTTAAAGGGGTTGTAAAAGCAGAAGTTTTTTTTTTATCTTAATGCATTCCATGCATTAAAATAAAAAACCTGTGTGTAGCAGCCTCCCTAGCCCCCCTAATACTTACCTGAGCTTGCCGTTCTAATGCCCTTCCTCCTTTCCCATCTTCCTGTTTCTGTGCTTGTAAGGACTTTTTCTATAAGTCTCTCTTCTTTTTAAAGTTTAATTTATGTATTGCAAATACATAAAGGACATTCATGTCTCAAACTTTAAGGTTTGGGTGTAGGAAATAAGTGTGACCTGCAAGCACTATTGACTATACACCTCCTGAGTAAATATGAATTGTAAACTACGCACCAAATGTTATCTGTCTATTTACAATACACCCACGGTTTATGTGAAGAGTAGTCTTGTACACACGAGCAGACATGTCCGATGAAAACGGTCCACGGACCGTTTTCATCGGACATGTCTGCTGGGAGCTTTTGGTCTGATGTGTGTACACACCATCAGACCAAAATCCCCGCGGACAGAGAACGCAGTGACGTAGAAGACACCAACGTTCTCTAACACGGAAGTACAATGCTTCCACGCATGCGTCGAATCAATTTGACGCATGCGCAGGATTTCGGGCCGCTGGTTATACGTCATAACCAGCGGACATGTCCGATGAGTCGTACTAACCATCGAACATGTCCGACGGACATGTTTCCAGCGGACAAGTTTCTTAGCATGCTAAGAAACTTTTGTCCGCTGGAACCCTGTCCGCTAGGCCAGAAAAATGTCTGCTAGGCCCTACACACGGTCGGACATGTTCGCGGAAACTGGTTCGTGGACCAGTTTCAGCCGACATGTTCGGTCGTGTGTATGAGGCCTTACAGAACACATACTACTATTTATTTATAATGTATTTATTACAGGTTTTTACAGTATATAGTGCTGTCAATTTACACAACACTTTACATATGCACTATATTGTACATTCATATCAGTCCCAGTCTTTTATATGCTAAGGAAAAGTTAAGACTGCTATTGCCATATAACATCCTAATTTCCTATACCACAGCTGGTACACTTGGGTTTGCCTTATTGCCCATACACACGATCCGGAAATCGGACGAAAAATACTGCTTTCGACACGATCATACGATAATCAGATCGTTAGTACAGAGCTTACCAGAGCCGATCACGACAGTTCATCCGATATTATTTGATAGGACCGCTTATTCCCCTGATGCTTCAGTATAAGCTGAGATTTGATTTTTAAAAGTAACCCTGTGAAGTACATTATACCCTTTACTGTTCTGTTTATGTGTAATGATTTCCATGTGCCAATCTACTTTATCATATTTGTGATCTTAGTTTACCAATACAGTCTGCTTATTTTTTTAAAGGGTGGTGTGTACAGTATAATTCTGCTGGATGCAAGGTATTCCAGTGGTGTCAGCAAGGGTATGGTCTCGCATAGGGCTAGACAAGAGCAGAAGGCCCAAAACTAGACTTATACAAACTACCTATAGCAGACCTTCTCCCTTCCAGTAAACTCTCCTGTGCAGCGGCTAAACAGAGGAGGTTCCCAGCAGCTCAATGTTGGGTCTGCTGGCTATGTGAGGTTCCCTTCTGTGCAGAACACAGTGGGGGTTATTTATGAAAGGCAAATCCACTTTGCACTACAAGTGCAAACTACAAGTGCAAAGTGCACTTGAAATTGCACTGAAAGTGCATCTGGAAGTGCAGCATTTTAGCTTGCACATGATTGGATGATAAAATCAGCAGAGCTTCCCCTCATTTTGGATCTTCCCCTCAGATTTACAGCAACTGCACTTCCAAGTGCACTTTCAGTGCAATTTCCAGTGCAGTTTGCAAAGTGGATTTGCCTTTCGTAAATAACCCCCACTGACACCGTGCTAAAATCAGGAACTCTATTCAATTTGCATTAAACTAACTTTTAGGTAACATTTCCATTACCATTGAAGGCCCATGGACAGGTTTTTGTGACAGTATTACAGGCAAATAACAGCCTGTTGGACCATGCAACCTCCTTTCCCCCAAAGAGAATGACAGGGGCAGTATATGCAGGAGAGGAGTGTGGAGGTTTTCACATGGGGAACGTATGTGCAAGAGAGGAGTGAATGTCAGCAGGCAATATATGCAAGTGAGAACTGTGGATGGTGTGGCAGTGAGGCTGTGACGGTAGAAAATAAATGCAAAGAGCATGACAGGCGGTGTTTATAGAAGAATTATAAAAATATGACAGTATGTGCAGGAAAGGAGTGCAGAGGGTATGAAGGTGGGCAGTACAGTGGGGATCGAAAGTTTGGGCACCCCAGGTAAAAATTTGTATTAATGTGCATAACGAAGCCAAGGAAAGATGGAAAAATCTCCAAAAGGCATCAAATTACAGATTAGACATTCTTATAATATGTCAAAAAAAGTTAGATTTTATTTCCATCATTTACACTTTCAAAATTACAGAAAACAAAAAAATGGCGTCTGCAAAAGTTTGGGCACCCTGCAGAGTTAATATCTTGTACTGCCCCCTTTGGCAAGTATCACAGCTTGTAGACGCTTTTTGTAGCCAGCCAAGAATCTTTCAATTCTTGTTTGAGGTATCTTTGCCCATTCTTCTTACAAAAGTCTTCCAGTTCTTTGGGATTTCTGGTCTGTCTGTCTGTCACGCACTGCTCTTTTAAGGTCTATCCATAGATTTTGAATTATGTTGAGGTCAGGAGATTGTGAAGGCCGTGGCAAAACCTTCAGTTTACGCCTCTTGATGTAATCCCCCGTGGATTTTGAGGTGTGTTTAGGATCATCATCCATTTGTAGAAGTCATCATCTCTTTAACTTCAGCTTTTTCACAGATGGCATCAAGTTACCATCCAAAATTTGCTGGAATTTTATTGAATCCATTTTTCCTTCTACTCGTGAAATGTTCCCTGTGCCACTGGCTGCAATACAACCCCAAAGCATGATTGATCCACCCCCATGCTTAACAGTCGGACAGAGGTTCTTTTCATTAAATTCTGTGCCCTTTCTTCTCCAAACGTACCTTTGCTCATTCCGGCCAAAAAGTTATATTTTAACCTCATCGGTCCACAGAACTTGTTTCCAAAATGCATCAGGCTTGTCTATATGTTCATTTGCAAAGTTCAAACGCTGATTTTTGTCGTGAGAACATGGAAGAGGTTTTCTTCTGATGACTCTTCCATGAACACCATATTTGTACAAGTATCTCTTTATAGTGGAATAGTGTACCACAACTCCAGTGTCTGCCAGATCTTTCTGGAGGGATCGTGCAGTCAAACGTGGGTTTTGAATTGCTTTTCTCACAATCCTGCGAGCTGTTCTGTCTGATATTTTTCTTGGTCTTCCAGATCTTGCTTTAACTTTCACTGTTCCTGATTACTGCTATTTCTTAATTACATACCGAACAGAGGATATTGACATCTGAAAACGCTTTGCTATCTTCTTATAGCCTTCTCCAGCTTTGTGAGCGTCAACTATTTTCAGTTTCAATTTTCTAGACAACTGCTTAGAAGAACCCATGGTGCTGATTGTTGGGGCAAGGTCAGATGAGTCTGGGCATTTAAAACCTTTGAGATTGACATCATCTGGTCTTCCCAGATGATGATTGAGAACAATCCATGACACTGGCAGGTCTCAGCTTTGCAAAGGGGGCAGTGCATGCTATAAATTCTGGAGGGTGCCCAAACTTTTGCAGACACCATTTTTTTGTTTTCTGTAATTATGAAAGTGTAAATGATGGAAATAAAATCTAACTTTTTTTGACATATTATAAGAATGTCTAATCTGTAATTTGATGCCTTTTGGAGATTGTTCCATCTTTCCTTGGCTTCGTTATGCACATTAATAATTTTTTTTACCTGGGGTGCCCAAAATTTCGATCCCCACTCTATGTGCTGGAGAGGAGTGCATAGGTTATTACAGTGGGTAGAATGTCCAGAACAGGGGTGTAAGAGGGCATAAGAAGGGCCAGTGTTTGCAGGAGAGAGTGGCTGTGGGTATAAATGTGGGCAGTATGTGCAGGGGGTATTACAGTGAGTGTTATGTCCAGTACAGGGGTGCCAGGGTATGGTAATGGGTACCTCCCCTGATCTTCTTACCACATAAATTGGGTGAGCATATACCTATAGTAAGAGGCCACTCCACCATTTTATACACTCCCGTTTACCTGGTCCAAGACCCACACTTCATATACCAGAAGATATTCTGAAAAATAGGATTGTCCATGCCAGTTGCCTTTCTCATGCTTTACTTGAATCACATAGCATAGTTCCATAACACAGCACATTGACAGGCTCTCTTCCCTCTTCTCCAGCACATCTTACAACTAAAAGAACCGGAGGCTTTCACACAGCCTTTTCCTGAGTACCACATTTCTTCATCCATAGTCTTAAATTTGGGTCCCTTTCAAATAGGAGCTTTCATAGGCCTGCCCCGAGGGGGCTTTTTCTTACCTTTCTCATGGCCTACATTTTTTTTATCTGAGACCAACTCTTCTCACACGTCTCTCTAGCTCCACCACAAGCAGACAAATTTGGCTAACAAGGCAGGACACACTATTAGACACAACTTAACTATACAGAGGCTTAACCCCTGCCTACAAGGTGAGCAGTATGTGCAAGGACAGAAGTGCAAAAGGGTAGACTCGTCCCCTTCATCCCAGAAGAGGTAATAGTGGAAGTAGTTGGAACAATCAACAATTGCCGGTTCTACTACGCAAACTCCCTCTACATAGGACTACCTAAATACCAGATTTTGCGCCTACAAGTCGTCCAGGACACGCCAGCAAGACTGGTAACGGGGAAAAATCCTGGGAATCCATCACCCCTTCACTGAGGACCCTTCATTGGCTAACTGTAAAGGATCGGATCACATTCAAGACCCTCTGCCTCACCCACAAGTGCACACAAGGAAACGCTCCTCAATACTTATGCGAGAAAATAAAACACTACACACCCAATCGCGCTCTCCGATCAACCAACCAAAACCTCCTCTACATCCCCAAGTCCCACTACAAATTGAAGGGAGAACATAGATTTGCAGTCCAAGGACCACGGCTATGGAACACTCTACCCACGGACATCCACATGGAGGAAAACCATCGGGCCTTCAGGAAAAAACTTAAGACCCACCTATTTAGAAGAATTAGGACGTCACCGGATGCAAAGCGATTTGAGCCGATTTAGCGTTTGTAGCGCTATACAAGTTATTCACTCACTCACTCTAAGGGAGCTGTATGTCCCGGAGAGCAGCACGGATGATGGCCAGTATGTTCCCGTCAGTTTTGGGTAGGATGGCAGGCAGTATATGCAGCAAAGGAATGAGGAGGGTATTACGGCAGGCAGTATTAGCTGTAGAGGAGTGTGGAAGGTATGATGACAGATAGTATTTTTGGGAAAGGAGTTTGGAGAGTATGATGGCACGTAGTGTTTGTTGGAAATTGCATGTCAGGTCAGAAATCAGCCAAAAATTCAGGCTGAAATTAGACCTGTACCGGTGAATGAAGATGCACTGGACTCTTGCTGTGAGCCGCTCCATGCTTTAGTGTGAACCCAGCCTGAAGGAACATCTGGAGAGCAGGTGCATGCTGACTCATGTTTCTGTGATTCAACAGAACAAGCTTTCATTGAAAATGTTTCAAAAATAGTAAGAGCATTAGTATTGGCTTCATCTTTCCACACTCTACATTGACAAACATGATGGACTTTAATATTAGAATTGAGCACAATGTGCATCAAAACACACAGAGGTGCTTAAATTATATTTTTTTTTACTTACCGAGGAGGATGATATAATCCTGATTTGTTCCAGAGCTTCAGACAGGCTACCTTCAATTTCAAAATCATCTAAAGAGAACAAGTCCCCTGCTCTGGACAGATCTTTCTGTTCTAAGACCAGTTGAAACAAATGGTGCATGGCTGTTACTCATTCCACAAATTACAATTTACATGCATGCGAATGTGTCAAGAGTTCATTACAGTCCATTCTTTCAAGTATCATCCTTTGTTCAGATCTCTCTATAAAAGAAAATAACATAAATATTGTAATTAGCTTACTTATTTTTTTCTGTAGTAAATGAAGTTAAACATTCTGGTACAATCAAAATCATAGTAATTCTATAATTTTACATGCAAAAGAAAATTGTATACTGGTATGTATGCACACATTGTAAAATACATTTTGTGACAAACACACATAAAAAAAATCATGAATCCCCACCTCTGGGTGGGTAATCTATTGTTGCTGTGTGGGATATCAGTTGTTGTTGGGAGGGATCTAGTGTTAGCCAATTAAGCTCTAAGCCTCTTTCTGAGATTTTGTGTTTACAAGTTAAAAACATTTTTTTCGCTAGAAATTTACTTAGAACCACCAAACGTTATATATATATATTTTTTCTAACACCCTAGAGAATAAAATGGCGGTCTTTGCAATACTTTTTGTCTCACCGTATTTGCGTAAAAGCGTTTCGCACTGCGACCAGTGCTTAGTCATGATTGCCATGACTAAGCACTGATCACAGTGCGAAACGCGTAAGCTGTATTCCACCCTTTGCTGTTATTTGTAGTGCATTTTACATCTTTTTTTTAAATAAAGACAACCCAATGTTTTTTTTGGAGGTGCGGCTGTCGATCCTTTTAACTTCTACATTTTGCCTCGTGCATTGCCGTCACTCCTGGCCTCCTGAGCAGCTACTGATGGTCCAGCAGACCCACCTTGAGCGGTAATTTCTCTTTCCCTTGTCAGTAAATTTACTGGTGGTTGGCAACCCTGGTCCAAACCATGATATCACCACCATCATGTCTGGGTTGGGATATGCTGGGATATGGTTATTATGCTGGAATTCAGCTTTTGCCTATGACAAAATGCAATGCTTTTAATCCTACTCAAAAATGTATTTTACAAATAAATTATTGAAAATTAAGCCAGAAATGTATATTTACATAAGTCTACAGAGTATTCAAAATTAAGCAAACTGTAGATAGGGGGCAATCTTTTATTTTAGATAGTATTGGCATTTTCCCTGCAACCCCACAGAGTAGTCCCCATTGTCAGAATACAATATTACAGTGGGAGAGATCCCTGCATCCACATTGCTTGTGTGGATATGGGGATCGAAGTTGAACAGAAAAAAAATCTATTTGAATATCCAGCTTTAGTGGGAGGACTGACCTACACCAGTGGCGGCTGGTGCTCAACATTTTGGGGGAGGGGGGCGCAAACGTAAAAAGAAAAAAATTGCAGCCTCACTGTGCCCATCAAATGCAGCCACTGTGCCATCAATTCGCACCACTGTGCCATGCCATCAAATGCAGTCACTGTGCATTGGCAGCACCACAAGGCCCAGAACATAGATGTCCACAGAGCTACAAGTCCCAGCAGAGCCAGAGGCAGAGCATAGATGTCCACAGCACTACAAGTCCCAGCAGAGCCAGAGCATAGATGTCCACAGCACTACAAGTCCCAGCAGAGCCAGAGCATAGATGTCCACAGCACTACAAGTCCCATCAGATCCAGAACATACCACAGAACTACAAGTCCCAGCAGAGCAGAGGGGCCAGCAGGTCTCGTGGCTGGTTGCTGTCCATACCATCTAGCAAGTATCCAATTCATTCCACATATGAACAGCAGCTAGGAAAAGGAGATTACACCCTGGCACTTACCTTTCTGGGGTCAGCCCAGCCATGCTTCTACCGTCCCTTGATATCCCTCGTCCCGCCCTCGATGACGCTTCAGCCAATCGGTAACCTGATTACCAGAATCAGATTACTTGATTGGCTGAGACGCCTGTCAGTCTTATTCAAGGAACGCACACACCGTGCGTTCCAAGAATAGACTCCTGGAAAACGAGGGCTGTTCTTGGAAAGCCTATCAGAGCCACCGGCTCTGATAGGCACTTCCGTTCAGCCAACCAGCTGCCGTTATTCAGGTAACCGGTGCCCTACGTCCGGTTATCTGAATAAACCAGGCAGCTGGCAACCAACAATAACATACATTCGTGCAATACAATGCATGAATGTATGTTATTTTGCGAGAGGGGGTGGTGCTGCAGCGCCCTCTATAGACGGCCACCATCACTGCAGCTAGTAAAGAGTAAAAACGACATTTTAGGAAAAATAAAAATTCTCAAAGGGCCCCTTTTTTTTTTTGACTACAGGAGGGGGGGGGGGGGCGGCGCACTACAAGTGCAAAGCGCACTTGAAAGTGCACTTGGAAGCTCGGCTGATTTTATTATCCAATCATGCGCAAGCTAAAATGCTGTTTTATTTCCCTTGCATGTCCCCCTCGGATTTACAGCGACTGCACGTTCAAGTGCACTCTGCACTTGTTGTTTGCACTTATAGTGCAAAGTGGATTTTCCTTTATTAAGTAACCCCCAATGAGCCAACTGACCCATGCTGCAAGCACCATATGGTCTGCATTGTGGTGTGTTGCAAAAAATGTTGTAGGTTTGGTTTTTGGTCCAAAATAAATAGGCAGCATACGTCAATGCACAAAATACAGCATGTTAATAGTCAATGCTGGAAATACTATAAAAAAAACTTCTAAACTGATATTATCCAATACACACTCCTTCAATCCAACAAGAAAGAGTGCATTATAAATTTTACAAATTATATTTCAGGAAGATTAATGTTTAATTTAAGAGCGTGTTTTGTGCATACTCTGGATTTAGGAAAAAAACATTAACAACTGTTATCTGAGTTAATCTGTAATCTGTTTAAATTACTGAAATATTTTTAATGAAAAATGGTCCTGCGTGACATTAAGGCTACTTTCACACTGGGGCGGGGATTTCTGCCACTAGCAGGGAGCTTTTAACCCCCGCTAGCGGCCTAATAAAGGACTAATAGCACCCGCAAAGTGCCACTGCTGAAGTGCTTTGCAGGCGCTTTGGCAGTGTTATGCCGCGTACACACGACCGGTTTTCATGACTTGAAAAATGCTATTTTTTTAATTGGTCATTAAAAACGATCGTGTGGGCTCCAGAGCATTTTTCTCGACGTGAAAAATGGCCATTAAAAATTTAGAACATTCTCCAATTTTTCTCTTTGTTTTTCACGTCGTCATTTTTCACGTCATGAAAAACAGTGGTGTGTAGGCTTTAACGACGGGAAAAACGCACATGCTCAGAAGCAAGTTATGAGACAGGAGAACTTGTTCTGGTAAAACTAGCATTTGTAATGGAGATAGCACATTGTCATCCTGTAACAGACTGAAAAGCACAAAGACTGAAAAGAGCGAATCGTCTCAACAAACTCTTTCTAACACGAAATCAGCAAAAGCAGCCCAAAGGGTGGCGCCATCTGAATGGAACTTCCACTTTATAGTGCCGTCGTACGTGTTGTACGTCACCACGCTTTGCTTGAGCATTTTTTTTTTCACAATCGTGTGTATGCAAGGCAGGCTTGACAAGAATCACGTCGAGAAAAACATTGTTTTTTCCATGACATTAAAAGCGGTCGTGTGTACGCAGCATTAGCCATTGATTTCAATGGCAGGGACGGTGGAGGAGCGGTGTGTACACTGCTTCTCCATCACCCAAAAGATGCTGCTTGCAGTACTTTTTCTAACATCCTGCAAGCGCACCGCTCCAGTGTGAAAGCACTCGGGCTCTCACACTGAGGCTGCAGGGGAGGCATTTTTCAGGTGCTTTACAGGCACTATTTTTAGCCCTTTAGCGCCTGAAAATTGCCCCGTGTGAAAGTAGTTTCAAATATTCCAAAGTGATCAGTCTTATACTCAGTAATGCTGATAGACTCCGAGAAAGATTTACAAGTTTACAAAAAGGTATCATCCATATTGCATATTTGTTAGATGTTTCTCGTAGTTAGTGACCAGGTTTGCACACATCTCAGGAGGGATTTTGGTCCACTCTTCCTAACAGATCTTCTCTAAATCCTTAAGGTTTCTTGACTGTCACTTGGCAACTCGAAGTTTAAGCTCCCTCTACAAATTTTCTATAGGTTTAAGGTCTGGAGACTGGCTATTCCACTCCATGACCTTAATGTGCTTCTTCTGGAGCCACTCCTTTGTTGTCTTGGCAATATGCTTTGGGTCATTGTCATGCTGAAAGACCCATCCATGACCTATCTTCAGTGTTCTTAGGGGCATAGTCAGCATTTTTCATCCTCCAAACACAACGAGCCCCCCTCCTCAAGAAGGCACATGTACAGTCATGCCAATGAACATCTAAATGATTCAGAGAAGCATTGGGAGAAAGTGCTGTGGTCAGATGAAACCAAAATAAAGCTCTTTGGAATGCTGACTATGACACTAAGAACACCATCCCTACAGTCAAGCAGGAAGGTGGAAACATGCTTTGGGGCTGTTTCTCTGCTAAAGGTACAGGCCAACTTGGCCAGATTGAGGGGCTAATGGATGGGGCCATGTGATGTTCAATCTTGGATAAGAACCTTCTTCCCTCAGCCAAAACACCAGTGAAAATAAAAATCACATGTGAAGGGGATCTGGGTGTGAGGGGCTGATGATTACCAACATGTAACATGTTACACCCTAAATACAGGTGTAATATGTTGATAAAGATAAACGTATCCTTTAACTACTTCCCGACCGCGCACCGCCGTTCTACGTCGGCAAGGTGGCTGTCCTAGGCGAGAGCACGTAGTATAACGTCCTCTCTTCTAGCCGCCACTAGGGGGCCCCCCGCTCGCCCCCGACTCCTGTGCGTGTGCCCGGCGGACTCGATCGCCGCCGGGCACCCGCGATTGCTCGTTACAGAGCGGGGACCGGGAGCTGTGTGTGTAAACACACAGCTCTCGGTCCTGTCAGCGGGGGAAATGCTGATCTTCTGTTCATACAATGTATGAACAGAGGATCAGTGTTTCCCCTAGTGAGGCCACCCCCCCACAGTAAGATAACACCCAGGGACATACTTAACCCCTTCCCCGCCCCCTAGTGTTAACCCCTTCACTGCCAGTGGCATTTTTATAGTAATCCAATGCATTTTTATAGCACTGATCGCTATAAAAATGCCAATGGTCCCAAAAATGTGTCAAAAGTGTCCGCCATAATGTCGCAGTACCGAAAAAAAATCGCTGATCGCCGCCATTACTAGTAAAAAAATATATTAATAAAAATGTCACCGGGGGGTAAGTGGTTAAAATGCACTCCATAATTTCCTCTTAACAGACTCAAGCTCCAGCGGAGCCGCAAACAATGCACACCCCCCCCCCCCCTCAGACGGTCAGGTCAACTGCACAACCCCCCTCGGGGGGTCGTTTCTCCTTTCGTCCAATCAGGACCGCTTTCTGATTGGCCAGGAGGCAAAAGGAGAATCAGTGTGACAATAACGAATCTGTGGCCCAAGCCCACCCTTTTTTGAAGCCTATTAGCTCTGGCTCTAATCATGTGCTTCAAAAAAAAAAACATTGGAATCCATGTGTCCGGAGCCCTGCATGCCCTGTGCCACTGTCAAGCTCCCTTCTCTTTACAGTCTTAAAGCGGAGGTTCACCCTAAAATAATTATATACCATCCTGTCCAGCATACTAGCATCAGCTACAGTATGCCTTTTTTTTTGCGCTGTATTTACCGTTTAATCCTTCCTTTTCTTTTCAGACTCCCGCGGGGAGTAGGCGTTCCTATGAAGAGGGGAACATGATTGACGTCCGGCTATGGACGCGTTCCGAAAATAGCCGAAATAGGATTCGGCTGTATACGGCGCCTGCGCAGTCAGCTCCTAGTCTGTGCGCAGGCGCCGTATAGCGCCTAGTCCGGCTATTTTCGGAACGCGTGACGCGCCATAGCCGGACATCAATCATGTTCCCCTCTTCATAGGAACGCCTACTCCCCGCGGGAGTCTGAAAAGAATCTGAAGAATTAAACGGTAAATACAGCGCAAAAAAAAAGGCATACTGTAGCTGTGCTTCAGTAAACTAAAATAAGCTTCTTGGTCTTTAATGTCACACTCAGTATTAGGTGTGTACAACTGTGTCTGCAAGCCCTGCCGGGAGCATTTTGAAACAATAAGCGATGATGTCAGTGGTGACAAAATTATATCTCTCTCTCTGTGGAGTCTATACCTCTTATAATACAAGAAAGGACTTTGGAAGCCGCAGCTTGGTATTGCATGCTATTATTAAAGGGGATGTAAAGGTTTGTTTTTTATTTTCTAAATAGGTTCCTTTAAGCTAGTGCATTGTTGGTTCACTAACCTTTTCCTTTGATTTCCCTTCTAAATGTTTTTTCTTTGTTTTCTTTGTCTGAATTTCTCACTTCATTTTCCTCCGCAGTAAGCTGTTCTGGCTGACTAACCCACAGCCAGAACGACTCGGATGATGGTGGAAAGTTTACTGAGGAGAATCAGGAAGTGAGAAATTCAGACAAAGAAAAAAAACATTTAGAAGGGAAATCGAAGGAAAAGGTAAGTGAACCAACAATGCACTAGATTAAAGGAACCTATTTAGAAAATAAAAAACAAACCTTTGCAACCCCTTTTAAGCTTATTATCTACCAAAACACCCAGATCCTGATTGCCCCAGTTGTACTTCCCCTAGTATGTATGATGCATGCAATTATCTTAGCCACCAAGAGCATAACTTTACACTTATCAACATTAAACCTCATTTGCCACATAGTTGCCCAATTAAAGGGGAGTTCCAGCCTTTTTATGTTTATTGAAAGTCAGCAGCTACGAAAATTGTAGCTGCTTACTTTTAATAAACAGGCACTTACCTGCTCCATGGTCCAGCGATGCGGCCGCCCGGAGCGTCGCTCCTCTCCCCCCCTTTCCGCCGGCGCCTCCATTCACACTGTGGGCACCCGGCTGTGACAGCTTTCGGCTTCATGGCCGGGCACTCGCTGCGCATGCACGAGTCGCGCTGCGCATTAGGAGTGGACAGGCAATCTCCTGGGACCTGTCACGTGTCCCAGGAGATCGCCTAGAGGGAGGGGCGAGAGGAGGAGTCGCCTAGACGGCCCGTAGGCGGAAGTAGGACAGGAAGTCCCACTCCTACCGAAGCCCCATTCCCCCCCCCCCCAAAAAAAATGGCATGTGAGGAGTGCTTAAAGCGGAAGTTCCACTTTAGGGTGGAACTCCGTTTTAATCAGTGCATTGAGGTCAGCTTGTAAGTTGGGAGACATCCTGTAAGGATGTTATTCCACTGCATAGTTTGGTGTCATCTGCAAAGACTGAAAAAGTACTTTTAATCCCAGTCCCTATATCATTCATAAATATATTAAAAAGTAAGGGTCCCAACACTGAACCTTGGGGTACACCACTGATAACCTTACCATGAGTAAGATTCAATAATCATTACTCATTCAGTTTTTTAGCCAGATTTCTATCCATTTACCAGACCTTTAGACTTTACACATTAGCCCAGTGGCGTAACTAGAACCTTCAGGGCCCCGATGCAAGAAACCATGAAGGGTCTCCCTGACCCCCGGACAGGGCTCTTTTCTCCGAGCCCGGTGGCAGAACAACAGGACCCAGAAAGAAAAAAATCGGTTCTGATTGTACGCATATAGGGGGTCATGTAAACACGCATACATACACACATAATACACATACATATACTGTATATATACGTACATACATATACACACACATATAAACCAGTGGCGGCTGGTGCTCAAATTTTTTGGGGGGCGCAAGTGAAAACTGGAAAATTCTTAAAAAGAAACATCAATTGCAGCCTCACTGTGCCCATCAAACGCAGCCACTGTGCCCATCAAATGCAGCCACTGTGCCCATCACACACAGCCACTGTGCCCAACACACGCAGCCACTGTGCCCATCAAATGCAGTCACTGTGCCCATGAAACGCAGCCACTGTGGCATCAAACGTAGCCACTGTGCCCATCAAACGCAGCCACTGTGCCCATCAAACACAGCCACTGTTTCCTGAAATGCAGCCACTGTGCCCATCAAACGCAGCCACTGTGACCCCGCCTGCTCGCAGTCTGCTCGGCACTTAGCCTGTCTCAGTGGGGCAGCGGGTGACGGCGACGAGCAGTGTCCTTGATGCGTCTACTCCCGATAGACGTCCAATAGCGGCGCCTGTCGTTTCAGCTAATTGGGTAACAGGTAACAGACCCGAGCACCTGATTGGTGGAGAGGCGGTTAAGTGTTATGAAAGCGAATATTCATTCGCTTTTCTAACACACCTGGGTGGACTGTGAGTGCCCAGTATGGTGCTCGTAGTTCACCTATTTTGAACCTATTACGAAGCCTCAAAAAACACCCCCTGTAATTCAGGCGCCCAGCGTACGAAAATGGGGTGGATTCATCATGGGGTGGCTGGAGAGAGGGGGGGGGGGGCGCCCGTGCGCCCTTATGGATGCACCGCCACTGATATAAACACATACATGCACACACATACATACACACATGCACACTCACGTCCATACATACATGCACATGAGCACACACACATGAACACACATACAGTAGATAAAAAATGGCAGTCCTTTTTTACCTTAGCTCTTCCTGCTGGGTACTGCACTTTAGGGGGAGACAAAGAGCACAGCACACACTGCTTTCACTTTGTAATCAATGTGACAAGCTCCCCGCACACAGTGCCGAGTACAGTTCGGCTTAGGATCGGGGATCTCGTCTCCACTCCTACTATCGAAGTACTGTATGCAGGGGACACTCAATGGCTTCCTGCAGCAAGGGGCCCGGTGACCTTGGCGACCCCTATAATTCCGCCACTGCATTAGCCGTGTGTGGGGAACTATGTCAAATGCTTTTGCAAAATGCAAGTAACCATGTCCACAGCCAGCCACCCCTCTATCCAAGGTTTTCTTTATCTCATAGAAAGAAATCAGATTTGTCTGACAACTTCTGTCTTTCATGAATCCATGCTGTCTGTTGCTTAAAATATTTTTTTCCAGCAAGAACTCATCCATGTGGTCTTTTATTAAACTCTCCAGTATCTTCCCAACTATAGACGTTAAACTAATAGGTCTATAGTTACTTGGTAAAGATGTTAGTCATTTTTAAAATATATTGGCCTTACACCAATTCAGTGGTACTATTCCGGTCATTAAAGAGTCCCAAAAATAAGAAACAATGAATATAAGTTAGGGACCTTATATTTTAAGCTCCCTGAGGGCAGGGACTGATGTGAATGTGCACTATATTGGTAAACTGCTGCGTAAAATTTACGGCATTATATAAATATCTGTAATAAATAAATAAATAATATGGACCACTTCGAAATTTTAATTGAGCCTGTGCAGTGAAATTTTTTTTTTTTTTTAATTCCACCTAAAAGGTAGCATTGCACTTTCTGGTATGTGAGAGTGGCCAGACACTCCTGTGCCTACAGCTCACAGCTGAGTCAGACTGAAGTTAGTCTCACAAGATTTGTTAATGTGACTACTGTGCTGCTTACTTCTCTCCTTGCTGGAGGCCCTGACATGAAAAAATAAAATCCTGTCACTACCAAGATGGTCATCTCTACACAGTGACACGGTGCACAGAAAAGGCATGGCAAGTCAGTAATTGGGAATAGACCAGCTACATGGAGACCACAGGCAATACTGGGGATTAATTCTTTACACTCTGTCTGCATTTCTGGACACAGTTTCCGCATTTGAGTTCCTCCTTTGTAATATATATTATGGCAATAGCTAAAGTGTATGCATAGCCAAAACCTCTCTAAGACAGTTGTCTTAGATTAAGTGTTTGTCTCAGAACAAGTGTCCTCAAAGGAAGATTTAAGTTCTTCTCTTGGTCTGGTGACAACTGTAACATATTTTGCTTTCCTGACACTTTTTGTCTAAGGGTCCATGCACACTGGCATAAAGCTAAACTCCATCTTTGAATACACTTTACATAGTTTGTTTGGGCCAGCTTGGCCCAAACAAACTGTCCTGCACTAACATGTGGTATAAACTGTATGTAGCTGAGGCTACCTACAGCATACCGTGCTGTGTTCTGGGTTAAAGCCAAGACTTCCTACTATGTCACGCTAGTAGGGAGAAAGGCTTAGAGGGCCGGCACACATTAACACGAGAGACTCATTATTCAAGCAGAAGGGATGGAGGGTGTAGGGACAGAGCAGACATAAGCCAATGCAGCGAGGGGTGAAGAGGACAATATTTTAAAACAACATTTTTTTCCTTCTCTCTCTTCTCTCTTTTTCTTTTCTCTTTCGCTTTTTTCTCTTTTTAGGGGGGGTAGAATAATTGACAAGTTTTTGGATATGAAAGTTTTAGATTTTCTATGCAATGTGTAAGTTATTTGTGTAGTAAGTGAAGAATGTTTAATGCTGTATGGAATATGTTAAATAAAAATAAAAACATTTTTTGATTATAAAAAAAAAAAGCCAAGACTTCCAGTCTTATACCCGGGACACAGTAGAGTCTTAACACAGTGGTGCTCAGCCATTTAGAAAAAGCGATGTATTCTATTAATGAATACAAAGCTTCTTCTGATTGGAGTCAGAGAGGTGGGCTGATGATGTCCCAACCTCTGACTCAGCCAATCAGAGGGAGCTCTGTATTCATTGATAGAATACATTGCTTACTCTGAATGGCTGAGCGCCCCCATGATAGACTCTACTGTGTTTCGGGTATGAGACTGGATCTCTCGGCTCAAACCTGGAACACAGCACGGTATGCTGTATGTAGTCACAGTTGCATACAGTTTATACCGCACCTCCAGCAGCCTCACATGTCACATAGTTTGTTTGGACCAAGCTGATGCAAAGTGTATCCCAAGATGGAGTTCAGCTTTTAAAATGCTGCTTCTACATTAGTTTTGTGTTTTACCTGTAGAAGTAGCTCAAATAAGACGTTTAGAGGCATATTTTAATTTAGAGGCAGGATGCAAACCCTTCTGGTTTGCATTTTTGATTGGGGCTTTCTGGGAAAAAATGCTAAATGCACCTAAACGTGTGTACAAGAACACTCTATTTGAATGTTTTTGTTTTCCTGCCAAAGGAATTTTTTTTTTAAACTCAGTAGGCATGGAGCCTTAGGCCCCATACACACGAGAGGATTTATCCGCGAATACGGTCCAGCGGACCGTTTCCGCGGATAAATCCTCTCGAGGATTTGTGCGGATTTCCATGCGATTGAGTGTACTCACCATCGCATTGAAATCCGCGCCGAAATCCTCTGGCGATGACGTGTCGCGCCGTCGCCGCGATTATGACGCGGCGACGTGCGCGACGCTGTCATATAAGGAATTCCACGCATTCGTCGAATCATTACGACGCATGTGGGGGATCCCTTCGGACGGATGGATCCGGTGAGTCTATACAGACCAGCGGATCCATCCGTTGGGATGGATTCCAGCGGATAGATTTGTTTAGCATGTCAGCAAATATTTATCTGCTGGAATCCATCCCAGGGGATAAATATCCGCGGAAAAAGATCCGCTGGAGTGTACACACCATAGGATCTATCCGCTGAAACCCATTCGCTGGGATTTTTCAGCGGATGGATTCTATCGTGTGTATGGGGCCTTAGGCCTAGTACACACGAGAGGATTTATCCGCGGAAACGGTCCTCCGGACCATTTCCGCGGATAAATCCTCTGGCGGATTTTGATCTGATGGTTGTACTAACCATCAGATCAAAATCCGTGCGGAATTCCCTCCGCGGTGACGTGTCGCGCCGTCGCCGCGATGATGACGCGGCGACGTGCGCGACGCTGTAATATAAGGACTTCCACGCATGCGTCGAATCATTACGACGCATGCGAGGGAGGGATTCGGACGGATTGATCCGGTGAGTCTGTACAGACCATCGGATCAATCCGCTGGACTGGATTCCAGCGGATTGATTTCTTAGCATGCTAAGAAATTTTGATCCGCTGGAAAACCATCGACCCGAAAAATATCCGCGGATAAATATCCGCTGGGTTGTACACACCAGCGGATCTATCCGCTGAAAGTGATCCGCGGATAAATTCCAGCGGATAGATCCTCTCGTGTGTACGGGGCCTTCGTGATAATGGTCTTCAGGATTAATAGAAAGAAGAAGGTCAGAGATATTTATAAACGTCTCATGGTTCCTAAACAACTTCCACTCTATACAAAGCTAGAATAAATACATACAAAAATAAAATGTTTGGTTGGACATACAATTTTCTTTGTTATGTAAAAAATGATTTTCCAGTATGGAAACAAATGGCCATCTATTAACCTAATGCAGCTTTGCCAATGGAATCTGAGGAATGCAGATTAAACCCACTTCATGACGCTGTCATGTGATCATAAGTACCAATGCCTCCAGCCAGAAAAAGGCTGGGACATCAGTATAGGCATGAGCTTTTTATTAACTGGTAGAATGAATGTCTTTATTGCACACATCAGGAAAAAGTGGCAATATGCTAACTGCTTAACACAAGCAAGAACAAAGAAACAAAGAAGTGTACATTATGTCATTAGTATTATTATAATAAAAGAATACAAATATAAGGATTGATCATCCAAAAATGGCATTATGAAAATTGCTTAAAATATGAGGATATTATGACTATCAATAGGGCATTCTAGGATGAAGTCCTGTCACCCTTCCTTGTCTCAGGGTGTACAAAAGCTTTTAGTTGTAATTACAGAAGATTAATGTCCTATACAGTATAAGTCTAAGCCAAACATAAAATGGAATCATGAAAACAGGCACATGTAACATGTGTAGAGGGCAGAGATGGTGGGGGGAGCTCAGGGCATAACATATGCAGTTTTTGTCACTGCTGTAGTCACAACACTTTTTCTACTTCATTCACCTAAATGTAATACTTAAAGGATCACTAAAGGAAAAAAATGTTTTGCTGAAATGACTGTTTACAGGGTATAGAGACATTCCTTTTAAAAATGATTACAAATAGATAAAAAATCAATCATATAATGTGCCTGTAGGTTAGTTTTACTTTTAAACTGTTTTCATGTTCCTGTGAACTAGAGAGACACACAGAACAAAAACCAGGGCAGTGTTTTGTTTTTAAAATGAATCTGATTGGTTCTGTTAAGTTTTAGACACACAGTAATGACAGCTTAGACCTACAGTGAAAAGCTCCCAGTACGATGGTTGTAAGGAAAAAGACAACCAGGAAGTGTGGAGATCAGAGCAGAATTACAGCAACTTCAAAGCAAAAACGAACAATAAGGACATGAAACCAGTACTGCAGTAAGGTAAAGGAAGCTATTTAGCTAAAAAAAAAATTCCTTTAGTGATCCTTTAATGCTATCAACATCATGTTACTCTGACAAGCAGGATCTTACCCTGCATGAAAAGAATCCATCTGATTTCCAGAGTAAGAGGAAAGGAAACAATGTCTTCCAGCATACTTCATCCTCCAGGTAGGATAGGTACACACTACAAATATACTTCACCCTTAAAGTGGTCACTGCTCCCCACTGCCCAC
Organism: Rana temporaria; assembly: GCF_905171775.1. Taxonomy (NCBI): domain Eukaryota; kingdom Metazoa; phylum Chordata; class Amphibia; order Anura; family Ranidae; genus Rana; species Rana temporaria. The sequence goes on from NC_053492.1 coordinate 156,000,747, forward strand.
TATCACTGCTCCACAATACTCATTATTACTGCTCCACAATACTCATTATCACTGCTCCACACTCCCTACTATCACTGCTCCACAATACTCATTATCACTGATCCACACTATGCACAATCACTGCTCCCCACTATCCCTGCTCCACACTCCCCAGTCCCCACTATCACCGCTCCACACTCCCCACTATCACTGCTTCACATTCCCCACCATCACTGCTCCACAATACTCATTAATTATCACTGCTCCACAATACCCACTATCACTGCTCCACACTCCCCACTATCACTGCTTCACATTCCCCACCATCACTGCTCCACAATACTCATTAATTATCACTGCTCCACAATACCCACTATCACTGCTCCACACTCCCCACTTCCTGCTATCACTGCGCCACACTCCCCACTACCCACTATCACTGCGCCACATTCCCCACTACCCACTATCACTGCTCCACACTCCCCACTATCACTGCTTTACAATACTCATTATCACTGCACCACAATACCCAATATTGCTGCTCCCTCAATACCCACTATCACTGCTCCACAATACTCACTATCACTGCTACACAATAACCATAATCACTGCTTAACAATTACCATTATTAAGGATGGCCAAACGGTTCCAAACACTGGCTGTTCAGAAGTTCTCCGAACAACCGAATTATAGGGTCGTTCGACCGTTTGTTTGGCCCGCCGAATGACCACAATGCACTGCATCGCCGTATAGTGCATTGAAAGCCCTGATTGGCTAAAGCAATGAAAGCTTTGCCCAATCAGGGCACAGAGCACTGTCAGAGTCATGATTGGACACTGTCATGATTGGAGACTGTATCCAATCATGGCTCATTGCTCTTAATCCCGATTCTTTCCATAGCGGCCATTTGTAGTGTGATAGCGGCGTGGAGAGAGATAGAACAGGGATCTATTTAGTGCTAATAGACAGACAGTTAGTGTGCTATAGTGTTCTATTCTGATTCTATTGTCAGTGTAAAAATCAGTTTAGTGTGCATCTAGGGATAATTCAGTGTGAGTGTAGTGCGATCATTCATCCTTACATTAGTGTCAATGTTGGGATAGTTCAGCCAACGACACCCAAAGAACAATTTTTCTGCGCCTGTATGACAGGCGCATATCATTGCAATTTTTGACAGCAAGGCCAATTCTTGCTTTCATCAAGAGTACCTCTATATGGTTATGGTTCGAAGCCACCATGACACCCGAAGAACAATCTTTCTGCACCTGTTTGCAATTATTGCTGCAGCAGCTTCTACTGTATATGCAGTACAGATGTGCCACAGGTGGAATAAGGGGACCCCTCAGGCACTATATTGAAAGGAAGTTTTCCTTTTTTGCTTGTCAAATTTGTTTATTGATTTTGTAAATATAAACATTGGTACAATTAACAAAATATTGATTAGATTAGATGATAGCATTAGTTGAATTTACATATGAAATCTTAGTATTACTTGTATTTACAAGCAATTGAAGACTTAAAGCGGTTGTAAACCGCATAAACATTTTTTTTTTTTCAAACCTGCAAGGCAAAAGGCATAATCAGCTAGTATGCACCGCATACTGGCTGATTATGAAATACTTACCTCGGAACGAGGTGAAGAACACTTACCTGGTCCACGCCGAGCGAGATGTCATCTTGCTCCGGCGTGTCTTCCGGGTATCGCCGCTCCAGCGCTGTGATTGGCTGGAGAGGCGATGACGTCACTCCCGCGCGTGCGCGCGGGAGATTTAAATTCGGCAAGGTCCGGCGGCTGCCGGTCCTTTTGCCGTGGATCCCCCCTGCACATGTGCCGCTGCAATCAGCGGCGCATTGCGAGGGGAATATCTCTTAAACCGTACAGGTTTAGGAGATATTCTTTATACCTACATGTAAGCCTTATTATAGGCTTACCTGTAGGTAAAAGTGAAAAAAGTGGGTTTACAACCACTTTAAGTAAGCTAAATGTTATTTAAAGAACTAAGGTGTTACAATAAATTTTAACAATTATATGATCAAGAGGAACAAAACTTATAATAGGACATTAGAGCTTACTATATATTATTGTTTTATAACAAATTAAATTGTAAAAGTGAGTGTTTCGCTACCATTTTTTATATAAAAAAAATAGGAAAAGAAAGGATAGAATAAGGAGAAAAGAAAAGACTAAAAGGAAAGTAAAGAGAAGAAGAAAAAAGTCAGGATTACTAGAGGTTTCTGGGGATTTCTTAGTAACAATATATATAAATATATATATATATATATATATATATATATATATATTCGGCAGTTATTCAAAACAAAGTTACATACCGTAGTTGCCAAGGTCTTCGTAAAGAAGTGTCAAAATTAGGAGAAAAAAATAGATCACCCAAGGATTCCATATTTTCGCAAATTTATGTATATTATCGTTGGATATGGCATCTGTTTTCGAGAAGATCATGGCTTGGTTTATTCTATTCGTAGTTTCAGAAAACATTAATGATGAAGACTTCCATGCTTTGGCAATAGTCTGCTTTGCGGCTGTGGTAACTTGTAGAAGAAGTTTAAATTGGGTATAAGAGATTTGGGTAGGCTTTAACCACTTCCAAACCACGCCTATTCTGGCACTTCTCTCCTTCATGTAAAAATCATAATTTTTTTGATAGAAAATTACTCAGATCCCCCAAACATTAGATATATTTTTTCAGCAGACACCCTAGGGAATAAAGTGGCGGTCATTGCAACTTTTTATCACGCACAGTATTTGTATTTGTACTTGCGCAATAGTTTTTCAAATGCCTTTTTTTGGAGAAAAAAAAAACGGTTTGATGAATTAAAAAATAACAAAACAGTAAAGTTAGCCAAATTTTTTTGTATAATGTGAAAGATGATGTTACGCTGAGTAAAGAGATACCTAACTTGTCACGCTTTAAAATTGCACACACTCATGGAATGGCGCCAAACTTCGGTACTTAAAAATCTCCATAGGTGGCACTTTAATTTTTTTTACAGGTTACCAGTTTAGAGTTACAGAGGAGGTCTAGTGCTAGAATTATTGCTGTTGCTCTAACGCGCGCGGCGATACCTCACATGTGTGGTTTGAACGGCGTTTACATATGTGGGCGGGACTTACATGCGCGTTCGCTTCTGAGCACGAGCTACTGGGGAGAGGGGCGTTTTAAAAAAAATGTTATTATTATTTTATAAAAAAAATTATTTCTACACTTTAAAAAAAAAATATATTTGATCACTTTTATTAATATTACAAGGAATGTAAACATCCCTTGTAATAGGAATAGTGAGTGACAGGTCCTCTTTATGGAGAGATGTGGGGTCAATAAGACCCCACATCTCTCCTCCAGGCTGGAAGGCATGAAATCGGGAAAAAAATTCACCGATCTTATGCTTTCAACCGCGTTTGCGGCTTTGTTTACTTCCGGGTACCGCCTCCGACAGTCATAGAGATGACCGGTGACCATCTGTCAAAGGTATTTGCACCAACTTCTGGGAGTCCTCACTGCGGGGATTCTGCGAGTAGTGCGTCACCTGCCGCCCGTTGTGTTCTGGGAAACACTCGGCTCCCAGAACACAGCGGGAACCAGTGAGGACGGCGCTGCACGACTCGCGCATGCGCCGTTGGGAACCGGGCAGTGAAGCCGCAATGCTTCACTTCCTGGTTCCCCAACCGAGGATATCGGTGGGGGAAGCAGAGTGATTAGCGATCGCTCGTCCTCTGCTGCCGACGGCGCTGGACTCCAGGACAGGTAAGTGTCCTAATATTAAAAGTCAGCAGCTGCAGTATTTGTAGCTGCTGGCTTTTAATATTTTTTTTTACGGCGGAGATCCGCTTTAAGGAAGGAAGGTCCACTGGAGCACTAACAGGGATCCCACAGGGAGCTAGAGCCTAAGATTCCCCAAGGTGCGGAGTCTAAGATCCAAAGGGTGTTCACCAGAGCCTCTAGTGGTGAGGATGAACTGGGCTGCAACTGGATCCAGGTCGCAATCCCCAGAGTCCCCCAGCTCACGCTCACAGCATAGGGGGAAGCAGAAGCTCAGTATACAAGAGATAGCAAGGGGATAAGCCAAAGGTCGGGACGACTAGCAGACAAGGATAAACATAGGACACGCCAAAGGTCAAGGACACAAGCAGACAGGGATAGTAGAGAACAAGCCAAGGTATTTTTAGGCGAATTGGCATAAATGGGTTATTTAATTTTTTAAGCGCATGTGCAAGAAGGGTGCCAGGTTTATTAGCTTTAAAGTAGAATTTGTGTTTAGATTTATGTAATGTTTTGTCCACCGATTCTGATAGGAATAGGTGAAGATTCAAACTTGCCTTATCAAGTTGTGTTTTTGACACTGGTGTAGGGTTAGATTGGAAATTTGTGTGACATTCATTGAATTATTTTTCTAGTTTTTGTTGTAGTTTTTCTTTTAGGTATGATGTTTGTCGTAAACAGACCCCTCTAAGAACAGGTTTATGGGCTTACCACAATGTTAGTGGGGATATATCAGGAGTATCATTGTTTCCCAGATATTCTTTTATTTCTGATTCTAAGTCGGATGAATGTGACGAGTGTGTGAGAATCGTTTATGTGCCATGTGGAGTCTTGAGCTTTTGGGATTAAAGAAGTAAAGGTTAAAATTATCACACGGTGATCTGTCCAAGTATAAGGTTTAATAGAAGAATTGAGCAATTCTGGTGACATACTTATAGATATTAGGATATGATCAATACGGGAATAAAAAGGGTGGGAATAAAAAGAGAATTGACGTTTTGAAGAATTCATTTCACGCAAGGAATCTAGCAGTGAGTGTTGTTGAAGAAGTCTTTGAAGGAGTCTTTGAAACATTTGAGATTGAGCTGGATACAGTTGGAGTTGGGGATTTATCTAGATAGGGATATAGAACTTGATTTGAATCACCACATATCAAAAGTGTGCCCATTCTATGCGAATCTATTACTTGTAGTAAGTGAGAGAGGAATGAAGTTGGCCTTTTATTAGGTGCATAATAAGAAACAATTGTGATTGGGATATCACATAGGTGTCCCAAAAGTATGAGATAGCGGCCTTCTGGATCTTTGATCTCTGTTATGAGGGTAAAAGGTGTGGTTCGGTGAAATGTTATTAATACTCCTCTGCGTTTTGAATTAGCTGAGGCATTAAAACTTGGGGTAGCATGTGATAACGATTGATTTCCTGACACAATTCTCAGGATTAACCCCATTTCTGCCGTTTGACCCAAATCAATGGGATCATGCAGAGAGCTGAGAAACACACTGCAAATACACCTTTTAGCATTCAACCAGCAAAGTGCCAGAATTGTATTGCCAGCACAGCTTTATAGACAAAATGACATCATTCACATGAACACAACTGATTGGTCAGTCCATATATGGCTTCTTCCTGTAACGTTTATTCTTGGCATGCTGCACACATTTCACAGCACATGTTTCAAAGTCTTTGGGGGCCATCTTCTTCTCTCGATGGGATGGGCCGGAAGGAGGGAGTTTAGGAGTGCAGTAGAATGGAGGGGGGATGGAGTGAGAATGAGCGAGGGGGGGTTTGAACACATCTGCTCTTAATAATAGTCTTTTGTCCTCCATTTCAAGTTTAAGATGTACTTGTAACTCCATTATCTGTTTCTTAATTTTTAAGGATAATATCTGCATTGTAACACATACCCATACATACATATTGAAAAAAATTAAATATTTTTAACTTTTTGCTATAATAAATATCCCCCCAAAAAAAATATTAAAAAAAAAAACATTTTCTTTTCCTCAGTTTAGGCCGATACATATTCTTCTACCTATTTTTGGTAAAAAAAAAAATCGCAATAAGCGTTAATCAATTGGTGTAAGCAAAATTGATAGCGTTTACAAAATAGGGGATAGTTTTATGGCATTTTTATTAATATTTTTTTTTTACTATGGCGGCGATTAGCGATTTTTTCTTTGACTGCGACATTATGACGGACACATTGGATAATTTTGACACATTTTTGGGACCATTTTCATTTTCACAGCGAAAAGTGCTATAAAAATGCACTGTTACTGTGAAAATGACAATTGCAGTTTAGGGGGTGCTGAATGGGTTAAGTGTGACCTCATATGTGTTTCTAACTGTAGGGGGGTGGGGCTGGACATGTGACGTCAGTGATCGTCTTTCCCTATATCCCCACGGTTGGGCTCTTAAAGGTACGTGCTTGTGCCCAGCCGTGCCATTCTGCCGACGTATATCGGCGTGAAGGGGTCCTTAAGTGGTTAATTTACACATCCGATTTTGGTTGTACTTCTTAAAAATAAGCCAACATAACAGTAGGATTAAATAGTATACATTATAACAAATCCTGAATTTAGTTATATATAAATATTTGCACGTAAGGATATATACTTTGATTTATAATATATTAAGAACTTGAAATATTTAAAATTAAAGGTAAGATAGATGAACCGTAAAGTTGAAAGAGCTTCTGAGAGAAATGCAGAATGCATTCAGTCCATTGTGTCCGGTGGATCCAGGTCTGGAGAATTGAATCGACCCCTTTTTGATGAACTTTGTCTGCTTCTGTCAGTTCCAGGCTTAAGCCCCGTGCACACGATCGGACTTTTCCCATCGGAAATTCCGACCGCGTGTATGCCCCATCAAATAGTAATTCCATCCGAAATTCCAAAGAATTTCATCGGAGTTTAGATAGAGAACATTTGGGCCTGGATTCAGGTAGATCAACGCATTTTTAGGCGGGCGTAGCGCATCTCATATGGGGGGGTGTATAGTATGCCTGTGAAGTAGCGCTTGTTTTACCATGCTTAGAACTGTCCCTGCACAATGTGTCACCTGCAAGTCACTGGGAAAGCCTGGGTTTTTTCTTGCATCAGAGGGGGACGGTGTCACGTGTCGGGTGGCCCCGCCCTCACCTACATAAGAGCTGTCACTGGCTCCCGCCGCATCATTCCCAGAGTGTCTCCGGTGGAGACAGGTGATGCGCTGCTCTGCGGACATCTCATCGCTGGATCCTGGACCTGGATGAAGAGGAGATCTTCTCATCGCTGGACCCCGGAGAGGAGATCACCCATTGCAGGATACCGACGGCGTTGGAGCGGAGACCGAGAGTGGCTTACCACTGCTGGAATCTTTTTTTTATTTATATTTTTTTATTTTTAATAAAGGACTTTTTCAACGGTGTCTGTTTTTTTTTTTACAATGTGTTACACTTTCTTTGTGAAATGGTAGGGGTACAATGTACCCCATTACAAATTCACATAGGGGAGGCTGGGATCTGGGGGTCCCCTTTGTTAAAGGGGTCTTCCAGATTCTGATAAGCCCCCCGCCCGCAGACCCCCACAACCACCGGGCAAGGGTTGTGGGGATGAGGCCATTGTCCCCATCAACATGGGGACATGGTGCTTTGAGGGGTCACAGACCCCCAAAGCATCCTCCCCATGTTTAGGGCATGTAGCCTGGTACAGTTCAGGGGGGGGCGCTCTCCCGTACCCCCCTCATCAGTTGATGGTGGCTTCACATGTGGACTCTCTGATCAGAAGTGCATTCTTTGATCAAAAGTGTGAGTTAAAAACCAGGAGTTTGAAACAGGAGGTAAGACAGGAGTCTTCATTATTTTTTTTCAATCACTGATCCAGAACAAGCTTGCAGCTAATAAAGTTGGAACTCTTGCTATATAGATTCAGCGGTGCAGCAGACGCTCTCATCTTAGTCTGCTCACCCCAGGGATAGTGAGAGCAGGACGCTCTCAAACAAGTCGGCTCTCCCTAGGGATAGTGCAGCCAGGCAGGGTCCACCACACCCCCCTAGCCAATTGATCCAGGGTTGCACCGATCGCCGTTAAGGGGTCAGGAAGGAATTTTTTCCCCCGATCGCTGCAGATTGGCACAGCATGCCTGGGGTTTTTCGCCTTCCTCTGGACCAATCGGGGAGAGAAGACTCAACGAGTGACGGCTCACTTGGACAGTCTTCCACCCATCACGTCCGGCGTCTCGCGGCTCTTCCCGCATCCGCGCCAGACCAGGCCTCATTCGCGGCCGCCGCAATTAGGAAAGACTGATGACAATGTGACTGGCGACAATGGCTAATCTGCGATACTCTGCGGACTCTATTCGGGGTCTGAGACAATTCGCAACAGCATTACCAGCCGTCACCAAAAAGGCCTTAAAAATAGAGCAACTTTTGAGATTCGATCGACGATCGACCATCAAAAATTTTAACTATTTAACCCAGCTCGAGCACATATCATGTGCTTTGATCAACACAAGATCGGCAGTAAAACACCGATTAGAAATCCACGATTTCTTACTACAAAACGATCTAGACTGCCTCTTTATTACAGAAAGCTGGCTCTCAGACGACTGCAACACCATTCTCGGAGAATTGGTGCCAGAAAACTATCGCATTATAACGGAAAACAGAATAGGGCAAAGAGGAGGAGGCCTGGCAGTGATCCACAAGAATCGCATTACAATCACTAAGCCAGCCCTTCAAAATCCTCTTCCATTCATGGAAACCCTTACTCTTCAACTTCAAACTTCCCCCCAGGAGACTGTTCACATTCTCCTCTGCTATAGGCCACCTGGGCCAAAATCGCAGTTTTTGCCATCATTAACGGAGTTTATATCCACTTATACCCTTAACAGCAAACACCTTTTGCTGCTCAGGGACTTTAATCTGTGGGCCAACTCCGCACAGGATCCCATTGCGGACGCCTGCATTGATCACCTGGAGGGATTAGGGCTACAGCAACTTATATGCGGGCCAACACATGCTTCAGGTCACACACTCGACCTAATTTTCAGACAAAATCTGAAAATAAGCATTTTAGAAAATGAACCATTGCCATGGACAGACCACCATGCAATTAATTTCATAATCTCCAAAATTCCCCCAGTGATAAAAGCACCCAAGCCGGTGACAATACACTGGGCTAGATCTCAGAAGAAGCTCCATTCGGAACTCTTCAAATCTACCTTGGGAAACAGAATCAAAACAATCCATCCACATCAAACAGCCGCAGATACACTGGATGCCATAAACGCAGCCCTGCTACAGTCAGCCGATTTAGTAGCACCGAAACGCAAAGCCTGCATCCGAAAAAGAAAGTCCGGCTGGTTCAACAACCAGCTGTCGCTTCTGAAGCAAGAGCGCAGAAGGGCGGAAGCCGCCTGGAAAAGAAGTCCTGCAGAGGATAACCTCATCATCTACAAGGCAATAACAACACGATATCATAAAGAAATCTTCAAAGCCAAGAAACATAATTTTTCTATGGCGATTAACAGCGCCCTAATTCGCCCCCGCAAACTCTTCAAGATGGTCACCCAGACCATGAATCCAGGATGTCTTGAAGTCCCCAACTCAGACACCCAAGAGTTCTGCAATGAACTATCGGATTTCTTCATCAACAAAATTGAAAGAATCCGGGAAAGCATCATGCAAAACAATACCCCCCTCAACCCCACCGTCAATCAACCACAAAACACCCACAGAAAAGCTCTACAATCAACAAAGTTCACTCTGGAACCGATCTCCATCGATACCACAAAAAATATCATTGGTGCCTTGCGGAACAGCACATCGCCCAATGATATCATCCCCACCAAACTGCTGAAGGAATGTGCCGACATCCTGGCACCACCCATCACACAGCTTATAAACCAGTCATTTAAGGAAGGCACAGTGCCATCCCTGTTGAAAGAGGGCACAATCCAGCCCGTCTTGAAAAAACCTAACCTGGATCCCAAGGACCCAACTCACCGCCGTCCCATAACAGGCCTAAATGTTCTCTCCAAGATAATGGAGAAAGTAGTGGTACAACAGCTGCAACAGCATCTAGATACCCACAATCTACTGGATCCATTACAATCAGGCTTCCGTCCCGGACACGGGACAGAAACGGCCTTACTCAAAATATGGGACGATGCCCTCGAGGCCGCAGACGAAGGAGAATCTTGTCTCCTGGTTCTGCTGGACCTAAGCGCAGCCTTTGACACGGTAGACCACAAACTGTTACTGATGCGACTAGCCAAGGTAGCAGAAGTCGCAGAAGGTGATTTACCATGGTTTTCTTCCTTTCTTGAAAACCGATCACAAACAGTTAAATTGGGTTGTTTCACGTCGGAAAAGCGCACAGTGTCATGTGGAGTCCCCCAAGGATCCCCCCTGTCACCGGTGCTTTTCAACATCTATCTTCGCCCTCTCTTTGATATTATCAGTAGCCAAGAACTACTCTATCACTCTTATGCAGACGATACGCAACTGTATTTCCGCATCTGCAACAAAAAGGATCATCATCTCAGTTTAGAGAAATGTCTCTCTTTGATAGAAAACTGGATGACTAAGAGTTATCTTAAACTCAACAGTTCAAAAACAGAACTCCTTATGTTTCACGCCAGCCGAAAGAGTCAACTGGCAACAACCTGGACACCCCCGCCCATTCTGGGCCAAATCATCACCCCTAGCTCCAAAGTCAAAAGTCTCGGGGTCATCTTCGACACCTTCATGACAATGGACGCACAAATAGGGTCAGTAGTCAGCGGAGCGCACCATCTGTTGCGCCTACTACGCAGACTTATTCCATTTATCCCCAAAGAAGACGTAGCAGTCGTGGTGGGAACAATCGTGAATTCCAGACTGGACTATGCTAACGCCCTGTACCTCGGACTCCCAAAGTACCAAATCTCCCGTCTGCAAGTCGTTCAGAATACGGCCGCCAGACTGGTGACTGGGAAAAAAAAAATGGGAATCAATCTCACCTTCGCTGAGAACCCTTCACTGGCTGCCAGTAAAAGACAGAATTGCATTTAAAGCACTCTGCCTGACACATAAGTGCATCCATGGGAAGGCTCCGCAATATCTTTGCGACAAGATAGAACCTCACAATTCGAATCGCGTTCTGCGATCCACCGACCAAAATCTGGTCAGGGTACCAAAAACCAAATACAAGTCCAAAGGAGAAAGAAGGTTTGCTTTTCAGGGTCCTAGACTATGGAACGCTTTACCAACCAGCATTCGGTTGGAGGAAAACCACCTGACTTTCAGAAGACGGATCAAAACTCTGCTCTTTTGATGTCATGAGACACGAACAACTAGCGCCCAGAAGCGATTCAGTTCGCATGCGCCGCGCTTTATAAGTTTTTCATTCATTCATTCATTCATTCTTTTCCTGCAGCCTGCCAGGTTGCATGCTCGGATAAAGGATCTGGTATGGATTTTTGGGGGGAACTCCACGCTATTTTTTTTTAAATTTAGGGTGGAGTTCCCCTTAAAATTCTAAAATCCATACCAGACCTGAAGGGCCTGGTAATTGGATTTGGGGGGACCCCCACGCATTTTTTTTATTTTTTTTTATCAATGACTTTTCTCTGTATTGCAGAGAGCCGACAATTTATTATAGCCGCGAGTGGTTTTAAATTACTTTTTTCCTTCAGAAATTACACCTTGTGCAGGGTAAGTTCTAAGCACGGGAAACAAGCGCTGCTTTACATGCATACTATACACACCCCCTAGGTTCAAAATTTAAAGAATATTTCACTTTTATTGTTTCACTTTAAGCATTATTAAAATCACTGCTCCCGAAAAAAACACAGTTTTTAAAAAAAAAAAATTGCATTGATACATGTCCCATGGAGCAGGACCCAGGTCCCCAAACACTTTTTATGACAATAACTTGCATATAAGCCTTTAAAATGAACACTTTAGATTTCTCCATAGAACACAGGGTGTTTTTCGAATTTGCCGCGAACACCCAAAATAGTTTGATGTTCGGCGAACAGGCAATGTTCGAGTCGAAGCTCATCCCTAGTGAGGAGAATTTGACTGAGCCATATTACAGGAGCAGCTCTTCATTGTGGTTTTTCAATTTTGGTTTACCTCGGGCAGCTCCCAAAACCATTCTATTTGGTTGACAGGGTATTGAGGAGGATATCAGTATTCTTCATGTTTAGTTACCCTGTCATTCGGGCGTCTGTGGTGGCCGTGAAGTCCCAGGAAGAACAGAGCCTTAGCAGGACATTACAGGGGGGCAGGGCAATTGGTAGTTTAGGAAGATAGCTAGGAAGGAAGATATAATCTGAGGACTGTAAACTACAATATACTACATTTTTGTTCTCGAGTTTAGTTATTCTTTAAACTTCCTGTGCCTCCAGAGCAACTTTTGATGTTTTTATTTTTTGTTTTCAAAAAGGTTTTATTTGGAAGACAAGAAATAATAGAGTTCAGTACAATGCCTTTTGATGTTTTTATATGGTCTAGGTAGTATTCTACTATACTACTGTATGTACTATGGCTTTATATGTACATTTCTTTTTGCCTTTTTTAAGCCATACAGTATAGCAAGTTTAAATAGTTTATATACCATAGTATACTAGGATGTGTGAGGATGGGACCCTGTGCTGTGGGAGAAATGGCTGCTTTACGCCAAAATCTGTAGAGAAACACACGTTAATGGGTCAGCTGTGTTTTGGGCTTTTTAAGGCTGACCTGAACAGCATTCAGGGCCCCACCCCACAGACAGGAAGTCTGTACCCAGGAGCCAGGTGAGCTCCCATCTGTGAGAGAAGTCACAGAGTGGATGCATCTCTGCAGGAGGCAGAGGTCATCAATATTGGAGCAGCAAGACGTAAGCTAGAAGCTGTGTGCTTAAAAAGGACAAGTCGCTGTGTGCAAATCTAATGCTGTGTGCAGATAAGTCGCTGTGTGCGAATCAAACGCTGTGTGCGGACGGGTGATTTTTGCAAGACACAGAAATGATGAAACCCCCCTGTGAGGGCTACTTTTGTTTTCTTTGAACTTTACTTTTAAATTAAAGTGGGCTACCAGCCCTTAAAAACTCAGTATTGGATTGGCGTCTCACTGAAAAACGCATCTACCCTTGGAGTCTGATCCCCCAATCTCACAGATGATTGACCCATACATACAGTATATAAATACCGGTAAGTAAAATCATTTCATGTAACATTTTCACATTTGTTTTATTAGGCTGTTTTTTAACAGAAGTAGGATTCATTTATGGTCTACTTTCCATGTAATAAGGTTTGCTACACTGCATGAGAAGCAATTTAAAATAGGCAAGCCAAAGTAGCAATTGTTTCACATAGAAATACATATTTTACATCCTACACATATTTTACATCCTCATAATAGCAGCCTATACAGTATATTTCATTATATATAATACAATAAGATGTGAAATCAATTGCATCTGCATTTTTCCCAATGTCACAGTGATCAAAAAACCCTAGCATACATCTAAGATGACAGCTTGGATGAAAGGAAGAGAAACAATGATGCTGAATGACAATATCTGGGGATTAGTAAACTATGAATGATTATCGCATCCATCGGCAAGCGAAGGAAGAGTATAGTATTCAAAATGTAGAATGTTTGGACCAAAATGTTCAAACATTTTCTGAACCCTGGGCCAATTTTATTTATCAAAGCCTAAAACTGTTCTTTTTGCACTTTACTAATATACAGTTTTAGCCCTGGTTCACACTGACAGCGGGATTGAAATCATGCAAGCTCAGCTGAACTCTCACAATTTAATTTCCTCATGTCAGTCCCGACTTCGGAGGCGATTTCTGAGTCATCTGTGCGGATTGCTGCACAGATGTCTATACGAATCGCGAAGTCGCCAAAAGACATGTCATATCACATGCCAAATCGCTGTAATGTGAACCTAGGCTTACTAATTACTCTTCAAAAGTGTAAGATGTCTAATAGTGTGTTATAGATAATATGCAATTCAGCCAAAAGTACATGAAACTAATTCCCATTTCCCAGCCAGAGTGAATTTTGTAATCATATTTAAAGGGGTTGTAAAGGTAGATTTTTTCCTAAATAGCTTCCTTTACCTTAGTGCAATCCTCCTTCACTTACCTCATCCTTCCATTTTGCTTTTAAATGTCCTTATTTCTTCTGCACTAAGGTAAAGGAAGCTATTTAGGGAAAAACACTTTTACCTTTACAACCCCTTTAATGATGAGATGCCTAATTACTAAAGTAGAACTCCAGTGATCATTTTTTTGAATCTAGCAGGGAAGGGTTAGAAACTGGTTCAGGTTGTATTGATGTCTATGTCCCCATTGGGAGCACTGCCCCTATCTCCAGTCCCCAAAAGACGCCTGTAAGGATTAATCTGTTTAAAAGGACACAACAGCAGTAAAAACACTTTTTGTTTTTGAAGGGGAAGGAAACGTAACATGTCATCTGTGCCCAGTCTTGCCAAAAAGAGTTAAGCCAGCTCTGAGCAATCCTGGTACCTTTTTTCAGTAAGATAAAAACTGACACACATAGAAATAGGTGCCTGTTTCTTCCCCCTTGCTGTGACAGACAGGTAATTTCCTCATCTAATGCAGGAGTGTGAGAGAGGCATTCTGTGTACTTCACATCCCCCCTCCTTTCTTCTCCAGCTATCCCAGGATTGACTGCTCCACACCTCAGCATGATTGGGCATGTTGAAGTCATGTGGTGCCTTTCCTGGGTTTTGACTGGATGTTAGTGATCATGGGACATAATCCACGAGACCAGCAACAGTTCAGTGTAAAAAATACACAGGAGAAAATATATGTTGCCAAGGGGAGTGTAGAGATGGGTGGGGAGACTACTGACATCAAGACTCCGCCCACCAAGCTCTAGACAACAGACACGCCCACAGAATCTGGAGTTTTGCAGGGCTACAAACAGAAAAAGGGGAGATATTTGACAGGTAAGGATACATGCAGGAGGCATGTATATACTTAGAGATAAGCACTATGGCAGTAGTTTAGCAATGACGAGAGTGGGTTTACATCCAAGTGGGTTTACATCCACTGTAGCCTCCCTGGTGGTATGATTATGTCAGATTTTTTTTAATCTTAAAGCGGTATGTTGTTTTGTATAGAAATTTGGTGTTTTATATTGTAGCCCTGTAATTCTTATGCCCTGTACACACAATCCGAAAATCGGAGGACAGATCCTCAGACTCTTTTCATTTACTAGTCACAGGTAGATATTGAATAGGTTACTAAAGTCTCAAAAATTCTCGTACGACAGAAAATAAAATCAGAAGTGATGTCATGTGTTGTAATGTATTTGTATTGTATTTTCGGATGACAACTGTACTGACTAAACTAAATTCTTATGATCTGGTGGTGAATCTGCAGTGAATATATGGTGAATGTCACATTCACTGTGTTATAAATATGTGTAATGTAATTTTAATACAAATAATGTATGTATCCGCAAAAAAGCCAAACAATTTTAAGTTTAATTATACAAAGTCATTAAATATCTAATGTTCTTATTTGTTTTATAAATAGTCACATACATAAAGTAAGTAAATGTAATACATCTGCTTTAACACATGTGTGACTGGCATATGAAATTCTTGGTGCTTGTGTAGCTTTGCCTAATAAAGCTGCTTTTTACTGTGGGAAATTTGGGACAATGACTTGAGTTTCTTTTCAATAAACTAACTATAAGGACTTAAGTTTGTCTTAACTTACTTTAAATTCACATGGTGATCCAAAGAAATAATTGAAAACAGATCGCCCTACAACTTCACTATAGCTAGAGAAAGGGATTACAACATGTTTAGTACATTCTAGGAAAATAATAAAAAGAAAATATAATTAGAAAATTCCTAAACGTTTTGTATAACTGTCACTTTCACTGCCACCTGTAACATGATCAATGTGTATTAATTACACCTGCTTTCTTATGTAACAATACAATTAAACAGAACTATGAAAAAAAAAAATTTCACCTGTTCTAAATTTAAGTATAGCAGGTTCATACGCTTCATACTTACATTTTTTCAGAGCCACTTGTTTTCCTTTTCAGAGTGTTTATGAATCCTCAGTATTCAATTACTGTAAAAGGTGATCTATCAAAAATAATTTTGCATCCATTCCACCAGTTTGTCTGTAAGCAGCGAAGAGAGCCTGCAAAGTGCCTGTAGATGCATCGGTGCCTTCCATTACAGTGGTCTGAATACCCCCTGAAAGCCCCTGCCTCTGGTATGTGAGAATGAGTCTGCTGGCTCACAGTATTGTCTGTCAAACCAAGCAAAGGCTATTTAGTTACCCTGGAGTTCTCATGTGGAATAAAGCAAACAAAAGTCTTCTCTTCCCTCTTCTCAGCTCAATTCTGAACCATTTCAGAGACATTAGCTGGGATACAGGAAAGCCTAAAATACATTAAGTTGTTTTAAGCAGTTTGTGGTATGCCACAAATTTAATTATTAACGAAGTAGAACAATTCATGTTAATTAATAACATGGTGTGCAGCAATGTGGTTTCTAAAAGTATTAATAAGACAAGTAATAATTATACTTGGAAATTTGTATTTTTCTAGTAAATTATTCATTTTGTGACTATTTCACATTACTGCATTAGACCACTGAACTTTGTTCTCTACTATCCAATTTCAGGCTCATGCCTACATAAAAGTAATCAGGAATAGGTAATGGATGGTGTGTATATGTCACCCAGGTTTCTCATATACACAAGGTGAGGGGCTCCAAGGTTTATAGTGACATGGAAAAAACATATTTTTTGTTGTCTCAGATAATAAGATCTGTTCTGGGTCATGGAGTCGGAAGGCTTTATAGAGCTTTGGTAGGGTAAAATCTCCATTCCTAGGTCCACACTTTACCTGGTAGCCAGACCTTCTTATTGGCCTGAGCTGTCCACAAGCCTTTAATATGTGAGCTGATGCTCAAGACTCATTCTCTCTGTTGTGGGTGTATGCTGTTGTGTGAAAAGGCTGACTGCTGGCAGAATGCTAAAAGGTACAAGTGCTGCCTGTTTGATTTAGTCAGCAACTAAAAAGAATTTAGTCAGTGCATGCACCAGTGTGGCCCTCTCCACCCGTTCGTCCACCTGTTGGACGAACAGATGTTTTGCTTGTTTTATGATGAGGACTAGTTGTACAAAGTACTCCTGCACTGAAACTGTTTGTTTGCTGCATTAATGAGTTAAAGTGCAGGATAAACCTGCTTGCACTGTTCCTGGGTGTTTTGTGCATATAAAACAGAACAAATGTTGACTGCATAACACAGATCAGTAAACAATAGGCCAAAAGGTTATGAAATTGATCACACCACAGAGTCAGTGCAATGCTTCAAGGCCACACAGGACCTCTTTATCAGGCATTTTGTATATGGTTTACTATTACCCTTTGCTTCAATTGCCCCTCCCTATTAGATTGTAAGCTCACAGCAGCAGGGCCATCCTAAGCCTCTTATATTGAATTGTATTGTTACTGTACTGTCACATTTTATATTGTAAAGTGCTGTGCAAACTGTTGACACTATATAAAATCTTTATAGGACATGGATACAAGGCCGCGCGAATCAACTCTGCGTGAAAAAATAGGAACTGGGGTGCAGAAAAATGGCAGCAGGTGCTCTGGACTGATGAGTCAAAATTATAAATATTTGGCTGTAGAAGGAGGCCATTTGTTCGTGAAGGGCTGGAGAGCGGTACAAAAATGAGTGTCTGCAGGCAACAATGAAACATGGTGGAGGTTTCCTTGCAAATTTGGGGCTGTATTTCTCCAAATGGAGTTGGAGATTTGGTGAGGATCAATGGTGTCCTCGGTGCTGAGAACTACAGGCAGATAAGTATCCATCATGCCATACCATCAGTTAAGTAATGTGCCAGAGTAATAGTCAATACGTAAATGCCAGAAGGGTGCTCTGGCTGAAGCAAAAGTCTGCTGATACAGCTTCTAAGCAGAGTTTATAAAAAATGGGATCCAGGCGCTACTGCCTGTAAAGTCGCTCACTGTGGTGTGTATATAATCACAGCTCGACTGTGCCGCTGTCCAGAAGCATAGAATTGGATGCTAAGAAGCTGGAGACAAACAAAGCTGACAGCACTCAGGGGCTGAAGTGATTTTTGATGAAAATGGCAGTAATAATCCACAGTATGCCCAATGTACTAACTGCCATTTTATTCACAGTGTAATTTTAAAAACAGCACATAATCCATAAAACATGGTTATGTTACCAAGCTGACTCTGGAGCTGGCTCGGGCACTGATGCATCACTGTATCCGAGACATGAATAGCCATGCAGAGGCGTTGACAACCATGGCCGCAAGGATGGAGTAAACTGCTGGAATATCCAATCCGCATGAGAATGGTGTCACTGAAGCCCCTGAGCGGAAGTGCGCTGCGGCCAGCGTGAAACGCATGCGTCCCTGTTGCCATGACAACAAGCTGACAACGTGCTTTTTCAAGTAACGGAAATGACACCTAACAGAGATTTTTAAACCCAATGTGGAGGCGGGGAGTGGGCAGAGCTAAAGAATGAATACACCAGTTAACCCATCAGTGCCCTTTCCATGTAATAGAACACATAATCTATTTAATGAAACTATAATGCTTTAAAATATGATGATGATAATTAAATAATTAAAAGAAAAAATAAATGCTAAATAATACAAATTATAATAAATAATGTAATAGAAAATACATAAAAATATATAAATAAATGTTAGAAGAGGCCAAACTATGCATATAAAAAAATGTGTGTCGGGGGCGTGGCTTGGCGAGCGACAGAGATGGCAGCACATTGAGCGAGCTCCTCTACACGCACAGCCCTATCTAGCTGAATACCCGACAGACAGCACCCCAATGCCTGGCAAAAAGACCTGCTTCACTCCCAGCTCACGCCCGAGACGTGCCTCGGTGTCCTACTCAGCCCAAAACATTGCGGAGCTCTTTAAACCTAGGACCGCAGGACGCGGCGCGGCAGCTAGGCCTAAGATGGCGCTGACTGGCCACGATGAAGATTACAGCGATGACTCCCAATCAGCACCTGAAAGCTCGGCTCGGAGCAAGGCAGCACCGGATCAACCCTTAACGTTCGCCGATATGTCCATGATTGCTGCGGACATAAAGGCCACGTTTTCGGCGGCCATCACCGACCTTAAAACCAGCATGCTAGTGCTGAATGAAAAGATGGCCGCGGCTGAGACCTCCGGAAAACGCAGGGACAAGGCCATACAACGGGTGGAGAGGGCCACACTGGTGCATGCACAGCATTTTATTGACATGAACCGTAATATCGAGGACCTCGATAACAGAGGGAGAAGGTGTAACGTACGGATCAGGGGGATCCCGGAATCCGTAGATGCAGACCAGATTGTTACAACACTGGGCAGCGTATTTAACAGCCTACTGGAAAGGCAGGAGGACGCACCAATCGGTTTTGTTCGCGCCCATAGAGCCCTCAGACCCAGGGGATCGGATGCGGCCCCCCCGAGGGACATAATATGCTGCCTGGAAAGTTTCGGCCTGAAAGAAGAGATCATGCACCGTGCCAGGAGAAATGACCACATTGTCTATAATGGAGCAACCATCCTGTTATTTCAGGATTTGTCCCCAATAACTTTGCGAAACAGGAGAGCTCTGCGCCCCCTCCTAGACAGGCTGAGGGAGAAAGATTTGCGATACACCTGGCGCTTCCCCTTTGCTCTGGTGGTTTCCTCCAATGGACATCAGCACACGCTGCGCGTTCCAGCAGACCTGCCTGAATTCTGTGACGCCCTGGGCATAGATCTGGTCGAATTGCCAGACTGGTATGCTGAGTTCCTACACCCTCTTCCGGACAGCTCGACTGTGCCGCTGTCCAGAAGCATAGAATTGGATGCTAAGAAGCTGGAGACAAACAAAGCTGACAGCACTCAGGGGCTGAAGTGATTTTTGATGAAAATGGCAGTAATAATCCACAGTATGCCCAATGCACTAACTGCCATTTTATTCACAGTGTAATTTTAAAAACAGTACATAATCCATAAAACATGGTTATGTTACCAAGCTGACTCTGGAGCTGGCTCGGGCACTGATGCATCACTGTATCCGAGACATGAATAGCCATGCAGAGGCGTTGACAACCATGGCCGCAAGGATGGAGTAAACTGCTGGAATATCCAATCCGCATGAGAATGGTGTCACTGAAGCCCCTGAGCGGAAGTGCGCTGCGGCCAGCGTGAAACGCATGCGTCCCTGTTGCCATGACAACAAGCTGACAACGTGCTTTTTCAAGTAACGGAAATGACACCTAACAGAGATTTTTAAACCCAATGTGGAGGCGGGGAGTGGGCAGAGCTAAAGAATGAATACACCAGTTAACCCATCAGTGCCCTTTCCATGTAATAGAACACATAATCTATTTAATGAAACTATAATGCTTTAAAATATGATGATGATAATTAAATAATTAAAAGAAAAAATAAATGCTAAATAATACAAATTATAATAAATAATGTAATAGAAAATACATAAAAATATATAAATAAATGTTAGAAGAGGCCAAACTATGCATATAAAAAAATGTGTGTCGGGGGCGTGGCTTGGCGAGCGACAGAGATGGCAGCACATTGAGCGAGCTCCTCTACACGCACAGCCCTATCTAGCTGAATACCCAACAGACAGCACCCCAATGCCTGGCAAAAAGACCTGCTTCACTCCCAGCTCACGCCCGAGACGTGCCTCGGTGTCCTACTCAGCCCAAAACATTGCGGAGCTCTTTAAACCTAGGACCGCAGGACGCGGCGCGGCAGCTAGGCCTAAGATGGCGCCGACTGGCCACGATGAAGATTACAGCGATGACTCCCAATCAGCACCTGAAAGCTCGGCTCGGAGCAAGGCAGCACCGGATCAACCCTTAACGTTCGCCGATATGTCCATGATTGCTGCGGACATAAAGGCGAAACAGGAGAGCTCTGCGCCCCCTCCTAGACAGGCTGAGGGAGAAAGATTTGCGATACACCTGGCGCTTCCCCTTTGCTCTGGTGGTTTCCTCCAATGGACATCAGCACACGCTGCGCGTTCCAGCAGACCTGCCTGAATTCTGTGACGCCCTGGGCATAGATCTGGTCGAATTGCCAGACTGGTATGCTGAGTTCCTACACCCTCTTCCGGAACGGAGCCCTCCAGATTCCCCTCTCTCCACTCCAGATAAGAGGCTTACGAAGAGAGCCAAGCACGGCAGGGGGGGAGGAATGAAGTCCGGTACCCCCAGAAGACAGGCTGAAGGCCCGAGGGAGTTGATCATGAACTGACTCAGCAGCCGTACAGTTGTTGGATTTTAATCCCCTACTTGCGATCTTTTTTTTTTTTTGGCTCTTCGCCTGGCTCCCCCCCCCTCCCCGCTCATTTTCTGTTCAGATCGGCCCCCCACGCTACTCGCAGCAGACTCACTAACAGGCCCCCTAGTCCCACCCTGGTTGCTTTTCTTCTTACACCTGCAGCCCTGGAAGGGAGGTTAGGCTCGGATTGGCCTTACTTAGCTATGACCACCGCTATCCAAGGGGTAGAACACTCACTGTCCTATGCTGTGCCTGCCCTGGACGTGGCTCCCTTTTTGGCACGTTCTTAGGTCATAGCCCCCGGAGCTCAACTGACGGCTCATTTGCTCATGGCAATGGGGGGCCTGCCAGGAGGACAGACCAGCAACCCTCATAACCTGGGATCATCACTAATGGAGCCCGATTGCGGGCACCGGCACAATACGTGATGCCTCCTGGAGCCTCGTCACATAGACTCACCTTAAGGTTTTTGTGCCTATCTTGGGCTAAGTATTGACTCCAACAGAACTTCGGGGGGGGGGGGGGGTTTGCGGTGGTGGGGGGGATAAGGGCGGCTTTGATGGGGGAAGTGATTTAATCTGTTTTGTTCACTCATTCGTTACAGCAGGTTTGCTTCGGCTCATGTTTTGGACTGCTTTAATTTTTGCTTATTTCCACTATAAGTCCATCTTGGTTTAAATGTCGTGCATGTCCTGGCTCCATGTCTTGTGGTGCTCCTGCACCGCAACCACACGGATACAGGTTGGGTATTCTTAGTAAGCAGTACACTGATTTAAAGCTTTAGCCATTAGGGCTGTGCGTGTACTTTAATGGTTATATTTGACTTGTTCATAACTGCTTGGCAGAAAGTGCGGCGCTGACATTTGTTGTCGTCGCCTCCCTCCTGCCCCACAAGGCTTCCGGTGTCCAAAATGGGTCACTGGTTGCACTAAATTACATAGGTGGTCTTCTCCCGTCGGGGTCAGTTTTTTTTTCTCTGCCCCCGGGGGAAATACACCGTAGATACTTATTACTTGCTTCTACCATCTTCATCTCTTCTTCCTATCATTTCTTTTCCTATCCTCACTCTGTCCTTCTCTGTACTTTCTCTTTGGGAGATAAAGCTCTCATAGTGCTATTGTGGTTACCTTTGGTGTGCACTAACAGTGTCATTGATTTGCCTTTCTTGCAGTAGTCCTGACCGGGTTGGGTCCTCTGGGCGTCTCCTCCTCCTCCATCTTCGGCTCCAATCATGGCTTACTCATCGCGGGGGGGCACCCACTGGTGGTCACACATAATGTGAGGGGTCTGAACATCCCTGAACGGCGCACCTCCCTGCTGAGGGTAAGCCCCATTTTGTGTTTCTCCAAGAGACCCATTTCAGGACACTCCAGGTCCCTAAACTCTCCAGTCCGTCCTTTCCCCGAGTATTTCACGCCACCAACAGCGAGGCAAAATCGAAGGGGGCAGCGATTCTGGTTAACAGGGAGGCTCCCTTCGAGGTCTCGGAACAACTTTGTGACCCGGGGGGCAGGTATATTTTCATTAAGGGAACTTATGGGACCACGCAGGTGACCCTGGCAAATGTGTACTTCCCCAACAAAGCCCATGTGACATTTTGCCAGAAGATCATTAAGGAACTCAGTGGGTTCGCCAGAGGGTGTATCATCCTAGGAGGGGACTTCAACGTGCCCCTCTGCCCTTTAGTTGACACGTCAAATGGGAAATCATGCATCACGTACAGAGTGCTCAAACGCCTTAAGTTACTTCTCCAATCCCTACATCTGATCGACACCTGGCGCTTTCTCAACCCAGAGGGCCGCGATTTCACACATTTTTCTGTCCCGCACTCTAGATATGCCAGGCTAGACTACTTATTCGTGTCTCAACGTGACCTTGAGAAAGTAGATGGAGCACACATAGGCACCCAGACTTTCTCAGACCACGCTCCAATATCACTGTCCATGGGCTTAGCGAATTCCCCCCGACGACAACCTTCCTGGAGGCTTAACGCTTCGCTGCTGACAGACCCAACGACACTCCCTGTAGTTACAAAGGGGCTGAAGGAGTTTTTTAGAATTAATGCTACCGAGGGATCCGACCCACTGAGCGTCTGGGAGGCGCATAAATGCTCCATCCGGGGGATCTTGATGGGTCTGGGCGCCAAGAAAAAGAGAGAAAGGGAGGCTACAGTCCAGCAGTTGGTCACCAAAATAGCTGAACTAGAGGCCCTTCATAAACAGTCCCTCTCTGTATCATCGGCCGCTTTGCTTCTTGAGACGAGAAGGAACTTGCAGCAATTGCTTGACTCCACGGCCAAGCGTATGCTATTCTTTAAGAAAAGACTATACTACGAATCAGGTAATAAGGCGGGCAAGTTCCTAGCGAGAGCGCTCAGAGAATGCTCTTCCGTAAACAACATAGCGGGTATTAAAGGGGAGGACGGTAGCCTGGAGGTAACGTCAGAGGCGATAGCTGATCGATTCCATAGCTTTTACACCAGGCTCTACAACCTCCCACCCCAACATAGACAATCCGACATGGTAGGGGACAGAACACGAATCATTAGCGACTACCTAACTAAAAGTGGACTACCCACCCTTCCAGACTCAGATGCTACTCTCCTCGAAGAACCAATTACTTCCCAAGAAATTAGCTTAGCCATTACACAACTTAAATCGGGCAAAAGTCCGGGCCCGGATGGGTACTCGGCGGTGTATTACAAGACATTCAATGATCATTTGGCAGGACCTCTCAGAGATGCACTGAACTCACTGTCTACTCCTAGAAAAGTGACACCAGACTTACTTTCGGCGCACATTACCTTTTTGGCGAAACCGGGTAAGGATCCTACAGATTGCGCGAGTTATCGCCCCATTTCGCTACTCAATCTGGACTTGAAGCTCTTTGCAAAAATTCTTGCTACCAGATTGGGTCCAATGCTGCCTGGCATAATTGGGCTAGAACAGGTGGGGTTTGTGCCGGGTAGAGAGGCGAAGGACAATACCTCCAAGGCGCTTTTATTGTTACATGCGGCGAGAGTTCGGAATATCGAGGGCCTTCTCCTGTCTACTGATGCGGAGAAGGCCTTCGATCGAGTGGCATGGGATTTCATGCTGGCGGTGTGTAGGCGGGTGGGGATGGGACCCCACATGCTATCATGGATTGCCGCTCTGTATCAAAATCCTTATGCCCAAATCCGGATCAATGGCACCCTCTCTAAGAGAGTTGAAATAGCGAACGGAACGCGACAGGGGTGCCCCCTGTCGCCTCTGTTATTCATCTTGTCGCTCGAACCCTTTATCCGGACGATCA
Source organism: Rana temporaria (assembly GCF_905171775.1). Taxonomy (NCBI): domain Eukaryota; kingdom Metazoa; phylum Chordata; class Amphibia; order Anura; family Ranidae; genus Rana; species Rana temporaria. The sequence continues at coordinate 156,025,111 of NC_053492.1, forward strand.
AACTAAATTCGGCGGTGAGCGGGTTTCGGGTAGGTGATAGTGAGTTCAAAGTAGCAGCGTATGCTGATGATCTCCTGTTCTTCCTAACAGACCCACACTTCTCCCTCCCCGGCCTATTAGCTTAGAGTTCTCACGTTACGGGTACGTTTCTAACCTGAAAATAAACTATACGAAATCGGAGGCCCTCAATATCACGCTCCCAGATAGGGTGTTGGCACTTGCCAAAGCTAACTCCCCCTTTCGCTGGGAATACAGCGCACTCAAATATCTCGGCACCTGGCTTACCCCTCAGCTTTCAAACATCTTTGAAAGAAATTTCCCTCCTCTATTGAAGGGATGTGAAAAAGATCTGGGTCAGTGGGATCAGGGAAACTTCTCCTGGCTCGGACGAGCGTCCATAGTCAAAATGGTCACTCTCCCAAGATTCCTTTATCTCATACGCACACTTCCAGTGAGAATCCCCCGAAGCTTCTTCACTTCCCTAAACACAGTTCTATTGCGTTTCATATGGAACCGCAAGAAACCGAGAATCAGACTTGCAACCCTGATGAGACCCAAAGACTCAGGCGGCCTGGGCCTACCCGACTTTAGGTCATATTACAAGGCGTCACACATAGCCCGCATAGTGTATTGGCATTGCCATGGAGCCATGAAAGAGTGGGTGGGTTTAGAGGCTGAGATCTGCCCGATGAACTTGAAATACTCCCCATGGGTCCCGAAGTCTGCCCATCCAACCTCCCTACGTAAGAGTCCTGTCACGGGGCCCACTCTGGACATATTTCAATCTTTAGCTAAGCGACAGGGTATCTCTGACACCCCGGGCCCCCTCACACCCTTGGCGGACAATCCTGACTTTGCCCCCGGGGTTGGTAACACATCCCTCAGGTCATCTCCGCAGTTAGATCCCCTGTTGGTGGGTGAATGCTTTGAAGGGAATAAACTTAAAGACTGGTTGACTCTCAAACTGGATAGTAATCTCCCCCACCTACGGCTCTGGACCTACTTCCAGCTGCGCAGCTATGTAAACAAACTCAGAGTTGCATCAACCCTCACAAGACCATTGACCAGGATGGAGTCCATATGCCGCTCGCAATCCCTTTTGGCCAGAGCGACCTCTGTGGCCTATTCTTGGCTGCAGAGTGTCGGGGAGGAGGGGTCGGATGGACACAGGAGGAGATGGTCAGAGGACTTGGGCGTGGACATCTCGGAGAAACAATGGAGGTATGCATGTGTAATGGCACACAAATGTTCAATCAGTTCTAGGATACAAGAAACTAGCTTCAAACTCTTGACCCGCTGGTACAACACACCGGACAGACTACACAGATGGGACCCACAGAGACCCGAGGTTTGCTGGAGGTGTCAGGGCGATAGAGGTACGCTGCTCCACATTTGGTGGAGTTGCCCCATGATTTCTGCCTACTGGACAGAGGGGATACATGTCATCAAACTGATTACAGAAACAAAGCTTAACCTAGACGCTGCCTGTTGTTTGCTACACCTGTCCTCCTTCTCCCTGACACGTTACAAGAAATCCCTAACCAAACACTTACTGAACGCGGCTAAATCGCTGATCCCCCTACATTGGAACTCTTCTAGAGTACCATCCGTACAGGAGTGGCTCCACAGAGTGGGCGAGGTGTACGAGATGGAGGACACGTTGGCACAAGATAGAGGCTCAGCTGTGAGTTTCCATGACACCTGGCAGACGTGGCTCATGTTTAAGCAAGACTATGACAGTATCATGCTCGGATCCACCCCCAGCGGTATCAACTAGCGTGATGACTCCACCCGTCAGGGCCCTGGCCATTCCGGCATGTTAGGGTCGGGCTTTCACGCCAGCACACTGTCGGTGACCCTCCTTTTGGTTTTCGTCTCCTAATCCTTTTCTTCATTCTCTGCTTCAATTTCCCCTTCTCTCTTTCTTTTTTCCTTCTACTCCACTCCTACTGGCTTATTTGGTGACAAGTTCACAGGTAACATTTTAAACTGTTTTATAAATGTGGTGAATAGAGATGTTCCCCAATGACGGGGCTGTTATAGATACCATAGAGATTTGATTCTGTTCTACAATCCCAAATGTTGTATCTAAATTTCACATTGATTCAGAGACCCCGAAGTGCCTTTTCCTATATTTAAATATGTAGCATTGTCGTAAGATTTGACTACTGGTCACTTGATGTTATACCTTACCTTACCTTACCATAGACTACATCTGCTATGCTTGTCTGTACCTTTTGTTTTTCAATAAAGATCTTTTGAAAAAAAAAAAATGTGTGTCAAGGAATGGTGCACACAATATTATTTTATAAAAATCATTAATAGACCATAAAACTAAATACTCTCAAGGAACTCTAACATTACACAACATTGTGTACTTCCAGGGCCTGGTTGAGGCCATTTGGTGACAGAGATCCAAGATTATAGATCCAAAAAACTTCTCTCCCACAGAGGAGAGAAAACATCTTACTGTCTGTAAGGCCCTGTACACACGATCAGTCCAAACCGATGAAAACGGACTGAAGTTCAGTTTCATCGGTTCACCGATGAAGCAGACTGATGGTCTGATGTGCCTACACACCATCAGTTCAAAAACCGATCGAGTCCAACGCGGTAACGTAAAACACAACGACGTGCTGAAAAAAATGAAGTTCAATGCTTCCAAGCATGCGTCGACTTGATTCTGAGCATGCCCGGGTTTGGAACCAATGCTTTTCCGTACTAACCATTGGTTTTGACCTTTCAGTCAGGCGTCCATCGGTCCAATTTTAAAGCAAGTTCTCTGTTTCTGGACTGAAGGACTACAGACCGATGGGGCGTACACACGGTCGGTTTGGACCGATGAGACTGAACTTCAGTCCGTTTTTATCGGTTTGGACTGATTGTGTGTACAGGGCCTAAGGGTACCTTTGGGGACAGCTTCAATCACCATTACCTCCAGGCAGCTGAAATTTTGACTATGCGTCTGCAGGATAAAGCAAGGAACATTATGTTTGTTACATCCCTTGTGTATGAATCTGCGGTGTTCTCCTATGCGCTTAGGCAAGGTGCGCATAGTGCGACCTACATATAGCAAGCCACAGGAATACCGCAGGACATAAATAACAAACTCGGTTGAGTATGTGATGAATTGTCTAATTTAGAATTTTTTACCTTTTTTGTCAACTATTTTAGACAGTCCATGCGGGATTAATTGGCATGTGAGACATCCCCTTTTCCTAAAATGCAAGATCACAATTCTGTTATAAAAATATGATCTGATATCATAGAGCATATTTTTATTGGAGGTCTGTAGCTTCCTGGGGGGCTAAAATATTTTTCAACGTACGTGCCCTCTTAAAAGTTACCTGAGAGGCCGGAGGCAATGTGGGAGCCAATCTTTGGGCCAGATTTAAAATACAGTAGTGTTGAGTTAAGACTTTTTCCCATGTTTTATGGATTATGTACTGTTTTTAAAATTACACTGTGAATAAAACGCCAGTTGGTGCATTGGGCATACTGTGGATTATTAGAGCCATTTTCATCATTAACCACTTCAACCCCTGAGCACTGTCAGCCTTGTTTGTCTTAAGCAGAGTTTATGTTAAATACAGTTCACAGGAAAAACTGCTCTTTGGCAAAACCTTGAGGAAACTAATAAACATATCTCAGCAGGTAAGTCAGACCTTTTCCCCAGGAGAGAAAAATACTGTATATTGTCAACTCTTTTAGATCAAGACTAGGGATGAGCCGAACATACCCGGGTTCGGTTCGCATCAGAACGTTCGAACAGACCGCGGGTTCGCGCGAACATTTAGAACCCCATTGAAGTCTATGGGACTCGAACGTTCGAATTCAAAAACGATCATTTTAAAGACCAATATTCAATTTAATGTTGGTAAACGTCTTTCAGAACCCGGGTCTTGCCCCAGGGAACATGTATCAATCGAAAAAAATATTTTAAAAACGGACGTTTTTGCGGAGCAGCGATTTTAATGATGTTTAAAGTGAAAAAAAAAAAATGAAAAATTCCTTCAAATATCACACCTGCTGTGTGTCTCTAGTAGTGGCACATGTTTAGAAATGTCCCTGCACAACATTAAATTATTATAAGAACAAAGTAATTTAATACTGGTTGCGCACGTGCTGTGTGGGAACAATATCTCGATTATTTTAGGGGTGGTGGGGGGGTGGCATTATCTTTTTGGGAAAGCAAAATTGTAGAAAAAAGGGCACCCCTCAAACATACTGTAATTGTAGCGCAACAAAGAGCCACGTGCAAAGTATTGCATCAAAAATTGTTATTAGGCGCCCTTGTTACACAGGGGCATAAAAATGTGTCCGTAGGCGCAACATAACACTGCAACCCCTCCCAATATCTGTAATTGTAGCGCAACAAAGAGCCACGTGCAAAGTATTGCATCAAAAATTGTTATTAGACGCCCCTGTTACACAGGGGCACAAAAATTAGGCCTTAGGCCACGTGCAAAGTATTGCATCAAAAATTGTTATTAGACGCCCCTGTTACACAGGGGCACAAAAATTAGGCCTTAGGCCACGTGCAAAGTATTGCATCAAAAATTGTTATTAGACGCCCCTGTTACACAGGGGCACAAAAATTAGGCCTTAGGCCACGTGCAAAGTATTGCATCAAAAATTGTTATTAGACGCCCCTGTTACACAGGGGCACAAAAATTAGGCCTTAGGCCACGTGCAAAGTATTGCATCAAAAATTGTTATTAGACGCCCCTGTTACACAGGGGCACAAAAATTAGGCCTTAGGCCACGTGCAAAGTATTGCATCAAAAATTGTTATTAGACGCCCCTGTTACACAGGGGCACAAAAATTAGGCCTTAGGCCACGTGCAAAGTATTGCATCAAAAATTGTTATTAGACGCCCCTGTTACACAGGGGCACAAAAATTAGGCCTTAGGCCACGTGCAAAGTATTGCATCAAAAATTGTTATTAGACGCCCCTGTTACACAGGGGCACAAAAATTAGGCCTTAGGCCACGTGCAAAGTATTGCATCAAAAATTGTTATTAGACGCCCCTGTTAAACAGGGGCAGACAAATTAGGCCTTAGGCACTGGTGGCGGAGCACAGAAAAACAAAATTTCTTACTAGCTAACAGCATGAAAAGTGAGGAGGAGAAGGATATTCCATCAGCAGCACAACAGGACAGTCACTCAGCATCAGCAGTCTCAAAGGGATCTGATATTTCAACACAAAATTCTTATTCAGTAACATCAGCATCAGGTGCTTGGTAGCCGGTGTTGATCCAAGCCTGATTCATTTTGATGAAGGTCAGTCGATCAACAGAGTCGGTGGAGAGGCGTACCCTGTGATCGGTCACAAAGCCTCCAGCAGCACTGAATGTACGTTCTGAAAGAACACTGGATGCAGGGCAAGCCAGTAGCTCAATTGCGTACTGTGCAAGCTCTGGCCAGTGATCCATCCTCAAGACCCAGTAAGCCAGAGGATTTTCCGTGGGGAAGGTGTCCAAGTCGGATCTTGCCGCTAGGTATTCCCGGACCATGTAAACCAGACGCTGGCGATGGTTGCTGGAACCGGTCAGACCTTGGGGCTGCGGACACAAAAATTGTCTGAACGCATCGGTCAGACGGCCACCTTCTCCACCGCTCCTTCTCTGACTCACCGAAGCCTCAGCAAGACGTTGTCCAGGGCCAGGTTTTGGTAATCCCCCCGGTTCTGGGAACGCATTGCACAGACCCTTCTGCAAGGCCTCCCGCAGTAGTTTCATCTTCTGCTCCCTCTGCGATGGCAACATAAGATCCGTTACCTTACTCTTGTAACGTGGATCAAGGAGAGTTGCCAGCCAGTAATGATCCCTCTCCTTGATAGCACGTACACGAGGATCCTTACGCAGGCTTTGCAGAATCAGGGAGGCCATGCAGCGTAGGTTTGCAGAGGCATTCAGGGCACAGTCCTCTGGGTCACTGAGGACGACAGGATCCTCAGCCACCTCATCCCAGCCACGTAAAAGTCCACGTGTTCCTTGGGACTGTAAATGATCCCTTGAAGACTGCTGCTGTTGATGCTGAGTGCTAGGCTCCACCTCCATGCTGCTGATACAATCCTCCTCCTCCTCCTCCTCTTCCTGTGTTCCAGGTGGGCAAGCAGGAACAGTGTCTGGATAAAGGGGGCCTTGAGAGGTAAGGAAGTCCTCCTCTTCCTCCCTCTGTTCTGCCTCAAGGGCCCTGTCCATTATTCCACGTAGGGTGTGCTCCAACATGTGAATAAGCGGGACAGTCTCACTGATGCATGCACTGTCACTGCTCACCATCCTCGTGGCCTCCTCAAATGGTGACAGGACAGTGCATGCATCCCTGATCAAGGCCCACTGGCGTGGTGAAAAAAACCCAAGCTCCCCTGAGCCAGTTCTGCTGCCATATTGGCACAGGTACTCATTGATGGCCCTCTGCTGCGTGTGCAGCCGCTGCAGCATGGCCAATGTAGAGTTCCATCTGGTGGGCATGTCACAGATTAGGCGGTTCTTGGGCAGGTTGTATTCCCTCTGGAGGTCTGTCAGCCGAGCAGTGGCATTATATGACCTCCGGAAATGCACACAGACTTTCCTGGCCTGCCTCAGGACATCCTGTAAGCCAGGGTACCTGCCCAAGAACCGCTGCACCACCAAATTGAGAACATGCGCAAAACAGGGCACATGGGTGAGTTTTCCACGTCGCAGGGCAGAGAGGAGGTTGGTGCCATTATCGCTGACCACCATTCCAGGCTTCAGCTGGCGTGGCGTCAACCACCTCTGAGCCTGCCCCTGCAGAGCTGAAAGAACCTCTTCCCCAGTGTGGCTCCTGTCTCCCAAGCACACCAGCTCTAGGACCGCATGGCATCTCTTGGCCTGCATTCCTGCGTAGCCCGTCGTACGCCTACGGAGCACGGCTGGTTCTGAGCCAACATCACCACAGGAAGAGGCCACAGAGGAAGAAGAAGAGGAGGGGGTGGAGGAGAGAGGTGTGTCACAAGCAGTTGTAGTGTTTTGGAGGCGTGGTGGTGGAACAACCTCCAAAACTACTGTGCCTTGACCTGCGTCCTTCCCAGCTGCCAGCAGAGTCACCCAATGGGCCGTAAAAGACAGGTAACGTCCCTGTCCATGCCTGCTGGACCATGAGTCAGCGGTAAGATGCACCTTACCACTGACCGCCCTGTCCAGCGAGGTATGGACATTGCCTTCCACATGCCGGTAGAGAGCCGGAATCGCCTTCCGTGAAAAAAAGTGGCGTTTGGGTACTTGCCACTGAGGTACTGCACATTCCACAAACTCACGGAAGGGGGCAGAATCTACCAACTGAAAAGGTAGCAGTTGAAGTGCTAGCAATTTTGCTAAGCTAGCATTCAACCGCTGGGCATGTTGATGGCTGGGAGCGTACTTCTTTCGGCGCTGCAGCAGCTGGGGCAGGGAAATTTGTCTGGTAATATCAGTAGATTGGCCGGATGTACTACCACTACTACGTTGTGACACACCTATTTCTACACCTTCGGTGCAGGCTGCAGAGAGGACTAGGGGTCTAGTGGGGTTTGAGGTCACAGAAGGGCAAGGGGAGGACCGCTTTGGTCTTTGGTGTGGGTCTTTCTGGTATGCCTGCCAACGAGCTGCATGGCAGGTCGACATATGTCTGGACAAGCATGTGGTGCCCAAGCGGGTGATGTTTTGGCCACGCGAGATACGCTTGAGACATATGTTGCAAACAGCAAAGGTAGCATCTGATGGACAGGTTTCAAAAAAGGCCCACACCAAAGAACTTTTGCTGTACCGTTGAGACACAGCAGCGCCACGTAATGCAGTTGGTGTACTGCCCTTAAGCTGACCCCTGGAGGGCTTCCTGCCTCTTTGAAGATGTGCCTGTGCCTCGTCCTCTTCCTCCTCCTCCTCTCTCCTACCAGGCACCCAGGTAGAGTCAATGACCTCATCATCCCCTCCCTCCTCATCATCACTGGCGACAACCTGGCAGTATGCTCCAGCTGGGGGAACATCACTCCCAGATTGTTGTCCCTCTCGGCCACCCCCTCTCCCTGGGCTCACATCAATGCCTTCCTCTATCAGTGTTCCGTCATCGGAGTCTTCAAAACGCTGTGCATCTTCAGCTAGCATGTACCCAACACTGTGTTGAAACAGTTCGGGGGACTCCTCAGGAGGACACGGTGGGACTAGGGAAGGATTGTGTGATCCCATTGTGCAGAGGGTAGAGGACGCCTTGGCAGCTGCTTTGCCAGACAAACTATAATCAGTCTGTGTGAGAGAGGATGAGGAGGATGAGGACGGCTTGGTCATCCACTCAACTAATTTCTCAGCATGTTGAGGCTCAACACGGCCAGCTCCCGAAAAGAAGGACGAGCGGCCACGGCCACGTGCTGAAGAGGATGCACCACATCCATCACCAGCGTTACCTCTATATGCAGAGCCTGCTTGCCCTCGTGACTCTCTGCCTCTCTTTGTCCTTCCAGCCATAGTTATGCGTTCAGGTGTTATGTAACAAAATAGTCGCTGTCACACCGACTGCGTTCAGATGGTATTAAACAGCAATCACACAGTAAGAGCGACTTGGTTCAAGTGTAAAGTAACAAAATAGTCGCTGTCACACCAACTGCGTTCAGATGGTATTAAACAGCAACCACACAGTAAGAGCGACTTGGCTCAAGTGTAAAGTAACAAAATAGTCGCTGTCACACCGACTGCGTTCAGATGGTATTAAACAGCAACCACACAGTAAGAGCGACTTGGCTCAAGTGTGAAGTAACAAAATAGTCGCTGTCACACCAACTGCGTTCAGATGGTATTAAACAGCAACCACACAGTAAGAGCGACTTGGCTCAAGTGTAAAGTAACAAAATAGTCGCTGTCACACCGACTGCGTTCAGATGGTATTAAACAGCAATCACACAGTAAGAGCGACTTGGTTCAAGTGTAAAGTAACAAAATAGTCGCTGTCACACCAACTGCTTTCAGATGGTATTAAACAGCAACCACACAGTAAGAGCGACTTGGCTCAAGTGTAAAGTAACAAAATAGCCGCAGTGACACCAACTGCCTTTAGTTGCTATTAAACAGCACGCACGCAGTAATAGCGACTGCGGTCAAATGCGATTTAACAGCACGCACGCAGTGACACCAACTGCCTTTAGTTGCTATTAAACAGCACGCACGCAGTAATAGCGACTGCGGTCAAATGCGATTTAACAGCACGCACGCAGTGACACCAACTGCCTTTAGTTGCTATTAAACAGCACGCACGCAGTAATAGCGACTGCGGTCAAATGCGATTTAACAGCACGCATGCAGTGACACCAACTGCCTTTAGTTGCTATTAAACAGCACACACGCAGTAATAGCGACTGCGGTCAAATGCGATTTAACAGCACGCACGCAGTGACACCAACTGCCTTTAGTTGCTATTAAACAGCACGCACGCAGTAATAGCGACTGCGGTCAAATGCGATTTAACAGCACGCACGCAGTGACACCAACTGCCTTTAGTTGCTATTAAACAGCACGCACGCAGTAATAGCGACTGCGGTCAAATGCGATTTAACAGCACGCACGCAGTGACACCAACTGCCTTTAGTTGCTATTAAACAGCACGCACGCAGTAATAGCGACTGCGGTCAAATGCGATTTAACAGCACGCACGCAGTGACACCAACTGCCTTTAGTTGCTATTAAACAGCACGCACGCAGTAATAGCGACTGCGGTCAAATGCGATTTAACAGCACGCACGCAGTGACACCAACTGCCTTTAGTTGCTATTAAACAGCACGCACGCAGTAATAGCGACTGCGGTCAAATGCGATTTAACAGCACGCACGCAGTGACACCAACTGCCTTTAGTTGCTATTAAACAGCACGCACGCAGTAATAGCGACTGCGGTCAAATGCGATTTAACAGCACGCACGCAGTGACACCAACTGCCTTTAGTTGCTATTAAACAGCACGCACGCAGTAATAGCGACTGCGGTCAAATGCGATTTAACAGCACGCACGCAGTGACACCAACTGCCTTTAGTTGCTATTAAACAGCACGCACGCAGTAATAGCGACTGCGGTCAAATGCGATTTAACAGCACGCACGCAGTGACACCAACTGCCTTTAGTTGCTATTAAACAGCACGCACGCAGTAATAGCGACTGTGGTCAAATGCGATTTAACAGCACGCACGCAGTGACACCAACTGCCTTTAGTTGCTATTAAACAGCACGCACGCAGTAATAGCGACTGCGGTCAAATGCGATTTAACAGCACGCACGCAGTGACACCAACTGCCTTTAGTTGCTATTAAACAGCACGCACGCAGTAATAGTGACTGCGGTCAAATGCGATTTAACAGCACGCACGCAGTGACACCAACTGCCTTTAGTTGCTATTAAACAGCACGCACGCAGTAATAGCGACTGCGTTTCTGTGCAATTCAATAGCCCAGTTGCATTAACAGCGACTGCGCTTCTGTGCAAATAAATTGCACACGTGCAGTAACAGGTAATGCGTCTGTGTGTGCAATTAACTAGCACACGTTAAATAACACAGAATAATTATATTTAAAGTAAATCCCTAATGCAGGCAATACAACACGTTAGAGCGCTGCATGTAGAACAATCTCCTGCCTGATAGATAAACTAGCTGAGCTGTACAGTTTATAAATATATTGACAACGCCTAAGGATGTGAATATATTCTCTACAAACTGTACTTTTAACTATACTGACTACACTTCCTACTCTATCTATCTATCTATCTATCTATCTATCTATCTGGTTAAGACACTGTGTCTCTATCTCTCTATCTCTCTCTGTCTGACTGACTGATCTTCTCTAGAACCGCCAACACACTACACTAGGCAGCCGTGCAGGCTGCCTTTTATAGTGGGGGGCGTGTACTAATCCCCCTGAGCCATAATTGGCCAAAGCCACCCTGGCTTTGGCCAATTATGGCTCTTCGTTTTTTGAGCGCTGTGATTGGCCAAGCATGCGGGACATACAGCATGCTTGGCCAATCATCAGCGCTCAACGCCCCAGTGAATTATGGGACGTTTTGCGTCACTCGAATTTGGCGCGAACGACCCGTTTTGTTCGAGTTTCGACGAACGATCGAACGACCGATGTTCGAGTCGAACATACGTTCGAATCGAACGCGGAGCTCATCCCTAATCAAGACCTCCAGAAATCATCTTCCCATCATCTTGGTTAACAGGGTAGCCTTCATTTGTCAGGCCCAGTAAGGCCAAGGTGGCAAAGCTATGAACAAAGGATTTTGAAGGTGCACCCACCTTGGCAGCCTCAGGAGACAAGACTGCCTATTTTCAGGCCATTCTGGGTTGAAGAAATCTTGCACATATACAATTCAAAAGAGATCTCTTCATTCATTTTCCAGCATATCAAAGCAAATTGCAGTGTTTTTACGAAACAGAATTGTTCCATTGTGTCTGTACCAGTTCAAGAGAGGAGAGTGAGCCTTTACATCGTGATATTCGTGGTAAAGAATGCTTCCTGGAAGTTCAGCACTTGAGTGGAGTCCATGGAAATTATTATTTCCCTGGTAAGAAAGGGTCATTGGATGGTTTCAATAGGCCTTTTCAAAGATTATCTATACCTCCTAATCATTTTGCAACCAGCTTTGCTGCCTACCCTGGGGCTATGTACAGGACCAAGTACATCCTCAAAAAATCTTTCATCACCAACAGCTGTTCTTTGAACTCAGGCGTTCCAGATTTTCCACTAACTAGAAAATCTTCTCCTCAAACTTCTCCTCAGGTAACAGGGATCATATGCTGCAATCTTTAGCTTGATTTGGCTGGTTGGCGAATCTAAAGAAAGGCAACCATCACAAAGGCTAGAGTTTCTGGGAGTCTGATCCGGGAGTGTCCAAGTAATAACTTTTATGCCTTCAAAGAAAATAGAAGTTTTAGTAAAGGATTGTATCAGGTGCCATGGTCTCTTGACATCAACTATACCAGTCATACCAGTCATAGCTTGAATTTTAATACCCTACGTCCATATGTTTGCCCTATGTGGATTGACAGTGTCAAAATAGGCGGTTAAAATGTATTTGATTCTTGTCCTGATTCCTGTCCTGAAGACCTTGATGAAACCTCTGCTTGATCCAATATTCTATTGCCTGAAGTGGTATCTTATGCTATAGACTTCTTTTTAATGGCAATTATTTGACTAGGGAAGTCTCAGAGTTGCATGCCCTGTCAATGTAGGGGTAATTTTTGGATAGAATAATCCTTTGGCTATTTCTGACCTTCTTAACCAAGATCTAATTTTTGTTCCATGTTAACTGGAAGACAAAGATATTAACTTTCAACCCATCAGAACTGCGGGAGCATAATTGAAAATGGTCCAACCTGGATCTGGTTCATATCCTATCAGTGCATCTGGCAAGATCATCAGGCAAGATGAAAACTTTTTATTTTTCCCTCTGGTTCAAATGCAGTACCTTCATCTAGAATTCTTTCTTCTTGGATAGTTAAAATCACTGGGGACTGATCTGGTTGTTTGGTCCCAGGTTCCATTCCCTGATAGGCACACAGTAGTTAGGCATACGGTAGTTCACTGTTACTCAAGGCAGAGAACAGGCAGCACATGTCTTTTTGTAGTTTTATTTTTTTAAGAACTGGGATAGGATGAGGGTGAGTCTTGGGATACTCCACAACCTTCAAGCAACCTGTAGTAGAGGACATTAAAACTGATCTATTCCTTCAGGGTGAGGGCATCCTCTTTAAAGTGAATGCACTAAACAGGGACTCTTCAACAGAAGTATAGTCCTAAATGTACAGGGAAAAAAGCTCTCCCAGATTAGGCCAAAGCAAGTCTCTAAAGCCTCGTACACACGACCGGTTTTCTCGGCAAAAACCAGCAAGAAAACTGCCAAGATTACTGTTCGTGTGTACGAGGCATTCAGGTTTCTCATCAGGAAATCTGGCCAGAATCTCGACGAGACAAAAAGAGAACCTACTCTCTTTTTACTCGTCGAGATTCTTGTTGGCCTGTTTCCCAACGAGAAACCCTAAATTGTGTATACTTACCTGTCGCCGCGGAAACCCGCGCATGCTCAAAGTGACTTTGACACATGCGCGGTAGCTTCCACGGCGTAGGTAGGGTGAAGCAAGATTGCGGCGACGGCATCGAATGTGACAAGCGCATGCTCGTTGTACGCGATGACGCCACCGCGTTCTTTCCTTTCAAGAGAACTGCGGTTCTTTTGAAACGAGAGTCTGTACACTCAGGCGGCAAGAGTTTCTTGCCAAGAATCTCGTCAGGGAAAACAACTTTTTTTTCCTGACGAGATTCTTGCCCGTGTGTACAGGGCCTGAGTCTAGAAGGCTGGTCCTGAATACTGTAAAGCTGCCTGCAGTATCAGTCAGTTTCTGTACTTAAATGGCCTGTGCCATGGATCATTAGATGAACTCTCTGCAAAAATACAGGCAGCTAGGCCAGAGATCTTCCAGCCAAAGCAGAAGCAAGGACCCCAAAAAGGATTATTTCAGCTGCAGGTAAACTCTCAGGAATGCCGTAGCCCTCAGGCTGGGTCTTACTCCAGGGAACAAGAGAGCTCCGTTCTGGGTCCCAACCTATTTATACCCCTTTCAGTCTCCTGCTGGTCCCTCACTCCACTGACCAGTGATTGGCTGAAGAGGCATTAATATCTGTGTTCTTCCATCCATTATATCCCATAACACAGTGTGATGCCAGGTAAAGTAAGTAAACAAGCCTGCACCAGCAGAACCCAGAACAGACTCTAATAAACAATTGTTGCTCTCCCTGGCTCCTGGGAGACCAAAAACTAAATTCACACTAGTAGCCTACTGGGCACTACACTATTAATTTTATTGTGTCCTGCGTTGGGCTTTAAAGGTCACTAAACTAATTGAAGCATAACTATTAGCTAAAAGGTGCTATCAATACATATTTGTCAACAACCTCGGGCACACTGTAAGTAAAATGAAGGCTGCCCTTTTAGAGCAGGAAGTAAAAAGGACACTTTTCTACTAATGGTAACAATTGATCATTTCTTCTATCAGCACTACTATGGATCTTAGAACATCTATAAGGTTTTTACTGTCATCTTTGACACCACTGGGGAAATTTCTTATTATTTCCTGTCCTGGTTCCCGCTCTATTAATGTTTTCTGAGACATTATTTGAGAGATTCCACTCACTGGTTATCTAGTTGGGCATTGTCAGTGGTGCAGAAAATTAAGCAGTATTCTCCATCTAAAAAAGCCTAACTCGCTACCTACAAAAATGGTGTGAGAGCTGTAATTCCTGTAAAACACTGACTATGCACAGGTACATATGATTAGAGTAATGTTTTTCTGCAGTTCATTCAGTGCATACCTGGTTTTGTGTGTGCAATGTTCTACAACAGGTCTTTACATATTAAATTAATTTCTATTGATTTACTTTTAAGAACTGACCTTGGTATTGAAGACCTGAGAGTCGCTGTTCTGATAGGCATGTTTAAGTTCCTGAGAGAGTGGAAAGAATATAAATATGAAGCAAACATTTTTCACGCTGCATAATGGCCTGAATAGAGATAAAAGCTTAAAGTGCCAAAATTATTTCATCTAAACTGGTCATACATTACATTACAGACAGTGAGTTGATTGAAAAAACAATGAACAGATTTACCATCTACACAATTGAAATTGATGAGGAAATCCTCCCCGCTGCGTTATTGTAAAATGCCAAAAATGCCTTATTGGTGTCAGAGGAGAATGGGCAGACTGGTTTTGAGATGATAGAAAGATGATAGAAAGGCAACAGTAACTCCATCCGTTAAACATTAGGGGCCAGATTCACGTAGCTCAGCGGATCTATAGATCCGCTCGTTCTACGTGAATTAAGATCCGCTCCCGCAAGTTTAGGAGGCAAGTGGCTAATTCACAAACCACTTACCTCCAAACTTGCGACGGCGGATCCTAAATCCCCCAGCGGAATTCAAATTCCGCGGCTAGGGGAGTGTCATATTTAAATCAGGCGCGCTCCCGCGCCGATTTAAATACGCATGCGTCGTCCGGGGAATTTCCCGGCGTGCATTGCTCCCACTGACGTCAATAGGACGTCAGTGGTTGCGACGTGATCTAGACTTGCGACGCGCGTGTTCGTGAATCGGCGTACGCAAACGACGTAGGAAATTTCAAAATCGACGCGGGAACGACGGCCATACTTAACAATACTTACCCCTGCTTTTAGCAGGGGTAAGTATACGACGGGTACCGCGCTACGGAAACGACGTAAGAACACCGCGTCGGGTCCGCGTACGGTCGTGAATTTCGCGTATCTCGCTGATTTACATATTATTCAGTGTAAATCAGCGGGAACGCCCCCGGCGCCATTTTTAATTCAAAAAAAAGATCCGACAGTGTAACACAGTGTGACACTGTCGGATCTCAGCCCTATCTATGCGTATCTGATTCTATGAATCAGGCGCATAGATAGGACCAGAAAAAATCCGAGATACGATGGTGTATCTGAGATACACCGTCGTATCTGCTTCGTGAATCTGGGCCAGGATGTGTTTCACAGAGACAGCCAGTAAACAAGGGGCCAGATTCACGTAGCTCAGCGGATCTATAGATACGCTCGTTCTACGTGAATTAAGATCCGCTCCCGCAAGTTTAGGAGGCAAGTGGCTAATTCACAAACCACTTACCTCCAAACTTGCGACGGCGGATCCTAAATCCCCCAGCGGAATTCAAATTCCGCGGCTAGGGGAGTGTCATATTTAAATCAGGCGCGCTCCCGCGCCGATTTAAATACGCATGCGTCGTCCGGGGAATTTCCCGGCGTGCATTGCTCCCACTGACGTCAATAGGACGTCAGTGGTTGCGACGTGATCTAGACTTGCGACGCGCGTGTTCGTGAATCGGCGTACGCAAACGACGTAGGAAATTTCAAAATCGACGCGGGAACGACGGCCATACTTAACAATACTTACCCCTGCTTTTAGCAGGGGTAAGTATACGACGGGTACCGCGCTACGGAAACGACGTAAGAACACCGCGTCGGGTCCGCGTACGGTCGTGAATTTCGCGTATCTCGCTGATTTACATATTATTCAGTGTAAATCAGCGCCATTTTTAATTCAAAAAAAAGATCCGACAGTGTAACACAGTGTGACACTGTCGGATCTCAGCCCTATCTATGCGTATCTGATTCTATGAATCAGGCGCATAGATAGGACCAGAAAAAATCCGAGATACGATGGTGTATCTGAGATACACCGTCGTATCTGCTTCGTGAATCTGGGCCAAGAGGTTTATTCAGTGTACCAAAGCAAGAAGGGTTTCACATAGTATATTTAAGGGTTCTTCAAAAGGTTTCCACACTTTTTTTTAACTAAGTTATATATATAAAAGTGCGGAAACGTTTTGAAGAACCCTCGTAATAATATATAAGTGTACTAGATAAATAATAAAATAATAATAAATAAT
Organism: Rana temporaria; assembly: GCF_905171775.1. Taxonomy (NCBI): domain Eukaryota; kingdom Metazoa; phylum Chordata; class Amphibia; order Anura; family Ranidae; genus Rana; species Rana temporaria. The sequence continues at coordinate 156,041,561 of NC_053492.1, forward strand.
ACAAATGTATACTAGAGTGAATACATCTTATAATATAATTTACCCTCAAAAGGTATTTACCTAGAATTCTGTAGGGGCCTGTTCACACCATATTCCTTGGTGTGCTTAGACCAACGCAAGCACACTTGCAAAACAAATGTTTTATATGTATCGTGGTGTGCTTCAAAAAAATTGTGCATTTTTTCACAGCACACTTACCGCAGTGCGTCACAATGCATTGAAATGCATGGGCTCGAAGTGTCATTTTGTGATGCTTCATTCAAGGTAAAAAAAAAAGGTAATTTCCAATTTTTACTGGCCAGGTGGAATTTCAGCTTTCAGAACTGCAGGGAAATACAGGGCACACAGCTGTTTGTGTTACTGCACCGTGAAAGTCACAAGGAAAAGACCCCTGAGGGTATAGTTTGCCTTCCTTATCATCATTTTAAAGTCTGTTTGCTTTGAACAATTCTATTTACATAACTTTCAGACTAGTGTATAAGTGTATTTCAATGAATAGGATATCCGGTTGAAGCTGTGAGAAGTAGCCTTGGGGTTACATTTACCATATTTAACCACTTCGACACCAGGCCCATTCTGACACTTTTCACCTACATGTAAAAATCTAAATAATTTTTTTTGCTATAAAATCACTTAGAATTTTCCAAACGCTTTAAATATAGATATATGAATAACTACAGTACTCGTTACAACCAAGGTATGCAGAATACCATCTCTGAATGCACAACACATCGAACCTTGAAGCTGATGGGCTCCAGCAGCAGAAGACCAAACCAGGTGCCCCTTCTGTCAGCTAAGAACAGGAAGCTGAGGCTACAACTCACACAGGCTCACCAAAATTGGACAATAGAAGATTGGAAAAATATTGCCTGGTCTGATGAGTTTCAATTTCTGCTGTGACATTCAGATGGTAGGGTCAGAATTTGGCATAAACAACATGAAAGCATGAATCCATCCTGTCTTGTATCCACTGTTCAGACTGGTGGTGGTGTAATGGTATGGGTTGATACACCAGAAGTGTAGTAGCAACTGCACTACGGCTGCACTGTATTGTGTACACCACCAGAAAAGTAGTAGCAACTGCACTATGGCTGCACTGTATAGTGTACTGTGTACACCACCAGAAGTATAGTAGAAACAGTACACCACAGAATGCACTGTAGATATGGGCTACACTGGATGCAGAGTATATATATATATATATATTAATACACTGCCTGAGGTGTATTGGAAATAGTACACCACGGAATGCACTGTAGATATAGGGGCAGATCCACAAAAGAATTACGCTGGCGTATCTATTGATACGCCGCGTAATTTTAAAGTTCCCGCGTCGTATCTTTGTTTTGTATCTACAAAACAAGATACGACTGCATCTGGGATCGATCCGACAGGTGTACGTCTTAGTACGGCGTTGGATCTTAGGTGCATTTCTTTAGCGGCAGCTAGGTGGCGTTTCCGTCGAATTCCGCGTCGAGTATGCAAATTAGCTAGTTACGGCGATCCACGAACGTACGTCCGGCGCATTTTTTTACGTCGTTTGCGTTCGGGTTTTTCCAGTGTATAGTTACCCCTGCTATTATGAGGCGTACTCAATGTTAAGTATGGCCGTTGTTCCCACGTCGAATTTTGAATTTTTTACGTCGTTTGCGTAAGTCGTTCGCAAATAGGGATTTGCGTAGAATGACGTTACCGTCGTAAACATTGGCTTGTTCCGGTTTAATTTCGAGCATGCACACTGGGATACCCCCACGGACGGCGCATGCGCCGCTCAAAAAAAATGTTGTTTACGTCGGGTCACGACGTATTTACATAAAACACGCCCCCATCACATCGATTTGAATTGCGCGCCCTTACGCCGCCAAAGATACACTACGCCGCCGTAACTTACAGCGCGCTTTCTTTGAGGATTAAAAAAAAAATAAGTAAATTACGGTGGCGTAGTGTATCTTAGATACGCTACGCCCAACGCAAATATGCGCCAATGTACGTGGATCTGCCCCACAGGCTATTCTGGATGCAGTGTATATATATATATATATATATATATATATATATATTAAATACACTGCCACTAACTGAATAACCTGCCTGCTTAATCTAAATCAAGCTATCTCCCCATCCACACCAACAGCACTACACAAAAGGCAGCCTTTTATAGTGTGGAGCGTGGACTTAGTCCCCCTGAGCCATGATTGGCCAAAGGTACCCTGCCTTTGGCCAATCATGGGATTGGGGCGCTGGGATTGGCCAAAGCATGCAGGTCAGGTCCACGTTTTGGCAAATCATCATACAGCAATGTACTGTGCTCTCACAATGCATTATGGTCACGATGCTCAAATTTGCCACGAACGCCCCATAATTCGTTCTTCGGTGAACACCCGATGTTCGAGTCAAACTTATGTTCGACCCGAACATCAAGCTCACCCCTAGTACAGAGTATATACATAAGCCCGTGTCCTCCTATGTATGTAGATTAGGGATAAACTCATGTTCGACTCAAACATTGCCTGTTCGCCGAACAGCGAACAATTTGGTGTGTTTGCGGCAAATTTGAAAAGCCGCGGAACACCCTGTAAAAGTCTATGGGAGAAATCTAAAGTGCTAATTTTAAAGGCTTATATGCAAGTTATTGTCCTAAAAAGTGTTTGGGGACCTGTCCCAGGGGACATGTATCAATGCCAAATAAAGTTTTAAAGACTGCCGTTTTTTTGGGAGCAGTGATTTTAATAATGCTTAGAGTGAAACAATAAAAGTAAAACCTTTAAATTTCGTACGTTGATGGGGACAAGGGCCTCATCCCCACAACCCTTGCCCGGTGGTTGTGGGGGTCTGCGGGCGGGGGGCTTATCGGAATCTGGAAGCCCCCTTTGACAAAGGGGACCCCAGATTCCACCCCCCCCATGTGAATTGGTAATGGGGTACATTATACCCCTACCATTTCACAAAAAAAGTGTAAAAAAATTTAAAAAAACACACAGACACAGTTGGGAAAGTCCTTTATTAAAGATAAAAAAAACATTCCAGCGATGTAATCCAGTCTGTCCAGCGTTGTTCTCTATGTCCCGCGGTGATCCAATGTCCAGCACTGCAGTCTCCACTCCACACAAAACTCCCATCACGTACGAGGGGGTGGGGTCACCCGTCAGATCATAGGGTAAGCCCCAGCTTTCCCCGCTTGCCGGGGAATAGCCAATGACGTAGGCGGGACCCCTGCCGTTTTTCTCAATGACTTTTCTCTGTATTGCCGGGGACCCAGGGATTCCTTATAGCCGCGAGTGATTTTAAATGACTTTATTTCCTTCAGAAATAACATTTTGTGCAGGGACAGTTCTAAACACGGGAAACGTGCGCTACTTTACAGGCATACTATAGACACAACCCAGGTACGAAATTTAAAGGAATATTTCACTTTTATTGTTTCAATTTGGAGCTCTTTCACACGGTCCGCCTGCCAGTTTTTTAGGCGGACCTTAATGGGCGCTCCGTGCTCCTCTATGGAGCCGAGGATGTCAGCGGTGACATGCCCGCTGACATCCAACCCGCTCCGATCCGCCAAAGTGTGACGGAGGAAAAACCTACTTTTCCATCCGTCTGGCGGATCAGATGAACACGGACAGACGGCCCGTGTTTATTCGATCCCCCCATAGGGGAGAGCGGAGAAAAGACAGGGCGGTCTCTGCACAGTGTGCGGGGACCGCCCTGTCATCCGCCGGCTCATCGGGGATCAACGGAGCGATCCCCGCTGAGCAAGCGGAGGTTCAAGGGGCGGATCAAGGGGCCTTTAAGCATTATTAAAATCACTGCTCCAGAAAAAACGGCAGTTGATACATTTCCCCTGGGGCAGGACCCAGGTCTCCAAACACTTTTTATGAAAATAACTTGCATATCAACCTTTAAAATGAGCACTTTTGATTTCCCATGTTCGTATCCCATAGACTTTAACAGTGTTCGAACAAATTTTTTGCCTGTTCATATGTTCTGGTGCGAACCAAACCGGGGGTCTTTCGGCTCATCCCTAATGTAGATGTGTACAGAGAATATACATAAGCCCATGTCCTCCTATGTATGTAGATGTGTACAGAGAATACCGGTATACATAAGCCCATGTCCTCCTATGAATGTAGATGTGTACAGAGTATATACATAAGCCCATGTCCTCCTATGTATATAGATATACACAGTGTATACAAGACAGACAACCACCACCCTCTCCTCTGACAGATAACACTTTGTGTCCTCCTATGTACGTAGATATACAGTGCATACAAGACAGACAGCCACAACCCTCTCCTCTGTCAGATAACACTGTTTGTCCTCCTATGTACGTAGATATATACAGTGTATACAGGACAGACAACCACCACCCTCTCCTCTGACAGATAACACTGTGTGTCCTTCTATGTACGTAGATATATACAATGTATACAGGACAGACAGCCAATCACCTCCCTCTCCTCGTGTTTACTCCGTGCTGACGTACACAGGGACACGCTGCTTGGAGCGGGGAACGAATGCATGGGCGGGGATTTCTGTGGCGTCAACCAATGAGAAACGAATCATCCGGTCTCCAGGTGTAGTAAGGGAGACAGCGGAGGGTGGCAGGCCGCTGTGCCCTCTGAATGTGGGGCTCTGTGTCCCTGAGCGGGAGACCGGGTGGCCCTACAGTCTGAGGACAAGGAGGGGGAGGCGGCGGCGGTGGTGGTGTGATGGCGGAGGGGGGGCCCCAGTGGCGCCCGGTGAACGTGTCCCAGGCTGAGGCGAAGCGGCTGTTGTGCCCCGATGGTAGCGGTTGGATCTGGCAGTTGTTGGAGCAGTGTGTGGAGAACAGCTGGGAGTACTGGAGTGTCATCATCGGACTGGTGTCCATCGTCTGCTTCCTCTTCGCCGCATTACCGTAATTATTCCACATTACCGTAATTATCTTCTGTGTGTGTATCCCCGGCTCTCTGTGTACATGGGGGGGCTACAACTACCAGCAGGGGGAGACACTTCTCATATCCTCATCCAGAAATGACCCCTGTTTTCTTGTCACTGGAGTTCTCCTGCAATAGCAGGATAGGTTGTTTTTTGCACTTTGTACCTTTTTTTGGGGAAAATTGTAAACCTTCTTCACACTTTTTAAAGCAGAGACCACCCAAAAATGGAACATCTGCTTTAAGTGTTGGTGACCCCCTGAAATGCCACGGGGGAGCGGGTACCCTGTTTTTATAGGCACCTGTTTTTCTTACCTGAGCGTTCCAGCGACAGGGACGAGGCCAGCAGCTCCAGCTGATGTCTTGGGTCCTCATTGGATAGATTGACTAGTGGGTTCTGAGAGGAGTTTTTTGGCTGTAAAAGCCAGCTAACAACAAAAAAGCAGATCAACGCTTAAAAACTGCGGCTTACCAGTGGTTTTTAATGTTTTTGATCGCATTGCATAAAAAAAAAAAAATGCCTGAAAAGCACAAAAAAAATGCTAAACTTTATTGCAAAACTCACTGGCATTTTTCTAACGTTCAGTGTGCATGAGACCTAAAGCGGAACTATAGGCAACTTTTGTTTTACATTTTGGATAGAGCAAGGGAGAAATATAACCCCTGCAAGTTTATTTTATATTTTATCTGTGCCCCATTGCAGAGATTTACCCTCACTTCCTGTCGTGTAGCCAAACGTGGGAGGAGATCCCTGCAAATTAGGAGAATTCCATGGAGACCCCCCAAATCACCAGAACTAGTGTCCCCATTGGAAGGTTTGCCCTCTATTACTCTTCTGGGGACATCCCAAAATGTGGGCTTTTCTTTTAGGGCCAATTCACACAACGTGCAGTCCAGTGTTTTTTATTTATTTTGTGCATCAAAAACACATGGATAGTAGGTTATATGGTTTTCAATGGTATAGTTCACACGTGTGGTCAGTTCCAGTGAGTTCCAGAAAAAAATAAAGTAGAGCATGCTGCATTTTTTTTTTTCGTGCCTAAAGTTCTACTTTTACCACTTTAGCCCCGGAAGATTTTGCTGCTCAATGACCAGGCCATTTTTTGTGATGACTGACAATCGCGCGGTCTTGTGACATTTTACTAGGGTTGTCCGGATACCACTTTTTTAAGACCGAGTACAAGTACCGATACTTTTTTTTTTTTTTTTTTTTATGTCACGTGACAGTTTGACAGATGGGGACGCCTATCTTGGTACACCCTGCACTCAGCTGCAGTAACCAGCAGCAGATATCTTGTTACACCCAGCCCAAGATATATGGGCTGGGTGTAACAAGATGTCAGCTGCTGGCTTACTGCAGCCGAGTGCAGGGTGTGCCAAGATGGGCGTAGGGATGTTCAGCCGCTGACGGAGACTGAATGTGATGGCACCGATCCTGATGCAGCTGTGCCCTTCACCCCTGCCAGCTTAGCAGGAACAAAAATTGTTTCTGGACAGCCGCACTTTGAAAAAATTGTAGCCTTTATTTAAAGGACAGCACTACAAATCACAGCAACATAAAATAAAACCAGACTTCTGACGCGTTTCGCACTGAAACTAGTGCTTGGTCATAGCTGACTAAGCACTAGTTTCAGTGCGAAACGCGTCAGCAGTCGGGTTTTATTTTATGTTGCTGTGATTTGTAGTGCTGTCCTTCTTTTAATAAAGGCTACAATTTGTTCAGAGTGCGGCTGTCCAGAAACAATTTTTGTTCCTGCTTTGCTAAGTGCATTGCCTGCACCTGAGTTGTCTGCAATGGAGGATATTCATCTGGGTTCCCACCTGGAGCGGCTACTCCCTTTACCCCTGCCAGCTTACCAAGTTCCACTGCAGGTGAGGACTCCCCCTCCGGCCACCGAATCTGCCCGCCGACCAGGTATCGGGTAAGGCATCGGGAGCATTTGTGCGAATAAAAATGCTCGGTATCGATACTGATATCTGTATCGGGACAACCCTACTTTTTACCCAAACAAAATGTATGTCCTTTTTTGCCCACAAATAGAGCTTTCTTTTGGTGGTATTTCATCTTTGCGTTTCTTATTTTTTGTTCTATAAACAAATAAATTGCAACTATGTAGAAAAAAAAATGCACCATATTTTTTACTTTTTGCTATAAAATCCCCAATGTTTTTTTTTTTTAAAGCAAGTTTTTTTCCTCAGTTTAGGCCGATATGTATTCTTATACATATTTTTGGTAATAAAAATTGCAATAGGCATATATTGATTGGTTTGTGCAAAAGTTATATCGTCTACATAATAGGGGATGGGTGATCAAGGGGTTAACTGACTGGAGGAATTGACAGATCGTGGTTCCTAGCTAGTAGGAAAACTCAATCTGCCTCTCCTCACAGAACAGGGATGTGTATCTGTCTACACACGTCCATGTTCTGCTGATCAGAGCAGGTGGTAGACGCATTCGTGCGCGCTCAGTTTTTCCAGAGCAGACATGGACTGAGCTCTCCTGTATGGATGGCCAGAAGTAAACAGACTCCACTGGCTGCTTATACCCAACTATCCTAATGCCGCGTACAGACGGTCGTTTTTTTGTGATGGGGGGAAAAAAAACAACGTTTTTGAAAATGTCATTTAAAATGACCGTGTGTGGGGAAAAACGTTGTTTTATGTCTTCTGAAAAACGACAAAAAAAAATTCGAACATGCTCAAATTTTTTGTGTCGTTTTTAAACCATGCTCAGAAGCAAGTTATGAAGCGAGCTTCAATGGAACAGAGTGCCATCGTACGTGCTGAACGTAACCGAGCTTTGCTAGAGCATTTTGAAAAACGATTATGTGTAGGCAACGTCGTTTTTGAAAATTAAGTTTCAAAAACGTTGTTTTGTTTCATCACAAAAAACGACCGTCTGTACGCGGCATAAGATCTGATCTACCTAAACAGAAGCGATCTCACTTCCCAATTCCTAGGGATGAATGGACCTTCCAATCAGGACTGCCTGAAAAACTGTTCCCTCTCCCTAACAAACTATGTAAAGTCTAACGAAAGATGGGAGTTCAGCTTTAGACCCCTTTCACACTGAGGTGCTTTACAGGCGCTAAAGTGCTTCTCCTGTCACTCCAGTGTGAAAGCCAGAGTGCTTTAACACTGGAGCGGTGTGCTGGCAGGATGTAAAAAAAAGTCGCTTTTAACCCTGTTTCGACCGCCCCGCTACTGGCAGCTAAAACAACGGTAAAGCGCTGATAATAATGGTGGTGCTTTACCGCCGACGGCCCCCAAAGCCCCAGTGTGAAAGGGTTCTTAAAGTGACACTAAAGGTTTGCAGATTTATTTATTTCTTTTTAATAACAAACGTGTCGGCTCGTTTTGCACAGAGTGGCTCCGAACATCCTCTTGAGGGGTCCCACAGCGGCTGTCTCGGCTTCTCCCCGCCTCAGATGACCCCCTCTGGGAAGCGCTCTCCCAAGGGGGTTACCTTGCGGTTGCTCTCCCGAATCCGATTGTCGGCATCCATTGCCGCCGAGTACAAGACTCGGCCCCGTGTCCTTGGATTTGATTGACAGCAGCGCGAGCCAATGGTCAATCTATCCAATAAAGAGCCGAGAAGACTGGGCAAAGGAAGAGCATGTTTGCAGGGCCGGACTTTCCAGGGCTCAGGTAAGTAAAAGGGGGGGGGGGGCCAGGGTTGCCAACTTTCAGTAAATTTACAAACCGTTTGTAAAATCCATAATTGTTGCGTCTGTCCATGAACGTCAGTTACGGACGTGCAGCCTACATGACCGTAATGGAAATTCAAGGACAGATGCAAAAAATACAGATTTTACAAACTGTTCGTAAATTTACTGAAAGTTGGCAACCCTGGGGGGGGGGGGGGGGCTATGCTGGGGGCTGGTAATCGTAATGGTTTTTCCATCTTAATGCATAGGATGCATTAAGGTGAAAAATCATGAATCTTTACAACCCCTTTAAAGTGGTTGTAGACCCTCTCATGCACCCACTGAAGTCACTGGCCTCAGGTGATAAGCAAAACCTTCTACATAAGTTTTAGGCCGCGTACACACGGCCGAGAAACTCGACGGGCAAAACACATCGTTTTGCTCGTCGAGTTCCTTGTTCGGCTGTCAAAAAAACTTGTCGAGCCAAATGTTCCCATTGCCCAACGAGGAAATAGTGAACATGCTCTCTTTTTGGCTCGACGAGTTTCCCGACGGGTTTCTCGGCGAACAGTGTACACACGACCGGTTTTCTCGGCAGAATACGTCTCCCATCAAGTTTCTTGCTGAATTCTGCCGAGGAAAACCGGTCGTGTGTACGGGGCCTCATAGTACCATAGAGTGCAGAATTTACAAAAGGTCTCCTACGCCGTCGTATCTTAGCTGCATATTTACGCTGGCCGCTAGGGGCGCGTACGTTGGTTTACGCCTAGAATATGTAAATGAGCAAGATACGCCTATTCACAAACGTACTTGCGCCCGATACGCGGTTTACGTAAGGCGTTTTTCCGGCGTAAAGATAAACCACCAAAAAGATGGCGCAGCCCATGCAAGGTATGGACGTCGGAACAGCCGTCGTATTTTACGTCGTTTTAAGCGTACGTGAATTGGGCTGGGCGTAGGTTACGTTCACGTCGAAAGCAATGAGTATTTGCGACGTGATTCTGAGCATGCATGCGCCGTACCAACTGCCCTCATTTACATGGGGTCACGATTCATTACCATACAACACGCCCCCTACCTGCCTATTTTGAATTAGGCGGGGTTTACGCCGGGCCATTTGCGCTACGCTGAAGTAACTTAGGAGGCAAGTGCTTTGTGAATACAGTACTTGCCTCACTATGTTACGTCGGCGTAGTGCAAATGGGATGCACTACGCTGGCATAAAGATACGCGCCTCTACGTGAATCTGGCCAAAACTGTCTGCATCCAGGGCTGATCAGAGTCTCTAAGGCCGAATTCACACCTATGCATTTTTAGTGCATTTTGCAGATTTGCACTACAGTTCATTTAACACGGTTTCCTATGGAACACGTTCTGTAGTGCAAAAAACACTAAAAATGCATAGGTGTGAATCGGGTCTAATGGCATGTCGCCACAATGTATGAGTTGCATGGTAATAGTGGTGGCGCTGGCTTTTTATTTGTATAGAGTATACAACTGTCTGTGGCACTGCAGGCTGTACACACACACTTTGCATGGAGGTAGTTTTTCTGCGGGCAGCGCAGCAGTAGCTATCCCTGTAGCTAGGACTTAAATGTTCTGTTTTGCTTAACTGAACATTTTGATGCAAAACCTTTCATGAGCTGAAGCTGCAGCCACAAAATATCCTGTGTGGTGATTTTAATGTGGGTTTGAAGCTTATCACATTAGCATGTTGCCATTGTCATGTCTTGGCATTTTCCAGCTATTGCCTGTGTCTTAAAGTTTCTATGTCATTTTGTTTTACCATGAAACCATCCTTTTTCTTTCTCCAGCCAGCTATATGTCTCATACAAGAATGGAAAAGTTGACCAAGCACTTTCCCTAGGCTTTCTGTTATGTTGGTTGGGAGGGGACTTTACAAACCTTGTAGGCTGCTATCTGACCAAACAACTGCCAATACAGGTAAACATTTATACTACAAAGCATGTTATCCTTGCTGTAAAATGCTGTCTCTTTAAAACATTAGTATGTTATGTAAATTCTAACCGAAGTGTGCTGAGAAAATGCAGACCCTGTCACATTCCATGCTGTCATTTGCAGGCATGCCGGGGGGAAGTTGTATCCACTTTATTTTATTTTTTCATTGCTCTGCTTTCTTAACGCTGGATATTTAAACACGTTTCCCTTGCAGTGGGTTAAACGCTAATAAAGTAGAGTAATACACAGTAAAACCTTTTTTCCCTGCTATGCCACTCCTCCCTTTTTTTTTTTTTTTTCTGCTCTTGGTTGTGGGTGAGCCCTCCATGTCCTTGCATACAATACAGGACTATATGTCCTAAAAAAAACGCTGCAACCACTGAATAGAGCTCCAAATAGAAAAGGCTTTGGAAGTCTGCTCGCACATATGGAGAGAGCCTGCCAGAGTGAGTAAGGTAAGTATTCCACCTTTTTCTTCTACACCCAAAGCTTAACTTCAAAAAGCCTTTTTCCTTGCAGTGAGGCTGTGCTTGCAACGCAAAGGTGAACTTCTCGTTCAGTCTAGGGCAGGGATCCTACAACTATGGCCTTCCAGCTGTTGTAGAACTACACATCCCATGAGGCATTGTAACACACTGACATTCACAGACATGACTAGGCATGATGGAAATTGTAGTTTCTGAACAACTGGAGGGCCGTAGTTTTGAAGACCCATGGTCTAGGGCAGGGGTGGCCAAACTTTTTTCAAAGAGGGCCAGATTTGATGAAGTGAACATGCGTAAGGGCCGAACATTTTGCTGACATTCTTTGAACCATTAAAATTTGGTCTAAGTGTGTTTGCCCGAGCACTAATACACTGCTCAACAAGAATTATCTTGCCTTTGTGGCTGTGTGTGGTGAAGAGATGAGCTCAGGCGTATTATTTGGATATACTGTATTTATTGGCGTATAACACGCACCTTAACGTTAGGAGGGAAGTTTCAGGAAAAAAATGTAAATAAAAGAACTGTGAAGCAAAATAAGGGTCATTGCCCATCAATGCAGCCTTGCCATTGCCATGAATCCAGCCTTGCCATTGCCATGAATGCAACCTCTCCATTGCCATGAATGCAGCCTGATCGATGCCCATCTGCAGCCTCAGAGGGGAAACGGGACGAGCGCCAACAGATTACATACAGGAGAATCTCCTGTTTACACATCAGCCTCTTTAACACAATGTCCTGCCTCCTATGATAGACAGAGGAGTTGTCCAATGGCAGCCCAGGAGACGAGACTTCCTATTACAGATGCCGCAGAGTAAACAGGAGATTCTCCTGTATGTAATTTGACAGCACTCATTCCCCTTCCCCTTCCTGTCCCCTCCAAGGCAGCACAGATAAATACAGTATATATCCAAATTACCAGGGGGGCCACATTAAACTGGAACGGGGGCCGCAATTGGCCCCCGGGCCGGACTTTGGACATGCCTGGTCTAGGGGGACCGTGAAAGCCCTTTTACTTTCCTGATCCTCCGCACTGTGGCAGACCACGTTTCTACATGGGCCGGCAGTGGGATATCACTCAGCATGTTCAGGTCCAGTTTAAGGCTATGGACTACCACAGCATGAGAGAGAAGACATAAATTAGGTTTTCTGGAGTTCAGCTTTAATGAGCATTTAACCCTTGCTGTGTGTGTATTTTTTTCCTGCCTAGAGTGGGGCTTTAAAAGTAACCTATAATTTTTGAGCATGTTGTTGTTTTTTTTTTTTATTTAAATTTACACTGCTTTTAAATCTAATGTTTCACATCTGTTCTAATAGGGATATAGATATACACTCATCATCCACATTATTAGATACACCTAGTACTGGGTTGGATCCCCTTTTGCCTTCAGAACTGCCTTAATGCTTTTGTGGCAAAGATTCAACAAGGTGTTGGAAACGTGATCCACATTGACATGATAGCATCATGCCATTGTTGCAGATGGATTGGCTGCACATCCATGATGCGACTCCTGCGCCACCGTGTCCCAAACATGCTCTATTGGATTTAGATCTGGTGACTTTGGAGAGTAATGTGTTTCTCTGCTGTGATTGGACACCCTCCCAGAACTATAGTATCGCACGGTAGCTGTCTTTTGGCTATAGTGTTGTACTAAAGTGGTTAAAGCGGAGTTCCACCTAAAAGTGGAACGTCTGCTTAAACCACTCCTCGCCCCCTTCCATGCCACATTTTTTTTATTTTTTTTGTGGGGGGGGGGGGAGTGGGGGCTTCAGTAGGAGTGGGACTTCCTGTCCCACTTCCTCCTTCCGCTTAGGCGACTCGTCATATCGCCTCTTGGCGGCCTCTACCTGTAGGTGATCGCCTGGGACACGTGACATGTCCCAGGCAATCGCCTGTCCACTCGGGGAGCGCAGCACCGCATGCGCAGTGAGTGCCCGGCCGTAAAGCCGTCACGGGCAAGTGCCCACAGTTAGAATGGAGAGGGGGGGGAGAGGAGCGATGCATCATCGCGGGACAGTGGAACAGGTAAGTGCCTGTTTATTAAAAGCCAGCAGCTACACTTTTTTTTTTTTTTTTCTTTTTTTTTTGTAGCTGCTGAATTCTAATAGACATAAAGGCTGGAACTCCCCTTTTAAGCAAAATGGGGGGGGGACGTGGATTTTGCTTGTAGAGCGAGCTCTGTTTTAAAGTCTCTGCTACCTGAGCTATACAAATATCTAGGCTCTGGTAGGCGACTCCTCTTCAATAGAGCAGAATTCAGTGACTTGGGTAATGGAAGAACCAAATTCATGCTTTCTTTGCAGGTTTATCTTTGGTTACAAGCTTTGAGAGTTGCTTTAATAACAATGGTGTAAAAAAGCAATGTCCATTTCAAAAACCATTTTCCATAACAACATTCAGCCCAACCTTCCAAATAATTTTTTTTGCATTAGCCAAGTTCCAGACAAATCCAAACAAGAGACATATTACTGCTAAATTTATAGCATTTTGGTAAAGGTCTGCATTTTCTTGAGATTTTATATCTTTTATTTTTCTTCTTTATAGATTGTCACTGCCATTTTTTATGTCAACATGGATCTCATAATGATTTCACAGTTTGCCTACTACAAATTAAAAAACAAGAGCATGAAAGGTAACATTTGTTTTACATTTCTATGTTTAAACAGTTTTTTTTGTTTGTCAAACCTGTATTGAAAATGCCCACATTTAGCATATTGTGCTATGCCTTTCTTAGTTACTTTACATAAGCAACAAAATTGTTTCCTTTCTCCTCCATTGAGGGACAAAGGAATTCAGAGACTAATGCTGCTTACAGGGGGACTGGACATTGGGAGACCAAAAGGTTGTAGGCCAGGGTAACTCTTTCTACTCCTTGCATGCCTCAGTGTTTTTTTTTTTCCCCTGTTGCTCTTGATCACAAAGACACGTGGAACTTTCCTCTGTTTGTTCCTGTTTCCAGCCTACCGTGATCTGGTCACTTTCAGGTGCTTGCACTACTGCTATCCAGCAACATGGTTTTTGAGTATCTGAGGCCTAGCCTTTTATCTTGAGCTACATTGCATTCTGCCTTGCAGTGCAACATGCACAGTTCTAGGCACATGGGGAACACCCCCACTGTATCCAGTGCCTCCAGCTCACCCTCCACTGTTTGGTGCTACCCACAATACGCCTCATGAGGTGGAGGTGCCTGACTCTGAAGACCTGTATTCTCTGCGAAAGTCTTCCTTGCGCTGGTTTGTATAGTTGCCTCTTCGGCTCTATCCTGAAATTTTACCTCAGTCATTCAGGATTTTATGCGTCAAGTAGCGCATTATTGCTGACTTTGCCCCCAGAGGCCTTCCCTGCAGAATCTTTATCTGATCTAATTGTGACTTGGTATTCTGTGGAGCTGGCCTTACACTAGTAACATTTTCTTGTTTTGAACATTTGTATGGAATTTTTTTTAAAAGATGTTGGAGCATTTGTTCTTGCCATCATTGAGTCAACTAATTTTGTTTGAGAGCCCTTAAAATTTTATCAAGACCTGCTACTTAATTCCAGATGTTTTAAACCGATTTATTTTGTGCCTAGTACCTGTGCATTTCAATATGTTAGATTTTTCCTAAGCGAAACAAAACTCTATTGGCTGTTACAATTTGGTTTGTTGGAGAAAACAAAATTCCCTCATGCTCCTTCGAATTTTGTTATCATAATGGTCGGAAATTTAATTTCGCCCCACTAAACATTATAAAATTAAACAAACATTCTCTTTTCATCCTTTAAACATTGCACCACCTTTAAAACCAGCCTGTGGCTTCTACCAGCACTGTCTGCCAAAACTTTCCTGGTACTGTCGCTATTCAGAGTTTTTCATTATGGAGTCTGGAAAAACTCAGACAAGCCGTTTTGTATCCTATTTGAAGAGGGCCTTGTGGATCTGGCAGTATCGCATCCTACGAAGCGTTGACTGTCAATCCAATGGAGGATGCACTTGGTTTTAAGGACCCCATCAAGAAGCTGTTCTTTCTAGAACTGTTCTTCCTAGCTGCCTGTGATCTTAGTCTGTCAAACTCTTTGACTGCCAAAAGCACTTGCTTCCCTTCAAGGGACAACATTTCATTGTTTTGCCTAGACGCCATCATTGTTGTCACTAGTGGCAAAAGTACCCATCTGTCCAGCAGAAGTCTAAGACCCCATGCACACTATTAGATTTTCTGCAGATTGTGGTCTTCAGATTTACCAAAACCATGTAGTAGAAGGGTCTGCCTGATTGTATACAAATTGAAACTCTAATGCCGCGTACACACCATCACTTTATGTGATGAAAAAAAATGACGTTTTTAAAAACGTCACTTTAATTGACTGTGTGTGGGGGAAAACGTCGTTTTATGTCTTGTAAAAAACGACCAAAAAAAATTTAAGCATGCTTCAATTTTATGTGTCGTTTTTCAAAAGTGCACTTTTTACTTCACAGAAATTGACCGTGTGTAGCAAAAAACGTCGTTTTCTAAGACGTTTTTTCATCCACGCATGCCCAGAAGCTACTTATGAAGCAAGCTTCAATGGTAAAACGTGGTGGAACGTAACCTCACTTTGCAAGAACATTGTGAGAAAAACGATGGTGTGTAGGCAACTTCGTCTTTGAAAATTGAAGTTTCAAAAACGTCATTTTTTACTTCACAGAAAGTGTCGTTTTTTTTCATCACATAAAGTGATGGTGTGTATGCGGCATTAAAGTTTGACCTCCATATGAGATGGTTTTGGTAAATCTGAAGTCAAAAAAACTGCAGAAAATCTAATCGTGTGTGTGTATGGGGCTTTAGTCTTAAATCATTTATTAACATAGACCTAAACTATACCAGGGAGGCGGCATAATCGCTTCACTCAAAACCTTAGAAGCATGTCTCATGACACTTATGCCGTGTACACGCGACAGGTTTTCGGGTTCTAAAAAATTACGCATTTTTTTTTTTTTTTTTACGTCATCAAAAATGATCATGTGTGGGCTTCAGAGCATTTTTCGGGTTCGGGTTTCGGGTTCTAAAAAAATCTGCGCATGCTCAGAAGCAAGTTATGAGACGGGAGCGCTCGTTCTGGTAAAACTACCGTTCGTAATGGAGTAAGCACATTCATCACGCTGTAACAGACAGAAAAACGCGAATCGTCTTTTACTAACACAGAATCAGCTAAAGCAGCCCAAAGGCGAATGGAACTTCCCCTTTTATAGTGCCGTTGTACGTCACTGCGCTTTGCTAGAGCATTGTTTTTTTTGTTTTTGTTCACGATCGTGTGTAGGCAAAGCAGTCTTAATGATCAAGTTGAAAAATTTCGTTTTTTCTAGAGCCTGAAAAATGTTGTTTTTTACAACCCGAAAAATGATTGTGTGTACGTGGCATTAGCTTATGCATTGGGGAGGGGGACTTGTGTTGTCTTTTTACAAATGTTTTAAACTTTTTTTTTTTTTTTTTTTCAGGTAGCGGAAGCCTTAAAGGAATTTGCATAGCTTGGGTCATCGCATGTGCTACATTGTCTGTAATACTCCCTAGTCAGCTGCTTCTGAGGCGCTTGGAGATGACTGCAGATCTAGAAGTAGATCAGGTAAATTATTAACCCAATCCTAATAGGACCACTGTTAAAGTGTTTTTTACATCTTATTACAACAAAGATCTATTGCAGATTAACCTTTGCTGTAGAATTTTGATACTGTGTTCTGTCTAATGTCCTGTTAATGCTTGCAAAGGGCTATTAGAAAATACCATTGCAATGAAAAGTTATTTTTTTTTATTTTTTTATTTTTTTTATGGAACTGTCAACAAATGTGTTATCCTGCCTCACCTTGACAGATGAATTGGGCAGTTGGGGAAATTGCCACAAGTGGTTACATTTTGAGTCTGGTTTTTCACTACAGGTTCTGCTGTGGTACTGTATATGCCCCCAAATAAGGGGGCAAAAATATGTGTTCAAAAAGTGTTACTGGGACTTCCGGTTCCGGCGCCGCATGGAGTGACTGCTCTCCTCAGCAGCTCCCGCCGCACGACACAAACCGGCTTCTAAATCCAGCCATCTGAGCCCCCCTACACCTCTGGGCACGTCCCCGCTACCTGATGGACCGATACCTGGAGAAATCGGGCTCCCGGAGCCACTCGGCGCAGACCGCGCTGCCGTCGGCGGCCCAACCACAAATCGAGGCCCCGGCTTCGGCCTACCCCGCTCCGCGGCCATCCGACGCTCCGGCGGAAATGGAGGTAAGCGGCGCCAGCTCCCCCTCTCCTCCTCCACAACCATCTGCACCCCCCTCAGCGGGGGACAATACCACAGAGCGGATAGCTCAAGCTGTGGCCGCCTTGCTGAACCCAATGATAGCGGCCTCAGTGGAGAAGGCCGTGAACGCTGGGATGGCGCAGATTAAGGCCCAATTAGGAGAACATGGCTCACGATTAAATGAGCTGGAACACCGCCTCTCAAGTACAGAAGAAGATCTATACCATGCCCAGGCCATGGAGCATGCACAAGACAAAACTAACCAATTCATCCTACAAAAATTGGACGATCTAGAAAATAGATCCAGGAGGAGCAACCTTAGGTTCGTTGGTGTCCCAGAATCACTTCAGGCCTCCGCTCTCGCTGATTTATGCGCCCAGCGCGTCCCGGAAGCGCTGGGCCTCCCAGGCCCCTGCATGGTAGAACGAGCTCATCGCATGGGTGCATTCAATTCGGACCGTAAGTCACCCCGCCCGATCATTGCCAAATATCTTAACTACGCCGACAAGTCCCTCATTTTGCATTCCTTCCGGCAAGCCCGCCAGCTCCAAATCGATGGCATTAAAGTGCTAGTGTTCGCCGACTATTCCATCGAGGTCTCGAAGAAACGCAAGGCCTTTCAACAAGTCTGCTCCGAACTCTTCAAACGACAAATTAAGTTCACCCTAGCCTTCCCAGCTGTACTCCGCCTCAAAGCCCCAAATGGGGACCAACTGACTTTCCAGGACCCATCGGAAGCCAAAGCTTTCTTGCGGGCACGCCATGCTCACCCCGACCACCAGACACCATCCAAGGCTCCCGCACTTAATCGCCCTCTGGACCAAAGAAGCCCGAGAAAGGAATCACCAAAGCGCTTCAGGGCCTCGGCCCAAGAACCAGCCTGGGCCACCGTGAGATGATTCCCTTGTTACCACCTCCCTCTTCGGGTTTGCTTCCCTTTGTCTACGCCTGAACACTCTGCTACTCGTATGAGGTCCCCGCCGAAAGGATCCTGCTCCTACACCACTTGGTCCTGAACTTACTGGCGGTACCTCACCCCCCCCTTCATCGCCGGGACAGGTAGCATTGAGTGTTTCAGTATAGAGCATATCCTTTTTCGCTTTACTTCCTTTTGTGATTTTACCTGCAAAGTCCACCTATCTTGATTTTTTAGTTAAGATGTGTGCATGCCTCTGCTTATACCTATGCTTCTGCCAACGGAGACGAACCTACTCCAGCCACGGTTCCTCCCTTTATGTCCCCCCTGGGGCACCCTCTCCTTCTATGTATTATGATACCACTGTAAATATATTTGTAACTTTAGCGCCTCCTGGGCTCACTGTATGTTCTGACACTGCTTCCTCCCCGATACGGGCTTTAAATGTCACCCGCATGAAGCCTGGCCTCTTACTCTGGGCTTCCAGGCACACGATACCTTTGTCGTGACAAGGGGGCCTGCTCGCACAGTGACTCCATGTGGAAAAAAGTGAAGTGCTTGTTATTAGTTTGGTTTTTCCTGTTGACCACATTTCAGGTCCCCCTTTTACACCTCTCTACCCACCTCCCCCCTGGCACATACTCCCTTGCTTCATACACACCCCCTCCCCCCCCGTGACAGACAAGTCCTACCATGCTCTTTCCGCGGTGACCTCCCGCGCTCCTCCCATAGGCAGGCTCACTATGAAAGTTCCCCACAGAACCCATCTCTGGAACCCCCTACATGAAAGTTTTTTTCATGGAATGTCAAGGGCCTTAGGTCCCCTAATAAGAGAATGAAGATCCTCAGACATCTAAAAAGACTAAAGGCAGACATAGCGCTGTTACAGGAGACCCATCTCTCCGCATCTGATTTCCCACGCATGAAAAAGCTTTGGGTGGGCACGGTCTTGGGCTCAGAAGCTGTTGGCCGCAAGGCCGGTGTCCTCCTGCTGATCCATAGGAATGAATGAATGAATGAATGAATGAAAAATTTATATAGCGCGGCACATGCGAACTGAATCGCTTCTGGGCGCTAGTTGTTTGTGTCTCATGCCCTCAGAAAAGCAGGGTTTTGATCTGCTTTCTGAAAGACAGGTGGTTTTGCTCCAACCGAATGCTGGTTGGTAAAGCATTCCAAAGCCTGGGGCCCTGGAAAGCAAACCTTCTTTCTCCTTTGGATTTGTAATTGGTTTTAGGAACCTTGACCAGATTTTGGTCGGTGGATCGCAGAATGCGGTTGCAATTGTGCGGTTTGATCTTGTCGCATAGATATCTAGGAGCCTTCCCATGGATGCACTTATGTGTCAGGCAGAGTGCTTTGAATGCAATTCTGTCTTTCACTGGCAACCAGTGAAGGGATCTCAGTGAAGGTGAGATTGATTCCCAAGATTTTTTCCCAGTCACCAGTCTGGCGGCCGTATTCTGTACGACTTGAAGACGAGCGATTTGGTACTTGGGGAGCCCGAGGTAAAGGGCATTTGCATAGTCCAGTCTGGAATTCACGATTGTTCCCACCACGACTGCTACGTCTTCTTTGGGGATAAATGGAATAAGTCTGCATAGTAGGCGCAACAAATGGTGCGAACCGCTGACTACTGACCCTATTTGTGCGTCCATTGTCATGAAGGTGTCAAACGTGACTCCTAGACTTTTGACTTTGGAGCTAGGGGAGATGATTTGTCCCAGAATGGGCGATGGTGTCCAGTTTGTTGCCGGTTGTCTCTTCCGACTGGCATCGAACATGAAGAGTTCTGTTTTAGCGCTATTGAGTTTGAGATAACTCTTAGTCATCCAGTTTTCTATTGAAGAGAGACATTTCTCTAATCTGAGATGATGATCCTTTTTGTGGCAGATGCGAAAATACAACTGCGTGTCGTCTGCATAAGAGTGATAGAGTAGTTCTTGGCTACTGATAATATCAAAGAGAGGACGGAGATAGATATTAAACAGCACCGGTGATGGGGGGGATCCTTGGGGGACCCCACATGGCACCGTGCGTTTTTCTGACGTAAAAGAACCCAGTTTCACTGTTTGTGATCGGTTTCCGAGAAAAGAGGAGAACCATGGTAAGGCATCTTCTGAGACTCCGGCGACTTCTGTTAGTCGTCTCAGTAGCAATTTATGGTCTACTGTGTCGAAGGCTGCGCTTAGGTCCAGCAGAACCAGGAGACACGATTCTCCTTCGTCTGGGGCCTCGAGCGCATCGTCCCATATTTTCAGTAAGGCCGTTTCTGTCCCGTGTCCGGGGCGGAACCCGGATTGAAATGGATCGAGTAGGTTGTGGGTATCCAGATGCTGTTGCAGCTGATTTACCACCACTTTCTCCATTATCTTGGACAGAGCATTTAGACCTGTTATGGGACGGCGGTAAGTTGGGTCCATAGGATCCAAATTAGTTTTTTTCAAGATCGGCAGGATTGTGCCCTCTTTCAGCAGGGAAGGCACTATGCCTTCCTTAAATGACTGATTTATAAGCTGTGTGATTGGAGGCGCCAGGATGTCGGCACATTCCTTCAGTAGCTTGGTGGGAATGATGTCATTGGGTGCTGTGCTGTTGCGCAACGCACCAATGAATTTTTTGGTGGTATCTATGGAGATGGGTTCCAGAGTGAACTTAGTTGATTGTAGAGGCTTTCTGTCAGTGTTTTGTAGTTGATTGAAGAGGGGGCTGAGTGGAGTATTGTTTTGCCGAATACTTACCCGAATTTTTTCAATTTTGTTGATGAAGAAATCCGATAGTTCATTGCAGAACTCTTGGGTGTCTGAAGTGGGGACTTCAAGACATCTCGGATTCATGGTCTGGGTGACCATCCTGAAGAGTTCGCGTGGGCGATTCACTGCGCTGTTAATCACCATGGAAAAGTGAAGTTTTTTGGCTTTAAAAATTTCCTTGTGATATCGTGTTGTTACTGCTTTGTAGAAGTTGAGGCGGTCTTCTGAAGGACTTCTTTTCCAGGCGGCTTCCGCCCTTCTGCGCTCTTGCTTCAATAGCGACAGTTGGTTATTGAACCAGCTGGACTTTTTTGCCCGGCTGCGGACTTTGCGCTTTGGTGCTGCTAAGTCGGCTGACTGTAGCAGTGCTGCATTTATGGCATCCAATGTATCTGAGGCTGCTAGCTGAGGAGGAATAACCCCAATTCGGTTTCCCAGGGTAGATCTGAAGAGTTCCGAGTGGAGCTTCTTCTGAGATCTAGCCCAGTGTATTGTCACCGGCTTGGGTACTTTCATAATTAGTGGAATTCTGGGAATTATGAAGCTAATTGCATGGTGGTCTGTCCATGGCAAAGGTTCATTACCCAAAATGTTTATTTTCAGATTTTGTCTGAAAATTAGGTCGAGTGTGTGACCTGAAGCATGCGTGGGTCCGCATATAAGTTGCTGAAGTCCTAACCCTTCCAGGTGGTCGATGCAGGCCTCCGCGATAGGATCCTGTGAGGAGTTGGCCCACAGATTGAAATCCCCGAGCAGCAAAAGATGATTGCTGTTAAGGGAGTAAGTGGATAAGAACTCTGTTAATGCTGGAAGCAACTGCGATTTAGGCCCAGGGGGCCTATAGCAGAGGAGAATGTGAACGGTCTCCTGGGAGTGCGCTTGAAGTTGAAGCGTAAGGGTTTCCATAAAAGGTAGAGGATTTTGAAGGACCGGTTTAGTGATTGCAATATGAGACTTCTGAATCACCGCCAGGCCTCCTCCTCTTTGCCCTATTCTATTTTCCGTTAAGATGCGATAATTTGCTGGTACCAGTTCTCCGAGAATGGTGTTGCAGTCGTCTGACAGCCAACTTTCTGTAATAAAGAGGCAGTCAAGATCGTTTTGTAGTAAGAAATCATGAGCAGTCTATGGAGGCTGAGAGAGGGGCGGAGTAACATCATGGCGCCGTAAGGACTCAGGGCGCTAGCAGCAGCAGCTCCATGCCTTTCTCCAGGCGACTTTGATAAGGAGGACTCTGAAGCCAAAACTGCCCTGGACTACTGCTAATTCCCATCTAAGCTACCCTATCGGGATTACCTGGTCAGGCGGGTGGCGTAGGTGCCTGTGTGTGGCGAGGACCGGCCGAGGGAGATCTCGGGGGATCCCGGGCGCTCTCCGCGGAGTATCGGAAGCTTGCTGTGGTGTACGGAGCCTCCTGCGAACCACATGCGATTGGACATCAGGCGGAGTGACGTAGGAGATGGAGGAGGCGACAGCGGACGAAGCGTGTGCACTGTACTAGGACTCACTGGGTGCCGCTGGGTGCCGCTCCAGACGCCTCCAGACGCCAGCGTGGATGTGGATACTTGCTGATCCTTGCCCTGCAGTGAGTGAGCCGGAAGGGAAGCGGAGGTTATAGGAGCTGGATAGACGGTCGTATAGACCAGTTAAGTGGTCGGTCTCCGCTCCAGGTCCGCTCCCGGATACCTCCATCAAAACGGGTGAGGTTCTCTCCCCCCCCCACTGCCTGCCTGTGGACTATCTAGGAGCAAGAGGGGAGGTGAGTAAGAAGCCCCGAAGCTGTGAAGCTGAGAAGGCAGAGGTGATAAATTGCACAAGACTGTCTTTTTTTTTTTGCATCCTCAAGTGTACCTGAACTGATTTGAACTGTCTTGAAAGGGTATATGGGCCGATGCTCTGATATCCTGCTAAAAGGGGCCTATTGATATAGTCTGGCTATAATATTACATGAATGAACTTTTAAGAGTGTCCGGATATATACAAAGTGTTGAAAAAAAAAACTGAGGGTTGGAGATCTTGTCCACCTGAGTTGAAGGGGGCCATAGGACTGTTATAATCAATATTGAAATAAGGCCTCCAATTTATGAGAGACAATGTGAGAGAATTAGCAGTTCCGCTGGTATTGGCTCTACCTAAAATTCCCTTAGGAGATATTGATTTAAGTTCTCTGAGATCTCAGTCTCAGTCCCAGTGGATAAGGAACGGTGGATGAAAGGGACAGTAGGATTCGGATACGGATGTCGAACAGGTGTTGAAATTTTGTCTTTTCATCTCTTATCTCCACCCCACTTTCTTTTGCCCCAAAACACAGGTCTAAGAATCTGGAGCTGGGTGAGGGAGGGCCAAGGAGGGGGAGCGGAGATACATGCTCTACCAGCCCTCGGTCATATAATACATTAATTCCTGGCAGACACTTGGGCAGTACATCAGCAGGTGAGGGGCAGCTAGCCTATCATCCTACGTCAGTAAAATCTCCATAAACAGGCCTTGCACAAAAGGGCAAAGATGGTGCGGAAGGCCCCAAAAAACACGCAGGGAGGGGGCTCCGGCCGCAGCACAATGAGGTCATATCTTGTGTCTGAAGGACTAGATCGGGCACCAGTTAGCCCCAAAGGAGATGGTGACATTAGCATATCCGGGACACCTGTTAAAAACAAAGGGCATATCGAGGGGGAGACCCCAGGGAAAGAGAAGGAGAAAAATAAGGATCAATCCCCTGTAGTAAAAGGCCAAAGTAAAGTATTAAAAACCCCAGAAAGTCAACAAATACAATCTAGCATGTTCCCTGATACCTCCCTTGGAGATGCCCAAGCTCCACCAACTAGGCAGGATATGATGGACATGTCAGAAATGATATTACGCCTAGAAAGAACCATCAAGGGGGAAATGGGTGCAACGAGAAGAGACATCCAGAGTGTGCTACAAAGAGTTGAAGGGATAGAGGAACAATTAGAGGAACATAGAAATGCAATAACGGAATTAAGGGATAGAGCTGACATGGACTGGATAGAAATAAGAAATGCTCGCTATAAATTGGAGGACCAAGAGAATCGCAGCAGACGAAAAAACCTACGCATAAAAGGCCTCCCAGAAGAAGTTAAAGACACAGAACTGGGGGAGGTGCTCAGAGGGATATTCAACACAGCTCTAAAAAGGGAGGCGACAGCCCCTATGCATTTCGAACGGGTCCACAGAATACAAAAATTTTATAACACACAAAGAGACCTACCAAGGGACATTATAGTCAGATTCCTAGAATATAATCAAAAAGAACTGGTATCTCAAACTACTAGAAACTCGGCTATTATGGAATACAAAGGGATCAAGCTACTCTTGTTTTCAGATCTCTCGGCAGAGACACTAGCACGAAAGAGGGCGCTGAAGCCACTAACCAGTCATCTACAATCAAAGGACATACCGTATAGATGGGGGTTCCCAGCCTGCCTGTCGGTTAAGAACATGGGGATTTCAGCAGTTATCCGTTTCCCTGAAGATGTAAAAGAATTTTGCAAAAAGCTGAATATTCAGCCAATGCAAATAGACAATTGGGAAAAGAGGCCTCCAGCTTGGAGAAGATGGAGGGAACAGGAATGGAATAGGGCATAGACTACTTAGGCCTAGGGGGGCCAAAGAGAGATATCTCTAGAGTATTGGGATAGGGGGAGGCGGGGGGGAATGGGAGGGTAGGGGACAGGGATGGCTGGTTACCAGGTATCTGGGAGGACTGCCCCCTACTGTCTGATCTTCCGCTTTGTCCTCTCCCTTTGTAACATTAATGGGTAGTAAGGCCAACACCTAGAGGGAGAATAGGAGATGTTGCCTGGGGAGGGGGTAAATAGGAGCTGCTGTTCTGTCCCGGGACCAGGAGCCACTCCGATTTTGTGGACGTGGCCTGGAAACTGGGGGGTCATAGTAGACGTCCCGAGGAAAGGCTCTCTCGGCAAGCGGCCTGGATGGGCACTGACCGAGTGAGTCTTAGCATTGAGGTTCAATGCGTTGGGGGGGGGGGGGGGGGGGGGGGGGGGGGGGTATATGTTTTTTATGTGGTCTCGAGGTACCCTGACTAAGATGTTTTTGGTTAACAAATATGAGTTTGAAGTTGAACCAGGAAGGTGGTTTGGTTGTTCTACAGGTGGAGAAAAGGCCCGGAGTCTCTCATGTCCTGTGGGGATATGATTTCCGAACCTCATTAAGGGGTAAAAAAGTGAAGTATAATAAATGGGTGCTGTAAAAATGGTTACGTACAATGTACGAGGGTTAAATAACCCCAGTAAGCGGTATCAGGTACTACAGGAGATGAAGAGATTCTCGGCCAACATTGTGTTTCTCCAGGAAACTCACCTAAAAATAACATCAAAAACTAGATTAAATTCAAAGGAATTCCCTACATGGATTCATAGCTATTCCCCTAATAAAAGAGCAAAGGGAGTAGCAATAGGGTTTGATAGAAACACACGGTTCTCCCTAGAAGCTACAGAAATAGACCCCGATGGAAGATACTTGTTTGTCAAGGGTACTATTTTGAATATAAGATACACATTGGTGAATGTGTATTGTCCTAATGTAAGGCCGGCTGTATACCTGAGAAAAATTCTGAATAAACTGGAGGGTTTTAGAGAAGGGATGGTGATCCTGGCAGGCGATCTAAACTTTGTATTTGACCCACTAATAGACACTCAACCCATCTCATTGAGATCGGAAGGGAAATATCTTAGAATGGTTAAACATAAATTACATCAAATGCAAATGGTGGAAGCCTGGAGAATCATCCACCCAAAAGATAAAGACTACACATATTTCTCAGTGGTCCATGGGTCATACTCAAGGATTGACCATGTCCTACTAGATCATCGGCTGCTTGAAGGACTGATTAGGATGGAAATAAAATCTATAACACTGTCTGACCACGCTCCAGTGGTAATGTCCTTAGATTCAGGTGAGATCCCGGCTGGACATCCAGTGTGGAGATTGGATGAATCCCTGATAAATAATATCAAGACAGCCGATGGTCTAGAAAAGGACATAGGTACATTCTTCAAAGAAAACGATATTGAAAACATCGCACCAGCCACGCTTTGGGAAACGCACAAGGCATTTGTAAGAGGAAGGTTGATTGCAGAAAAGGTTAAGAGGAGGAAGATTAGGCAGGCACGGAAACAAATACTATTAGAAGAAATCCAGGCCCTTGAACGGGAGCATAAAGTAGTACAGGAAGAACAGGTTCTAAGGGTCCTAACTAGCAAGAGAGAAGAGCTCCGTGACCTCCTTGAGCAGGAAACGAAATGGATTTTTAACAATGTGAACAACAAATTTTATGCCCTTGGTAACAAACCGGGGAGACTGTTGGCAAGGACCATAAAACCAAGAAACATACAGAACTCTATCCTGAAAATAAAAGATAGAAATGGAGAAATGAGACATTCTACTAGCGAGATAACTAAAATATTCTATGATTATTACCAAAACCTATATAATGTCAACAAGGGGCAAGGGGATATAGAAGTTCAGAATAGAAGGGGGAAAATTAAACAATATCTAGAAAAGATTAAGACCCCTGGTCTAGCAGAGGAAGTAATAAATGACTTAGAAAAAGAAATAACAAAAGAGGAAATAAATCAAGTGATTAAGAGTATCAAAATGGGGAAGAGCCCCGGCCCTGACGGGTTTACATCATTATATTATAAAAGGTTTGGGGGGATACTAGTACCATTTTTCCAGAAGTACATGAACTCAATAGGGGGGGGTATGGCAATGCGTAAGGAGGCTCTGAATGCTCACATAACTCTGATAGGGAAGGAAGATAAGGACCCCTCCTTGTGTGCCAGCTATAGGCCGATTTCTTTAATAAATGTGGATATAAAAATTTATTCAAAAATTCTTGCTGAGAGGATAAGACCGCTCTTAATAGGCCTTATAGATAATGATCAAGCAGGGTTTGTACCCGGGAGAGAAACGAGAGAAAACATTTTAAGAGTTATATTTTTGTTACAGAAAGCCAAAAAGAACAAAGAACCAGTAGTATTCCTGTCATTAGATGCCGAAAAGGCGTTTGACAGGTTAGAATGGGAATTTATGTTAGCAAACCTATCCCATATAGGATTTGGTTCAAGTATGCTCAGGTGGATAGGGGCCCTTTATTCGGAACCCTCTGCTCAGGTGAGGGTGAATGGCACCCTATCGGATAGCTTTTCACTGGGTAATGGGACCCGGCAGGGGTGTCCGCTTTCGCCTCTCCTATTCGTCCTTTCATTGGAGCCTTTACTGGAAACAATCCGGATGAATCAGGATATAGAAGGGATAAAACTAGAGAGAAGGGAGCATAAGATATCCGCATTTGCGGATGACATGATGCTATTCGTATCGAACCCCAGGGAGACACTGCCTAAAATAATGATGGAATATGAACTGTATGGAGAGATCTCTAATCTTAAAATTAATAAAGATAAAACGGAGATATTAAGTATATCATTAAGCCCACAGGATCGTAGGGAACTTGAGGGGCTATATCCATTTAAATGGAAGCAAAGGAGGATGAAATATTTAGGTGTATACTTGTCCAGCATGGAAAGATATTTCTATGAGGACAATTATATACTATTATTGAATAAAGTAAGATCAGATTTAAAGGGATATAGTATAGACAGAGTATCATGGTGGGGAAGGGTGAGTACTATAAAAATGATGATTTTGCCGAAAGTTCTTTATATCTTTCAAACACTCCCTATAAAAATCCCAGAAACATATTTTAAAATCTTGGAAAAGATAATAGGAGGTTTCATATGGAGGGGTAAAAAGCCGCGTATAGCAGTTGAGACTCTGATTAGACCCAAAGAGGAAGGAGGAATACAGATGCCGGATTTCAGAAGGTACTATGAGGCAGCGGTAATGAGGAGGATTACAGACTGGGTGCAGGGTGAGGGTGGAAGCAAAAAAAAATGGGTAGAAGTTGAAGAAAGTCTAAGTAAAAAAGAGCTAGGGAATATAATATGGGTACCGAGGCAATATAGGGGTTTACCCCTGGATACGCCAGTAATAACAAAAGAAACTTTTAGAATATGGGATAAGGTCTGTAAGAAAAATAAATTGCCCTATAATAGCCCGCTGCTGCCATTAACAGGTACGGACTACTTCCCACCGGGTAAGGAGGGGGGATGGTACCGGAGGTGGTCAACCTCAGATACCCCAAGATTGAAGGATTTATTAAAAGGAAATGAAGTTTGTTCGGTGGGAGAACTCCAAGAGAAATATGGACAGTACCCAGGAGATAGGTGGAGACACAGACAAGTCCAACATTTTGTTAGCACTCTGTCGAAGCCCTTGCGAGCTATGAATGAATTAAATCAATGGGAAAAACTTATGACCCAAGGAGAATCTGGGAAAGGGGGAATATCAAGTATCTACAAGATGTTGACAACCAAGATAGATTTAGGGAAACTGAAAATAATAGAAAGCTGGGAAAAGAACTTAATCAAACCATATCCAATAAGAAGAAGAGACAGGTATTAGAATATGTCCAGGCTACTACGATGGATGCAAAAGTAAAAGAAACTAATTATAAGTTACTCACTAAATGGTACTATGTACCGATTAAACTGCATAGAATGAATAGTGAGGCCTCCCCCTTATGCTGGAGAGAGTGTGGGATGGAGGGAACACATGCCCACATATGGTGGCAATGCCCCCTCATACAGGTATATTGGCGGGAGATATTAGGACTGATAAAAAAAATCAGCGGATATGCGATAAGATATGACCCATGGGAATGTTTGTTTCACACTACAAGTATGTCCAGGAAAAAGTATAGAGGTTCCTTGGTCCCGTTTCTTTTGAACGGAGCCAAGGCACTAATACCTAGGAACTGGAGGGAAAAAAAAGCACCAACGATAGGGGAATGGCTTCAAGAAATTGATAAAATGAAAGTGATGGAGGAGCTGTGGTCCTTTAAGGTAGAGTCTGGGCTAAGATATGAAATGATCTGGAGGAGATGGAGGGATTTCAGGGCTGGGGGGAGGGGGGGGGGAAGGGGGGGAGGAGAGTCTGGAGGGGAATAGGGAAGACTGTGGGTGGGAAACCTCCTGTCCCCCCCCTCTTATTTGTTTTTCTTTTTTTTTTTTTTTTTTTCTTCTTTTCTTTTTTCCCCTCTTATTTTTTTATATTTAAGTAAATACACAATAAGGGGAATTAACCCCTCTACTTTTCACTAGTATTTTAGATGAACTCCCTTTTCTTCACAATCCCATCGTGTTTTGGCGCACTTAAGTAAATACACATTAAGGGGAATTAACCCCTACTCCTCACTATATTTCAGTAAGATTTCGTGTTTTTTATTTTTTAGAAGAAACTGCTTTTAGTTTATTTTCTTTTTTTTGGGGTAGTATATATTTTAATTTTTTTTTTTTTTTTTTTTTTTGGTTTTTTTTTCCTCTTATCTTTTTTTGTTTATGTACACCTAAGTAAATACACAATAAATTAACCCTTATAGTTTAACCATTTTTCCTTTCTCTCCTCTCCTTGTTTTTCATAATTCACTCTTGTTATTATATATTTAAGTAAATACACAATTAGGGGAATTACCCCTACATATCTCATTATATTTTAGTAGGACTTAATGTTTTTCATTTGGTCTCCACAGGGGAAAGTGTTCCCCCTTGTTTTTTTTTTTTTTTTTTTTTTTTTTGTGTGTACACCTAAGTAAATACACAATAAGGGGAATTAACCCCTATAGTTTAACTATTTTTCCCTTTTTTTCTCTTTTTGCTCTTCATAATTCACTCTTGTTATTATATATTTAAGTAAATACACAATTAGGGGAATTAACCCCTACATATCTCACTATATTTTAGAGGGACTTAATGTCTCTCACTTGGTCTTCACAGGGGAAAATGTCCCCCTTTTTTTTTTTTTTTTTTTTTTTTCTTGATTGTTGTGCACATAAGTAAATACACAATAAGGGGAATTAACCCCCACTTTTTTTTTTTTTTTTTTCTCCTCCCTCTTCCTATCGTTATGTCTCTCCCCTCTCCCGCTGTCCCCTCTTTCTCTCTCTCTTTCCCTATGTCCCTCCCCCCCCCCCCCCACTTACTGTGGGTATTGGCATTTCCCATGGACATGGAAAGGGAAGGATCGGCCCTGGGGTAGAACGTGATGGAGAAATCCAGTAGTAGAATGTAGTAGTAGTAGAAGAAGACACAGTGTTTATATTTGTCTTTTCTTCTTTTTTTTTAATCGAAGGGGTACATACCGAGACCTTAGATGTTAGTCTGTATATTGATTTTATGTTGTATTGATTGTATTGTTTTGTGAAAAAAAATGAATAAAAGTATTTGATAAAAAAAATGTAGTAAGAAATCATGGATTTCTGAACGGTGTTTAACTGCCGATCTAGTGTTAAGCAGCGCACATGATATGTGCTTGAGCTGTGTTGAATGATTGAAATTTTTGATGATCGATCGATCGTCGATCGACTCTCAAAAGTTGATCTGATATTAAGGCTTTTTTGGTGACGGCAGGTAATATTGTTGCGAATTGTCTCAGACCCCAAATGGTTTCTGCAGAGTATCGCAATTTAACCATTGTTGCCAGTCGCCGTGGACGGGGGTGCGGGTGTTCGGTGAGAGAGGATTCGCAGAATCCTCGCTCTCAGCAATCTTTGGTCCAGAGGAAGGCAAAAAAAAAAACCCTGGGCAAGCTTGCCAATGTGCTGCGGCAGGGGAAAAAAAATTCCTTCCTGATCCCTAAAAGGCGATCGGCTCAAGCCCTGGATCAGAGACTGGTGACTTAATGAGGGGAAAAAGAGCTGGTTCCTGGTTCCTAGGAGCTGTTCCTTGTGCAGCACAGGTAATGAAGTCTGCCTAGTTTCTGACTGACAGGTCTGGGTGGGAGCAGGCTCGTAAGCGGAAGGTCCGAAGCACCCTACTCAACCTCTGACACTGACTGACTGACTGACTGGAACCTGATAGGAACCTTCCCTGCACAGTCCTGGCAGTGAATGCCGACTCCCAAGGCCGTCTGGTCTCTGCCCACCTCAAAATAGGTTCCAAAGACCTGGTCATTTCCAATGTATACGCCCCTAATAGCCCTGGAAAACTTTTCTATGGTGAACTATCCTCCTGGCTGCTGAAAAACACCACTCTCCCGCACCTGGTCGGAGGCAACTTTAATGACACTATGCACCTGGTAGATGACAGATCTTCTCCTAAAAACTCTCGCTCGGGCCTCGACTCGTCGCAACCTTCACTTTTTGCCTCCACGATGGACTCGCTCCACCTACGCGACCTATGGCGCTTGGCCCACCCTGCTGACAGAGAATTTACTTTTTATTCAAATCCCCACACTCTGTTTACTAGGATAGACTATTTTTTCGGATCAGACGACCTTATTCCCTTAATTTCAACCACCGACATCTTAGAAATTGGGGCGTGGTCTGAAATCGCGATGTCTGTCTCCCTGGACAACCTAGAGCTTCCTCCCCACCCGAAGCTTTGGCGCTTCCCCTCCTACCTCCACAATCACTCCGATTTCCAACATTTTATGGAGAAAGCCTGGCAGGAGTACTCCTCGGCGAATGCCTCCCACTCAGATGACCCTAACCTCTTCTGGGACGCCGGCAAGGCCTTCCTTAGGGGTCAAATAATTTCCTACGCCTCCTCTTTCAAGAGACACCCTGTCCAAGTACAAATTAGCCAGCTCCCGTCTACACGAAGCACAGAGAACCCTATACCTAGCAGACTCCCCCGACAACAGAGATGAATGGCACGCAGCCAAGCGATCCTTCGACACCTGGGCAGACACTTTAGAAACGGTCAACAAAGCAAACCTAGATGCCACGTTCCATAAATTTTGGAAATAAATCGGGTAAACTACTCACTAGATTATGCAAAGGCTCTTTCACCCCTACCCATATCACCTCCCTCAGGGACTCCAACGGCTCCGTTAAAACCACGCCCCCGGCGATTAAATAAGGCAATGCTCCAATACTACTCGGCCCTCTACGCACCTGACCCCATTGACAGAACGACGGCGACCGCATTTCTAGATAACCTAGACATCCCTAAACTCACCCCATCCCAATTAGACAGTCTAAACGCCCCTATTTCCATCCTTGAAATTTCCGAAACCATACGCAAGCTCACACCCTCTAAGGCCCCGGGCCTGGACGGGTTTACAAGCGAATTCTATAAGACCCTACAAAACATAGTTCAACCCACCTTACATCAAGTGTATAGCGGCATCTGGTCAGGCGGCCCCTACCTCCCCTCGGGAAATCAAGCTATTGTCAAACTACTGTCAAAAAAAGGAAAAGATCCCCTTGAGCCTGGCTCATACAGACCAATATCCCTCCTAAACCTTGATGTAAAAATTCTATCCAAGATAATCGCAAATAGACTGTCAGACATCATCCCTTCCCTGATTCACCCGGCACAGTCTGGCTTTGTAAAAGGTAGGACGGCCACCCTAAATATTCGCAAAGTTATGCTGGCCTTAGAACACGCCAAACGACACCCGGAAGGCGACTTCGCCATCATCACTTTAGACGCGGAGAAAGCCTTCGACAATGTCAGCTTCGAATGGCTTTCTTTGGCGATGACAAAAATGGGTTTCTCCGGCCCCTTCTGCCACCTTATTGACGCCGTGTACACGACTCCTTCCGCAAAATTGGTGACCGCTGGAATTCTCTCAGAGGAATTCCGCCTTCACAAGGGGACCCGGCAGGGTTGCCCCCTGTCCCCCCTTCTTTTTAATATAGCATTGGAACCCCTGTCCAGACGCCTCATCCAAAAGGCCCCCCTTCATGGCATACGCTCAGGCCCTCATGACTTACGTTCGTCTCTGTTTGCGGATGATGTCCTTATTTTTTCATCAGACCCCTCCTCGGATATACTCACCATTAAAACGGTCTTCGACACGTTCCGTCTCTGCTCGGGCCTTCGGATAAATTACTCCAAAAGTGAAATATTGCCTCTCGGTGCCCTCCCTGATCCCCCTTGGACACGCCACTCCATCTTCAAGATAGCTACCTCACACATCACATACCTCGGCATAAAAATAGGCAAACTACCCTCATCTCTATATCACCTAAACTACCCCCCTCTGTTTTCAAAACGGTCTCAGGAACTATTGAACTGGTCGGATCTGCCCCTCTCGCTCCTGGGAAGATGCCACTTGGTCAAAATGGTCAGCTTTGCCAGACTATTGTACCCGTTACAGACCATACTCCTGCTCCTACGCCATAAAGACATTAAACTTATTGAGTCAGCTATCTCCACATTCATATGGCATGGAAAGAGACCACGCATAGCTATGAAAAAAATTTATCTCCCCAGACGCGAGGGGGGGGTCAGTCTTCCTAATGTAAGATTATACAATTTAGCATGTTTACTGAGAACAGGTCTAGATTGGATCTCATGCTCCTCTAGGTACTCTAACTATTCGTTGGAATCGGCTATGGTATACCCCTTCTCTCTAGTAGCCCTCCTCCACTGCAAGTGGAAATCGATCACCTCCACACTTCAACATAACCTGCTGCTTAGAGACACGGTCATTGCCTGGAGGGAAACTAGAAAACTCCTTGGTCTATCCTCCTTCGTATCATCCCACCTGCCTATTCAAGGCAACCCCAGCTTCCCTGCAGGGATGGAGCACAAGCCCTTTAAAATATGGCAGGAAAAGGAACTTACACTTTTCTCGTCACTGTGTGATACTTCAACCGGCATCCCTCTGTCCTTCGAAGACTGCTGCAACATTTGATCTACCCAAGGCCCATATTTTCCATTATTGGCAATGCGCCAACTACCTACGATACTCTTGTTGTGAACCTTCGAAACGCTTCTCACCCACTTTCACTGACCGGCTGCTACACGAAGGATCTTACAAAATTTCGGACATCTACAAACCCCTACTCCTAAAAGCCACACCCTCCTTATTGTCCTCATCTGCCGCAAACTGGGGCAAGGACTTTCCTGACGAGAATCTGATACCCAAGTTACTACAAGGTCTCAATACAGTCCAGCGGTTAACCCCGAACGAAATCTGGAGGGAAACCCAGCTGAAGATCCTCC
Source organism: Rana temporaria (assembly GCF_905171775.1). Taxonomy (NCBI): domain Eukaryota; kingdom Metazoa; phylum Chordata; class Amphibia; order Anura; family Ranidae; genus Rana; species Rana temporaria. Next base: position 156,075,533 of record NC_053492.1, read on the forward strand.
ACCGGGCCCACATCCCATTTCTACACTCTTCTCAGGACCAATCAGGCGCCTCTTGTCCCCTGTGCCAGCACCCGAAACCTTCTCTGACACACCGGTTCTGGTCATGCTCATTTATCTCAGCGTTCTGGGACCAAGTCCTGGCCTACGTCTTCCAGATTACCTTACTGAAGATACCCAAGGACCCTTTCCTCCTAATCTTCGGATACTGGGATCCCCTACTCCTTCAAAGATCTCAGGGAGCTATCCCCCCCACTAATGCCTTGCCGCACTCATCTCAGGCTATCAAGACCTGGCCACTCCTATGCTTCCTTGTCGCTCGAAGGGCCATTCTGAGAAATTGGATCTCTTCTCATCCCCCCTCTGCTAACATGGTAGTACAAGATCTCCTTCTCCTCCTCTACAAGGAACGATCCACCACGGATTTCAAACAAGCCAAGGCAAAGTCCCGTTTCCTATCTACCTGGCAATCTTTTATGAGCGCAACGCTATCACAAGAGGATTACAACACCTTCGACCAATATTCCTTCTCATACTATGATTCACCCCCACCAGCATCATCGGACGAGGTCACTCCACCAGATGTGCTCTCCACTGCCTCTGACTAAACCAACCTGGGCAAAAATGTAGCTTCGGACCTAGATGTCACGACCCTTCCCCCCCCCCCCCCCACTCTCCTCCTTTTTTTTTTTTTTTTCTTTTTTCTGACCCCCCATATGAACATTTGCATCCACCATGGTGCCACCCCCCCCCCCCCCCTCTTCTACCTATGTGGACTTCTTCGTTGTTTTACCTTTCATTTGTCCACTATATTGCTGCATTGTTATCTGAACTAATTGTTATCTAGTGTCTACTTTTAAGCGCACCCTGGCCACTGACTCACCTAAGATTCAGATCCTACCAGTTCGACAATAGGGTGGAGATGACACCCCCCTCGGCACATCCCTCATTTTGGGGGTTCTGCGGATGGGGACCTTGTCCCCATCAAAACGTATGTCTCGTATGTCTCCTTCATATCGCATACCTGATTCTGTTAGTATATCCATATCTGATAACTTGCCCACTGAGATGTCACATCTCCCCTGTTTTATGTTGCCTAGCTGGGGCTGCGTCCCCACCTTCTTGCTGCAATGTGTTAACCTGCATCGTGACCTTGTTTTCTTTTTCTGTATTTTGTGAAAACTCAAATACTTATTGAAAAAAAAAAAAAGTGTTACTGCGCTGATCCGAAACAAATTTGATTGCAATTAGAAAAAATGGAATTCATAGAATACTATTGGACTGTGTGCTAATTTATGTGCAAAAACTGCAAGTAACGTGCTAGATTAAGTGCAAAATTGCTAATAATAAATATACTAGATGGATAAACGATAGATTTTATGACTATGAAAATTGTAGATTCACACTGAAGGCATCAAAACTATGAATTAACACATAACAAAAAAGTGTGAAACAACTGAAAATATATTTCATATTCTAGTTTCTTCAAAGTAGCCACCTTTTTGCTTTGATTACTGCTTGGCACACTCTTGGCATTCTCTTGATGAGCTTCAAGAGGTCCCAATCACTCTCCTTCTTGGTCAAATAGCCCTTACACAGCCTGGAGGTGTGTTTGGGGGTCATTGTCCTGTTGAAAAATAAATGATGGTCCAACTAAACGCAAACCGGATGGAATAGCATGCCGCTGCAAGATGCTGTGGTAGCCATGCTGGTTCAGTATGCCTTCAATTTTGAATAAACCCCCAACAGTGTCACCAGCAAAGCACCCCCACACCATCACACCTCCTCCTCCATGCTTCACGGTGGGAACCAGGCATGTAAAGTCCATCCGTTCACCTTTTCTGCGTCGCACACAGACACGGGGGTTGGAACCAAAGATCTCAAGTTTGGACTCATCAGACCAAAGCACAGATTTCCACTGGTCTAATGTCCATTCCTTGTGTTCTTTAGCCCAAACAAGTCTCTTCTGCTTGTTGCCTTTCTTTAGCAGTGGTTTCCTAGCAGATATTCTACCATGAAGGCCTGATTCACACAGTCTCCTCTTACCAGTTCTAGAGATGTGTCTGCTGCAAAAGGTGGCTACTTTGAAGAACCTACAATATGAAATATATTTTCAGTTGTTTCACACTTTTTTTTGTTATGTATAATTCATAGTTTTGATGCCTTCAGTGTGAATCTACAATTTTCAAAGTCATGAAAATAAAGAAAACTCTTTGAATGAGAAGGTGTGTCCAAACTTTTGGTCTGTACTGTATGTATATAATGTGGGTGGGTGGGTGTATATATACCAAAGACCAATAAATGCTGTCAAAAATGCCTTAAATGTGCAAAATGCTGTGAATTTCAATATGAAACAGCAAACGGTTGTCAATATGGAACAGCAAAGAAAAAATCCATTCACAATCTGTTCCAAAAAAGTCCACTGCTAGTAGTGCTCCTTATGTGAATAAATACCAAAAACATAATAAATTTTTTTTTTTTTTTTTAATAAAATTAAGATCCCATAAATAACATGCAATGTGCCAAAAATGCTTAAAAATGTCAATATGAAACAGCAAACAGTTATCAATATGGAACGGCAAAGAAAAATCCAATTCGCAATGCGTTCCACTAAGGAACCGGAGCCACGATACCCCGAAGTAACTTCAAGTTAAGCTCTAACCTCAACCAATTTCTTTCTTGGCTGGAAACATGTTAACAAACTTCTTTGCTTCCTTTTTGATCTGCTAAATATACCATTGAAAATGTTTTTGGTTATAACGGTTCAATAAGTGCAAAAAAATAAAAAACGCCTTTTTCAGGATTCTTTATAGCTGATCATTTCTTGTACACTGTCATGCACTGCGCTGGGTTATGAAGACGAGCCAAGGGGAGGGAGGAGATGAGGAGAGACCTGTATACTTTGTAATCCATCTGAAATGATATAAGCAGGGCTGACACTGAGTGCTTAGGAGTTCACAGCATTGTGGTTCCAAAAGGTGAACTTGCCCTGTTAATGTGATATGTTCCATCTGTATCTAGGGTGGAACATGTAACCTGTTCCAGCAGCTGCAGCCTCTACCCCCTCACTTCCTGTGACAGCGAGCAGGGGGATCTTCTCCCCATGCCGACTGTCACCCTTAGAAAATAATGCAGCCGTTTGGACTCTGCCCACACAGCTGCGTACCATTCATTCAATTTCTTGTGAATGCATTAACTATAACTACCTTTTAGCCATTGCGGCTGACAACTTTTAGTTCTGAATGGACTGCAAGGTCACTGGTGAGTGACCTCATAGTTAACTCACAACCCCTGCAGCTTGTAAGTAAGCTTGTATGAAGGTACGGCTGAAAGCTGCAGGAGTCTGGCTTTGCAATTTTGAACCATTAATCATGGGCGCAATGCTTTCCAGGCTCCTTTAGTGCCATTTCACACCAGACGCAGTTCCGTGTGCCTTTTTTATGCACAAAATGCATGCACAGTGTTTTCCATGTATTCTAATGGCTGTAGTTCACCTCATGCAGTCAGTTTCTGCACTAGAAACTGACCGGAAACTCACTGCATGGTGGGAACAAGAGCCATTGGAATACATGGAAAACACTGTGCATGCATTTTTAGTGCATTAAAAAAAAGCGCACGGAACTGCATCTGGTGTGAACTTGCCCTTAGGGAACATGTAATAACTACGCTTATTTTTTGCAGGGGGGGGTGCATTTATTTTTTCCCAAAAAGGTGAACTTATCCTTTAACGGGTATTACCATCAACGGGTATTTTTTTTTTGTACTTGTCACATGTTTAAAGGGATAAGCTCTAACAAGTAGGGCCCTCTTACTGTATTGTAACTGTACTGTCTGCCCTCATGTTGTACAACGCAAACTGTTGGTGCTATATAAATCCTGTATAATAATAAAACATGGTGAAATATGCACGTATTGCAGAGATGTATTATACATAAAATATATTTTTTTCCTCGGCATGCAGTTTAAACACAGGTTTTTTAAAGTATAAGGGTCCCCCAAGTATTTATTACCTCTCAGAATGATCATAGTCCTGCTTCTGACATTACCTTCCCCTCATTTTCTCTCCAGAAGAAGTCATCTTTGTTAATCATCATCCAGCGGGAGCATCTGCTTCCTTAGTTGAGATGCTGGCTCGGATGACCATTATGTATAGCCCGTTACTTGCACAGCACATGACTGTGTATACAATTGTCTAACACAAATCAGGCTCTGCTGCAGCCTCTTACCTTTTTTGACTTGCAGGTAGGAGGAGTATATACTGAGGAAATACTTTCCTCCTGCCTGCAACAGGATAATGACATTATAGGCGAGGTCAGTCAGGAGCTCAAGAAATGGTTTGTTATTATTAAAGGTACAGCTCTTGATTCTATTGTGCTTTTTATTTATGTAGACTTGTAAAAATACTGAAAGGTCCACTTTAATGAAAATATTACTCCATTTATTATAGAAAACACTTGGCATTACCGAAATGTCTGGCTTCATTTGTGGATATGTTTCCTCCATGTTTTATTTGGGTTCTCGTTTTCCCCAACTCTATAAAAATGTAAGTATCTTTATGATGAGGTTCTTGCTCATCATTTCTGGGTTCTGCGTTGTGCTACTTGTCATTCTTACATTGCTAAGGAATGTGAGTATAACACCCCTATTTATATTTATTCTACAGTTCCACAGAAAATCTACAGAGGGAACTTCCTATATGTTGTTTGTATTGGCAATGATTGGAAACTTCACATACGGATTGAGTCTTGTTTTGAAGTTACCCGCTGTTCGACACCATAAGAACACGTATATTATGCACCATTTGCCTTGGCTGATTGGCAGCTTTGGTGTCCTTGTCCTGGACTTTTTTGTATCCTTTTTCTTTGTCTGTGTACTAAGAGCCAGTTCATACTGGGGCAACATGACTTTCAGCACGACTTTGGGAGGCAACTTGAACACTAGTTGAGTATGAATCACAACGCGACTTGCAACACGACTTGAAGTCGCCTCAAGGAGGGGGAACTCGATGCCAAATTTTAAATAAAAAAACGGCATGGGTTCCCCCTCTAAGAGCATACCAGGCCCTTAGGTCTGGTATGGATTTCCAGGGGAATTCCCTACGCAGAAAAAACGGCGTGGGTGTTCCCCCCCAAATCCATACCAGACCCTTATCCGAGCACGCAGACTGGCCGGTCAGGAAAGGTGGTGGGGACGGGCGAGCGCCCCCTCCTGAACCGTACCAAGCGGCATGCCCTCAACATGGAGTGGGTGCTTTGGGGCAGAGGGGTGGCGCCCTATGGCCCCCCACCCCAAAGCACCTTGTCCCCATGTTGATGGGGACAAGGGCCTCTTCCCGACACCCCTGGCCATTGGTTGTCGGGGTCTGCGGGCGGGGGGCTTATCGGAACCTTGGAGCCCCCGTTAATAAGGGGGCCCCCAGATCCCGGCCCCCCACCCTATGTGAGTATGGGGTACATCGTACCCCTACCCATTCACCTGGTGGAAGAAAAATGACAAAAAAACACTACACAGGTTTTTAAAGTTTATTAGGCAGCTCCGGGGGTCTTCTGCCGGGCACCACCGCTGTCTTTCAGCTCTTTTCACCAGCGGGGGCCCGGTCTTCTTCCGACTTCTGGGGGGTCTTCCGACTTCTCCGGTTCTTTTTCTCTTCTGCTGGGCACCACCGCTGTCTTCTTTCAGCTCTTTCACCAGCGGGGGCCTGGTCTTCTGCGTCGCCGCCTTCTCTTCTTCCCCTCTTCGATGTTGACTCGACGCTCCCTCCCGCTGTAATGCCGGGTGTGCGGCGATTTTTTTTATATAGGCCTGCTGGGACTGTGACGTCATAAGAGGCCTATATAAAAATCGCAGCGCACCCGGCATTACCGCGGGAGTGAGCGTCGAGTCAACATCGAAGAAGATAGCGATGCAGAAGACCGGGCCCCCACTGGTGAAAGAAGACAGCGGTGGTGCCCGGCAGAAGAAAAAAAGCTCCGGAGAGCAGGAGAAGACCGAGAAGTCGGAAGAATACCCATACAGAGTAGTGGTGTGTTTTTTTTTTTTTTTTTTTTATTGACCTTTTTCTTTCATCAGTATACTGCATACTCATTCACATTGGGTGGGGGGGGCCAGGATCTGGGGACACCCTTATTAAAGAGGGCTCCCAGATTCCAATAAGCCCCCCGCCCGCAGACCCCGACAACCAATGGCCAGGGTTGTCGGGAAGAGTCCCTTGTCCCCATCAACCTGGGGACAAGGTGCTTTGGGGTCGGGGGGGGGGCCATAGGGCGCCCCCTGCCCCAAAGCACCCACCCCATGTTGAGGGCATGCCACCTGGTACGGTTCAGGAAGGGGGGGCACTCGCCTGTCCCCACCCCCTTTCCTGACCGGCCGGTCTGCGTGCTGGGATACGGGTCTGGTATGGATTTGAGGGGAACCCCACACCGTTTTTTCAGGGGAGGGGGTTACCCTTGAAATCCATACCAGACCTAAGGGCCTGGTATGCTCCTGAAGGGGAACCCATGCCGTTTTTTTATTTAAAAATTTGGCGTGGAGTTCCCCTGTGAGAGGGAGGAGCTTGCCTTAGAACAGGTTCACACTGGGGCGACTTCCTGTGAAGTTGCCTCACTGTGAACAGGGATCCAACTTGGAGACGACTTCCATTGAAATCAATGGGTACAGGTCACCTAGAAGTCGAATTGAAGCAGTACAGGAACCTTTACTGAAGTCAGAGCGACTTCAGTAGTGTACATTAAGACGGCTTCCATTCATTTTCTCGACCGTGCGACTTGGGGCGTCTTGAAGTCGGATCCCAGGTCGCCACAGTTTGAACTGGCTCTGAAGGTGGAATATATTTTGCCTATATGGCTGCACTACATACTTGTATCACTTTGTAAATACAATATTTAGATTAATCTGATGCTGCAGCTCTGTTGGCAGTATCCGAAATAAATATTCTGCCTGCCTTGTAAATAGTCTGTGGTGCCCTGCACTGATGTTTTAGAAATGGGAAGTCTGCTTGAATCTCTTTACACCTTTTTATGACCAAATTTAATATATATATATGTATATGTATATGTATATGTATATGTATATGTGTGTGTGTGTGTGTGTGTGTGTTGCGTTTTTTCTTTTACAGGCTGGAGCTCCACATTAAAGTGGAACTTTACCCATAACAACTTGAAAATGTTCTTTAGCAAGGAACATGCATTCAACATTAATATTTTTTGCTACCAAAATGAGTGTGCTGTAAATTGCCTCCATGTTTCTCCTTGCTGGAGGCTGCCATTCTGCTGAAGTCCAGAAGTTGCAGTGTATTACTGGATTTTAACCAGTATAGACACTTCTGTTTAATGTTTTACATGGCTATACCTGCAAAAGGGGTCAGCCTGAAGGGGATCTAGCAGGGCCTTAATTTTCTGATTGAAGTTCCATTTAAATTCTGACCTGCCTCAATTTTCACATCACTGTTGGCCAGTGAGATCTCTCATCGTTTAGTAGGGTGAACTTTAGTGTGGGTTCTTTTATATGCAATTTCTTGTGCGAGTGTATACAGCAGTAATTTCCTCAACAACAAACAGATGACTACACAGTTCATTGTTTATCGAAAGCACAAGACAAGACGTACCAACTTGTTGGCCCTGGAAGTAGAACCTTTGCTTGTAGATGAAGAGGAGACCTAAAAGCTCTCGCCAGCTTGTGTATCTCCATCTATGTTTTTGTTTACATTTATTTCCCATGTTAATAAACCTTTTTAGATTATTCAGATGTCATATCAGAATCCCTCTTACTAAAGGGGTGCCATCCTTCAAAAATGTATTTATTTTAGTTTTATATTTTTGAATTTCATTTTGGCAGGGATGTAAATATGCAAGATTCTTTAAGTAGACGATATGGGCATATGTATATATTTTTAATTTATGTTAACAATAATGTTTAGAAGTATACAGTTGGTAGATGTATAAATGCAAATTTGCACAATGTATCCATTTTTAAACCAAAACGTTCAAATTTTTGTTGAATGTGCAGGTACATACTGTTGCTTATTCACAATCATTTCAGTACTTGGGTATTCATCACTTGGTAATTATTTACACTGCCTTCAACTCAAGTGGGCGGAGCTGCATTAATTGCATCAATCACGCTATGTATTTCTAACCACTCAGTTTTAATCTTGCATCGGGGGAGATGTATTCTCCATATCTAGATTATTCTTTGGTGAATGTCAGTTTGATAATCTAATACAAAACCTTTGCAAGGTTTTCGGCATCTTATTAGTTATACTGTCATTTTATTGAATACCAAAGCTTGATCTGTGTATCACGCCTAAAGATACATGAATATTTTGAGAATGCGGTCTATCTGGTTTTAGACATGATTGCTTTGCTAAGCAGGTGGTTATAAAGTCCCCCCCCCCCCCTAAACTTGCATGAATATTTTGGGAATCCCATTATTAGAAATAGAAAACAGCCCTAGTTTTTAAAGCATTATACCAGTGAAAATGTTTATTTTGGCCCTAAAAACAAATATCTAATTTGCATAAGCTACTGGTGGAATATACATTTTTTTATTTTTTTTTCCACCATGTAACCAAAATGCCAGTATGTTTGGACATACCCAAGTATTATTTCCAACTGGCAGCTTATGGATGCTTTTGCCATGGATGTTATAAAGAGGCTTAAATTACATTCCCTTTTTAGAGTAACAAACCTTGTTTATTCAGTAAGAATAGTAGAACTAAAATGTTTATTTTCATATATTCGGATAACTTTTTATTTGTATTATTATACAGGATTTATATAGCGCCAACAGTTTGCGCAGCGCTTTACATCAGGGAAGACAGTACAGTCACAATACAAATCAATACAGGAGGGATCAGAGGGCCCCCCTCGTTGGAGCTTACAATCTAGAATTAAATACAAATGCATGTAATGTATAGTACATGTGTGGGTCCACTGTTCAAGAAATGTCTCTGTGTATATTGTAACTGAACATTATAGATCTCTTTTATATAATGTTTTAACTGGTGGCTGAGAACCGGTTTTATCGTGGCAGCTTAGAAATTATTCAGCAGGCTTAACCACTTATATTTACATACAGTTTTATGGATAACGATCGGGTCTTTCTGCAGAATAGCAGGTGAATTGTTTGCTATACAGTATGTACAAAAGGAAAGGCTGTTTACTTGAAGTTAAAACAAACCCTATCTCAAGTGTTTTTTTTTTTTTATCTTTACTTGATCAGTCTAGGAAAGGACAGTAGAGGGTTAATGTGAGTGTACAGTTACAGTAGCTATTGGCAAGTTCTGAAAAATTCCAGTTTTAAGAGTCTTAAACTGAAAAAAGAATTATCAGGTTAATTTACTGTCTTTGTTGGTGCCAATGTGAGTAGTGTCTTTATGTGGGATACTGAAGCACAGAACACCAGCTGCCAACTGGTGGTGTCTAGAAGTTTGTTCCAAAGCATCTCAAATCTGGAATAGTGGGCACTTTTAATGTAAATGGTCAGATATAAGGGGGATTCTGGCGCTCCAAGTTGTGTGATGCCCTTTAGTGAAAAATAGTAAGTGGCTGTAATAGCAATACTTAATGATCTGATGAATCCTAATAAAAGAAAGCAGCCATCCTCAGAGGGTGTCCAGTAACTCTGTGTAAGGGGGGCACCAACTTAATGTTTACTAAAGAGTTCAGTCAAGGAAGTGTACACGGAACACTTGCATAGTCCCATGGGGTTAAAGGATGCCCATCAGAGGATGGATTCCTGGGGTACTGAGATGTCACTCTCCGCTGCCAGTCCTCTGGTTGATACAATATTTACTCCAGTTGTCTGTGTGAACCAGGAAGACGGGAAGCTCCACACTGACACACTTCCACGTTCCAGACGGAAGTGATGTCACTGGGGGGTGGACATCCGAGCTGGGGATTGTAAATCGAAAGACTACAGGCTATGCACTTGGAGCTCACAGCTCCGTCTACTGGCCAGTAGATGGAGCTGTGATCTCTGTGCACGTACCCTGCAGTTTTCTTTGACAATCCCCAGCTCAGATGTCTGCCCTTCAGTGATGTCACTTCTGCTTCCACGTGTCAGCGTGGAGCTCCCGGTCTTCCTGGTTCACACAGACAACCGGAGGTCCGGCAGCGGAGACCGCAGTGTGACATCTGAGTACCCCAGAAATCCATTATTTTACCCCTTGGGACTATACGTGTTCTCTGTGTACACTTGACTGAACTTTTTCTTTTTCTTACAAATGTAAAACTAATGCCTACATTGTGTAGACCATTTTTTGTGAGACCTTCATTGGCAAGGATAGTTAATACAGTCTAAACTTTGAGGCTAAAGGGCATTTAAAGGATAATCTAAAATTGCATCTTGGGACCACCCTATGTAAAATTTATGTCTGAAAACATAACTGTGCGTAATGACAATGCATTTTTTTTTTTTTTTTTTTTTTTTTTTTTTTTCCCCCCATTTTCAATAATTGGAAACTGTCTTCGCTGTGGTACAACATGTACCTACAGCTTGATACATTTCCATTGATTTAAATGGTAATGCATCGTGCTAAAATGCACACCTTTTTGGTTCCAGCCTGACAATTTGTTTATTTGTGCTTCATGGTTCTTGGTAAATGGCAAGTTCTTTGCCATAGTCAAGCCCAAAGGTATAGTGTCCTATCTAAATTGTCATGGTGCTGTGCCATGTTTGTGTTGTTCTAAATCTGGGACTATACTAATATAATATAAAATGTAAATATCAAAATATTAATCTGGGATTGGTCACAAACAAAGATACATATTTGTCTTTGAAAAACCTGAATTTGTTACAAAGCAAGCATCACAAACATGTGACTGTTAGACAGAGGTAGCCAACAGGTGAAAAGCTGCGGCAGGGCTC